>NC_091435.1:150176350-150776350 GCF_964237555.1 Oryctolagus cuniculus
TGAAAATACATGAGATAAAGTTAATCCAATTTGGTAAACTAGATGTGGGAGAAGAAGCAGAGGGGGATTTTTTAAAGATTTATTTGACAGGTAGAGTTATAGACGGTGAGAGAGAGACAGAGAGAAAGGTCTTCCTTCCATTGGTTCACCCCCCAAATGGCTGCTACGGCTGGAGCTGCTCCGATCCAAAGCCAGGAGTCAGGTGCTTCTCCTGGTCTCCCATGCGGGTGCAGGGCCCAAGCACTTGGGCCATCCTCCACTGCCCTCCCGGACCACAGCAGAGAGCTGGACTGGAAGAGGAACAGCTGGGACTAGAACCAGCACCTGTATGGGATGCCGGCACCACAGGCAGAGGATTAACCAAGTGAGCCATGGCGCCGGCCCCAGGGATTTGGTTTTGTGTGTGTTACGGTAGTGGGGGAGGTGCTATCAGGTGGTATGTTTAGACATATTAACTTGGGGATCCCTAGTAGATAGATCCAGATGGGGAAGTCCAGACAAAAGCTGAGTTGACAAGGTATTTTTTTTTACAGATTTATTTATTTTATTTGAAGGAGTTACAGGGAGAGAGGGAGGGACAGAGAGAGAGGGATAGCGTCCATCTGCTGGTTCACTCCCCAGATGGCCACAACATCCAGGGCCGGGCCAGGCTGAAACCAAGAGCCAAAAGCTTCATCTGGGTCTCCCTTGTGGGTGCAGGGGCCCAAGCAATCTTCTACTGCTTTCCCAGGCACATTAGCAAGGAGCTGGATTGGAAGCTGCAGGGACACAAACCAGTGCCCATATGGGATGCCTGCTTTGCAAGTGGAAGCTTAACCTGCTACATCACAACACCAAGCCGCTGACTTGATGTGTTTTTAACTTGATCCAGAAAAGAGAGTAAGTCAGCAGTGTAAGCTAGTTTACTTAAAGGCATGAGGCCAGATGAACTGACTTAGGAAGTGAGTGTTGGTAGAGAAGGAGTGATATCTACCCTAGATGGATCAGTGCTACACACACACATATACACACACACACACACGAATAAACTGATAAAAATACATGAATAAAAGAAACTCTGTGAGATGCCTACTTTAAGGTGACGGTAGAAGAGAAGGAGAACAGCAAAGGTGATTGAACAGGACCACAGAGAACATGGGGAGAAAACCAGACGACAGGGAACGCCCTAGTGCTCTTCAGAGACTCTTCTGTAGTTAAGAGACCAACTGCTGTAGAGATTTTTAGGAGAATTGAAAGCTTGCTCTTTGGACTTAGGAGGTCATGAGTGAGCTCACCAAGGGCAGTTTGGAGTAGCAGAGGCCAGATTGTGATAGAACAGTGAAGGCAGAGAGGAAAGCTGTAGAATGAGGAAGCAAAGGAGGGAGGGAGGGAGGGAGGATAGGAGAGAGAAAATGGGAGGGAAGGAAGATAAGATATGTATGTGCAAAGAAGTTGCTTAGGAAAAAAATACATAGTATTCAATAACAAATTCCCCCACCTATTGTAATGTCTATAAATGGGGTAGGTGTTTAGCCTAGTGTTTGAGACTTGTGTCCCACATTTGAGGTGCCTGCGTTTCATTCCTGGCTCCAACTTCCTGCTAATGTAGACCCTGAGAGACAGCAGGTGACGGCTCAAGTAATGGTTTCTGCCTCCTCTATGAGTTGAGTTCCTGACTCTTGGGGCTTTGGCCCGGTCCTCAGCTGTCGTGGGCTTTTTGGGGAGTGAAACAATGGATGACAGTTCATTCTCTCTCTCTCTCTCTCTCCCTCCCTCCCTCCCTCCCTCCCTCTCTCTTTCTGCATCTCCCTCTCCCTCTCAGATAAAAACCCACATAAAAATAAAATAAGATGTCTATAAGAGCATGGTAGTATGTCTTTGAGCAAGTTACCTAAGTTCTCCTTCAGTTGTGAAAAATCACATGCTTTAAAACATTTTAAAGCATTAAGTAAGGGAAATTGTCAAAATAAAATAGAATCTAGCATTATTATTTTTAGCGTCATAGATCTATCATAAAATGTCACACTCATAACACATGAAGTGAGACTAATAATGAAACAGATTTTTTTAAGTCTCATAGTACTAAAATCACAAAGACAAATTAAATACAATTTAAAAAGAGCCACAGGAGTAAGAATTATGTCCTTTTTACTTGCTGTTATTTGTCATACTAATTACCATCAGTATTGTTTAGTAGGTAGCCTGATGCCTTAGGGAAGCAGGATAACTACAGTTCTGTCCAGGAGTAAGTACTCACTCCTGGGATGTGCTATTCCTTTCAGCTCCAAGGAACCAGCTGGTGCTATGAAAACAGTTAATTGGCTTTTTCCACCTCACCACTAAAAGCTTTTAAAAGAGTTCATTCTCTTTTTGGATGGGAACATTTTATTCACAAACATATCATTTTAACCATAAGCATATATAATTATTAAGTGTTAATAAAATTTTAAAATGCTTCAGGATATAGAAGTGCCAACTAACCAGATTGGATCATTATGCATTGTGTGCGTGTTTTGAATTATCATACTATACCCCTTAAGTATGTACACTTAAAATAATAATTTTTAAAGATCTATTTTTAGTATCTACCCCCCTCAAGAGTTTGACACTCCATCTTCTTATCCCCAGGTGCCACTTTGACCAGGATGAATAGAAGTGACTATTCAATGATTTTTCTTTTTGGGAGGGAGAGGAAATGCTTTCAAGAAAGTCCATATAGGCAGTGGGCATTTGGTATGGTCGTTAAGCTACCACTTAGGGTGACTGCATTCTCTCTGCCTGAGAAAGAAAGAGAGAAAGAGAGAAAGAAAGAGAAAAAGAGAGAGAAAGAAAGAAAGAGAGAGAAAGAGAAAGCAAAAAACCTGCCAACCCAGAATATTATATCCAGCCAACATATCCTTCTGAAGTAAAGTGATGAAGACTTTTTAGACAGACCAAAGTAAGGGAGTTAAGCACCTCTACTGCCTTACAAAAAGTGCTAAAGGGAATTCTTCAAGCTGAAATGAAAGACCATTAAAAACAACATGAGGGGGGCCAGCACTGTAGCGTAGCAGGTAAAGCCACCACCTGTAGTGCCAGCATCCTATATGGGCACTGGTTCAAGTCCCGGCTGCTCCACTTCCTATCCAGCTCTCTGCTATGGCCTGGGAAAGCAGTAGAAGATGGCCCAAGTGCTTGGGCCCCTGCACACACGTGGGAGACCTGGAAGAAGCTCCTGGCTCCTGGCTTCGGACTGACGCAGCTCCGGCCATTGCAGCCATCTGGGGAGTGAACCAGCAGATGGAAGACCTCTCTCTCTGTCTCCTCTCTCTGTAACTCTGTCTTCCAAATAAATAAAATAAATCTTTAAAAAAAAGAAGTAAAGAATGATAAGTCCTAAATCAGAACTAAATATGTTGTAAAAACTGCTAAAACAGGGGCATTTGGAAAACATGATTAAATGTACGTACTTTTGTAAAAGTGATTAAAGTGAAACTGGATTAACAAAAATTTAGGTTTCAAGACTAGCATAGAGAGTCTGGCATGTGGCACAGTGGGCTAAGCCTCCGCCTGCGGCACTGGCATCCCATATGGATGCCCTTTCAAGTCCTGGTTGCTCTTCTTCTGATCCTACTCTCTGCTGTGGCCTGGGAAAGCAGTAGAAGATGGCCCAACTGCTTGGGCCCCTGCACCTGTGTGGGAGACCTGAAAGAAGCTCCTGGCTCCTGGCTTTGGATCAGCTCAGCTCCGGCCATTTCAGCCATTTGGGGAGTGAACCAGTGAATGGAAGACTTCTCTTTCTCTGCCTCTGCCCCTCTGTAACTCTGCCTTTCTTTTTTTTTTTTTTTTTTTTTTTTTTATTTTTTTTTTATTTTTTGACAGGCAGAGTGGACAGTGAGAGAGAGAGAGACAGAGAGAAAGGTCTTCCTTTGCCGTTGGTTCACCCTCCAATGGCCGCCGCGGCCGGCGTGCTGCGGCTGGCGCACCGCGCTGATCCGATGGCAGGAGCCAGGAGCCAGGTGCTTTTCCTGGTCTCCCATGGGGTGCAGGGCCCAAGCACCTGGGCCATCCTCCACTGCACTCCCGGGCCACAGCAGAGAGCTGGCCTGGAAGAGGGGCAACCGGGACAGAATCCGGCGCCCCGACCGGGACTAGAACCCGGTGTGCCGGCGCCGCTAGGCGGAGGATTAGCCTAGTGAGCCCCGGCGCCGGCCTTGCGCTAAGTTTTTTAAAAAAGATTTATTTAGTTGAAAGGCAGAGTTACAGGGCCGGCGCCGCGGCTCACTAGGCTAATCCTCCGCCTAGCGGCGCCGGCACACCGGGTTCTAGTCCCGGTCGGGGCGCCGGATTCTGTCCCGGTTGCCCCTCTTCCAGGCCAGCTCTCTGCTGTGGCCCGGGAGTGCAGTGGAGGATGGCCCAGGTGCTTGGGCCCTGCACCCCATGGGAGACCAGGAAAAGCACCTGGCTCCTGGCTCCTGCCATCGCTGGACGCGGCGGCCATTGGAGGGTGAACCAACGGCAAAAAGGAAGACCTTTCTCTCTGTCTCTCTCTCTCACTGTCCACTCTGCCTGTCAAAAATAAAAAAAATAAAAAAAATAAAAATAAAAAACTTAGCGCAGAAATTAATTTCTAAACAAAAATATGAGAGCATATAAAAGTATGAAACTCACTGTCAAGGGGTTGACAGCCACTGCCTGCAACACCAGCATCCCCTATGGGTGCTGGTTCGAGTCCCAGCTGCACCACTTCCCACCCAGCTTCCTGCTAATGTGACTGGGAAAGCAGCAGAAGATGCTCCAGCACCTTAGAATACCCCTGCCATCCACATGGGAGACCCAGATGGAGTCTCTGGCTCCTGGCTTTAGCCTGGCCCAGCCTTGGCTGTTGTGGCTATTTGGGGAGTGAATCAGCAGATGAAGGATCTCTCTCTTTGGCTCTCCCTTTCTCTCCATAACTCTGTGTTTCAAATGAAGAAAATACATCTTTTTTTAAAAAAAAAAAAAAGAAAAAACTTATTGGCAAAGATAAATATATAAACAAAAAAGAATATTAGTATATCAGTAGTAGGTAAATCAATTGTAATCAAACTATAAGGTTAAAAGACAAAAGTATCTAAAACAACTATAATTATATTGAATTAATATATAAATAACTGCAAATCATGACATCAATAGCACATAATGTGCAGAAAGAAGAAGTAAAAGCAGGGGCTGGTGCTGTGGCATAGCAATAAAGCTGCTGCCTGCGGTACCAGCATCCCATATGGGTACTGGTTCGAGTCCAGGCTGCTCCACTTCCAATCCAGCTCTCTGCTATGGCCTGGGAAAGAAGTGGAAGATGGCCCGAGTGCTTGGGTTCCTGCATCTGCTTGGGAGACCTGGAAGAAGCTCCTGGCTCCGGGCTTTGCCTGGGCACAGCTCCAGCCACTGTGGCCAGTTGGGGAGTGATCCAGCGGATGGAAGACTTCTCTCTTTCTCTGCCTCTCCTTCTTTCTCTGTGTGTAACTCTATAAGTAAATCAATCTTTAAAAAAAAAAAAAAAGAGGTAAAAGCAGAGTTCCTGCATGTGAAGGAAGTTAATTGACAATAACAAGATAATAGTTGGCTACTTCAATACTCCATTTTCAATAGGCTAGCACCATGGTGGGTTTAGCCACTGTTTGTGACTCCCACATCCTGTTTCAGAGTGCCAATTCAAGTCTTGGCTGCTCCACTTCCCATCCACCTTCCTGCTGAAGTACCTGGGAAGGCGATGCGAGATGGCTCAGGTAATCTGGCCCTTGCCACCCATGTGAGAGAACAGCATGGAGTTCCTGGCTCCTGGTTTTGGTCTAGCCCAGAACTGGCCGCTGTAGCCATTTGCGGAGTGAACCAGCAGATGGAAGATCTCTCTGTCTCTCCCTCTTCACCTTTCAGATAAATAAATCTTTAAAGAACATTTGGACAGAAGAAAAACAGCAGATGTGAGCAAAGCAGTATAGACCAAATGGATTCAGGCACAGTAGGTTTGGATGATGGCCCAAATATTTGGGCCCCTGCTACCCATGCGGGAGACCTGGATAGAGTTCCTGGCCCCTGGCTTTGGCTTGGCCCAATCCCAGCTATTGTGACTGCTTGGGGAGTGAACTAAGGGATAGAAGATCTCTTTCCCTCTGTGTCTCCCTCTCTGTCACTCTACCTATAAAATAATTTAAAAAAAAAAAAAAAACTTTGAAAAACATTATAGTGAAATGGCTGGAGCCGCGGCTCACTAGGCTAACCCTCCGCCTGTGGCTCTGGCACACCAGGTTCTAATCCCGGTTGGGGTGCCAGTTCTGTCCTGGTTGCTCCTCTTCTAGTCCAGCTCTCTGCTGTGGCCCGGGAGTGCAGTGGAGGATGGCCCAAGTGCTTGGGCCCTGCACCGCATGGGAGACCAGGATAAGTACCTGGCTCCTGGCTTTGGATCGGTGCAGCACATTGGTCGTAGCGGTCATTTGCGGGGTGAACCAACGGAAGGAAAACCTTTCTCTCTGTCTCTCTCTCTCACTAACTCTGCCTGTCAAAAAAAAAATATAGTGAAATATGTTGGAATTTGTTCTAAGGAAATACCAAAATAGGGAGAAAGCTTTAGGCAAGATGGAATGTATGTCATCTGCATTTATAATTAAGTAAAATTGAAAACTGCATGTACAATAGTGGAGAATAATTAAGTTACAGATAAATATCATAATTGAATATTGTGAAATTATTTTAAATATTACTATGCTCACATAGTACTATGTAAAATTTTATCCTGTATTTGTATTAAGATTTAAACAAAATTTAAGTGATATATAAATATAGATATAAACTGGAAAGGATCATGAGAAAAGAAAAATAGTTGATTGGTTAGGTTAGTGGAAATATGTATATGTGTCTTCATAAAAGGATTCTTATATGATTGCTACATGATTATCAGAATTATTATAGCATATAAGAATATAATTATATGCAAATATATTACAAGTGATAACAAGTCTACTTTTATATACAATATTTAATGAATAAATATATAGCAGATCAGAGAAATAGATGAAAGTGAACAGAAAAAGTTTCTTCTAGTGACTGAAAATGTCCCCCGCAATATTCGGATTGAATTGACTGCATTTCCGCTCATGTGCCCTGATCAAGCCTCTTTTCCTCCTGCAATGTATTCAGTCCCAGCGTTCTGAGGGTCACAGTGCCCAGACAATGCCTTCCCCCGACAGATGCACAGAGCAGCTGTTAGGAAGAAGGGGCCTGAAACGCACTGGGAAGCCTCGCGCCTTCTTAGGAGGCGGCTTGGGTTTCACTGTCAAACACCTGGAGGTGTGGAAGCCAGCACTCCTCACAGAGAGAAGGAGGATGTCACCAAGGGGATGATTTTGTGCTAATGTAGGTGACAGCTCTGCGACGGTTCCCTTTCTTTTCCGGACCAGATTTTTCATTTTTCCTGTTCCAGTTCATTCTGACAATGAGGTGCAGCCTAATTACTTTTTTTGGCATGGCTTTAATTGAGGCCTTTTATCTCTCACTTAAACTCCACATTACGTAATTGTTTGCATTTTTTCCTTTTAACCTCTTCCAATAACTGCTTTAGTCAGTGAGTTTCTACTGACTCTGGAAGCCAAAGGTGCTCATTTTTCTTTATTTTGAAGCCTAAGTAACCTTGTCTAAATGATTTAATCATGAAGACTTGAAGTAGAGCTATAAAAATGTTATTAGCATACGCAAATCATTAATCATCTCTATATGATAATGCATTCAGCCCCTACCACTTCACAAACCTGGCTGATTTGCGGGACACAGTGTGAGTGCCGAAGGACAGTTTGCTTTCATACACTAACCTTGGAATAATTTTTAAGTGACAGCCTTGCAGGTGCTGACACTTATTCTTTCCTTCTATTTACATAACGTGCAGGAATAATTTTTATTCATTAATTACACTCAATGCTGCTCAAGCTGGAATAGTAGTATTTTAGAGGCAGCTTGGCTTACTTTGAGGAGAATGGGGGGCCGACGCTGTGGCATAGTGGGTAAAGCTGCAGCCTGCAGTGCCGGGGTGCCATATGGGCGCCACTTCAAGTCTTGGCTGCTCCACTTCTGATCCAGCTCTCTGCTGTGGCCTGGGAAAGCAGTAGAAGATGGCCCAAGTCCTTGGGCCCCTGTAGCCACGTGTGAGACCTGGAAGAAGCTCCCGGCTCCTGGCTTCGGATTGACCCATCTCCAGCCATTGTGGCCAACTGGGGAGTGAACCAGCGGATGGAACTTTCTCTCTCTTTCTCTCTCTCTCTCTCTCTCTCTCTCCACCTTTCCTTCTCTCTGTGTGTAACTCTGACTTTCAAATAAAGGCAGAGTGGACAGTGAGAGAGATCAGAGAAAGGTCTTCCTTTTGCCATTGGTTCACCCTCCAATGGCCGCCGCGGCCGGCGCACCGTGCTGATCCGATGGCAGGAGCCAGGTGCTTCTCCTGGTCTCCCATGGGGTGCAGGGCCCAAGCACTTGGGCCATCCTCCACTGCACTCCCGGGCCACAGCAGAGAGCTGGACTGGAAGAGGGGCAACCGGGACAGAATCCGGCTACCCGGCCAGGACTAGAACCCAGTGTGCCGGCGCCGCAAGGCGGAGGATTAGCCTAGTGAGCCGCGGCGCTATAACTAGTACTGAAACAGTATTTTATACTTTGTGTTTCTGTGTGGGTGCAAACTGATGAAATCTTTACTTAATATATACTGCTGCTCCCCAACCTCTTCTTCACAGCACCCAGTTCTCCTTTGCTTCTCCTTCCCTCCTCCATGCAGCCTCACAGTTTCATGGAGGGAAGCCTCCTCTTCCCCTAGCTCCAGGGCAGGATGCCAGTTACCTTACATTCACGAACATATCCATCACCGAGGTGGCACGGGGCTGGAAGAAGCAGAGTGAGTTTCAGGACTCATCTTTGAACCACTGGGGAATTGATTCTCTTTCTTCCAAACGGTTGGTGTGATGATCAGGGAAAGCCTAGAACTGCGGCAACCGTTTCCGGATTATGAGGGAGGCCAGCCTATGGGAGAGAGAGTAGAGAAACCAGAAGAAATCTGGGTCTTGCTGACACTGCATGGGGAGCTAGCTCTAGTGCACCTAGTCTTTTGAACTGCACAGACACATGAGCCCATGCCCCTTCGACAGTTCTAGTTCATCGCTTATTGCAACAGAGGGCATCCTGAAGGGCACACAGAGGCCATCCAACCTGAAGTCCTGGAAGCGTGTGTTTCTTCTCCCTGACATGGCTACAAACACGCCTGGGAGTAGCAATTAGGAGTTCTATTCCGTATCTCCTACCACACCTAACAGCATGCCCGTGGGCAGCAGCCACTCCAGAAATGCTGTTTGAGGAGCTCTTGTGGCCCATCTTCAAATCGCATTGTATTGATGATTCTCAGCAGGTGTACAGATTGGTTTTCAGGTCATCTTCAAATCCTCTTCCCACGCTGGGCTATCACTGTCATTATCTTTCAGACTAGGAAAATGGATTCGGCAAATGAGTTTGCTACCTTTCATTAACTCTCTGCGACTCCGGCATTAGCCAAAACCTAGACTGTCTGAGAAAAAAAAAAATAACAGGGTTTAGGGGAATTCTACTAAAACCATCACAGCAGTCATAGCTCATTTTTAGGTGGTGCTAAATATCTATGGAAATAAAACTTGCAACTCCCAGAACTCTTGGAAAATTAATATTTTAATTCAACTTTATGCATGGCTTGCTACTGCAATATTACATTATAATAGAAAAGCTGACCCATTCACTAATTCTCCTTCAAAGAGCTTGCGATATTAGCCTTTGAAATATGTCTGTGCTGGGAAGAATTATGTGCGGTGTAAATGTGATTAGCACAGTTCCTCACGTGCCATGGGCTTCAAAAATCAGGTGGGTGAATGTCAAATCCTGCTCTTGTGCATGATTCTTCAACATCTTGCCCTTCACACGTGTTTGAGCCTCCCTGTTATTGTTCTGTGTCTTCCAACCAATCTTCTTACAAAGCTAAACCCATGGGCTTGCTTTTTCTTCTCCCAAATAAATGTTGGCGAGCAAAAGCTTTCATTATTAAGCATGTATGTAATAATGATAATCATAATTTAGCAAACTCTTCATCCCCCTGAATCTACTTTGGTCTTACCAAAACTGGCTTTATAATTTTGCCATTGGAAAAGACACACACACTTTATGGCACAATTCCCTCCTGTGCCGTAATTAGAAGGCAACATCTACTTCCAGGAAGGAGGTTGTTGGATTCAGGACAGGTTAGAGTAACTGTCCTGGTTTGCAGGACTCATGGTCTGAATCGAATTGAAGTTCTTTGTAGTTGTGCAGAACACAGAAAAATAAGAGCTGAAAATGTGCAGGTTGATTACCAAGTTCCTGTCCTTTGAAGACTTGCAAAGATGGGGATGTGTTCCCAACACGGTGGGGATTCAAGGTCACAGAAGAAAACGGAACCGTCAAATTCTGAGAGTGACTTCTCATTGCAGTTTCCACAGGTAAAGATATTATTTTATTAAATATTTTTCCTTGCTCTCCATTTGTACTAACTTGCCCTGGCCACACAGTCCCCTTTCCTCATAACAATCGCAACCTGTACCCTAAATAACAGGCAGCGTATCTGCAACACCTGTGAACCCCATGGGATCCACTCTTCCTGTCTTTCCTAACAACTCTGTGAAGATACTACTCTTACCCATTTTATAGATGGGGAAGTTAATGCACAGAATAATTAGGTCATTTTTTCCAAGGTCATACAGCCAGCAAGTTGCAAAACCAGGATTTGAACCCAGGCAGACTAACTCTAAGAGTCTATATTTCACACTACCGTTCTCCCATCCCACAGCTGACCCCAGAGTCAGAGATAAAACTGAGCAACCAAATGGAGTATTGCTGTGGCTTAGCAATCCGTCAGCCTGCAGCTCAGAGCTGATCCGCTCTGTCTCGGCCCTTCGCTTCCAGGGCTGGGTCTGTATTTCAACCTTACCTCTCACTCTCCCGAGCCACAGCCCCTGCTCAATGGAGTTCGTCTGTTGGAATACATGTTCCCCGGGACCTGATGCACTCTGCCTCCTTTGCAGCTTACAGACCCTGCTGCCTGCTTCTGCTCCCTGCCCACGGCCAGCTCCCTCCCTCCCTTTGGGGCAGGGGGCTGGCAGGGCAGATCTCTGGGCCTCCCTCAGGCCAGTGTTGGCATTGTCTTCTCTTGACACCCTACCTGCCAAAGGTGTCTGCATTCTTGATGGCTTTTCTCAGTCTTGAAGTTGACCCAGCCAGTTCCAATTGTGATCCTTCTTTTCTGCCATTTCTCTATTCCTCTTCTTGAGGGGCTCTGTATTCAGTTCCACCAAACTTTCCTCGCTTTACCATTCCATCACGAGCCACATTTTTTTTCTTCTCTCTGGGTTGCTTATTTTCTGAACTCTTTGGGTTTTTTTTTTAATTTTTATTTTATTTATTTATTTATTTATTTTTTGATAAGCAGAGTTAGACAGTGAGAGGAAGAGAGAGGGAGAGAGAGGGAGAGAGAAAGGTCGTCCTTCCGAACTCTTTTTAATGTCACCTTCTTGGGTCTCAAGCATCCTGTCCTCCTTGTTTTGTTTTTCCCTCTCATGTTCAATTATCTCAATGCCTATACACTCTGCTCCTACCACTAACCACTTGGTTTATAATCCCCAACTTCCTAAGACAGTAAGTCTCATCAGATCTTTACTAGAAAATAATCCATGCTTTGGAGTTGCATTTATTGGATTTTTCACCTTTCAGATCCTTGGCTTCCTCAACTGTTGGACAAGGCTGATGGTACCACCCTGCAAAGATGGCACAGGATCGTGCGCTGGAAAGCACTTTGAAGACTACATTACACTAAGCAAATGTCCCACATGAATAGTGCAATGTACACTACAGAGTCTTTAAGCCTGGAAGAGTGATTTCAACTCTGCATCATAAACCAGCCCAAGAATTGCCTCGCTCTGATGCTGTTCACCAACCTTTACAGCAGCAGGTGTGTTTATAACAGGGAAAAGAAAGAACCCAATGCATTAGGGAATCTAAGAGCTTGTAATAGCCAAAGGCATTAAATGTATAGGTCTCCAGAGGCTCTCAATGTTTTTGTCAAGTTCTTTAGCACCCTTGTGAAGTTCCCTGCTTCCTTCACTGGACTGCAGGGAATGAAAAAGCTTAGATTAAGCCAGAGATTGTAGACTGGTGGTTTCTGGCTAAAGCTGGCTCTCAGATACACTGCATTGGACACAGCGGTAACCTTTTTAAAAAGCTGCACACGAATGCATTTAGGGCGTGCTGGAGGTCAAGTTCTCCCAGAAGCAGACTCCGAGCCAAAGACTTAGGAGCAAGTGATTTGTTAAGAAAGAGCTCCCAAGTGAGATGAATAAGGAGTGGAGAAAGGGAGAGCTCAGATGCAGCTGGTGCCCTCCCACGCTGGGCACTGAAACAGCAGATACCACAGAGTTGATCCAGCCTGGAGTGCAAGGAGGCAGCCTCTTGCCCCCCCAGCTCTCTGGGTACGGAAGGCCAGAAAGACAACCAGCATCACCTCCATGCATACCAGTGATAGACTCCAGGGCCTAAGAACTCTCAACTTCCCGGGGTGGACTGTAACCAGCAGGACACGCAGAACTGGGGGGTGGGCGGCAGCTGGCAGGAGTGACCTGAAGCTTACTGGTGAAGCAGGTTCAAGGGGACGTACAGCTGCGGGAGGCACTGTCTGGTTTGCAACAGTCCCTATTCCGTATACTGACCCTTGGCCAGCTGCAGCTCCAGGCTTCTATATTGGAGGGGCTGTGGTTGTGCTTGCTTGGCATCTCCTATGGGATGAAAACACTGCCACTTCCTCAGACAGAACAGAGAACAGGCGTGCAATGGGATCATGGGAGCTGGTGTTGGAGTCTTCTCTCCGCCGCCCTGTCTGCTCCATCCCATTAAGCCTCTGCTTTGTTGGACCTGACCTTGTAGGCATTTCAGGTTGGTGACTACAGAACTCTTTTGACAGAAGATTAGTGGGTATGGGAAGATCAGACCTGATAAGACACAGACCATTTGCACCTCTCCCTTAACTTCACAGATCACCAGCGGAAGTTCCAAGAAGCTGCAGCTGAACCAAGGCCCTCGAGCTGGGGGCGGGAGCAGCGATGCAGCCCTTATGCCCCCCGCCCCCGGTGGGGTTGCTCAGCCTTAGGACTCAGCTTCGTTAAGCACTTCCACACATGGGTTCCTACCAGGCTGACTCCACAGGGAGGCTGGGTTGGATGAACTTAGGAGATCATAGAGCACAGTGTAAATGTTTAAGTGTGGTTATGACCTCAAGAAACACCTTGTCCTGCTGAAACTGACGAGATTTGAGGGGCAGCAGCTACAGGTTATTACACAGAAAATGGAGGGTATTAAAATAATTCTCTCCATGATGCCTTCCTAATATTTCCTAAATGTGTTTTATACCCTTAATGCTTCCCACCAACTCATTGGTAAAGATTGTACCTGATTGTAGCCCATTGGAGCTGATGACTGAGGTAGCTAAGGCAACTGGCTTATGATTCACATTTTCCAAATGTAAACGATTCCATAATTGTAGCCTTCTGAATGGTTCCAAGCATCAGCTTGTTCAGGATACTTCGCTAGAAACATGGTAACACTAACTCAGTGAGCTCATGCCCAGCCTAGCATTCCTCACTGTGCTTGACACAAAGAAAGCAGTCCACAAAGTTTGTAAACAACACCATTTTATAAAGGGCTGAGCCTTTGGCTTTAGGCTGGAGGAAATATCTGAAAATATTTCATTTTAATAGTTTCTAATGGCCCCAGGGGAAGCAAGAAAGTCGACCTGTTTGCTATCTGAAACAATCCTTAAGAGGAGGCCCAGGCAGGTCAGGCTGACTGCTAGACATTTGTAAATCCTGAACCCAGGACAGAGGAGACCAGTGATGAACTTAAAGGCAAATCGCGGGGCCAGTGCTGTGGCGTGGTGGGTAAAGCCACCACCTGCAGTGCTGGCATCCCATATGGGCACCAGTTCAAGTCCCAGCTACTTCACTTCTGATCCAGCTCTCTGCTGTGGCCTGGGAAAGCAGTGGAAGATGGTCCAAGCCCCTGGGCCCCTGCACCCACGTGTGAGACCTGGAGGAAGCTCCTGGCTCCCGGCTTCAGATAGGCACAGCTCTGGCCATTGCGGCCAATTGGGGAGTGAACCAGCGGGTGGAAAACCTCTCTCTTTGCCTCTCCTTCTCTCTCCCTGTAACTCTGACTTTCAAATTAATCAATAAATCCTTAAGACACACACACACACACACACAAAGGCAAATCGGTGGGCTGAAATATGAGAGTTCAGATTGCCTCCGCAGGCTGCAGCTGGAGATGGGGCGTGAACAGTGGCTACCTGGGAAGGCATCGCAGGGTACCAGAGGAAGAGACATACGGCCTGGAGGTGGGGAGGCAGAACGTCCAGTTCCAGCTTTTCTGCAGCCCGATGGGCCCGCCCTGCTCTGGAGTTGGGGCTGAAAGCAGCAGGTTCTGGCCTGAGCGACTGAGAATCCCACATTCCGAAAGTGTGAAAACCAAGCACAGCCTGCACACCCCAAGGTCATTCTAGATAACTAACCACCAGCCTGGCCAAAGATGTGCTCTCAGTTCTCTGTCTTCATGGGTGACGTCTCATGGAGTCATTTAATTCTCATCAAGTTCCTTGACAAATGCTGATGAATGTGATTTATGTGACTCGTTAAACAATGCAAGTGCAACCCAGGCAGATAGGCCGCCTCCCTTCCCCCTTCGGCGCCCTCAGCTCCAGGGACAAGCAGAAGATTCCAGGCTCCCAGAGCTGTCCCTCAGCAGGCTGGGTCTTCCTTTCTGTTCCCAGCGCCCCACCAGCCCCCATCTCCGTCCACTGTTGTCCCTGAGATTCTGTACATGGGACCAGCTGAGCGAGTGTGGAGTTGAGATGCTTCAAACAGACCTTTCTTTCCCCCCATTAAACACTCAACTGCCCTAAGACTATCACACCAGGGCAAAACGACAGGAATAAATTTCACTTATGGAAGGGTGCAGCAGACTTAGCGTATGTTTCTAAGGAAGGAGGTTCCCCTGGGTGGCAACGTGGTGGAAAGGAGATACAGACAGCCCTTTTTGTCAACAGCCCTACTATTCCAAGCACAGACATGCACGCTCTCTCTCTGTCTCTGTCTCTCTCTCTCTCACACACACACACACACACACACACACACACGAGGCTTTCCGGGCTGGAAAGGAAAACCCATTCTGAGAAAGGAAAGATTTATTTTTCAATGAGCAGACACTCTTGTCCCTCGTCCTGTGAATGGCCCTCACAGATTGTGTGGAAGTGCCTTTGATTTCTGTCCTCATACCGAAATAACTTTAAAAGTTGTGTTAGTCTTGAATGACTAGTTTCTTCTTTATAGCATAGAAGACTCTGGGCCGGATTAAACTCGTTCACTTCTGCCTTTAACTCTCCTTTGCATCTGCAGCATCCGAAATGTAAGAAATGTTTCATAACATCACTGATGATGACAGTGAGTAGAGGAGACTGATTTAGTTCTTTTTTTTTTTTTTCCTTTTTTGGAATTTGTCCCTCTCATCCCTCCACTGCCAATCTCTGCTGTACACTCATTCTGGATCAAATTGCAAAACAGATGAAGATGTCCCGTGCTATCTTTCCTCCTGTGCTTGCTGCCTCCCCGCTCAGTGGCCTCATTCCTTAGACCCTGATGGTCCCATTAAACTGCATTTAAATTCACTCTTGGTTATCTGGAATAGGAAGCATTTATAAGAGTGTAAAGAGTTACCCTTCCTAAGACTGAGGTTAGAAGGAAGCTACCAACTAAAATTCCCACAGGAGCAGACGTGAGACTTAACTGAGGAGAAGGGCTGGCAAGGCAGAGCAGAGAGAACACCGCTATTCAGAGTGAAGAATTTCTGCTCAGTTGAGTGTGAAAATGAGGCGAGGCTGGCCCAGGATTGATGGCTAGGGATTTCAGTGTTTTCAAGAGAAGCTGGAAAGTTCGATTTTATGTGAAATCTCCAAATTTTGCACTGAGATATAGAACATGGCACCATTTAGATAAATTAGCACACAAGAGCACAAGCCCACATCTGGCTCCCAATCCAAGAGAAAGTGAGTATGTCCATCAAAAAGTACAAGAATGTTCGTAATGATTTTGTTCATAAAAGCCAAAAACACGGGAAACAGGTCAAGTGCCCTTTGTGTAATGCGAGCTCCATGACCAATCACTAAGACCTTAACTGATGAGATGAAGTGGAGTGGAGAACTATTTCGACAGATTCTGCAGAATTTCAGAGTGGGAAAGGTGGGAGGTATAATGGGATTTGGGGGATTTTGAAGTCTGCTTGAGGGCAGGTCTTCCAGTTGAAAAGGCTGGGCCTTGGTTAGGACTGGTTATGGATATGATGTAACAGCTTAGGACTGACAGACACAGCAAGGCAAGCAGAAGCCTTTACTTGGGATATAACTTACATTTTGAAACAGAGCTGCTTATTAATATTTCTGAAATTAATAAGCTGTGTGGGTTCTTGCCACGTATTCAGAGAAGAATTCTGAATATTGGCTCAAATAGATAGGCAGCATGGTAAGTTTTTTATTTAGTGAGAGAAATGCATAGGAGAGTGAGGGCTTTAAGGGAGAAAGAGAAGTCCGGAAATTAAGTTGGGGTCCATATGGGGCAACAAGTGGATCCAGGGCAGCAAGGGAGAATAAGGGCCAGGCCCACCATGCTCCAGGCCTTTTATCCACTTCCAAAGGGAGTGATTAATTACTCTGATTGGCAGGTGGGCATACAGGTGTGATCAGGTAGGGGCAGGAGATTTCAAAGGGGCGTGGTGAAGGCGTGGTCTTCCAGATCACAAATCTAATTAATTTTATCCTACCTGCCTGCCTCCATCAGTTTGATGCTTTCTACTGAAGCCTTTCTTTTCAGAAAGTCCTAGGATGAATAATGAAGTGATTTGGGGCTTATTTTTTTTTCTGGACAAGAATTTTATGAAGTACTACAATTATACTGATGATGCCAGTGGAACAGTAACATCATATTAATGTGGATAGTGAGTTGTATGAATGTAGATGCTTTGGGTTCAATATGCATTATAGCATATTCATAAAATCTAATACTATTCAGCAATAAAGAATGAACAAACAATGGCATGGATGAATATTACAGGCAAGACGGTGAGTAAAAGAAGCCAGATGTGGAACAGGACATGTTCAAGAGCAGACTACATGGGTGGGGGGGGAATGTGAGGAGTAAGATGGGTTAACAGGCAGTCAGTGGAAAGTGGGGTGCATTACCTTAGGAATCTCCCAATTTTACCTAGAGAATAGTGAGGGAGTGGTGATTCCATCCTCTTCAGCTTAAGTTACCTTCTCTCCCTTCTGGATGGATTTTTTGTTTTATCATGAGCAAGCCAGATAGGATAAAGGACTGCAAATCAGGTCTTTTGATGGGTTTTGCCCCTGCCTTGTAACTGAATGTCAAGCTGGTAAGTTGTTTTCTTCTCTAAAATTGTGCTTAAAAACCCTATTACAACCAGCCTCTATGGGTTTTTTCCTCCCTTGGAGCCTCGCACCATGCGATTTTCGCTGGAGGTCTTTGGCTCTAATAAATCTTGCTTTTAAATCTTAAAAAAAAAAAAAAAAAAAAAAAGCAGACTACAGGGATAGGAGCCAGAGGATTGCTCACCTGTGCAGGGGTGGGGCAGCTGGTAGAGTATTACCTGGGAAGGGGCATGTGTTAGGTCTGGAATAACTCAGGGTTCCGGCCTTTCGTACCCCTAGAAAGGAGAGACTGACTTCAACAGAGACAGGTTGCTTTACTGGAAGCAAAGAGGTTGGCAACAGTCTATTCTTGCGAAGAGACTGCGCACTGGGTGCATTTGGGACTCAGGTTTTTATCTGGCTTAGGAGGAAATTGGCCATTGGGGGTGGAAGAGTAGGGGGCTCTTTGAAGTCTCCAGAAATTTCCCTGTGATCTGTGTCATAGCTGCCCTGTGCAGCTGATCTGTTTTGCCATTTGCATTGCAAGGAGTTGAGAAGGGTCTGGTTAGGCACCAAGGATCTCCACAAAAGGGAGGAAGTGGGGTGGGGAGAGGGGGAGGAAGAAGGGAAAGGTAGTATTACCCCTTAGAAGTCCCATCTGGGGTGCCAAATTTTATCGGAATATGGAGTGCCAATTATATTACCATGTGTTTATTAATACATTCACAATAGTAATAAGCCCGTGTGGGTTCTTGCCTAATATTCAGAGAAGAATTCTGAATACTTGCATAAATGAACAAGGCAGCACGATAAGTTTTAAGCTTTTATTTAGTGATAGAAATGCATAGGAGAGTGAGGGCCCTATCTAGAAGAGAGGGAAATCTGGATTCATACCGAGCACCAGGAGCCAGCCATGTGGGGAGCATGCAGGCCAGGAATCATGAGGTGGGTGGCCCAAAGGCCACGTGCCCAAAGGCTACGTGCCTGAAAGCCACGTGCCCGAAGGCACAGGGCAGCAAGGGCCTGCAATGGCAAAAGAGGCAAAAGGCCAAAAAGGTCCAAAAAGGCGGGGCCCACAGTGTTCCTTTAATCCACTTCCAAAGGGGAGTGGTTAATTAGTCTGATTGGCCAGTGGGCATGCAGGTGTGGGCAGGTAGGGACATGAGGTCACACAGGGGTTGTGGCGAAGGCGTGGTCTTCCAGCTTACAAACCTGATCAATTTTATCCTGTATGCCTGCCTACAACAGTAGGACAAGTATTTTAGCATGAGGGACCTTTACAGAGTGTTCCACATCTGGGAGGTGATCACGTAGCTATTTAAAACTCAATTATTGAGCTCAATACCTAGGGTTAGTTATCTACTATCCCTGGGATTAGTAGATTTTATGCACAGAATAGCACCATCCTGCAAAAACACACTCAAGTAAAAAGACACACATTATGCACATTAACACAATTGTCCATGGTGGGAGTGGGAAGAAAATAGAAATGTGATACGGTGATGAAGGGAAAATATTAAAACAAATAAGAAAGGAATTTGACAAGAAACGGTAATGTATCATGAATTACAATGGTTTAATGATTCGCTCTGGTCTCTCATCTTGGGATCCAGACTTATGTACGTTTAAAAGATAATTTTTTTAAAAAAAAGGAAAAGGAAAATCAACTATAAAATGTGTATGTGTCAAATATTCTGTTTAGCTCATTAATAAGGGAAGCAGTAAGATGTTCAAAAAGACAAAGAGCAGAGAATTATACTACAGTTTAAAGAACTCTGAAATGAATTTCCAAACAGATACAAAACAGATTGATCCATTAAATGGATCTATCTGTCTGTCTATCTATCTGTCCATGTAATAATCAGTTGCGTTTCTCTGGACACAGTTAGTTTGTCCACCTGGACAAGAGTCACTGTGTAGGCCGGCGCTGTGGCTCACTAGGCTAATCCTCCACCTTGCGGCGCCGGCACACTAGGTTCTAGTCCCGGTTGGGGCACCGGATTCTGTCCCGGTGGCCCCTCTTCCAGGCCAGTTCTCTGCTGTGGCCAGGGAGTGCAGTGGAGAATGGCTCAAGTGCTTGGCCCTGCACCCCATGGGAGACCAGGATAAGTACCTGGCTCCTGCCATTGGACCAGTGTGGTGCGCCGGCCGCAGCGGCCATTGGAGGGTGAACCAACGGCAAAAGGAAGACCTTTCTCTCTGTCTCTCTCTCTCTCACTGTCCACTCTGCCCGTCAAAAAACAAACAAACAAACAAACAAACCAAACAGTCACTGTGTTATCAGTCTCCTACAACTAACAGTTTTAAAAAAGCTCAAAGACAGTGAAAAGAAGTGAGAATGTGGTTGGGTAAATTAGAGATAATCCTTAATGATGTTGGCAGGCTGATAGGATGAATTTGATTAGATTTGTGAGCAGGAAAGCCATGCCTTCACCATGCCCCTTGTGTGATCTCACCCCCCTAGCTGACCCCACCTGTGTGCCCACCTGCCAATCAGGCTACACAACCACTCCCCTTTGGGAGTGGGTAAAAGGCCTGGAGCGTGGTGGGCCTGGCCCATTTTTCCCCTTGCTGCTCTTGATCCTCTTGTTGCCCTGAACCTTTGGGGCGCGTGGCCTTCACGCTCTCTCTCTGCCTTTGCTATGCTAGCTGTGATAAGCTGTTTGTAGATGCTCATAACCAAACGCTTGCTGCACGTGGCTCCTGGCCTGCTCTCTGCTTTTTATGGTCCCAACCTAATCTCCACACTTCCCTTTCTCCATTAGAGAGAGTCCTCACTCTTCTATGCATTTCCCTCACTAAATAAAAAACTTAAAAAACTTACCATGCTGCCTGGTCTGTTTGAGCCAGTATTAGAATTCTCTGAATTTGCGGCAAGAGCCCACACCCTTACTAATATGAGAAATATAAGCAGATCGGTTTCATTGCCATTCAAAGTTTTTATAGTTATTATGAATCCACACAGACACACACATGCATACTAGGCAGTTTCTTTTAAGGATTTATTTATTTACTGAAAGGCAAGAGTTACAGAGAAAGAGGGAGGCACCAAGAGAAAGAGATCTTCCACTCCGAGTCTCTCCCCAAGTGGCCACAACGGCCAGGGTTAGACTAGGATGAGGCCAGACCAGGCCAAGGCCAGGAGCCTGGAACTCCATCTGGGTCTCCCATGTGAATGGTTACAAGTAGTAACCCAGCTACTTGGGCCATCTTCCACTGCTGGACGAAGTGGACGAAGCTGGATCAGAAGTAGAGGAATCAGAACATGAACCAGTGCCCATGTGGGATGCCAGCTGCAGGCGGTGGCTTAACCCGCTGTGCCACAACACCAGCCCCGGATCATCTATTTTTAAAAGCCCTCAAGCTGCAGGAATGGTACTTTGTGGTTGATTTTTAGCCACCAGTCAGCAAGAGAGATACATTTTAAAAGACAGCCTGGTCTTACAAAGGTCCAGAAATCACCCCGCCCCAGCTGCTGATTTTTCTGTTGGTATGGCCCTGGTTCTGAAATCTGGCTTCATTGTGTATGAAAAACAACCTCAGCTGAGCAGGTGCTGGTGAGGCCCTCTGACAGAATAGCCAGATGTCTTTTTGCATGGTCTTTTGTCTCCTTACGTGTCTGTCTCGGGAAGTGGGAGAGGATGCAGCCCAGCTCTTGATCGTGAGCCAGAAGGAAGGCAGAGGACGCTGTTTCACAGAAGGCACAAAGGCTGGTTTACAGCACACCGCTGCACGTGCTAGAGCTGCATGAGTTAGTCCAAAAGGATAATTGAATGGTGTAGGTCAAGGACTAGACACAACCATGCAACCTCCTGAAAAGCATCAGACAAAAGCTTGAGAAACATTGTTTAAAAGCTACACTATTTAATGGTTGGTACATTTCACAGTGCTTTATTGCTGCTAAACAGTATTGAGACAATAGTGAAAGCCCAGACACTCAGCAACATTACTTTATTGAGAAAATCAACTTCAAAACATTGTAAATTTTTTTTTTATTCCCTGTGTGAATTCTCTACTTTGGTGCTTTCCTCCTGCTGTTGCCTCTCCTTGGGCTGACTTCTCATCTCTTCAAAACCCTGGTTCCAGTAAGCATTCCCTGGGGATTGCAGCCTGCTCAATTTCTTCCCCATCCTACTTTCTTCTAGAGCTTTAACAAACATCAACTTTATTGAAATAAATTCACATATAATAAAATGCACCCTTACTATAAATGTGTGTTGGATGGGGTTTAAGCTATACACCCTATAACCGGAGCCACAATCAAGGTATAGGGTATCCCCACTGTCCCCCAAACACCCCAAGGCCCTTCGCAGCTCCTTTCCCCACCATCCCAACACTTTGCCCCTGGCAACTCCAGTTCTCCTTTCTGTCATGAGAGATTAGTTTTTTTTTTTCCATTCTAGACTTTCATGTGAACCAACTCATACAATGTGTATACGCCCAGCTTAGTAGCCCAGCAGAACTTCTTGAGATTTATCTGTGTTGTTGTGGTTGTATCGTTATTTTGTTCCTTTTGATTGCTGAGCTGTATCCTATTGCACAGATATATTACTTTTATATTATATTACTTGATCCTTTCGCTTATTGTTGGAGATTTAGGAGGCTCCCATGTTTTGCTAGTATATTAAAGCTAGTATGAACATCTGTGTACAGTTTTTGTGTGGACATATATTTTTTGTAAAACAGGTAATTAATGTATGTATACATAGTATATATTTAAGATGTACACTATGTTTTGATATATACTTGGTGAAATGATTTCTATAGTCAAGCAAACTAATAACGCCATCACCTTATTTAGTTACCTGTTGTGAGTCTATGTGATAAAAGCACCCAAAATTTAATCCTCAGCTAATTTTTAGTATAAAATATGTATTGATCAGCATTGTGTTGCTATATCAAAATACCTGTGCCAAACATCCTCCCCTAAACTTAACTTTTAATTGCATTTTTTCTACAAACTTTTTGAAGTACCCTGTGTGCGTACATTTGTGTATATGTTGGCAGACATATGTGTATGTAATTGTATGGTAAATAGGTGTTTAACTTTCCCAGAGCACCTACGGCCTATTTTTCAAAGTGGTTGTACTATTTCACATTCCCACCAGGTGCAAATGGGAGTTTCAGGTGTTCCACATCCTCACCACCACTTGTATTGTCAGATTTTGTGACTTTATTACTCTACTCGCATGGTCTGGATTTGCACCTACCTGGATACTAGCGAGGCTGGGTATGTTCTCATAAGCTCACATGCAGTAGGAAGAAGCTGGAGGAGAAGCTGCTGGTCTGATGGTGAAAGATCATAATCACAAGCTGAGATAGTGGTTATTGTCCTATAGAGCAGCATTTGCCAGAGCCCTTCTCCCCCTTGATGGAGCAAGGCCATCGGTCTATTTTAGTCCCTTGCTTGTGTGACTGAGAGCAGACCCCAACCCTCTGCATTCTTCCTCAACCAGCTTGGCCCTGCCCTGACCATTAGCCCAAGCCCTCCCATCTACCTTAAGAGTCCAGCCTTAGCCCAAACCTCCCCAAGCCTCACTACCATCTCAAGAGCTCAGCCTTAGCCCAAACCCATCCAATTATCTTTCTACATATGCCCCACACCTGTACAAGAATGTGCTCGCTCGCTCTCTCTCTCCCCCCACCCTCGTGTGTTTACGGGGCTCTCTGCCATGCACCTGCCGGGAATGAGCCCCTCTCAGGTTTATCCCCTGAATAAACTTGTTCTGGCTGGAGTCCGTGGTGCGTCTCCTCTTTGTCTTGCTCTTCTAAACTTACACCCCTGCCTTTCAGAAAAGAACTTTGGAACCACTTTCACAGATATGTGTAATCTTGCAAATCCTTTTGGATTTATTTTTTATCATTTTGTCATTTTTATGCACATGATATTTGAATGAGGCAGAAATACATAATTATTGTATTATCAAGTTTATTTAAAATAATCCTTAATATCAGTAATATTTGAAGAGTAATCTTGTCTATTTTCCAATTAACAATGAATACTTGCTGTTTAATTTACTTTAAACTCTGTAATAAGTGTGATTTCCCAGCTAATAATTTAAGATATGTCATACTGTGTTTGGCTTTGGGGCCAAGAATATACTAAAATATGGAATGGAATTTAATTTTTTTCTATGGCATCAAAAAGAGCTCAAATTATTTTCATGACCTGATATTTGGCATTCTTGCATTTTTGCATTTTATGATATCAACATGTTTGTCTATCTTTCTATGGTTTGTCTCTTAATTAAATGATAGGAGAAAGGTTTTAGAATTCTCCTAATTAGCATGTATTCATGGTGTTTATGTCCAGAAAATTAAAAGCAAATGGAATATAATATATATAATATATCCCCACTTTTTCACATTGTTTTTGCAATATATTGTTGTGCTTTCAAAGCTTCTAACAGAAATCATGCAATTTACAGATCGATTGAGGTTTCACTTGAGACAAATTTTAAGAAGCATTGTTTTTTCCATTTGTCAGCTTATTGCATTTCAATATTTATGTTCGATAGACTCTCTGTCCTTAATCAATGATCCATTTCAAGGCATACCTCCTTGAAACCAGTCACATCATAAGACAAAGACTCTCCAGACTGCCCACCCACCCCACACATGCCCTGTCCCCATTTCACGCATCTTGACTTCACAACATTGGACTCCTTGCTTTTTTGGTACAGTTTCACAATCCAAATATGTATCACTAAAGCCTGCATTTAGTTTTGCTTGTTTTTTTTGTTTGTTTGTTTGTTTGTTTGTTTGTTTGTTTTTAGTGGACAGTGAGAGAGAGAGACAGAGAGAAAGGTCTTCCTTTGCTGTTGGTTCACCCTTCAATGGCCGCCACGGCCGGCACATTGCACTGATCCGAAGCCAGGAGCCAGGTGCTTCTCCTGGTCTCCCATGGGGTGCAGGGCCCAAGCACTTGGGCCATCCTCCACTGCACTCCCGGGCCTAGCAGAGAGCTGGCCTGGAAGAGGGGCAACCAGGACAGAATCCGGCGCCCCGACCAGGACTAGAACCCCGTGTGCTGGCGCCGCAAGGCGGAGGATTAGCCTAGTGAGCCACGGCGCCGGCCCTGCTTGTTTTTTCAACAAAGATTTCTTTTTTATTTGAGAGGCAGAGAGACAGAAAAAGAGACAGAGACAGAGAGATCTTTCACCCACTGGTTCATTCTTTAAATGGCTGCAACAGCCTGGGCTGGGCCATGCTGAAGCCAGGAGTCAGGAACTCCATCTAGGTCTACCTATGGGTAGCAGGAACTCAAGTTGAGCCATCATCCTCTGCTTCCCAGGTGCATTAGCAAGGAGCTAGATTGGAAGTCGAGCAGCCAGCACTTGAACTCACACTCTGATATGGGATGTGGGCATCCTAAGTGGCATCTCAATCTGCTATGCCACAATGCCCACACTTGCTTGGGCTTTTTTTTTTTTTTTTAAGATTTATTTATTTGAAAGGCAGAGTTACACCCACAGAGGAGATAAAGAGGGAGAGAGAGAATCTTCCATCAGTTGGTTCACTTTCCAAATGCCCAGAACTCAATCCAGCTCTCTCATGTGGCAAGGACCCAAGGACTTGAGCCATTGTGTACTGCATGCTACCATTCCCTTTGCCAGGTGCACATTAACAGGAAGCTAGAATTGGGAGTAGAACTGGGACTCAAGCTCAGGCACTCTGATATGGGATGTAGGCAGCCCAAGCAGTGTCCTAAGCCCTGCCTCAAACACCTACACCACCAAAAATATTTATATATATAAATATATATATATATGATTATTTTATTTATTTGAGAGGCAGAGTTACAAACCAGACAGAGAGAGGGAGAGACAGAGAGAAAGGTGTTCCATTCACTGGTTCACTCCCCAGATGGCTGCAATGGCCAGGGATGGGATGATCCGAAACAAGGAGACAGGAGCTTCTTCCAGGTCTCCTGTGAGGCCACCACAAACACACCAAACACAGGAGTTAAGGGGAAGGTTTATTATTGGGTGGGGGAAGCCTGATGGGCTGGGGGAAGAGAGCAAGAGAGTAAGAGAGCATAAGAGAGTGAGCACATGTTCAGGAACAGGTCCTTTTAAACCTTTGAGGCAAGGGGAGGCAGGGAAGTCAGGCAGGGAAGTAGGAGCAGCAAATCCCATTAGGGTGAGAGTGGCACTGACACTGGTGGTTGGGCCATCTGGTCACCTGGTCTAGCAATGGCAGCAGGGGCTAGAGCCTAGGATGGTGTCTGGGCCATAGATGGCACCACAGAGAAGACTGTGCCATTTTACTAACATCTCCCATGTGGGTACAGGGGCCCAAGCACTTGGGCCATCTTCCATTGCTTTCCCAGACCTTCACAGAGAGCTGGATTGGAAGAGGAGCAGCCAGGACACAAACTGGTGCCTACATGGGATGCTGTCACCACAGGCTGGAGGCTTAACCTGCTACACCACAGCACTAGCCCAAAAGATACATTTTTAAAGCCTTTAAATGATAATCTGGATATCAGAAAAGCCCACAAAAGCTTTGGCTTGGCTCACTTAAGGAATTCTGTTTTGTAATGTGTATATAACTTCTTTTCTAGAAGTTGAATTATGTTTAATGGTTATCCTTATACCTGTGTGGGTGGATTTACCAAAGAGAAGCAGCAATGGAATGCGTATCACAGAAGCTCTACCCGACTGTAAAAGAAAATAAAGGGTATCTGACAGGTTCAAATGATCGATCTTGCTGGTAGACAACCATGGCCGGCTTTACAGAGGAGGCGCCGTCTGCTGTCGATGATGCAAAGCTTGGCTTTAGCAATGACTCATGGCCTCTAAGCAATAGAAGCAGTCCCGGTCTATTTAGGTCCTCAAGCCTCTTTGTCCTTAATTGTATCTTCCCTTACTGGACTCTGTGTTTAACTCCTTTGAAACTGCTTAGGATAGGAAGGCTTTTAACTAAGATCAAAACAAGAAGAGCAATACTACAAACACCCGTATAGTGACCACCTAGCATTCATAAACTTTATTATGTTGCCATATTTATTTTAGACCAGTTTTAAAAAGAAAGAAATTGTCCTTTGTTGTTATTATTCTTGAGATTTAAAAGCAAGATTTATTAGGGTAAAAGACCTCCAGCCAGAGTGGCATGGACAGGGGCTTCCAGGAGAGGAAAAAACCCCAAAGCGTCCTGTGGTACTGGGGTTTTAAGCACATTTTTGAGGAAGAAAAAACTTACCAGCTTCACATTCAGTTACAAGTTGGGGACAAAACCCATCAAAAGGCCTGATTTCCCATCCTTAATTCTGTCTGGCTTGCTCATGATAAAACAAAGAGCCATCAGAAGGGTGGGATACCTAATTGCTTTACAACAAACTGGGAGCTCCAAAGGAATCAGGAATCGCCACTCCCTTGCTGGTCTCAAGATAAGATTGGAAGCTTAAGGAGTGGGCAGGCAGGCACTTTTGACCTTGCTAAAGACAACCCTCGGGGAAAGCAAGCATTCTGCACCTCAGTCTCCACTGTGACCACCCTGCCTGCCTGTTAACCCACCTGACTCCTCACATTCTCCCCCGCTGAAGAATGGATCCTAACTTCTGTTAGGGGAATGGGGCGATGATGGCTCTGGCTGCTTCATGCTAAAAATGAGGATCCTTGGGAACGGCAGTCAAGGCAGGGTTCCAGCAGGAGG
The DNA here is from genome assembly GCF_964237555.1 of Oryctolagus cuniculus. Taxonomy (NCBI): domain Eukaryota; kingdom Metazoa; phylum Chordata; class Mammalia; order Lagomorpha; family Leporidae; genus Oryctolagus; species Oryctolagus cuniculus. The sequence goes on from NC_091435.1 coordinate 150,203,496, forward strand.
TGGGAGACAGCAGTGCCAACTTGCAGAAACTGCTTCCATCTGAGGTTTCATGTGCATGGCCACCTAGAATGGCACTCTTTCAAGTCTGCAGAAAACGAATCTAACAAGGAGTTTACACACGTAAAACATAACATCACAGGGTCCAAAACCAAGGACAGAGTCATTATTAGAAGACCTAAGAAAGGTGCTGTCTAAATCACAAGCAAGTTTTCCCATTGTGAGGCAAATAGAAACTGACAGAAGGGACTTGATAATAATCAGGTGGGCTTTAAGGCCTTGTCAGTTAGGAGGCCCAGACCTATCTATCTCTTCACATCATAAGGAAGGTATGAACCTCCTTAGGGAAGGTGCCTTGTTGACTTCCTTTACCTATCTAGCCTGGGAGGACAGCTGGCTTGAAGAGGCAGGTGGCAACTCTAACAGGAAATTTACAGTTCTGCCTGCAATGTTGCTGACCCTACTTGGCCAGCCCCTCAACAGCAGTGGTGACTTTGGAAGCTGGGCTGAATGAAGGGCTTTTTGGCTTAGAGCCAACAAGGCTCTGACCTGGACATCCTTTGACTCCAGGGCAGTTCCATTTCCAGTGACTCAACTCTTGGCTGGCTGAGCTGCCAGGGCTCTTCATAAGCTGACTTCTGTATCCATCCAAAGCCTTGGCTTTCCACATCAAAAACCAATGCCATTTGTGGCGGACTGGCCTGTTGGGTCTCCTTGATGGTAGATCACCATGTAAAGCAGCCATTAATCGGCCTGCCATTTGTCTTTCCATCGCTACTGCAGTCCAGCTGGCTTCTCTTTCCTCCTGATTTCTGGTAAAGGTGACCATGGAGGCAGCCTCTAAGAGGACACAAGTCAAGGGAGTGTTCAGTCTCATTTCTAATCTTGGTGGCCTAACCTAGAAATCTGTAGGCACAAGCATGTGATGAGAGTGGTTTTTCTGTGAGATAGACAATGCCATGAGGAAAGCTATGTCATCACTTTAACATCAAACATGAGGACCACCTTATCTACAACATTTGAAGTCATTAGTAAAACTTTCTCTCCCTTCCTTTGATTTGAAAAGGGAGGTTTTTGCCTGTTTACTGTGCCCATGGCAGAGTAAACCTGGCTGTGAAATCATGATTTAAGCTTTCATTTTGGCAATGCTATTATTACAGAAAAATGTTAGCCATCCCTTTTATAAGGTCTAAAGATCAAATCGTACATCTGAAAGGAGAGTCCTTCAAAATAGAATCAGTTTCTCATCTTGAAAAGAACAGAGAAATGAGGGAACATGTCAGCCTCCCAGATTGCTTACTGTCAATAACTTAATATCAAATGAAAACTTAGCCAGCAATTTTAACTGTCAAGTAATAACTTATGAAAGCACTTACCAGAAGGTCCAATGCCTTCTATAAATTTTAAGGCAAGAATACATCTATTTGGAAACATCTCTTAAATCTCTAATACAGTGTAACTTGTTTGACCAGCAAGACCCAAACACAAGCATGTCAATGACTTAAATATTTTTCAGTGTTTTTCTACCAGCAAATTTAAAACATTGGGTACAGAGATTTATTTAGGTCATATGAACCAAAAAATGTAACTTTGCTTAATTTAGCAGTTTAAATTTATGAGCAATCTTTTATCTATAAGCCAGTTGAAACAGAGCTCTTAATAAATTTTATATAATTCCTGATTCCTCCCTCACAGCATGGTGACCATTGTTCTGATGTTGAGATATATCCTGGGACCAGTGCTGTGGTACAGTGGGTTAAAGCCCCAGCCTACAGTGCCAGCATCCCATATGGGCTCCAGGTTCAAGCCCTGGCTGCTCCTCTTTCAATCCTGCTCTCTGCTATGGCCTGGGAAAGCAGTAGAAGATGGCCCAAGTCCTTGGGTCGCTGCACCCGCATGGGAGACCTGGAAGAAGCTCCTGGCTCCTGGCTCCTGGCTCCTGGCTTCGGATCAGCTCAGCTCTGGCCATTGTAGTCATTTGGGGAGTGAACCAGTGGAATGGTTCTCTACCTCTCTCTGTAACTCTGTCTTTCAAATAAATGAAATAATTCTTTTGTTGTTGTTGTTGTTGTTGTTTTGGACAGGCAGAGTTAGATAGTGAGAGAGAGAGAGAGACAGAGAGAAAGGTCTTCCTTCTGTTGGTTCACCTCCCAAATGGCCTCTACAGCCGGTGCTGTGCTGATCTGAAGCCAGGAGCCAGGTGCCTCCCCCAGGTCTCCCATGCGGGTGCAGGGCCCAAGCACTTGGGCCATCCTCTGCTTCCCCCCCACCCGGGGCCACAGCAGAGAGCTGGACTGAAAGAGGAGCAACCGGGAAAGAATCCAGTGCCCCAACTGGGACTAGAACCCGGGGTGCCGGCGCCGCAAGCGGAGGATTAGCCAAGTGAGCTGTGGCGCCGGCTGAAATAATTCTTTTAAAAAAAGATATATATCCCTGAGGCATACTTGTATGCTTATGCTATCTATGAAAAATTTTTGTAATTGTTGTATTTTCAAAATGTACATAAAGGTTGTCATACCACATGACATCACACTCACCAACTTGCTTTTCTAATGAAATATTTTGGTTTTGGGAATTTACGTTGATCAATCCAGTTTATTAATTTTTATAGCTGAATAGTATTCTGTCATTTAAATATACGCTAATTTATTTGTGCATTCTCTTGAGAATGAATGTTTATGTTTCTAAGTTTTCCCATTCCAATATAATGCTTCAAGTAACATCCTTAAATATGCTTGTAGGACAGTTCCTCTAGGGATAAATGTAGAAGCAGAATTCCTGAGGCACTGAACATTGTACTGTTAAGGACACAAGGTTCTTTCGTTCACTGACAAATAGAAATCGACAAGAGGCTGATGTGCGACCCAGACAAGGTTTGTTGGGGCTTATGCTCAAGCACAAGGAAGGCAGCATGACTGGCTCCCTAGTGGGAGCTGAACAGGGAGCTTTTGGGAGGAGGGAGGCATGGTGCTTCCCCATTGGCTCATGGCACTTCTATCTGCACCCAGCCTGGAGTTCTGGCTCATCCCACATGGCACAGGACATTCAGTTTGCACGCGGCTCAGCATTCTGAGCAGGTGCTATTGGGTTTGTCGGCATGTGACACACTCCAGATGGCAGTGTTGCTCACTACCACCACCCCAGGGGGGTCACATATCGGTCACATTGGGCTACGCTGGATTCGAGTACAGGTCAGGGAAGCCCATAGTAGGGCAGTAGGGGATCTTTTGCAGCTAGGGGCCAGATGTCCCTTGCTCTTGATTGGTTTGGAGCTGGAGATGGAAATATTTCCAGGAGATGGATACGTGTCCAATAGGCCAGGCTTGATTTAGCGAGACCAGTTTCCATCCTGACTTGGTGCTTCTTCAGTTTTAATAGATACTACCAAATCATCCCCATACCTACCCGTCCATTCATCAAGCTCTCATTGATGATCTACCATTGCCATGAATGCCCTGTATAAGGCAAGAGGGAAGTGAAAAGTTAAATGACACTTAGCATCTGTCATCCAGGAGTGGAGTAGGAGAAATAATAAATTAATTCAACAAATTTGATAACAGCGGGAGCACTGAGGAGGGAGTTGCTGATGGTACATGAACATGATGGGAATTCTTCACAAGGAAGCAATGAGGAAAGGTGACTGTTTCCAGTAGCTTTCAAACTCTACAGGTGTTTGTTGTCAGACCAAGCAGGGGAGTCCCATGGTTACTGGAAAAGGAGAGGCCTGGGAGTGTAGTCAGAGGGTGCCCGAATCAGGCAGTCTATGGACTCCTTGCCAGGAAAGAGTTGCAAGGTAGCTGATGGGAAAATCCAGGGGCCAGCGTAGTGGCGCAGTGGGGTAAGCCACCGCTTGCGATGCCCACATTCCATATTGGGGTGCTGGCACTAGTCCCAGCTGCTCTGCCTCCTATCCAGCTCCCTGCCAATGGGCCTGGGAAGGCAGCAGAGGGTGGCCCAAATCCTTGGGCCCCTGCACCCATGTGGGAGACCCAGATGGAGTTTCTGGCTCCTGGCTGTTGCAACCATTTGGGGAGTGAACTAGCAGATAAAAAAAATCTCTCTCTCTCTCTCTCTCTCTCTCTCTCCCTCCCTCCCTCCCTCCCTCTTTTACATGCATAGGCTCTGTCTTTAAAATCAATGAATAAATAAATAAATACAGAGAATCCAAATTCAGGATAGGAATGTGCAGTCATTGTTAAGTTCAAGTCAGGGCCAAGGCCTATTTGGGAATAATCAGTAGGGTTGGAGGCCCAACCTGGAGAAACAGAGCAAATTTGCTATCCAGATCTAGGCTGTCGGAGACTGGGGCTCATGCAGTCAGGGTGCCTCTTTGCCCGTGCTGGTTGTTGGCCTTGGGGTAGTGTGAAGTGATCTCAAGAAGCCCTGCCAAGCTGAACAGATGCCGCCTGATTTGCCAGCTCGTTTGAATGGGTTTCTGGCTATTTTTCCTCTTGATTGCAGTTCATAGGGGTACTTTCATGTTGAGTACAGTTTTTGCTAGTGTGTCCTAAAATTTTAAAATCCTGCTTAAAAAGAGACCCATTTCCGCTGAGCTATATTCAAGCAGTAAAATATATGACTTGTCTACATTACGTGAAATGTTTTCTGTGGAGATTGTGTTTACAAGGGCAGGTATAAAATTACACTCTCATGTTGCTCAAGAGCTTAATGAGGGATTCCAGGAGAAGTTGCCCAAACTGCGGTAAGATTTCAAGGGTGACCCCAAACAGAGAGTTGCTCACTGTCCCAGCCACTGGATTCATGGGCTAGATTTTCGTGCTGAAAGCACAGCCAATGCTGATATTTATCACCAAGTGCATGCCAGGGCAGTGGTCCACTTGGCAAGTTACCCACATTGTAGGCCTCGCCTTCCTGCTTGTGCAGCTGAGCGGCTTCCTGTGGATCGATGGCTGTAAAGTGTGATGAGGATTCTGGCCCAATGGAGAATCATTTATCAGCCTCCACAGGAATGGCGAGCATGCTGGCAAAGCAGCAGCACTTCTGCAGCTTTGCCAGTGTTCACAACTGGGGAGAGAGAATTAAACCCAGGCATGAAGCTTGGAAGTCTTTCAGTTTCCCATAAGGTTAAGCTGGGCTCCAGCACTTGAGGCTAAATTCAAAGGTCATCCTCTGAAAGTCAGAACCCCTTCCCCCCGAAATGAGCCACTTTAAAATAATTCTGCTAATAGAACCTCTGGACGGCTTTCTTATCATTCATTCAGAGAACACCTGACTCTCTCTCGTCACATCTCCTTAGTCAATTACTTTTGCCTCTCGACAGAGATATCGTCTGTCAGCCTGCCAAGCCCTTACCTCCACTCTGGATCCACATTAGCTGAAAACACAGATGGATATTAATTGCTGTCATCAAAATGCTTAGCCTTCCTGGATAGGAGGAAATTTGCTTTGTGGTTTAGGTCTTTCCTGGAATCCACAGTTAGGCATAACACAGAGCTACTCTCAATCTAAGACGCTGAACAGGGGAGGAAGAACCTTGCTCACACTCTAGGGCTGGTCTTAAAGCTGTGTGTTCTTCACTTGGGGATCCTTAGTGGGGAAGCTTAGGAGGGAGCAGGGAGGCCAACCCATCCTATGACCTGACAGCTGAAGGCAAATTCTGTGCATGTGAGTGGTCCCCAGTATGGTTGAATGGTGAGCCCAAACAAAGAGGAGCTTCTAGGTCAGTGGCATGAGCAGTGTGGGAGAGGACAGTGTGGGCAAATCCTGAGACCTGCTGGTGCCAGTTACCTGCTTCCCTCCGCTCTGTGTAAGGCAGTGTTCAGGTGAGTCAGACCCACCTAAAGGAACAGGTGTGGGACCTGTCTCTGTTGACTCCCTTTGTTCAATTTAGCTTTACTGTTCTAGTGTATTCCATTTCCACGGTGAAAGGCAGAATCCCACAACTGTCCCCTTGTTAGAGAACCGCGCACTAGAGTGTGTGTCGATGTCCTCAGGTGCCTACCGTACATCGCGGTCTTGGTTCACTGGGGCTTGGCACTGAGGGATGGAGCAGAGGGTCATGAGATTTTGCTGGAAGCTTGCGGAAGTAGGTGTTACAGCACTAGCCAAGAGAAGGATGACTGTCATGTAGAAGTGGTCCCAGCAGAGGTCCCCACCTTGGCATGGGTGGGGATGTTGGCGGGGGAGGGGGGGCACATGGAAGCTCTCAAGTTGAATCTCCCAATGCCTGTTGGCATGTTCTTTGGCACGTGGTTCTTGAACTGTGGGTACTTTGCTGCCTTGTTACAGGCTGGCTCTTAATCATTGTGAAAGCTTACATTTTGGGTGATCGGTTGCTTTGAATTGTACCCAGATACCATGGAAACCAGCTTTTGACTGCAGAAGTACCGTTCCAACAACTACAGACACAGAGGGACTCTGACCTGAGGTTTTGTGCTCTTTTGTGTGTGAAGTTCTACAGAAGGTGGGAGGTAGAAAGGCAGATACAATGTTTTGGAGATCTTTGAGTAGCTCCCTACAAAATAAAAACACCAACATGGTCTTCCACGGGGTGGGGGTGGGGGGCTGATTGCCTTCATGATCAGAGAGGCTGTGGTTGGTCCCGGCCGTGAGAGAGGACAGTGGTGGAGGAGTGTGCACCCATTTTTCTTGGGGATATTGACAAGCAGGATCTGTCCTTGTCTGTGAGGAAGTCTGGATGAAGTCTGTTGCTATGACAACCCCATATAGATGTAGAGGTGGAAAAGGATATATCAGACCCTTACATTATTTTGGTCTATTTCTTTCTCTTTTTTTAAAAATATTTTATTTATTTAGTTGAGAGGCAGTTACAGAGAGAGAGAGAGGGAGAGACAGAGAGAAAGGTCTTCCATCCACTGGTTCTCTCCCCAATTGGCCACAAAGGCTGGAGCTGGGCCAATCTGAAGCCAGGAGCTTCTTCTAGGTCTCTCACGTGGGTGCAGGAGCCCAAGGACTTGGGCCATCTTCCACTGCTTTCCTAGGCCATAACAGAGAGCTGTATTGAAAGTGGAGCAGCTGGGACTCAAACCAGGGCCCATACGGGATTCCAGGGCCACAGGTGGAGGCTTAGCCTGCTACAGTACAGCACTCGTCACACGTTGGCCTATTTCTAACTTTCAAAGTCTCTGATGCTGATGCAAGGGTTTTAAGTGGAGTCATTTTTGGTAATTCCTGCACGATGGTCTCTCAGACGGTGAAACAGCTAGGTCATCCTACAAGATCAGTAGCCTCTGCTGCCTTTGGTCCCTGGGCTCCCTGCATAACTGCAGAGCTCAAGCAGATGCCCCCGCATCACCTTGGTCAGCTGAAACTGGAGCTGGATGGGCACAGAGTTCTTGTGCCCATGGTGTCCCAGAGCCCTCTGTGACTGTCCATTTCAGATTCAGTTCTGGGCAGAGAAGAGCCAGGGACTCTACCTCAGGCTCTCCAGGAACCAGTGCCTGTCCTGTTGCCACCGATCAAAGAAGATTCACGTAGGAGAGTCTTGTGATGCCTGCGTTGATGAGACAAGATGACCATTTACATCCTGTGATTCTCATGCATGGAGACTCCTCAAAAGTCCCCCACTGGAGCTTTTAAAATAAGCCAAGGGTGGGGCTGGTGTGGTGACACCATGGGTTAAGCCACCCGCCTGCGACGTCAGCATCCCACATGGGCACCCAGTTCCAGCCCCAGCTGCTTCACCTCCAATCCAGATCCTTGCTGATGCACCTGGGAAGGCAGAAGAAAATAGTCCAAGAACTTGGGCCCCTATCACCCAGTATGGGAGACCCGGATGGAGTTCCTGGCACCTGGCTCTGGCCAGACCCAGACCTATTCACTGCGGCCATGTGGGGGTGTGAATCAGTGGATGGAAGTTCTCTCTCTCTTTCTCTCTTAACTACCTTTCAAATATATAAAAATGCAGTTTTATTTTCTGGAACTTGAACTATAAGAACAAATAATGAACCTTTTTTAGATGGCTCTGATCATGAGCCAGAGTTAACAACTAGTGATACGCAATAACTTTGGGGTTGGAGTTGTTAAGCAGAATCCTGTAATTTAGCAAACTGTTGTTCTTGCTGAATTGGTCAAGGTTGTAGGTATGTCAGAGGTCAGCTTTGTGGATGTCAGGGCTACCAGAAAGGCAGGGATCTGAGGGCGATTCAGTTCTGTTGATGCCCCTGTCATATTTTTTGTGTGACATAATTTCACAAGTTTTTTTTTTTTTTAAAGATTTATTTATTTGAAAGTCGAGAGAGAGAGGAGAGGCAGAGAAAGAGAGAGAGAGAGAGAGGAGAGAGTTCTTCCATCTGCTGATTCACTCCCCAGTTGGCCGCAATGGCTGGAGCTGTATCGATCTGAAGCCAGGAGCCAGGAGCTTCTTCCCGGTCTCCCACGCAGGTGCAGGGGCCAGAAACTTGGGCGATCTTCTACTGCTTTCCCAGGCCACAGCAGAGAGCTGGCTCGGAAGTGGAGCAGCCAGATCTTGAACCACAGCGCCGGCCCTTCACAAGTTTCAAGGAAAAACAAATTTAAACATAAGTTGATTTTTTTGTATAGCTTTTTCCCCCCATAATATGCATTTTCTACGAACTTTTAGAAGTACCCTCACACAATGAGTTTCCCATTCTTCTTGGAGGCCTGGGGCCAGCGCTGTGGTGTAGCAGGTTAAACCTCCCCTTGGGATACTGGCATCTCATAGTGGAGTCCTGACTGCTCTGCTTCTGATCCAGCTTGTTCCTAATTGTCTGGGAAACCTCAAATGATGGCTCAAATACTTGGGCTCCTGCCACCTATTTGGAAGGCCAGGTTGGAGCTCCTGGCTCCGGACTTCGGCCTGGACAGTCCTGGCTGTTGTGGCCAATTGGGAGTGAACCAGTGGATAGAAGTTCTTTCTCTGTCTCTCCTGTTGCTCTGCTTTTAAAATAAATAAATAGGAGCTGGCACTGTGGCATAGTGGGCAAAGCTGCCACCTGCAGTGCCAGCATTCCCATATGGGCACTGGTTCAAGTCCTGGCTGCTCTACTTCCAATCCAGCTCTCTGCTATGGCCTGGGAAAGCAGTGGAACATGGCCCAAGTCCTTGGGCCCCTGCATCTACACGGGAGACCTGGAAGAAGCTCCTGGCTCCTGCCTTTGGATCGGCACAGCTCCAGCCATTGTGGCCATTTCAGGAGTGACCCAGCAGACGGAAAACCTCTGTCTCTCTTTCTCTCTCTCTTTCGCTCTCGCTCTCTTCTCTCTGCTTCTGCATCTCTGTAACTCTGCATTTCAAGTAAGTAGATATATCTTTAAAAACTAAAATTAAAAAGTAAATCTTAAAGAGGGAAAGAGAGAGAAGCCCCGGTGTTCTGCAGTACACCCTAGTAGTGAGAACTTGCCATGGGGTCTGTCAGAGCACATTCGTGACAGGCAAGCAGGTGGGAAGACAGCTCCTTGGCTTCTTGGTCTGACAGTATTTCCTGCTTTTCCCAGAATCGATCCTGGTTCAGATATGGCAGTTGGTCGCTGCCATCTTTAGTTTCATGAGAACGTCTCATCATTTATACCTGAGGTTAAAATTTGGCAAGGTAGAGGGACTCTCTAGCCGGTTTCCTATCTGTTTACTGAGTAGATGGTATCAGGTTAGTGAGTCCACTGGGAGAAGGTAGCAGGGCCGTGGTGGAGATGCAGGGGATGGTGGTTACGTTGGTCATGGCAACACTGGCTGTGGTTGCGACGTAGCGATAGCACTGGTGAGCCAAGCAAATATCTAAAATGGCAGCTGTCTCCTGGGGCTTTTAGTTGAATGTTTTTACAGGTTGGGTGAGTCAGCCACTTTTAAAAGGCCAAGAACAAGGTGAACATATATAAAAGTTTTACACGTTAAATGTTTCCATTTTGACTCACACTATAATTTCTGAGGCATTAAATCTTCATTTCTGAATGACCTTTCATTGTCAGTGATGGACTATTTTAGCCTTAAGTTACTCTGCTCTGTTGCCTCTGTAACATATGGTTATTTAATAAAAGAACTCCTGAATAATTCCCAGAACTCATATCTAAACAATCATTTTGTAAATGGTAATTGTCATGTGTGACAATGTATTAAATATTTCTATTTTTCATCATATAAATTTTTTTCTCATTGAGGGTTCTTACAGAAATATGCTATACCACCCCCGAGGTTAAATAGCTTCTGAGGAATAATATTTAAAAGCATTAAAGAATGGGGCAGGTGTTTTTCCTAGTGATTAAGACACTGTTGGGATGCCTGCATTCTGTATCAGAGTACCTGAGTACCTGAGTTCAAGTCCTGCCTTGGGCTCCTGATTCCAACTTCCTGCTAACACAGATCCTGGAAGGAGGTGGTAGGTGATGGCTAAAGAGACTTGGGTCCCTGTAATTCATGTGGGAGACTGGGATGGAGTTCCCAGATCCTGGCTCCAGCTAACCCAACCCTAACCATTTTGGAAATTTGGAAATGAATCAGCAGATGGAAGTCTCTCTCTCATATATATATATATATATATATATATATATATATATCTGTCCCTCTGCATCTCAAATAAATAAGTAAATAATTTTAAAGAAGCATCAGAACAAAAATCAGAGGCCGGCACTGTGGCATGGCAGGTTAAGCTGCTGCCTGCCACGCTAGCATCCCATATGGGTGCCAGTTTGCATCCCTGCTGCTGTACTTCCGATCCAGCTCCCTGCTAATGTACCTGGGAAAGCAGCAGAAAATGGTCCAAGTGCTTTTGGGCCCCCTGTACCGAAGTAGGAGAATTAGAGGAAGCTCCTGGTTCCTGGCTTCAGACTGGTCCAATGAATTGAGGCCATTTGGGGAATGAATCAGCGGATGGAAGATCTCTCTCTGTCTCTCCCTCTGTCTCTGTAACTCTGCCTTTCAAATAAAATAGATCTTTAAAAAAATCATATCTATATTCTATTTTTCCCTTATGATGCTGACAGATTGTTCAGTTAGTAAATGAAAATAAATAGCAAAAATGTGATAATGATATTTTGCATGTTAAAATAATAAACTAATGTTTTGTAGCTACATGAACATTTTTCTTTCTGGGGTTTAAAGTGCCAAAGTTAAGATATTAGAAAAAACAAAGTCTTATCAAAGACAGCAATCTTATTTAGGGTGAATTAAAATACTCCCTCACAAACAATCCAACATAAATTTCAATAAGATAAAACCATGCAATTAACCTATAAACAACTCAGCCCAATAATTAAAATTATTTTACAAAAGCTGCTATAATCCAAAAGTTGTACTTTTGAAATTTATATTTATTAAATAAAAGTTAAAATATTTTACATTTTCTGTTGCTTTTTAGTATTTTTTCATTGTCATTTTCATCATCATCCTATTTGTTGTTGACTAATATTATATACATGGTACCATGGTGGACGTTTCACATACAGGATTCGTATTAATACTCAACAGCCCTGATCGGTGTCTGTAATTGTCCCCATCTTCTGAAGCGGAGGCTCAAGAGATCTTAAGAAACACCTGAACAGCCAGTGGTAAAGCAATGAACCCAGGTCTGACCGCGACCAAGTTTAAGCTCCTACCTATTATACACTTATCCACAAACATATATCATTGCTATAGAATATCAGAGTTCCAATTTCTTTTTCACTTAACATTATATCGCAAACATTTTCCACATTTGCTACACAATCTTGAGCAAGCCCACACCCTGTGAAGTCAGATTTGAACCTCCGCTGGGGTGCACTGCCTCCTAGTGGAGACTACTCATAAGAAACTTTTTTTTTTTTTTTTTTTTTTTTTTTTTTTTTTTTTGACAGGCAGAGTGGACAGTGAGAGAGAGAGAGAGACAGAGAGAAAGGTCTTCCTTTGCAGTTGGTTCACCCTCCACTGGCCGCCGCGGCTGGCGCGCTGCGGCTGGCGCACCGCGCTGATCCGATAGCAGGAGCCAGGAGCCAGGTGCTTTTCCTGGTCTCCCATGGGGTGCAGGGCCCAAGCACCTGGGCCATCCTCCACTGCACTCCCTGGCCACAGCAGAGAGCTGGCCTGGAAGAGGGGCAACCGGGACAGAATCCGGCGCCCCAACCGGGACTAGAACCCGGTGTGCCGGCGCCGCTAGGCGGAGGATTAGCCTAGTGAGCCGCGGCGCCGGCCGTCATAAGAAACTTTTTTTAAAAAAAGATTTATTTACTTATTTGAAAGTCAGAGTTAAACTGAGAAAGAAGGAGAGGCAGAGAGAGATCTTTCATCCGCTGGTTCACTCCCCAGATGGCCGCAACGATTGGGCCATCTTCTACTGCTTTCTCAGGCCATAGCAGAGAGCTAGATCGGAAATGGAGCAGCTGGGACTCGAACCGGCGCCCATATGGGATGCCGGCACTGCAGGCGGCAGCCTCACTTCTTGCTCTCTCTGTATCTGGAATGAAAAAAGTGTTTTCATTTGCACAACCATATTTATGGTTACTATTTTATGTTAAATAAGATAAACTGTGAAAATGCCTTTTTCCTATCTCCTGGACATAACGGAGATATTTCTGTTGGGAAGAAAGAATTGGAAAGACCTCAGAAAAGTTCAAAATGCACTCCACGAAATGAGATAAGAATTCATTGTTCTTGGTGCTGAAATCAACATGGCAACTCTGTGCTCTGAAGTTAATAGGCTTGCTCATGCATGTCCGCTCAAATCACATTGAAAGGCTTGAAAACATGTCAAATGGTGTTAGGACCAGCGCTGAAGATAAACTCTCCCGGGAGCCAGAAAGAACCTGAAAATACATTTAAAATGCAGGAAATTAAAAGAGACCCGAAATTATTTTCTTCTGAACTCATATTAAGCCTCAGTCTTTAATAATATTTTTCTAATGAATCTCTTTCACTTTGATATTGTTGAAAATTGCCATTATTAAAATGCTTAATTGGCCGGACTTCGTTTTATTAGGAAGGACTTGGGTTAATATTGGATTGTTTTGGAGAAAGCAACAGGGATAGTTTTTTTTTTTTTCTAGTGAATTAAGCCATTATTTCTGCTATTGTTCATCAAGAAAGAAGCCCTGAGCAAAATTGCTGATGCTATCACATGGAGAAGGGCTGACTGGTGGGTAGTAATTGCTTTGTGTGCAGTCAGTAGGGCGTGCTGCGGCATGGGGGAGGGGGCAGCGGCTGCTTTCATCTTTATTAGGTATCTTTTTATGCTTAGTGAATGACCAGTTTGAAAAAGGAGAAGGAGCCAAGGTAGGGTTATAAGGCATGTGTAATATTTAACAAAAGATCGAGTTATCCAAGGGTTGCTGGCAAAATGACTTTTCTTCCTGCACTGCACGAATTAACTTAGTGTATTTCCTCTCACCTTAGATTTCCAAATAGGGGAGAAGAAGGTCCAAACCTAAGAGACTGGGCATTGTGGCACAGCAGGCTCACTGCTTGCCATGCCTGCACCTCATGTCTGAGCACTGGTTTGAGTCCTGGCTACTCCACTTGTGATCCAGCACCCTGCTACCAGCAGATGACGGCTCAAGTACTTGAGTCCCTGCCTGCCTGCCTGGATTCTTGTCCTATTTCTGCTTTTGATCCAGCTTCCTGCTAATGTACAGCCTGCTTACGATCCAGACCCCTGCTAGCAGCATTTGATGGCTTAAGTACTTGGGTCCCTGCCACCCACGCTGGAGTTGTTGGCTCTGGACTTCAGCTTGGCTCAGTCTGGCCCATTGCAGGAATCCAGAGAGTGAACCAGTGAATGGAAGATCTCTCTCTCTCTCTCTCTCTCTCTCTCACACACACACACACACACACACATACACACACACACACACGTATATATCTTTCCCTCCTCTGTTACTCTGTCTTTCAAACACATAAATAAATCTTTTTTTTAAAGGATTCTAATAGCAATTTTTAAGACATACTCTTTCAACTAGCATACAGATAATTTAAAGACACAAATAATTTACCCACACAAAGGGTAAAATCCATGATAATGGTTTCTTAGTGTAGAAACAAAAGACAGGTAAAAATAATGGAACATATATTTAATAGACTTTCATTCACTGAGAGTTAAATTGATATTCAGTGTATCACATATAGAATCAAAATGTGCCTAATGATCCTTGCTATTTATAGATCTGGTAGTACACCAACACCAACACCAAATATCAAAATTTTTCAGCTGGAAGACTTTTAGGATTTTGATGTTTTCTATGATTTCTCCCCCAATTCTAATTATTCTAAACATTTCTAGAGTTTTAACACCATAAGGTAGAATTTTTCTATCTCTACAGAGGATGATTCTTTGTTTGTCCATGTGTATATGAGTGTGTGTGGGTGAATGCTATTTTGTATACACAGTAGGATAACTGACAGTGTCCCTGGCCTCTAATGATGAGATGCCAGTACAAACACTGTGCCCCAACCCAACTGTGGCAATTAAAAATATCCTTAGGAGCTGGCGTTGTGGTACAGTGGGTTAAGCAACTGCCTACAGTGCCAGCATCCTATGTGAGTGCCTGTTTGAGATCCAACTACCCTGCTTCCAATCCAGCTCCTTGGTAGAGTGCCTGGGAGGGCAGCTAAGGACAGCCCAAGTCCTTGAGCTCCCATGAGGGAGACAAGGTATAAGATCCTGGCTCCTGGCTCCTGGCTTCAGCCTGGCCCCAGCCTGGCCCCAGCCTAGCCCCAGCCTGGCCCATCCCTGGCTGTTGCGGCCATTTGGGGAGTGAACCAGAGGATGGAAGACCTCTCTTTCTCTCTCTCTCTTTCTCTCTCAAATAAATAAAATAAATCTTTAAAAAAATATTTGGACATTGTCAATAAATCAAAACTCATATAATTTCTTGGGAATCCTTGACTAAGAATACATCAAAAATTCATGGAAAAATGAATTGGAAGTTTTTTTTTTAAAGATTTACTTATTTACTTGAAAGTCAGAGTTACACAGAGAGAGAAGGAGAGGCAGAGAGAGAGAGAGAGAGAGAGAGAGGTCTTCCATCTGCTGTTTCACTCCCCAGATGGCCGCAATGGCCGAAGCTGCGCCCATCCGAAGCCAGGAGCCAGGAGCCAGGGGCTTCTTCTGGGTCCCCCACACGGGTGCAGGGGCCCAAGGACATGGGCCATCTTCTACTGCTTTCCCAGGCCACAGCAGAGAGCTGGATCAGAAGTGGAGCAGCTGGAACTCGAACCGGCACCCATTTGGGATGTCAGCACTGTAGGCAGCAGCCTCACCCGTTATGCCACAGTGGTGGCCCCTAGAAGATGTTTTATTTTGGCGCAAAAAATTTGAGATTCACACATAGTTCCATAAAATTTTTGAGAACCCCTTGTATATATCCCATCTCACCAACTCTTCTGTTTTTTTTCAATGTTTATTTTTTCTTCATCTACTTGAAAAACAGAGAGAGAGAGAGAGAGTGTGTGTGTGCTATCTTGCAGCCACTGGCTCTCTCCTGGCAGGTGAAACAGCCAGGGCTGGGCCAGCTGGAAGCCAGGAGCTAGGAACTCCATCTGGGTCTCTCACACGAATGGCAGGGGCCCAAGCACTTGAGCTGTCATTTGTTTCCTCTGAGGATGCATTAGTGGGAAGCTGGATTGGAAGCAGTGGTGCAGGGGCTCAAACCGACCCTCTGATGTGGGATGCAGGTACCACAATATCCAGCCCCCATTTGCTCTTTCTATAACATGACCTTGACATGCCTCGGTTGAAAGTTGTTTGTGGGCAGAGGAGACTGTGTTCCCTTCCTTTGTACCTGGATGTACCTCTCTAATGGTCTAGCTCTGTAGAAGGTGGTAGATATGACAGTGTGTCATCTCTCTCTGTCTTTTCCTAACCCACGATGGTGTTAGGAAGCCCAGATTCCATAGAGATCCTGTAGCCAGTGTTCTGGTCGGGTCCCACTATAGCCAGCATCAGCCTCCCAACATTGGACTAAGATCCTTCAGAAGATGTCAACCCTTCTGCTCAGGACCAAGGCACCGCATGGCAGAGATAAACTGACCCTCTCTGATTTCCAGATCCACAGAAAACAGGAGAAATGATCATTTCTTTTATTACTTTCAACTTCTAAGTTTTAGTATAGTTTCTTATGTAGCAACAGATAGCTAAAATATAGGCTAAATAAAATTCTAGCTATATATTTAATTATATACAGTTATAGGATAGTTAAATTAAAAAATGTATTTATTGACAGGCAGAGAGACAGTGAATCTTCCATCTTCCCATTTACCTCCTAAATGTCCAGAACAGCAGGGGGTGGCCCAGGCTGAAGTCAGGAGCCCAGGACTCAATTTGAGTCTTCCATGAGGGCGGCTGGCACCCATATCCTCAGCCTGCCTTCCAGGGTGTGCAGTAGTGGGGAATGAGAATCATAGCAGGGTGTGGACTGAAATCCGGGCACTCTGATATGGGACGTGGGCATCCCAAGGGGTGTCTTAACCCTCTAGCACCACCCGCTGCTATAAATATGTAATTTTAAAAATAAAGAGAGCCGAATATTAACTGATGAGGATTCGGGTCAGTCTACAATACTCATGTTAGTCCATCCTTCCCCGTAGTACACAATCATTTCAAAAGGAGGGAGGGACTCTCAGCCTTTCTGAGGTTTATTAAAAGCAAAGCAGAACAATCAAAAACAACCACACCCATCACGCCCAGATTCTTCCCGGTAAGGCCATCCTCATCACTCTCACAAAACCATCATGATTCTGACTTCCAGTGTGGCAAGTACTGTCCAGCTGAATCGATTAACATTTCGGGGGCATTTTCATTCCTGCAAGCAAACCACACTCAGCTGCTGCCAGAAGCACACGGACGAAAGGCAGTGGAGTTCATTTTATTTTTCAGGCCACATGGGCATACCCACTGCTACAAACAAAGAGGCCTGCAAAGGTCAGACTGTAATACAGAAAGCCATCTCCAGTGCAATCGCAAACTGTGCAGAAATGCCCCTGGAGTTAAGTGGCTTTAAAGTTCTACAAGAAGATAATATCATTAACTTTGTACAGTGCTGTATCTGTTAAAGGAGAGCTTGGTTTACAAACAACAGAAAATGCAACCCACCTTGGCTTAAACAAATGTTTCCTTTTCTCATATAATTAAAGTCTGGGATCAAAGCTGTTGACATTGGTTCAGCGGCTTGGCTATTATCAGGGTCAGCAATTCTGCTACTCTAACTTCTCATTCCTCTGGAATTGTAATAACATTGTGGCTCCTGAAACTCTGGGTGTTGCATCTGTTCCAAGGCTGGAAGAGGGTAGGCATTTGGCCTAGTGGTTAAGCCCCTGCTTGGGACACCCACATTCCATATCAGAGTGCCTGGGTTTGAGTCCCAATTCTCCCTATTTCAGCTTCCTGCTAATTTGCACCCTAGGAGGCTGTCCTGGTAAGTCCAAGGCCACAGGAGACCTGGATTGCATTCCTGGTTCCTGACTTTTGCTCTCCAACTGTTCCAGGCACTTGGGGAGTGAACCAGTAGATAGAAACTCTCTCTGTCTCTCTGCCTCAAGCAGAAAATTGGTAGTGCCAGTACACTTCTGATATCTTACTGGGCAACAGTGTATGGTATGACCACGCTTCAGTATAATGGAATCCAGAAAAATAAGTACTCAGTTTTCATAGCCTCTATCACAGAGGTAAGCAGAGGGAAATTGCCTGGGATTGATTGTTGGATAAGCCTGCAGGATATGAAATTACTACAAAAAATAAGATAATTTATCTTGGCCAAATATTCACTGGCACCCATATGGGATGCCGGTGCTTCAGGCCAGGGTGTTAACCTGCTGTGCCACAGTGCCGGCCCCTCCCTATCCCCTTTTTAATGCAGAAAATAATTTGTGTGTTCCTTGGGCACAATGATAATACAGTAATAATAGATATCATTCTATAAGAGACCATATGGGGGTGGTATTGTGGCGCAGCACGGGAAGCCGCTGCTTCCAACACCAGCATCCAATATTAGAGCACCCAGAGCACCCTTTGAGTCCTAGCTGTTCTGCCTTTCTGATCCAGCTCCGTGGTAATGTGCTTGGGAGAGCACTGGAAGGTGGCCTAGGTAGTTGGGCCCCTGCAGCCTATGCAGGACACCCAGGTGGAGCTGCAGTCTCATGGCTTCTGCCTGGTCTAGCCCTGGCTGTTGTGGCCATTTGGGGAGTGAACCAGTGGATAGAACTCTCTCTCTCTTTCCCACTCTGTCACCATACCTTTCAAATAAATATATAAATAAATAAATCTTTAAAACAAGAGCCAATGTGTACTGTTAACTGAAAGGTGTTTTTACATCAGGAATTCTTTTCACCACCTTTTCTTGAATGCAAGGAGAGCAGAGAGCCCATGTGGGCACCTCACAGGAGGGCAAGTGCATTGGCCAGGATGATAACCCAAAGAGGGAGCGAATGAGCAGACATCAGGGAAAAGAATGTGTTGCCTAAGGTCAGGCTTACCCACTGCAGTAAACAGACTCAAGGACTTAATGGGATCACTATGACAGGAGCTGGCCTTAGCTTCTGTATAACTTCTCAGTGGGACGCCTATTTAAAGGGGTTATCTTCCCGCAGGCTGAGATTCAGGGACACAGGTTCCAGTCCTCTGTGGCTCTGGCATTACCAGGGCCTTAGAGTGGAGGTCCTTCACCTCAACTGCTATGCTTGGAAGTGAAACGTGCAATTTCCACTTGAACTTCACAGTGAGAGCTAGTCAAATGGTCCCACTGAGATGTGAGGGCTGGGATAGGACTGGACAGTGTAGTATTTACAAAAGAACTACTTTCCAGAAAAATCTGTTTTCTGTGGAAAGGGACAATTAGCCATCACTGCCACAATGCATCTATGAGGCTGTTGGCCAGCAGGTGGATGAGTGTTTCCTGAATCTCTTATTTTTACTTAATTAGTAGCAAGCAATTTTTTAAATGTAATTTTCTTTCAAAGGGGTAGGTGAGAAAAGCCCCCCCCCCCCCCCAGGACAGGCCTGATTGCTACAGAAAAAAAAGAAGGTAGGAGTAGAAAGAGAGAGAATATCAAAGTAAATAAGAGGCCTCAAAAGTATTCCACGGAGTTATTTCATTAAGTGTAGTAGTGGGGAAAATACAGATGGGAAAAATGCAGGAAAATCAGAATTGACACAGATTTCCCATATTTCTACGGAATGATTTCTCTATTGGAGATATGTCTAAAGCGTTTATATACACGGTATTCAGAGTCTGAGTACAAACAATCTTTTCTTATGGAAGTTTTTTTTTTTTTTTAAGATTTATTTGAAGGAGTTACAGAGAGAGGGAGAAACACACACACACACACACACACACACACAGAGGGAGAGATTTTCCATCTGCTGCTTCACTCCCCAAAGGACCACAACTGCTGGGGCTGGGCCAGGCCAAAACCAGGAGCCAGGAGCTTCATCAAGGTCTCCCATGGGGATGGTAGTGGCCCAGGTATTTGGGCCATTTTCTGCTGCTTTTCCCAGGCCATTAAGCAGAGAGTTAGATCAGAAGTGGAGCAGCCTGGTACAAACTGGACCCAAAGGGGATGCCAGCATCATTGGTGGCAGTTTTACCCACTATGCCACAATACTGGCCCCTATAAAAAGTTTCTTTATTTGAAAGGCAGATTTATCAGAGAGAGAGAGAGAGAGAGAGAGAATCTTCCATCCATTGGTCCACTTCCCATATGGTCACAATGGCTGAGACTGGGTCAGGCAGAGGTCAGGAGTCTGGAACCCCATCCTGGTCTCCTACCTGGGTGGCAGGGGACCAAGCACTTGGGCCATCATCAGCTGCTTTTCCAGGCACATGAGTAGGGAGTTGGATTGGAAATGGAGCAGCTGGGGCTCAAACCAGCACTCATACAGGTTGCCAGTGTTGCAAGTGGCAGCTTAAACTGTTGTACCACAACACTAACCCTACAGACATAATCTTAAAATATTATCTGATAATTAATTAAGTGGAGCAATTTTTATAAATGCTTTAGACATTCCCAGTCCTTGGATCTCATGACTTTATTCCTTATGGGTCAAATCTGACAAAGGCCACAGTTATTGGCACAATGAAAATCTGCGAAGTGTCTACCATGTGTCAGATACTGTTCTAGGTATTGAAGACACCCTGGTGAAGAAGAATCACACAGCTGCTGCTCGTAAGGAGTTTACAGTCCCATGGGAAAACATGTCGAACAAATCATTCCCCCCCCCCCCATTAAATGATCTCAATGACAATACATACTATGAAGAAAAAGTACAGGGTCCAAGCAAATGTACGATAGGGAGGGGTTGGGAAGAACTTCCTGAGATATTGGCACCTAAGCTGAAACTTGAGGGATGAGAAGGTTTGGCTAAAGAGTAGGAGAGTTAGTGCTGCAAGCAGAGAGAAGAGTACATATGAAGGCCTAGTGGTGGGGAGAAATTAGGAACAAAGAGAAGGCCCATGACGGGCATTGAGACACTGAGTGAGGCCAGCTATGTTGGTGGATGTAGGCAGAGGTTAAATCATACAGGGTCTTACAGGTCAACATAAGGATTTTTGACTTTAGCCTAAAAGTGAGGATATCCTAAAAGTATAGGCATCTGATAACTATAACTGTAGTTCATAAAAGATTATTCTAATATTGTGTAATTTTAAAAACATTACTGGCAGATGAATTAAGTGACAATTCAATGGACAGAAGAGAAAGTCTGGCAGATGACCCAAATATACATACATACATACATACATGACATTTATTTATTTATTTTTTCATTGTTAAATAAAAGATTTATTTACTTGAGAGGCAGGTTATAGACTGAGAGAGGGAGAGACAGAGAGAGAGAGGTCTTTCATCTGCTGGTTCACTTCCCAAATGGTCAAAACGGCCTGAGCTGAGCTGATCTGAAGCCAGGAGCCAGGAGTTTCTTTTGGGTCTCCCATGTAGGTATAGGGGCCCTATATATGACATTTATGTATGATAAATATGTCATTTCAAATAAGTGGGGGAAAAGGATTACTTGTTAACATTTTTCGATAACTGAGCATCTCTAGAAAAAAAGTTGGATCCATAATTCAGAAACTTAAGAACATAAAATGAAACAATAAATGACCCAGAGCTCATTGAAGAAGTGTAGAAATGAATATTGTGGTTGGAAAGTGTCTGTTTTGTAGGTTTCAAAATCTAAACAATATGATGATGATGGTGATGATGATGGTAGTCGCTTGGCCCAAGCCCTGAAGAAATGGCAGTGGATGTGCTCAAGCAGACTCTGCAGGTAGACGTAGCAGGAACAGGTGTGATCAATGGATGGAAGGAAGTTGGTGGGTGATGGGGGAAGAAGGTAGGGAGATGTCAAGGATGATTTAATGGCTTCCACATTTGTCGCTTGAGGGATCCAGTGGGCAGCTGCGTGAAGAAGAAACAGAGGATGTGCAGAGATGCAAAAAAAAAAAAAAAAATCCGGTTTAGGATGAAAACTTTTGGGCTTCAAAGGGCATGAAAGCGAAAAAACAGAGAGAAAATAACTGCAAATCATATCTCTGCTAAGGGACTTGTGTTCAGATGTGTAAAGAACTCTTACTCCTCAACAATAAAAAGAACTGATTGAAAATGATAAAGAGTTTAAATAGACATTTCTCCAAAGAAGATATACGGATGACCAACACAAGGAAAAGGTGCTGAATATCATTAGTCATTAGGTGAATAGGCGTTGGCTTCCCAAAATCTAAAGTCTTGTGTTATCAATTAATGGATTTATACTAATAGTTGATGAATTAGGTGGAAACGTGAACCAATTATGATGTCTGAAGGTGGGGCCTTTGGGAAGTGATTGGTTTAGACTACTAGGGTTGATGGAGCCCATGATCAAATTTCAATGGCTGGCCGGAGCAGTGGCTCAATAGGCTAATCCTCTGCCACAGCGTGCTGGCTGCAGTGGCCATTGTGGGGTAAACCAACGGAAAAGGAAGACCTTTCTCTCTCTGTCTCTCTCTCTCACGGTCCACTCTGCCTGTCAAAAAAAAAAAATTTTCAATGGCTTTATAAAGAGAGACATGGACGTGGAGGAAGACCACACTTCCTGTGCCTCTCCCTGCTTCCAGCTCACTGCATGAGGGCTTCTTTCCATATGCACCTTATGTTGAACTGCGAACCTCCAAACTGTAAATAAAATATACTTTTCTTTCCTTCTACCTGGCTCCTGCCAAGTATTTTCATTAAAATAATGAAAAGGTAGGGGCCGGCGTTGTGGCGCAGAGGGTTAAAGCCCTGGCCTGCAGTGCTGGCATCTCATATAGGCGCTGGTTTGAGTCCTGGCTGCTCCTCTTCCGATCCAGCTCTCTGCTGTGGCCTGGGAAAGCAGTAGAAGATGGCCCAAGTCTTCGGGCCCCTGCACCCATGCGGGAGACCAGGAAGAAGCTCCTGGCTCCTGGCTTCGGATCGTTGCAGCTCCGGCTGTTGCAGCCATCTGGGGAGTGAACTAGCAGATGGAAGACCTCTCTCTCTCTCTACTTCTCTCTGTAACTCTGTCTTTCAAATAAATAAAATAAATCTTTTTTTTAAAAGAAAAGCTAATACATTGAAAAATGTAAATCTAAACCTCAATGAGACATCATTTCACACCCACTAGGATGGCTATGATGAAAAAGATAGATAATAACCAGCTTCGGTAAGGATGTGTAAAAACTGGAACCCTCATACATTGTTGGTGCGAATGTAAAATAGTGCAGGCTCTTTGGAAAACAGTCTGGCAGTTCCTCAAAATGTTAAACGTAAAGTTACCATGAGTAACTTACCCAGGAATAATGAAAACAAATGACCACCCAGAGACTTATGCACAAATGTCCACAGCAGCACAATTCAGAATAACCAAAAAGTGAAAAGAACCCAAATGTCCATCAACTGACAAACGGATAAATAAAATGCAATGTATTCGTGAAATGCAATATTTGACAGGGAAAGGAAATGAAGTAGTAGTACAAGCCACAAGAGTGATAACTCTCAAAACCATTGTGCTGGGGTGGGTGTTGTGGCGCAGCCTAAGGCACTGCTTGGGATGCCTGCAACGCACAAGGGAGTGCTGGTTTGAATCCTGGGTAGTCTGCTTCTGATCCAGCTCCTGGCTCATGCGCCCTGGAGGGGGAGGGGAAGGAAAGCAGTTGACAGCTTAAGTGCTTGGACTCCCTGTCACCCAAGTAGGAGATCCAGATGGAGTTTCTGCCTCCTGGCTTCAGCCTGACCCAGTCATGGCTGTTGTTGGCATTTGGGGAGTGAACCAGGGAGTGGAAGATCTCTATTTCTGTCAGGCTTCCTTTCAAGTAGCCGAGAATAACTAAACATTAGAAAGAAAAATTATGCCTAGTGATAGGAGTCGGTCACGAAGCCACACGCTCCATACCACATAAACGGGATGTCCAGAAGATGCCTGGTTGCCTGAGGCTGAGGAGGAGGGAGGGAGCTGGGAGCGTGGAGAGGCAGCAATAAAGGTCTCGGGTTTCATCACCGCGTAATGAAAAAGCTCTAAAATTATATTATAGGGATGGCTGCATAACTATAAATATATTTAAACCACTGAGGCGCACATTTTAACCAGCTGAACATTGCGGCATGTAAATTATATCTCAGTGCTCTTAAAATACCCAGCTTGGCACATAGTACCTACGCCTGTGCGTGCCCTTAAAGAACTCGCACTGGGGTCCGGGGGGTATTCTAGCAGACTCTGACGCGTGTCAGAAGCCCCAGAGTTGGGGGAGAAAGGGTGACGCGCGGGGCGGGTACCCGAACCAGGTAGGAGCATCATCACCTTTTCCTCCTCAAGTCTCCCAGTTTGAGGCCGCCCCGCCCTTTCCTCGTTTCCTAGCAACCAACTTCCCACTCTCGCTCTGCCTCCGGCCTCTTTTTGCGTCACTTCCGCTCCGCGACAGGAAGTGAGGTCAGACCGGCAGCTTTCCCGGGAGTTCGGCGTTTGCTGGAGCTGCAGCGATTGTAGAAGTGGTGTTTTCGTGAGCCTGGCGGTCCCCTCTCCCGGGCGCCACCTCCCCGCCCGGCGGGCAGACCCTCGAGGAGGCAGCTTGGGTCTGCTCGGCTACTCCGGGAGAGGAAGACGGCGCCCAGGAAGGCCGGGCCCCCGGGGCAGGGCCGGGAGCTGGCGGGGCGAATCCCTGGCTGGCTGGGGAGTCTCAGGGCGTCCCCGGGAGCTTTCTCTGTACCCCGCGAACGTCGGGGCTCCTGAGGGTTGGGACTTTTCTGCTCCCCTCCCCCACTCTCTGTCTTTGAAGGAAGAGCCCCCAGAGAGAGACAACTTTCCGGGCTGCTGCCGCCTTTGCCCTCCCAGGCCCGAAGTGACCTGCCATGACCTCGTGAGCTACTGAGCGATTTCTGCCACTTTCCAGAGGCCTAGGGTAATGTTTCTCTGTGCGCCAGGCCGTGTGTGTGTGTGTGTGTGTGTGTGTGTGTGGCTTTTATTTCCCGCAAAGCCGGAGTTAGGAGAACCTTGGGCTGCGTTTGTCAAGTGTGTGTTTGGGCTTGCTTAAGATCTCCGGAAGCGATTCTCCCCGTCCTTATACCCTAGAGAGAAGTTCGCCTCTTCGTTTAGCTGGTTGGGAGGGCACACTAGAGTTTTAAATTTTTAATGTATCCGATTTTTATCACCAAGAAAACTACTACAAGTTTTTTAACTTTGTGCCATGCAGTACTTTTGTAACCCTCATAGCTCCAAGTAATGCGCTGAACGTGTATAGTTAAGGCTCATTAATACGAGGATAACTAAGAAAATTTGTGGAGAAGTGGAATTAAAAATCAGTTTATTTTGCTGTAAACGTTTTTTAAGTGTATTTATACAAGTACTTTAAGTGTCAATAAATATTCTAAAATATTGTCTTAGTGTTGAAGGGACCTGTGTAGATGTAGTTCAGCTGCCGAGAAGGGCAACAGGAAGGCACACCACCATCTTGGCCTTCTTTTTTGCTCTAAGGTTTATTTAGTTTATTTGCAAGGCAGGTGACAGCGAGAGTGAGCGAGTGGGTTCCCATCTACTAATTCACTCCCCAAGTGGCTGAAGCCAAGAGCCAAGAACCTGGAGCCCCATCCGGGTTTCCCACATGGGTACAGGGGTCCAAGTGCTTAGGCCATCTGCTGCTGCTTCCCCAGGCACATTAGCAGGGAGCTCCATCAGAAGTGGAGCAGCTGGAACTGAAACTAGTGCTGTGATTTGGAAAGCTGACATTGCAAGCGGAGGCTTAACCTGCTATGTTACAAAGCTGATCCCTCCATTTTGGTCTTCTAAAAATAAATGGGTGTGGGATTTACAGGCTGTGCAGAAGGTTAGGTCCCAGTGGAAGAGAAATAAGGTGTATCTATTTGTAAGAGACCAAAAAATGTTTCATTGCTTCTTAGTCTTTGTTCTTCATATATTTTTATAGGTGTTGTATCTCAACTTACTGAGCCAGACGTGCCTGCCATTATGGGAAATCAACTTGCTGGCATTGCTCCCTCCCAGATCCTGTCTGTGGAGAGTTACTTCTCGGACATCCATGACTTTGAATATGATAAGAGCCTGGGAAGTACTCGGTTTTTCAAAGTTGCTCGAGCGAAGCATCGAGAAGGCCTGGTGGTCGTGAAGGTCTTTGCGATTCAGGATCCCACGTTGCCTCTCACGAGCTATAAACAAGAGCTGGAGGAGCTGAAGATCCGGCTCCACTCTGCACAGAACTGTCTGCCTTTCCAGAAAGCGGCAGAAAAAGCTTCTGAGAAAGCAGCTATGCTCTTTCGGCAGTATGTCCGAGACAACCTCTACGATCGCATCAGTACGCGGCCGTTCTTAAATAACATTGAGAAGCGCTGGATCGCCTTCCAGATCCTGACGGCTGTGGACCAGGCACATAAATCCGGGGTCCGTCACGGGGACATCAAGACTGAAAATGTGATGGTCACCAGTTGGAACTGGGTTCTGCTAACTGATTTCGCCAGTTTTAAACCCACTTACCTTCCAGAGGACAATCCAGCAGATTTCAATTATTTCTTTGACACTTCACGGAGAAGAACTTGCTATATTGCTCCTGAACGTTTTGTTGATGGTGGGATGTTTGCCACAGAGTTAGAATATATGAGAGATCCTTCAACTCCACTTGTGGACTTAAATAGCAATCAGAGAACAAGAGGAGAGTTGAAAAGAGCAATGGACATCTTTTCAGCAGGTATGTGATTTGGTTAGATTTGCTAAGCCAGCATGTGTATATATTTCTTAAATTTTGAAAACTTAATTGAAAGGTGGGGTCCACACGCACAAAGCATCTGCTGGTTAACTCCCCAAATGCCTACAATAGCCGAGCTGGGCTGGGCTGGATAGACTGAAACTAGGAGCTTGGAACTCACTTGGAGGGCAAGGGCCCAACTACTTGAGCCATCACCTGTCTCCCATGGTGCACATCAGCTGGAAACTGGAATCAGAAAGAGGAACCGGGACTTGAACCGGGGCACTCTGATGTGCAATGGGGCATGCTAAGCAGTGTCTATAACTGCTGGGCCAAATGCCTGTCCCTGTGTATGTATTTTAATAGTCAAGTCTTGACATGAAGCTTATTTTTAGTCACAGGTACTGAATTTGTCAGTATGTCCTCATGCACTATTTCAGATAGATACAGCATTCTTTCATTGGACCTGTGTAAGTGCCTAGGTTTATTCATTTACCTTTAAAAACACTTGAATGCTTCTGTTGTAGTGTTAGGCACTGTTTCGGTGCTGGTGATGGATAGTATATGTCCCTCTTTTCCAGGTTCCTGCCTCTTAATGTGGAGATGGATATTTATTTATTTATTTATTTTTAAAGATTTATCTATTTGAAAGTCAGTGTTACACAGAGAGAGGAGAGAAGCAGAGAGAGAGAGAGAGAGAGGTCGGTCTTCCATCCAGTGGGTCACTCCCCAACTGGCCGGCACAGCTGGAGCTGTGCCGATCTGAAGCCAGGAGCCAGGAACTTCTTCTGGGTCTCCCACGCAAGTGCAAGGGCCCGAGGACTTGGGCCATCTTCTGCTTTTCCAGGCTGGATCGGAAGTGGAACAGCTGGGTCTCGAACTGGCGCCCATATGGGATGCCGGTGCTTCATGCCAGGGTGTTAACCTGCTGCGCCACAGCGCTGGCCCTGGAGATGGATATTTAAAAAGGACATTTTGCCGGCGCCGCGGCTCAATAGGCTAATCCTCCGCCTAGCGGCGCCGGCACACCGGGTTCTAGTCCCGGTCGGGGCGCCGGATTCTGTCCCGGTTGCCCTTCTTCCAGGCCAGCCCTCTGCTGTGGCCAGGGAGTGCAGTGGAGGATGGCCCAGGTGCTTGGGCCCTGCACCCCATGGGAGACCAGGAAAAGCACCTGGCTCCTGGCTCCTGCCATCGGATCAGCGCGGTGCGCCGGCCGCAGCGCGCCGGCCGCGGCGGCCATTGGAGGGTGAACCAACGGCAAAGGAAGACCTTTCTCTCTGTCTCTCTCTCTCTCACTGTCCACTCTGCCTGTCTAAAAAAAAAAAAAAAAAAAAGACATTTTGTTGCGGTGTTGTTTATTATGGTGGTAATAAGCATAGGATGCTGGTATGGTCACCATGAGGTGTTGGGCAGAAAGGCAGGGACAGAAGGACTTCTTTATTAGGAGAGTGACATTTAAGATGAAAACTGCAAGATAATTGGGAGTTAGCTTTGGTAAGCTAGTTTGTTTCAGGCAGAGGATATGTTGCCAAACAACACCCCAAACTAGTTGGAGGCATTGCTGCAGAACCCCCAAAGTTGATCCATGTGCCCAACACACAGAAAACTAATCACTGATGTCAGGGTGGTAGAATAAAGTAGATATTTATTGCAAAGCACAGAGCAAGGAGCTGGGTAGTTATTGCTTAATTCCAGGCTGCTTGAGGAGTTAGGGGTGAAGGTTCTCTTTTTTTTTCTTTTTTTAAGATTTATTTATTTGAAAGAGTTACACAGAGAGAGAAGGCGAGGCAGAGAGAGAAAGAAGTCTTCCATCCACTGGTTCACTCTCTGATTGGCCACAACGGCCAGAGCTGCACCAATCTGAAACCAGGAGCCAGGAGCTTCTTCCAGGTCTCCCATACCGGTGCAGGGGCCCAAGGACTTGGGTCATCTTCTACTGCTTTCCCAGGCCATAGTAGAGAGCTGGATCGGAAGTAGAGCAGCCAGTCTCGAACTGGTGCCTATATGGGATGCTGGCGCTTCAGGGCAGGGCGTTAACCTGCTACACCACAGTGCTGGCCCTGGGGTGAAGGTTCTTATAGATTGGGTTCCCTGAGGAGTTAGGGGTGAAGGTTCTTATACAATGAAATTGGGGCTGAGAGGTGCATGATCAATTCATGTCCAAATTCCTGGTTGTCAGTGATGCTTATGACCTTCCTTTGATTGGTCAGTGATGCCGTGTTCTTTAGGGAATTTACGATGGCCCAGGTGGGCTCCAGTCAGTCTGGGGGTTACGGGAAGGTGGCAGCTACAGTCTACTTGGATCTGGAATTCCCCTACACAAATTACCCCCAGGACAGTCCTGGCCATCAAGGTTCTTACCTGTTGGAGAAGCAAATGACTGGTTGGGTCTGGTGATTAGAACCTTGTAGAGCCAGCTGTATCACTCCTTCAAGTCAGTGAATTCCTTTGATAAAGGACAGGCAAGGACACCTTGGGCTAAGCGGGCTAGACAAGAGGCTGGGTCCTGCTTTTACAGGAGTTGGGTTTCAGGTGTTGCTTGTACAAAGGCTAGAGCATGGTGCACTCAGGTGTAGGGGTACTTCATGTACTTTAGTATATCTGGAACATAGGGTGTGAATGAAGCAAGGCCCAAATCAGAAAGGGTCTGACATGCCTAGGCTAATCTGTCTGATGTGTGTTTTAGACAACACATTGGCTGTAGCATGGCAAATGGATTGCAGGGGAGTTACAGTGGAGGCAGGGAAATAGGAGAAAACTGCCACAATCTAGGTAATGCATGATTGTAACTGACTGGCTTAAGGTTGTGGCAGAGTTGGGAGTGGAGAGACCTAGTGCTTAAAAGATAATTAGTAGGGGCTGGCGCCTCGGCTCAATAGGCTAATCCTCCGCCTGTGGCGCCGCACCCAGGGTTCTAGTCCCGGTTGGGGCACCGAATTCTTTCCTGGTTGCTCCTCTTCCAGGCCAGCTCTCTGCTGTGGCCCGGGAGTGCAGTGGAGGATGGCCCAAGTGCGTGGGCCCTGCACTCGCAAGGGAGACTAGGAGAAACACCTGGCTCCTGGCTACGGATCAGCGCGGTGCACTGGCCGCAGCGGCCACTGTGGGGTGAACCAACAGAAAAAGGAAGACCTTTCTCTCTGTCTCTCTCACTGTCCACTCTGCCTGTCAAAAAAAAAAAAAAAAAAAAAAAAAAGATTAGTAGGGGTCAGTGCTGTTGCAGAGCCAGTAAAGCTGCCACCTGCAGTGCAGGAATCCCATATGGGCGCTGGTTCGAGTCCTGGGTGCTCCTCTTCTGACTCAGCTCTCTGCTATGGCCTGGGGAAGCAGTGGAAAATGGCCCAAGGGCTTGAGCTCCTGCACCCACGTGGGAGACCAGAAGAAACTCCAGGCTCTTGGCTTCAGATTGGCCCAGCTCCGGACATTCAGCCATTTGAGAGTGAACCAGCAGGTGGAAGACTTCTCTCTTCTGCCTCTTCTTCTCTCTCTCTGTAACTCTGACTTTCAAATAAATAAATAAATCTTTTTTTTAAAGAAAGATAATTAATAGGTGGTTGGACTTTGTGATTGAAGATGAAATCATGAGCAGTTCTCCTTCCTCTGGTGCTTGGGAAACTGGATGATGATACTGGTCACTGAGATAGGAGACCCAGGAAGAAGAACCAGGTAGAAATGGGAAGACGGTGAGGTCTGTTTTAGAAATGTTAAGTTGGAGGTGTCTTGGGAATAGCCAGGAGAAGATGTACAGTAGGCAGTTGGTTATAAGAGTTTGATGCATAGAAATTTGGAATTGAGATGCAGATTTGGGAAATTAGTAACTGTTGCCAAGGGAATGAGTTATGTACGCTGAAATTTTCAGTGTGTATTTTCCAAGAATAGGGATAGTCTGTCATTTAACAGAATGTAGTTATCAACTGTAGTGAGATTAACATTGACAGAAATGTAGTAATTTATACTTTTTACCCCAATTTTGTATTTGACCCAATAATGTACCTTATAGCACTTTCCTTGTTCCAGGACAGGACCTCATCTAAGGTCAGGTGTTGTATTTAGTTGTCTTATCTCTTCAACCTCTTGATTATGGAACATTTCCACAACTTTTTATTTTCTTTTATTACATTGACATTTTTTTGAAGAATGCTTTCTCTTAAATTTTTTAAATTTACTTTTATACTTTATTTTTTAAGATTTATTTATTTATTTGAAAGAGTTATCAGAGAGAGGTAGAGACAGAGATCTTCCATCTGTTGGTTCACTCCCCAAATGGCCTTAATGGCCAAGACAAAGCCAGGAATCAGGAGCTTCATCCAGGTCTGCCATGTGGGTGCAGGGGCCCAACCTCTTGGGTCATCCTCTGCTGTTTGCCCAGGTGCATTAACAGGGAATTCAATTGGAAGTGGACAGCTTGGACTCAAACCATATGGGATGCCAGCAGTGGGTGACTTTACCCGCTTGCCACAGCACTGGCCCCCTACTGTTTTTATTTTGTAGACTAAGAAAGTTGCAAAAACAGTGAAGAATGCTTCACAGGTTCCCTCAATGTTGATTTTTTTTTTTTTTAAAGATTTATTTATTTATTTATTTGAGAGGCAGAGAGAGAGAGAGAGAGAGCATACAATGTCTGCTGGTTCACTCCCCAAATGGAAGCAATGGTTGGAGCTGGGCTGATCTGAAGCCAGAAGCCTGGAGCTTCTTCAAGGTTCCCCACGTGGTGCAGGGGCCCAAGGACTTGGGCCATCTTCCTCTGCTTTATCAGGCACATTAGTGGGGAGCTGGATCAGAAGTGGAGCAGCCAGGACTCAAACTGCCAGCCATATGGGATACTGGTACTGCAGGCAGTGGCTTTACCCTGCTACGCCTCAGCGCCAACCCCCTCAATGTTGATTTTTTAAAAAATATTGTAACCACATCAAAGTCAGGAATTGGCATTGGTGCATTGTTGCTAGAGTATTAACTTTATTCAATGTTCACCAGCTTTTACATGCACTCTGTGTCACCTCACCCCCCCCCCCTTTTTTTTTTAAGATTTTATTTATTTGAGAGGTAGAATTACAGACAGTGAGAGGGAGAGACAGAGAGGTCTTCCTTCCATTGGTTTACTCCCCAGATGGCTGCAATGGCAGGAGCTGCGCCGACCTGAAGCCAGGAGCCAGGTGCTTCTTCCCAGTCTCCCATGCGGGTGCAGGGGCCCAAGCACTTGGGCCATCTTCTACTGCTTTCCCAGGCCATAACAGAGAGCTGTATTGGAAGACGGGGAGCCGGGACTAGAACTGGCGCCCATATGGGATGCTGGCACCATAGGTGGAGGATTAACCTGCGCCACAGCACTGGTCCCCAACTCCTTTGTTTTTTAATAGAATAGTCCTCATTTTGAGTTTTTATGTTTCCTCATGATTAGATTGAGGTTATTATTTTCAGTAAGAATACTGTGTAAGTGACATGGTTTTAAAATACCACATCTGGAGACAGGTGATCTCTGTTAGAGATAATTTGACCACCTTGTCAACCACCTGAGTTTCTCTGTTTGTAAGTTACCTTTTTTTTTTTTTTTTTGATCCCTTGCCACCAATAAGAAATCTATGGGAAGAATTTTTTAAGAATGTTTTGCTGATCAGCACAGTTTATCCCTTGATACCCATTTGGTAACTGTTTGGTGTATAAATGCAATCAAATGATGTGTTGCCTTTTGTGACTGGCTGCTTTCACTTAGCATGATGTTTTCAAGACTCATCCATGTTGTAGCATGTATTAATGCTTCATTCTTTTATGGCAGAATGATACTCCATTATATGGATACACCACATTTTATCTGTCCATTCATCAATTGATAGAGATTGTGATTTCCACATTTTGGATAAATTAAATAATGCTGCAGTTACATTCATGTGTAGATTTTTGTGTGGACCTAGGTTTTCAATGTCTTAGAATATACCTAAGAGTGGGATTGTGGGGTTATATAATAAACCATTTTGAGCATTTTGAGAAATTGCCAAACTGTTTTCAAAAGTGGCGGTGCCATTTTACATTTCATTCCCACCAGCAGCGTGTGAGGTCTCCAGGTTCTTCACAGCCTCAGTGATACTTGGTATTATATTTTTGGTTGTAGTGATTCTAGAGGTATGAAGTAGTATTTCATTGTAGTTTCCG
This sequence comes from Oryctolagus cuniculus, assembly GCF_964237555.1. Lineage (NCBI taxonomy): Eukaryota > Metazoa > Chordata > Mammalia > Lagomorpha > Leporidae > Oryctolagus > Oryctolagus cuniculus. The sequence continues at coordinate 150,235,712 of NC_091435.1, forward strand.
TTTGTATTTGCCTACTGACTAATGATGTTGAGCATTTTTAAAAAAGATTTATTTATTTTTATGAAAGGCAGAATTACAGAGAGAGGGAGAAACACAGAGAGAGAGAGATGTTCCATCTGCTGTTCACTCCCCAAATGGCTGCAGCTGCTGGAGCTGGGCCACACGGAAGCTGGGAGCCTAGGAGTTTCTTCCTTGTCTGCCACATGGGTGTAGGAGCCCAAGCACTTGGGCCATTTTCTTCTGCTTTCCTAGGTGCATTAGCAAGGAGCAGCTGGGAATTGAACTGGCGCCCTCATGGGATGTCTGCTCTGCAGATGAAGGCTCAACCCCCTATACCACAGTGCCATCCCTGAGCATTTTTTCATGTGCTTATTGTCAATTCATATATTTTATTTGGAGAAAGGTGTATTCAAAAATCTTTTGTGTTTAAAATTATTTTTTTTCATTATTTCTATTGGGTTGTAAGTTTTTTTTTTTTTTTTTTTTAAAGATTTAGCTGGCGCCGTGGCTCAATAGGCTAATCCTCCGCCTAGCGGCGCCGGCACACCGGGTTCTAGTCCCGGTCGGGGCACCGGATTCTGTCCCGGTTGCCCCTCTTCCAGGCCAGCTTTCTGCTATGGCCAGGGAGTGCAGTGGAGGATGGCCCAGGTGCTTGGGCCCTGCACCCCATGGGAGACCAGGAAAAGCACCTGGCTCCTGGCTCCTGCCATCGGATCAGCACGGTGCGCCGGCTGCAGCGGCGGCCATTGGAGGGTGAACCAACGGCAAAGGAAGACCTTTCTCTCTCTGTCTCTCTCTCTCACTGTCCACTCTGCCTGTCAAAAATAAAAAACAAACAAACAAACAAACAAAAAAAAAGATTTATTTATTTGAAAGGCAGGATGATGTTGAGAGATGGAGAGCCTGAGAGAAAGTTTCCATCTGCTGGTTCATTCCACAAATTCTCACAACAGCTGGGAATGGGCCAAGCCAAATCCAGGAGCCTGAAACTATCTCCCAGTTTCTTGGCAGGAACCCAGATACTTGGGCAGTCATCTGTTGCCTGCTAAGCACATTAGTAGGAAGTTGGGTTGAAAATGGAGGAGCCAGGACTTGAACCAGCCCTTTGATAGGGGGTGCAGGTAACCTAGGTGGTGGTGGTTTAACCTGCTGCAGTGCAATACCCACCTCTTAAGAAAAAGTTTTTTGTTTGTTTTTTAAGATTTATTTATTTGAAAGTCAGAGTTACAAAGTGAGAGAGGAGAGACAGATCTTCCATCCGCTAGTTCACTCTTGAAATGGCTGCAACAACCAGGGCTAGGCCAGGCTGAAGCTAGGAGCCAGGAGCTTCTTCCAGGTCTCCTTTATGGGTTCAGGACCCCAAGGATTGGTCCACCTTCTATTGCTTTCCTAGGCCATTAGCAAGGGTCTAGATCAGAAGTGGACCAGGCAGGACTCCAGTTGGTACCCATTTGGCATGCCTGCACTGTAGCAGCGGCTTAACCTGCTGTGCCACAGCGCTGGCCGCCAAGAAAAATTTTAGTATGTTCTAGATACAAGTGTCTTATTGGAGACATGATTTGCAAATATTTGCTTGTGTTTGTATATTTTCCTTTTCACTTTCTCGATGGCTAGAACCTTCAGTACAACATGGAATAATAGTGGTGATAAAGACCGGCGCTGCAGCTCACTAGGCTAATCCTCCGCCTGCGGCGCTGGCACACCGGGTTCTAGTCCCAGTTGGGGTGCTGGATTCTTTCCTGGTTGCTCCTCTTCCAGGCCAGCTCTCTGCTGTGGCCAGGGAGTACAGTGGAGGATGGCCCAAGTCCTTGGGCCCTGCACCCTATGGGAGACCAGGAGGAAGCACCTGGCTCCTGGCTTTGGATTGGTGCAGCGTGGCGGTCGTGGTGGCCATTTGGGGGGTGAACCAACAGAAAGATATTTCTCTCTCTCTCTCTCTCTCTCTCTCTAACTCTGCCTGTAAAAAAAAAAAAAGAAAATAGAGATGTTTATAGCTGTTCATTTACTCTGATTTCCTTACAGTCTGTAGTTTTTTTTTTTTTTTTTTTTTTTTTTTTTTTTTTTTTTTTGACAGGCAGAGTGGACAGTGTGAGAGAGACAGAAAGAAAGGTCTTTCTTTGCCATTGGTTCACCCTCCAATGGCCGCCGCGGCCGGCGCGCAGCGGCCGGCGCACCATGCCTATCTGAAGGCAGGAGCCAGGTGCTTCTCCTGGTCTCCCATGGGGTGCAGGGCCCAAGCACTTGGGCCATCCTCCACTGCACTCCCGGGCCACAGCAGAGAGCTGGCCTGGAAGAGGGGCAACCGGGACAGAATCCGGCACCCCAACTGGAGCTAGAACCGGTGTGCCGGCGCCGCAGGCGGAGGATTAGCTTATTGAGCCGTGGCGCCGGCCCATCCTGTAGTTTTTGTTTGTTGTATTTTCATTTCCATTCATCTCAAAGTGTTTTCTAATTTTCTTTTGGTCCATTAGTTATGTAGGAATGAATTTGTGAATTTTTCAAAATTTCTCCTGTTTTGATTTCTTATTTCATTTCACTGTTTGAAAGGCATAGTTAGTATGATTTAGCCTTCTTAAGCTTGCTGAGGCTTGTTTTATAGTGTGGTATAGGTCTAATCTGGAGTGCTCCATGTGTACTGGAGAAGAATTTGTATTATGCTGTTTTGGGATGTAATGTTCTGTTGATATCTGTTAGTTATAGGTGATTTATAGTGTTTTTTAGGTTTTATATTTCCTTATTTATAGTGTTTTTAGTAGCTGTTGATTGAAGGCCTTTGCTCTAAAATTGGACACTTTATAGATAGAAATTAATTTAACAAATTTATTGAATGTTTACTGTGTGTCAGGAACTTTCTCAGTTGTCTGAGATTTTTCAGTGAAAACAGGAAACAGGAAAAATCCCTTCCTTATAGAGTTTATGTTCTGGGGGTTTTCTTTTTTCTTTTTTTCAAGATTTATTCATTTATTTGAAAGAGTTACACAGAGAGGAGGAGAAGCAGAGAAAGAGAGAGAAAGAGGTCTTCCATCTACTGGTTCACTCCCCAGTTGGGCGCAACTGCTGGAGCTGCGCCAATCCGAAGCCAGGAGCTTCTTCCGGGTCTCCCACAGGGTGCAGGGGCCCAGGGACTTGGGCCATCTTCTACTGCTTTCCCAGGCCATAGCAGAGAGCTGGATTGGAAATGGAGCATCCGGGTCTCAACCTGCGCCCATATGGGATGCCAGCACTGTAGGTGGTGGCTTTACCCCATATGGGATGCTGGCACTGCAGGTGGTGGCTTTATGCCGCTATGCCACGCTGGCCATAGGGGGTTTTCTAGAGCATAAGAAACAAATATGTGACACACAACATATATATAGTGTTTATATATATATATATAAAATCTGGTAATTGGTGCTGTGGGGATGAAACTGTAGGGGAAGGGAAAAGAGAATGTGCCAGGTGATGGGTATAGGGTAGTTGTTGTAATAGGACTTGTGATTTTAAATGGGCGGTCAGGACTGTCCTTACTGCCTGCTAGTATTGCATTCGAGCAGAGATGAAAATGAGGTGATACTTCAAGGCAGAGGAACCAGAAAACCCAAAGTTGTGAGATAAAGTTATTGAAGAACTCTGTAAGACTTGTTAAATGGATGTTGCGTCATGATTCAGTAAAACTGTTTGGAACTGGGAATGTAGCCACTCTTAAAATTTGTTTTGAAGATTATATAAGGGCATATAATTGAGTTCTGTCTGTTTCCCTCTATAATTTTACAGCCACACTTAGCATATCGCATTTTATGTTTGTTCACTGGTTTACTTTCTGTCTCTTACTGGAATGAAAACCTCAAGAGGACAGGGATTTTATCTGTTTTATGTACTACTGGTACCAACTGTGTGGGAGACATCGAATAACTTTATTTAATGGTAAATGTGGAGGGTAGGCTTAAAAAAAGTTCATAGAGAAATGGAATTAAAAGATAATGTAAATTTCCCATGAATATTTTAAAGCTCTTATAGAAATCTGTTCTTAGGAGAAAACTTTCTTACTTTTTTTTTAATCTTTCTATATAAATGTGTATATAATATACACATTCCTTTTAAATGATAAAATTGAGAAGTAATTTTATTGTAAGCTTTTTTAAGAGGCAGGAAAAGTGAATGACCCCTTTTGACATTATAGTTTAGAAACTGATGATTGGGCAGTAGACATTGTTCCTGCGTGCTTGACGTTAGTTGTATGTTAGTTGCATTGAAATTTCTAATTCAGTTTGCTTTTGGTTTTACATTTTGAATTTTATGAGTTTTCTGAATTCTTGATCTATATTACATAATATCTTGCAACTGATTTTAATGGACCTATATTTGCTGTTTTCCAGGTTGTGTGATTGCTGAACTTTTTACTGAAGGTGTACCATTGTTTGATCTCTCTCAACTGTTGGCTTATAGAAATGGACATTTTTTCCCTGAACAAGTGTTAAATAAAATTGAAGATTGCAGTATCAGAGAATTGGTAACTATATTAACAAATATTTGCTGCAAAGTTTTTTTTTTTTAAATATTATTTATTTGAAAATCAGAGTTACAGAGTAGGAGAGGCAGAGAGAGAAAAAGAGATCTTCTGTTTGCAGGTTTACTCCCTAAATGGCAGCAGTGGCCAGGGCTGGACCAGGCAGAAGCCAGGAGCCAGGAGCTTTTTCTGGGCCTCCTTCATGGGGCAGGGGCCCAAGGACTTGGGCCTTCTTCCGCTGCTTTCCCAGGTGCATCAGCGGGGAGCTGGATTAGAAGTGGAGCAGCCCAGGCTCGAACCAGTGCTCATTTAGGATGCTGGTGCTGCAGGCGGCGGCTTTACCTGCTGCGCCATGGCGCTGGCCCCTGCTATATAGTTTTTAAAGGATTTTGTTTGCATTCGTGCATCAGGCAACTCTCTGGGATGTTGGAAATTTGGAATAAAGCAGTAAAGCAATAGTTACTAATATACACAATGAATTGTTACTTTTGTGGAAGAAATTTATTTTCCTCCTTCTTAGGCACAGAGCTCATTTGACTTAAAGTGCATCGTATGTCTTCTTATAATCTTGAGCTCTGCTTTGGACAAATTTGGAAGGAATTGTGGAGGTTGCTGGGGTTTTGAGAATTTGTCTGGATAGAGCCTTCCTAGAAAAAAATGAAGGAAATGGGCATCTCAAAGGAAGGAACAGAAGATACTAACTGGAATATAATACAGCCATACAGGGCCACTTCATAGAGAAGCAGGTAGCTTTACATTTCTCCCTTAACCCTGGGGAAATTCTGAAGGGAGATCTATAGAGTTACAAATTCATATCATGAAACAGATTTGAGGAATTTTGTGGGAGGGGCCCAAGCCACCTGTCTGCATTACTGTGTGAGGGCATCTTTTGAAAGTCAGTCATATGTTAACTAATGTTTATGATGAAGACTGACTCACAGGGAAGATGATGGTGTGCTTAGAAAATCTTTAATAAGGTAGGGAAATATTTTGATTTCTCTTAAAATGGTAATGTGAAAAAATAACATTTCAGAGAAAGGCATTTTAGCTTATATTTAGTGAACACACTAGTTAAGAAGTTGGTGTACCTCGCTGTTCTGTTTTTGGGTATAAAACTTAATTGCTATGTTACTTTGGCTAAATAATGAAGTGGGTCTATATTTTGTGTTTTTGTGCATATATATAGTTTTAAGATTTATTTATTTTTATTTGAAAGAGTTACAGAGAGAGAGAGAGGAAAGGCAGAGAGAGAGAAAGAGAGAGAGAGGTCTTCCATCCACTGGTTCACTCCCCAATTGGCTGCAGGGGTCAGAGCTGTGCTGATCCAAGTCAGGAGCCAGGAGTTTCTTCGGGTCTCCCATGTGGGTTCAGGGGCCCAAAGACTTGGGCCATCTTCCACTGCTTTCCCAGGCCATAGCAGTGAGCTGGGTCGAAAGTGGAGCAGCTGGGACTGGAACTGGCACCCATATGGGATGCTGGCACTGCAGGCGATGGCTTTACCCACTACACCACAGCACCAACTCCGGACCAATATATTTTTTTAACTGTGAGAGGAGTATGCTTGTTTACTGCTTAATGCTTGATCCATAGGAAAAGTAATTCTGTTCAGTCGCTTTCCTTTTTAGTTCATTTGATTCCTCCATGTTACTTAAGATTAAACAGAAAGCTCAAAGAACTAAATACATTTTGATATTATTTTATATATTTAAATAAAAACTGATATACTATGAATATCCAGGAAATATTAAATTATGTATATTAGAAATTTCTATCCCCTGGGGCCGGCGCTGTAGCGCAGTGGGTTAATGCCCTGGCCTGAAACACTGGCATCCCATATGGGGGCTGGTTGAAGACCCGGCTGCTCCACTTCTAGTCCAGCTCCCTGCTATGGCCTGGGAAAGCAGTAGAAGATGGCCCAAGTCCTTGGACCGCTGCACCCACATGGGAGACCTAGAAGAAGCTCCTGGCTCCTGGCTTCAGATCGGTGCAGCTCCGGCCATTGCGGCCAATTGGGGAGTGAACCAGTGGATGGGAGACCTCTCTCTCTCTCTCTCTCTCTGCCTCTCTGCCTCTCCTCTCTCTGTATAACTCTGACTTTCAAATAAAAAGAAATTTATATCCTCTATGATACTAGAAAAAGTATAGATAAAGTCAAATTAGGTATATCATTTTGAGTGTTCACAAGATTTAATATCTCTTTTACCTTACTTGAAAAGTTTAAGCCATACATTCCCTTTTTGACTGAATGTGTCCCAGAACTATAGCTAAACCAGGTATTCCTTTGAACTTGGGGCAATAAGGTTTTATATATATATATTTAAAGATTTTATTTTTTTGTTTATTTGAAAGACTGGATGGCAGAGAGAAGGAGAGACAGAGAGATCTTCTACCTGCTGGTTTACTCCCCAATGGCTACAGTGGCAGAGTGGGGCTGGGTCAGGCCAAAGCCAGGAGCTCAGAACACCAGGTCTCCCACATGGGTGCGGTGGGAGGAGCCCAAGTACTTGGACCATTTTCTGTTGCTTTCCCAGGCACATAAGCAGAAACCTGGATGAGAAGTGGAGTAGCTAGGACTTCAGCCAGTTTCCAATATGGTATGCCAGTGATGGCTTAACCTGCTGTGCCACAGTGCCAGCTCTAGTGATAAAATTTGTTTTTAGACTTTTTATTTACTTGAAAGAGTTATATATAGAGAGAGCTTCCATCCTCTGGTTCACTCCCCAGATGGCACAATGACCGGGACTGAGCTGGGTGAAGCCAGGAACCAGGAGCTTCATTCAGGTCTCCCACATGGGTGGCAGGGGCCCAAACATTTGGGCCATCTTCCACTGTTTTCCCAGGCCATTAGCAGGGAGCTGCATCAGAAGTGCAGCAGCCGGGAATTGAATCAGTGCCTATATGGGATGCCGGCATTGCAGGCTGGTGGCCTAACCTGCTACGCCACAATGCTGGCCCCAGCAATAAGGTTTTTTTATTTTTTTAAAAATTTGTTTGTTTATTTTGAAAGAGTTAGAGAGAGGGAGAGACGGAGAAAGAAAAATCTTCCATCTGCTGGTTCACTCCCCAGATGGCTGCAACCACCAGGGCTGGGCCTGGCTGAAGCCAGAAGCCAGGAGCTTCTTCCAGGTTTTCCACATGGGTGCAGGGACCCAAGCACTTGGGCCATCTTCTACTGCTTCCCCAGGAGCATTAGCAGGGAGCTGGACTGGAAGTGAAGCAGCTGGGACTCCAACAGGCCCCTATCAGGGATGCTGCTGGTGTTGTGGGCAGTGGCTTAACTCATTATACCACAACACCAGCTCCAGCAATAAGGTTTTAAGCCAGAACTCTTTTTTATTTTATTTTTTTAAAGATTTATTTATTGATTTGAAAGTCAGAGTTACACACAGAGAGAAGGAGAGGCAGAGTGAGAGAGAGAGAGAGAGAGAAAGGTCTTCTATCCGCTGGTTCACTCCCCAGTTGGCCACAACAGCTGGAGCTGCATCAGTCCGGAGCCAGGAGCCTCTTCCCGGTCTCCCTTATGGGTGCAGGGGCCCAAGGACATGGGTCATCTTCTACTGCTTTCCTGGGCCATAGCAGAGAGCTGGATTGGAAGTAGAGCAGCCTGGGACTTGAACTGGTGCTCTTTTGGGATGCCGGCACTGCAGGCGGTGGCTTTACCCTCTACACTACACTGCAGTGCTGGCCCCTAAACCAGAACTGTTAACCTGGGATACATAATTGGATTTCAGTGATCCCTTCCAGAGTTGTAATTTTGTATGTAGAAATTGTGTGCACACATTTTTCTGTAGAGAAGATCTGTTGCTTTCCTCAGATTCTCAGTAGTGTGTCCTGTTAAGAAATGTTTAGGAATCTTTTAGTTATGGGTTACAAAATTTCCTTATCTTAAAGGATGATGAATACTAAACAGGATATAAACTTCTCTTTCTGTGTCAAGGCCATCTGTAATGCACACTCTCTCTCTCTATGTATATATTGTAAAGATTTATTTATTTGAAAGGCAGAGTTACAGAAAAGCAGAGGCAGAGAAAGAGAGAGGTCTTCCATTCGCTGTTCATTCCCCAGATGGCTGCAACGGCTAGAGCTGTGCTGATCCAAAGCCAGGAACCAGAAGCTTCTTCTGATCTCCCACATGGGTGCAGGGGCCCAAGGATTTGGGGCATCTTCTACTGCTTTCCCAGGCCATATCGGAGAGCTGGATCGGGAGTGGAGCAGCCAGGACTCAAACCAGCGCCCATCTGGGATGCCAGCACTGCAGGCAGTCTCTTTACCTGCTATGCCACAGTGCCGGCTCCACACTATATGTATTATTTCCCGTAGCTTTCTAGGACTGTGGTGTGAAGTCATATCCAATAGAAATCAGGTTTTTGAAAGTAGTGTGGCAGATGATGATGGAGAAGAGTCAGAATTATCTAAAAATTGTTTAAATCCCATGTAAATTGCATTTGTGGCTTTCATTTGGTTTTAACTTGTGGTCTCAAGTCTATTTTTGTTCCCTGTCTCCCTCTGGTATAGGTAACTCAGATGATTCATCGTGAGCCAGATAAACGATTAGAAGCAGAGGATTACTTAAAGCAGCAACGTGGCAATGCTTTTCCTGAAATATTTTACACTTTTCTTCAGCCCTACATGGCCCAATTTGCCAAGGAAACATTTCTCTCTGCAGATGAGCGTATTCTGGTTATACGGAAGGATTTGGGCAACATTATTCACAATCTCTGTGGCCATGATCTCCCGGAAAAAGCGGAAGGAGAGCCTAGGGAAAATGGGCTGGTTATCTTGGTGTCAGTCATAACGTCTTGCCTGCAGACCCTCAAATACTGTGATTCCAAACTTGCTGCCTTGGAACTTATTCTCCATTTGGCCCCAAGATTAAGTGTGGAAATCCTTTTGGATCGTATTACACCTTATCTTCTGCATTTCAGTAATGACTCTGTTCCTAGGGTGAGGGCTGAAGCCTTGAGAACTTTGACCAAAGTCCTTGCTCTTGTCAAAGAAGTTCCCCGCAATGATGTCAATATCTATCCGGAATACATTCTGCCAGGCATAGCCCACTTAGCCCAGGATGACGCTACTATTGTTAGACTAGCCTATGCTGGTAAGGATTTATTTCCAAGTAACAGTCACTCAGATGGTTTTTGGAAGGGGGGAAACACATTATTATGGCTGATTCAGGTAATACTGAGATTTTTTTCAAGTTAGTGACTACGGTACTGCTTGTTCCGATTTCTTTGGGAATTCCAAATAGGAACTTTGCTTTTTGAACTACTTGTGTTTAATATATATTGCTAATCTGTTCCTGGGGTTCACCTTTTATGTGTTTCTCAATTTTTTCAAATGATCAGAGTGATAAGTGCGTATATAATACAGAATCTTGTGCTTTCACAGGGACTGTAAGTTGGTTTAAGACCAGTGTTTACAGGTACAGCCTTATGCTCTAGTGTCTTCAGGCTTTTTAAAACTTCTCTGAACAAATATGCTTGCTGGTCAATTTTAATATGTAACAGTCTGTTGCAGTTGAAAAAATGAATTTTTGCTGAGCAATTTGGTGCTGAAAGAACCTTTCTAGTTACTATAGTGCTTAGCATGTGTGGCTAAGCAGAGGACAAGTTATACACATCTACTTGTTCTGTTTGTCCTCATAAAACTTCATGATGCAATTGATGACTTTAACTTTGCAGATGAATTTTGATTAAAAATTTGTTTATGGAAAATAATGTATTTCTGCAATGTAATAATTCTGTTTTGAAGTCTTTGTAAATAATATATAATATGTGTATGGTGATAGTATTCTTTTTTGAAAGAAAGTTGTTCAGTTCATTCATTTTACAATTTGCCTGCCATGGCCGGTGCTGCGGCTCAATAGGCTAATCCTCCGCCTGTAGTGCCGGCACACCAGTTCTAGTAGTCCTGGTCACTCCTCTTCCTGTCCAGCTCTCTGCTGGGAGTGCAGTGGAGGATGGCCCAGGTCCTTGGGCCCTGCACCTGCATGGGAGACCAGGAGAAGCACCTGGCTCCTGGCTTCAGATCAGCGCAATGGCCGCAGCGGCCACTGGGGGGTGAACCAATGGAAAAGGAAGACCTTTCTCTCTGTCTCTCTCTCTCACTGTCCACTCTGCCTGTCAAAAAAAAAAAAATTTGTCTGCCAGTATTTTAATGGAATATGTGAAAAGTAGCCGTTGTACTTCAGTCTTATTTCTAAGTATATCTGCAAAATGATTGCATTCCTCTCCTGCCATGATATTTTTACTTATATTTATCTTTCTGCCTATTTATGGTGTCTTATTTCTGTTATTGTATAGTTATAAACTTCAGGCTTAGAAATGTAGGATTTCTTTAAGATGCATCAAAATTTATCTTGTATTACAAAGCATACTAAAAATTCACTTGGCAGTATAAGTCATAGAACAAAGTAAAATCAAGTGAAATAAAAGTTTATAGGTTTAAAGTCAAGCTGTATCAGTTTTAAAATCCTACTTTTGGCTCAGTGTAGCTTAATCTGTGTTGCACTGTGTTAAATAGGTGAAGTTCTGTGCATAGGTACCATATTAACATGTTGACATTTGATTACTAGTAGCCGTATACAAAACTAATAGTTTCTGTTTACATAAAAGCCTGCTGTGTGTCATGGCATCCACTGCTCAAGGCTGTTGCGTGGGTTAGTTATAAGTCCTGGTGACCCTTACAACAAGCTTAAGCAGTAGGTGTTATATTATCATCGTTTTACAAGTGAGAAAATTGGGGGTAGGAGAGACTAGATAATATGACCCAAATTTATCTGATCTAATGCTCGGTTCTTAGAGTTGCTGGCCCTGACCTTGGTTTTGAAACTGAGTTTTCGTTGTCTTCTGTGTCTTTCTAGCAAGGGCTCCTGATACAACCCAGAGTCAGTGCCAGCACCTTGCAATGTCCTTTCTTCATGGCGTCATGCATGATAAAGCAGCCTTTTTAAATGGAGCCAGAAAGCTATTTGAACTTGTATTGGTTAAGTATAATTAAACCACCCAAGTCAATGATTATACAAGTTTAAAATCAGCATTGGCTTTTTTTTTTTCTTTATGATATTTTTTATCTGAGAGATGCTATTATAATTTCTGTCTTGTATAAAATAAACTTTCAAGTGATCTGTGAGTTATGGAATTAAGTGGGGAATTAAGCAAAGATGCATTTATAATATACTTTGGAGGTACCCAGGAAAGTAAGAAACTTTTCCTAATAAAGATGATACTCATTAACTATGCTGATATTTATTTAGAAGTTTGACTTATTATCCGATTCTGGCCCAGAATTTCCTAATTCTTAGGATGAGTAAGTATTATAAAGTGTTAACATCTAACTTCATGGGACAGAAGTCTGTTATATTCAGAGCAGTATTGAACCTGGCAGGGGTGGAGAGTGTAAGCCCAAGCTGAAGAGATCACTGTGTTTGACAGACTCAGGGATCTCAGCAGATGCAAAGGTGCTCTTCAATTTTAGGGATCTTAAAAAACAAGGAGAAAGCAAGCCTCGTTTTAAGTTTTAAGGTTGTTAAATTTTATGTTTGGTGCTATTCAGTCTTTGATGGGTTGTGGTTGTTTGTTAAGCACAGAACAGGGAAGCATGGAAGGATACAGATGCAGGAGAAGAGAGTTGGAGAAAGTACGAGTGAAGAGCATATGTAGCCAACAGTAAATGTGATGACAGAAATTAGAAGCAGATATTTTGCAGTGGTGAGGGGTGTCAGACAGTTTTAGCAGAGTATTACCAGGAGAAAGGAGAAACTGTAGACAGGAGTAGATGCAGTCTCACGCCTTGGTCTATTAAGAATATCATTGTAAAGCAGCCGGTACTGTTGATCTTTGCTTGGTAATGACTCTTTGAGGTGTCTGTGACTCCTCATTTATGTTGAAGAAACAGACTCAGATAATGTAAACAGCCAGCCAGGAAGTGGCAGGGTTGAGGTCTGCACTTATTTCTGCCTGATTCCAAAGCCCAGCTTGATGTATTATTTTCATGAAAATTTTTCTATGTGACTGTAATTGGTATATTTCACTTGTCAGGGTACTGTTTAAATGGTAGGTCTCTGTAGAAAGATTAAGCTTTGCTAACCTCAGTAGAGTTGAGTGCTATATTTTGTTGTTTTTTTAAATGCTTTTTTTTTTTTTAATGCTACATTATTGTTTGGAGTTAGCTGTAGGTTATGCAGTTAGTCATCACACATCTGATTAGGTTAAGCACTGGGTGGAAAGTTCATGATTTTAAATTTTATGATTATTTATGAAGACAAGGTGGAAAAGTTATAAGCATCACAAATATTTAAGATTATAATGAGAAATTGTCTTCCTTTTTTATCTTAATAGAAAACATAGCTCTACTGGCAGAAACAGCTCTGAGATTCCTGGAATTAGTACAGTTAAAAAACCTCAATATGGAAAATGACCCCAATAGTGAAGAAATAGATGAAGTTACACATCCGAATGGAAATTATGACACAGGTTGTATACTCTTCCAGATTTCCTGTTAAAAATGAATTGCTAATGCTACCTTGCAGAGACTCATTTGTAGTTTCCATGTGCTGGTGATGATTTCTTAGATTGGCACTCATCTTCTGGTATTGACCTTGTTCATGATTAACTTCTGAAAAGATTCCTGGATTGATGGATATTTGTCTCTAAAGACTTCCAAAAAACAAATGTTTGAGATTTGATTACTAAGTAGTAGTGGTCCTTTCAAACAGGAATTATAACAATTTTCTTGCAATCAATTAGTTATGTCTGTTGGTTTTGAATAATGTCTTTTACTCTCAGTAATTCTCATGTATTTTTAAAAGCACAAATAGAATTCATAATTTGCACAGTATAACAGTAAGTACTGAGAGGAAATAAAGACTGTGTTGAATGCATTTCAGATGTGGTATCCAATTTTTTCATATTAAAATTTGGTATATATGTTAAGCAGTTGAAAATTGCCTTGGACCTAATTTTTTATCTTACCGTGTTATTTAAATAGTTGTATGTGTGGTTTTAATATTTATGGTTTTCTTTCCAAGCATCTGCCAATGAGTTTGGTTTGTTGTTTGTTTTTGATGAACGCTTCCAATTGCCAGCTTTAATGTTAATATCATATAAAGGTGGATGGGACCTTTAAAAAAAATAGTTTTCATCTGAGATGAAGGAATACCAGACCCATGGACAGGAAGGTTCCCTGTCTATCTTCATATTGTATTATCCAACCAGAAAATGATCAGTTTGTCACCAGAGTCCAAACTCAAACTCAACTGTTTCTTAGTTAGAACTGATTTTTGTGAGTGATAAAGCTAGCTGAATGATGTAATTCTCAAGATATTAAAAAAAAAAAAAAAAAGGAGACACCATAGCTAAAGAATCTAAACCATGGGGCCAGGGTAGTAGTGCAGCAGGTTAAGCCGTTGCTTGTAATGCTGGCGTTACATATTGGAATGCCAGTTAGAGTCCTGGCTGCCCTACTTCAATCCAGCTTTCTGCTAATGTGCCTGGGAAGGCAGTGGAAGGTGGCCCAAGTTCTTGGGGCACTGCCACTCACGTGGGAGATCTGAATGGAGTTCCTGGCTTCAGCCTGGCTCAAATCTGGCTGTGTGGCCACTTGGGGAATGATCCAGTGGGCATTAGATTTCACTCTCTCTTTTTTTCTCTCTCTCTCCTTTTCAAATGAATAAATCTTAAAAAATAAAATAATCTAAATCTTCTTTTGTTTATGTAAGTAGGTTCTGAGTATCCTCAATGAAACACTTTATTTCATACTGATTGTGATTTACATATGAAAATCCTTGCCCTTTTCCATAAAGGAACAGATGTGATGGTAAACTCAGTGATGTCAGAGTCTCTGTCTTAGATTTCTCTATATTCATACAGATCTTAATAGGCTTTTTTTCTAAAACTTATGTTTATTCATTTGAGAGGCAGAGTCATAGATAAAGGTAGGGAGAGACAGAGAGGTCTTCCATCTGCTGGTTCACTCCCCAAATGGCTGCAACAGTTTGAAGCTAGGAGTCAGTCTGAAGCCATGGCCAGTCTGAAGCCAGGAGCCAGGAGCTTCTTCTGGATCTCCCATGTGGGTGCAGGGGCCCAAGCACTTGGGCCATCTTCCACTGCTTTCCCAGACCATCAGAAGGGAGCTGGATCAGAAGTGGACCAGCTGGAACTTGAACTGGCACACATATGAGATGCCAGTGCCACAGACGGAGGCTTAACTTGCTATGCCACAGCACTGCCCCTCTTAATAGGTTTTAAGCTAATGTTTTTCAGAGATTTACAAGTAAAATATTGAATTTAATATGCTCTAAGAGGGAAATTTAAATTTCATGCTGCAGGAAACTAGAATGGGCTCTGTTATTCATTAGAGTGGTACCATTTTAGTATTTTTTTTTTAATTTTAAATTTTAAAATTGTTTAAAAGAACAGAAAGAGAAGTCTTTTCTCTTGTTTGTTGGCTCCCCAAATGCCATAACAGCTGGGGCTAAGGCCAGGCCAGGCCAGGCCAAGCCAAGCCAGGGGGCTGAAACTCATTCTAGGTCTCCATGTGGGTGGTAGGGACCCAAATACTTGGGCTAAGACCTGCTGCCTGCTAGGGTGTACATTAGCAGGGAGCTGGAATTGGAAGCAGAACTGGGACCTGAATCCAGACATCAATATTGATTGTGGCCATCCCAAGCAGCATCTGAATGGTGCCATATGAAGGCACCACCATCTTTAGATAGCATACATACATGTGTATGCTTGGTTCAAACAATTTTTTGCATGAAAATAATTATATCTTTTCGTTTCCATTTTCATGAACAGTGAAATAGTTGTGAACTTACAGGAGATTGCACTACAAAGGAAATACTAGATGTTTTCATGGAGTTCCTTGGAAAACAGTACTGTCGTACATGCTGTAACTGTGTAATTGGGCCTCTTTAGATAATGGATTTAGATATTCATACTTTTGGGAGCTATTCTTGAATTTCTCTCAGTGTGAGCATATACTTTTGCCTATCAGATTGGTCACCTTTTCCCTTGGCAGTAGCTGGAGCAGCAGTGGCCTCTGCCTCACTTAGTCATCAGGTGATTGTTAGACATCTGCTCTGCATCAGGCAGTTAAGGACCTGCTGTGACCGCGGGGATATGGTAGTGAGGAAGACAGAAGTGATCTTACACAGCTCAGTAAATAAATGGTAAGAGGAGGGAGAGGAGGAGAGAAGGTCGAAGAGAAATGTAGTGACTAGCCAGATCATGTAAAACATTTACAAGTGCTGGGTTGTGTATTTTCTAGCTTTATAAAGTGTGATAAACAGCCCTTTAGAAAGTCTTGTTCAGTACCCTGAACCACAGTGTTTTCAAGCCCTCCATCAGTGTGCTCTTATTAAAGTATGCTCTTTCTAGTGCTTCCCCGAAACTTTCTCCTTGAGCTCGTGTGTGGAGCTAGTGAGCTGGTGACCATGCTTGTGGCATCTGCCCGTTAGGATACTCTTGGTTTTCCGTCCTTCAGCAGAGTAGTGGAGAAGCATAGCTTTTGCTGTGGCTTCTGTGATCATTCTCTTCCCCGAGGAGTGAGGAGGAAGGCTGGTTCAATATGTACACAAGCAAAAATTGATCCTATCTTTGCTGTTTTTCTTTTTAGAGCTCCAAGCCTTACATGAAATGGTCCAGCAGAAAGTTGTTACTTTGTTAAGTGACCCTGAAAATATTGTGAAACAAACCTTAATGGAAAACGGAATAACACGGCTGTGCGTATTTTTTGGACGTCAGAAAGCCAATGATGTTTTATTGTCTCACATGATCACTTTCCTAAATGATAAGAATGATTGGCATCTGCGTGGAGCTTTTTTTGATAGTATAGTTGGTATGTTTTTGCTTTTAAATTTGTCTTAAAGATTTTAAATTATCCTGTCAAATACTTGTGCTTCTATTAAATCTGAAGGACTAGTGATACGATTACTGAATTTCATTAATAATGGAATGAGATTCTAATATTTCTGTTTGTCTTCATTGTTGCTTTAGGATGTTGTAAATATTTTAGGTGATCCACGGGTTGGTTAGTTAACCTGTTATACATCCTTATGAAGGAATACCATCCGGTCTTTAAAAACTGTTAAAAGAATAATGACCTGGAAAAATACCATGGAATATTGTTAGTTACTAAAGAAGATTGTAAATATTCTTTAAATATGATCTCAGTTCTATAAAGGAAAATAAAGTGTGTTTATAAAAAAGGCTGAAATGTAGTAAAACGTGGGTGGTGGCTATCTTGAGCTAGGGTAGTAAGTGATTGTTTTCTTTATGGTTTTCACATTTGCTAAATTTCCATCACTTTTAGAATCAAAGTAATAGTTACAATATGTTTATATTCAAAAATCAGTCTATTCGAAGATCAAAAGTTTCAGCTTTATATAAATTAAAATTTGTGAAAGATTAAGCAGCTTTTTTGGCTGCTCTTTGATTTCACATACTTCTAGTTTTCAGATTTGTCTACAGAAGACATTGTATTCTCTACATGATTGTTAACAGTTTATTTCTTTCATATAAAAAATTTACAGACTGTTGTACATGTTGGAAATCTTGATTGATTTCTAGCCTTTCTAAAGAGATAGCAGAAAATACAAAGCTTTAGGTTTTTTCCCCCAGGTAATCTGGGAAAGTAAGCTGTAAGGTTGGCTGTTGGAATTTTTTCTAAAAAATAAAAAAAAAAACCCTCATGATACAGGATTGGTATTTCTGCAAATGCTATATACAGTGTTTTAGAGAAACAGATACTCTCAATTTTTAAAAGTTTTGAAATTGCCTATATTTCTTTTTTATTAAATCAATTTTCAGACATCTTTTTTTTGTTTTTTCATCAGTTTATTGATGCATCTCAAACATATCTAGGTTGTCACCTAACTCAATTCCTGATTAGAGCATATATCACTTCTCATTCCTTTTTGTCTTTTTCACTCTCTTCTTTTTCCAAATAATCTTATTATTTATTTATTTATTTTTTTGGAAAATGGTGGTTTGTAGCACTTCCTCCACCTGTTGGTCAGCTTGTATGTTTTAAGCCTATCTTTATATTGGTTATTTTTCTGTTTAAAGAGATTTTCATTGTTTTGTTGGTTTATTATAAAACTGTTTAGCCTCTATGAATATTTAAATGCTTTAAAAATCATTTATTATGTAGATAATCCTATATATTTGTTTAATGTGTCAAATAGGTATTTAAGTATTTGTTTCTTATTATTTTCTCTGGACAGAAATATAAAATTTTAATTAAAAACTTAAAATATGACCATATTTTAAAACTCTTGATTTATTTTATAATCTTTTCAAAAGATTGTGTCATTTTTCACTCCATTATCAGTATTAAGTACTGCATACTTTCTCATCAAGGAATGAGCTCAACTTAATCTTTGCTTGTTGGTAGGGATGCTTTATTTGTTTTGGTGTTTGTTTCTTTGCTTACCTATCAATTTGAAAAACTTTCTTGTTCATATTTCTTTTTTTGCGAATTTTATATTCATTATTTTGGTCCTTTTTTTTCTGACACAGTAATGCCTTTTTTTTTAGTCTCTTACACATTAAGGACATTACTTTTTTATCATAACAAATTTTTTTACAGACAAATTTGTGGGGTACTAGGTGATGTTCTAATACCTGTATACATTGTATAATGTTCAGTTAGGGTAAATCTCTCTCTTTTTTGGAATATTTGATTTTTCTTTATGCTGAAAACTTTTTTTTAAGATATATTTATATATTTGAAAAGCTAAGTTAGAAGGAGAGAGAGAGAGAGAATCTGTTGATCTTTCAGTCTTCTATCTGCTGGTTTATACTCCAAATGGCTACAGCAGCTGGGGCTGGTCCAGGCCGAAGTCAGAAGCCCAGAATTCCATCTGGTCTGCCACATGGGTATAGGGGCCCAAAGACTTGGGCCATCTTCCATTGCTTTCCCAGGCTCATCAGCAGGGAGCTGGGTTGGAAAGCAGAGTAGCTGTGACTTGAACCAGTAACCATGTGAGGTGCTGGTGTCATAGGCCACTGCTTAACTGCAATGCTGGCCCCTATGCTAAAAACTTTTAAAATCTTCTAGCTTGTTTTTCTTCTTTACTGTGGAGGAATATACAGTACACTAACACTGTAGTCATTCTATGTTGGGAAATAAACTTTATCATCTTGAAGGCAAATTTTTCAGTTCCTTAGATTGATTTTAAGTGTTTTTTAAAACAATTTTATGTAGTCAGTTTGATCTTTTGTGATTTTTTAAAACTTTTCATGCTTAAAGTTGATTTCCTGTATAAAAAGGAGGATAATGTGTTGTATGCTTGTCATTTTTTTTTGAAGATTTATTTATTTATTTACTCGAGAGGTAGAGTTATATAACTGACAGACAGAGGGAGAGACAGAAAGGTCTTCTATCTGTTCGTTCACTCCTCAAATGGCCACGATTGCCAGAGCTGGACCAATCCAAAGCCAGGAACCAGGGGCTTCTTCCAGGTTTCCCATGTGGATGCCAGGGTCCCAAGCATTTGGGTCATCTCCCACTGCCTTCCCAGGACATAGCAGAGATCTGGATTGGAAGAGGAGCAGCCGGGACACGAACTAGTATAGTATCCACATGGCATGCTGGTGCCACAGGTGGAGGCTTACCAACTACGCCACAGCGCCGGCACCCTGTCATGCTTTTTTTAAAAATGCTTTATTTTGCACACTTTAGTATTTATTGGGGACTATGCTGAAGGTGAAATATACATTTTTTTCTTTTCAGAAATATAGCAAGTTTTCCCAACATTATTTAACATTTTGTGTCTTCCCTATTGATTCTGTGAAGCTATCTTTATCGTTTGTTACATGTCTTTCTCATAGTCTATTATCTAGGTGTCTATTCTATTCCATTGATTTCTTTATTCTTGTACTCATGTTCTTAGCTGTATTATATTTTTGTTACACTCAATTTTAGTATCTGCTAGGGTAAATTGCCAAATGTCCCTCTTCATTTCTAAATATTTTTAGCTGATTTTAGTGTACTATACACTTCAGTTTGTAAAGTTCCTTAATGCAGGCCACTGGAATTTTGAGTCGTAGTTTTCTTTCTGTAAAGATTTATTTATTTGAAAGTCAGAGTTACACAGAGAGGAGAGGCAGAGAAAGAGAGAGAGAGAGGTCTTCTATCCAGTGATTGACTCTCCAGATGGCCGCAGTGACTGGAGCTGTGCTGATCCGAAGCCAGGAGCCAGGAGGCTCTTCTGGGTCTTCCACGCGGGTGCAGGGGCCCAAGCACTTGGACCATCTTCTACTGCTTTCCCAGGCCATAGCAGAGAGCTGGATCAGAAGGGGAGCAGCCAGGATGTGAATCGGCGCCCATTTGGGATGCCAGGGCATTAACCTGTTGCGCCACAGTGCCAGCCCCAGAGTCATAATTTTCTGTTTCTTAAAACTGTTCTAAGATTATTTTAATCACAGGGGAAAAGTAAATTTCTAAATTATTTACTCAAAATTTATAAAAGCCAGTAGTTGGCTGTTTCCAGAGGCAACCACTCAAGTTCGTGTTTCTGGCTGCAGGTGAGGGTTGCCAATATCTTTATATATTTTCATATCACTGTTTTAGGGATTATCAACTTTTAGGGATCATCAACCATCTGCTGGTTAACTCATCAGATGGCCGCAATAGCCAAGGGCTAAGCCAGGCCTAAGCCAAGAACCAGTAGCTTCTTCCAGGTCTCCCACATGGGTGGCAGTGTCCTAACCACTTGGGCCATCTTTGCTGTTTTTTCAGGCTATTAGCAAGGAGCTGGTTTGGTAGTAGAGGAGCAAGGACACGAGCCAGTGCCCATATGGGATGCCGGCAGCACAGGGGGTAGCTTAACTTGCTCTGCTACAACCCTGGCCCCTAGACTGTAACTGTTTATCCTGGAGTTTCAGATTGGTTTCCTTCTAGAGATAAAGTAATGAGCTTTCTTCACCACATCTGTAATATCTAATTTCTTTCATATTTCATTTGTTGTTTTCAATATATTTCACTCTTCATGACATTTTAATTTTTTTTTTAATTTTAGTTCCAATTTGGGCTGACTGGATTTCTAGGTCTTTTCTATTTTTTTTTTCTTTCCCCTTGCATTCCTAGGTTAGAGCTACTATTTTGTGTATTCTGTATCTTCCTCTTTATTTTGTTGGAGTTCATCCTCAAGAAACTGTCGTGGAGTGTTCTGTGGCAGATAAACCTGTAGTTCTTGCATGTCTTGAGATAATTTATTTTGTTTTCCTATTCAGTTGACAGTTGGAGTATAGGATTTCTTTCCTAACTGTGAAGGGCCTGCTCTGTTGTCTGCCAGCCTCTATTGTTTCTACAGATCATATGATGCCAGTGTGATTCTTTTTTTTAGGAGACCTGTGTTTTCTTTTTTGTAAGTTTTAAAATCTTTGCTTTTTCTTGATGTCTCAGAATTTCTTGACGATTTGCTTTAATGTGAGTCTTTTTCCACTTACTGTGCTGGGTAGGAAGTGCCATGTTCTTTTCTGAGTTGTTTGATATATTTGACTTTTGATTCGTTTTTTGTCTTAATGATGTATTTGCTTTCAGGTATCGAGTAATCATGCTTCTCATTTTCAGGTGTTGCTGCCTATGTTGGCTGGCAGAGCTCCTCAATTCTCAAGCCCCTGCTGCAACAAGGTCTTAGTGATGCCGAGGAATTTGTTATTGTGAAGGCTCTTAATGCCCTTACTTGTATGTGCCAGTTAGGGCTGTTACAAAAACCCCATGTCTATGAATTTGCCAGTGATATTGGTAAGTTTCTGCCTCTGATATCTGAATTATACAGACAGGGTATGGAAAGAACTTTATACAGTTTCTAGATAATACAGAGGAAAGTTTCAACTTTATTGTTCCTACTGCAGGTTGAACATACCTACTTTGAAAATCCAAAATCTAAAATGCTCCAAAAATCCGTATCTTTCTGAGCTCTAACCTGACAAAAGAGGAAAATTCCTCATCATGAAATTTTGATTCATGCACAAAATTATGAAAGATACTGCCTAAAATTCTCTTAGGCTGTATGTAAAAGGTGCATCTGAAGCAGGTTGTATTCATACTGGGGTCCCATCCCTATGAGATCTCATAATGGATATGTGAATATTCCACATACAAAAAATTCTGAAATCCCAAGCATAACTAGTCTCAAGCATTTTGGATAAGGGATACTCGACCTCTATGGATTGCATATGTGTTTGTAGAGAGGGAGACTCAGTTGGTTATCCTGCCCAGGTTGTGAAATATTGCCATGTTTTCAGCTGTTGTTAAGTCTTTGTGACCCTTGTGTGGGGAAAAAAAAAAAAAAAAGAATCAGGATTTTAAATTCCCAGTTTTTTTTTACACCTAACCATTAGACGTGTTGAAAATTGAATGTGAAGGTTGTTTATAACTGTCATTACATTGGTTGCCAGTTAAGAATTCATAGTATTTCAGTTATTAATATTAGTATTTTATGAACCAATGAATTAATTGCTTCACAAATATATTACCTATTTATCTTAAAGTTAAAATTCAGAATAAGAGCAATAACATTGTAAATAGAATAAACTTTGAAAATCACAAAATTAAGAATATCTGAGGAAGCAGTGTGAGATTGCCAGCTGGCTCAAGAACAAAATCTTGAAAATTGCCTTTTTAGATACTAAATTATTGCTACATGATTTGCCAAGGAAAATCAATAGAAAGTCAAAGTTGGTTCAACTTGACATTTTCTTAGAGGTAATCCTTAGAGAAAAAAGATGAGAGAGAGTTGCTGTTTATTTTGAGAAGCTAGATGGTAGCCAGTAGATGTAAAAATTCTGTAAAATTTTAAGGCATGAATATAGCTTTTTATTAATTTGTGGTAATGCATATATAGGTTTTTTTATTTTGTACCATAATACCTAGGATTGTTCTGTTAATTTATAAATAATTGGATTTTTTGATTATTTTAAGACTGATCATGAATATAGTAGAAATGTTGTATATTGGCAATACAATCATAATATTTTTTAAAAATTACATTACAGTAGTTCTTAATTTTTGTCTGAGCTATAGAATGCTGAACGTTGGGAGATTCTTTATCACTGTTTTTGTCATTTTAACTAATAACTTGGGGATATATTGTTTTGAGAAGCAGAAGAAATGAAGAGAGAAAGGGAACTCTCATCTGTTGATTCACTCTCCAAATGTGACTGGGCTAGGCTGAAGCCAGGAACTCAAATAGCATGATAGGAACACAATTACTTGTATTGGCAGGAAGCTGGAGTAGGTGTGGATTTGTTTATCAAACCCAGGTACTGTGATATGGACTGTTGGGGTAAAAGCTCATCTTGGATATTGTTTTTTTAATTCATTCACCCGTTCTGTATCTTTTGATTGGAGAATTTAACCCATTTAGATTTAAAGTAATTATTGATTGGTACACATGCATCACTGTCATTTTTTTTTTAAAGCTATACTTATTTATTTGAAAAGCAGTTATAGAGAGAGAGAGAGAGGGAGAGAGAGATCTTCCACCTGCTGGTTCACTCCCCAAATGGCCGTAGTGGTTGGAGCTGTGTTGATATGAAGCCAGGAACCAGGAGCTTCTTCCTGGTCTCCCTTGCAGGTGCAGGGGCCCAGGGACTTGGGCTGTCTTCTGCTGCTTTCCCCGGCCAGAGTGGGAGCTGGATTGGAAGCGGAGCAGCCAGGACACGAACTGGCGCCCATATAGGATGCCGGCACTGCAGGCAGTGGCTTTACCTGCTACGCCACAACGCTGGCCCTGTACTACTGTCATTTGTCAGTTATTTTCTGTTTTGTAACTCCTTTATTCCATCTTCCCTCCTTTTTTTTTTTTTTTTAAATTTTAATTTATTTGAAAAGGGAGAAGGAGAGGGAGGGAGCTAGGGAGGGAGAGGGGGAGAGAGAGAGAGAGAGAGAGAGAGAGATATCTTCCTTCTACTAGTTTACTCCCCAGATAGCCACAATAGCTAGGACTGGGTCAGTCCAAAGCTGGGAGCCAAGAGTTTCTCCCAGGTGTCCCATGTGGGTAGCAGGGGCCCAAGCAATTGGGCTATCCTCCACTTTTCCTAGGTCACTAGCAGAGATGAACTGCAAGTGGAACAACCAGGACGTGAACCAGCACCCATGTGGGATCCTGGCATTGCAGGCAGCAGCTTTACCTGCTACACTACAACATGGCATCCCCATTTTCCCCTCTTGCTGGCTTCCTTTGCGAATTGATGATTTTTTTTGTAGTGTTACATTTTGGTTTCATTCTTTGTATGTAGTACAAAATTTTTTTTTTCCTTCCCTATGGTTATCCTGTGGCAGATGAACTTCTGCAGTCTTTATTATTTTACAAGGTGTAGTTCTAGGTTGAAGTATTGTATTACTATAGATTGAAGTTTTTTTGTTTTTTTTTTTTTCCTTCAGCACATTGACTGGTTTCATCCTACTCTGGGCTGAGAAAACCACTGATAGTCTTAAGTGATTTCCTTGTATGCGAATGAGTTCTTTTATCCCTTGATACCTTCACAGTTCTCTTTGTCTTTGACTTTTGGGAATTTGATTGTAATGTGTCTTGGTGAAGATTTCTTAATCTGTTTGACATTCTGTGGGCTTCATGGATATGGATATTCACTTTATATATATATATATGTTTCACCTTATATATATATATGTGTATATATATATAAATTATTGGCTCAATTAATGGTATTGCAAGGGTCCTTTAGGCGCTTTCCATTTTTCATTATTTTTTCTTTTTGTTCCTCTGTCTGGATAATTTAAAATGACCTCTGTTTTTATTTATTTTTAAATTTTAATTAAAAACTATTTGAAAGCTGTGGATGGGAGGAAGCAGATGAGGCAGACAGAGATCTCCTATATGCTGGTTCACTTTCCAAATGCTCACATCAGCTGGGATTGGCCAGCTGAAGCCAGGAGCCAAGAAGTCAATGGGGTCTCCTATGTAGATGGCAGAGATTCCGCTATTTAAGCCATCACCTGCTGCTAGGGTGTGTATTGTTACAAGGAAACTGGAATTGAGAGTGGAGCTGGGACTCGAACCCAGGCCCTCTGGAATGTAGGCATCCCAAGTCGCTTCCTAACTGCTATGCCAAACACCTGCCCCAAATGTCCCATTTTTGAGTTCACTGATTCTTTATTTTGCCTGATACTCGTATACTTTGCTGTGAAAAGTCTCTGTAGAGTTTTTCCTTTCAGTTGTGATTTTCTGTTCTAGAATTGGTTTGGTGCTCTTTTTATAGTTTCCTATCTCCTTTTTCATGCATTGTTTTCCTGATTTCATTTAGTTGTTTCTCAATGTTCTGTTGTAGCTTACTGAGATTATTTAATATGATTATTTTAAATTCTTTGTCAGACAGTTTGTAGATCTCCAGTTCCTTAAGATTTGTTACTGTTGCTTTGTTCCTTTGGTGATGTTATGTTTCCCTGATTAATTTGTTATCTATGTGGCCTTGCATTGGTGTCTATACTCTTGAAGTAGGCACCATTCCCAGTCTTTATAGACTGGTTTCAACAGGGAAAACCCTTCTTCATTCACATCCAGAGATTTTAGGAAACAGGCCTTCTGGTGGGGTCTGTGTATGGACTTACTGCTGGAGTCCTTGGGTGGACTGCCCTGGTGTCATCATCCACAGTTGAGTGTGGAGCCTGGGTCCATTGGAGTGGGCCTGCAATGTTGACTTACAGGATGGGCCTGGATCCCTTGTACTGGGACCATCAGAACCTATTAGTGGCCGGTGCCGCGGCTCAATAGCCTAATCCTCCTCCTAGCGGTGCCGGCACACCGGGTTCTAGTCCCGATCGGGGCACCGGATTCTGTCCCGGTTGCCCCTCTTCCAGGCCAGCTCTCTGCTGTGGCCAGGGAGTGCAGTGGAGGATGGCCCAAAGTGCTTGGGCCCTGTACCCCATGGGAGACCAGGAGAAGCACCTGGCTCCTGCCTCGGATCAGCGCGATGCACCAGCCACAGCGCGCCGGTGGCAGCGGCCATTGGAGGGTGAACCAACGGCAAAGAAAGACCCTATTAGTGTGGTTCTCTTCACTTGGTCCATGGGGTGATGCTAGAGCTAAGCCTGTGGGGCAAACCCAGAGCTTGTATCTGAGGAACTGGCCTGAAGCTTGCACAGTGCTGACTGGGTGCTTGGGCAGGCCTTGCACCAAGTCTGTGGATACCTGCTTATTACTAGATTGGGCTTAGTTCCTGAGTCCATAGGGGCTGGCCTAATGCCAGGATCCACTGGAGTAGCCCTAGAGCCTTTGTCTGTGGGAGTGAGCCTGGGTTCCTGGTCTTTAGGGACTTACCTGGAAGCTGAATCATCAGGAACAGTCTCACAGCCTGGGCTGGCATGGCCAGCCAGATACAGGGGTCTACCGTGCTGATTCTGGACCCTGGGTCCAACTGTGTCTGGGTTTTCCATAGCTTGATGAGGAGCCTATGTCTGTGGAAGGGCCTAGAACCTGCGTTCCCCTGGGATAGACCTATGCCAAGGTCTGTGACGAGTTAGGTGCTTGCTTCACCTTCCTCCTCCTACCTGGAAGATGTTCTGCATTGTGCTTCCTAGTTTGGAGAAAGAGTTGACAAGGTACTGTGAAAATGTTCCTTCTAACCTCTTCAGTGTATTTTTTTGTCTGTGCTATACCTAAGTGGTGTAATCTCTCATCTGACTTCCTTATTTCTTGTGAAAGTATTTTCATGCATGGGTAGCTATTAAAATTGATATTTTTTATAGAGTACAAGCACTGAAATGTCCTGTTCCACCATCTTGCTAACATCAGTCTGTTGCGTGATTCTGAAAGCGAACTATGGTGGTATTTTTGATGGTTATTATTTTGATTTCTTTGGCAGTTTCTTCAAAAACTGAACTCTTCTCACTTAAATATTACAGATACTCACTTTTCCCCATGCTTGACCTAAATAATTGCAATATTTAGTTTAGAGAAAATATTGAGTACTCTGTTTTATTGGAGATTATGTTGATTCTGACTTCCTGGGTTTTGAGTATTTGACATGGTCTGCATCAGTCATCTAGTTACTAATACAGTCCTGTTGTACAGCAGTCAAGTGCACAATCTTATTCTTGAGTTAATTTCTCTTGCATGTGTGGATTTTCTGGGTGGCTCTATTTTAGGCTGTACATCTCTAGATCATCTTTGGTGACTGTAATCCATTTGTCTCGTTCTGGGACCCTGCCCAGGTTATGTTCCTGTTGTGAGGATGGTAGAAGCAGAGAGCAACGCTGGCTGTGTAGCACATTTCAACTTTGTGTTATGTTTGCTAACATACTTTGGCAAAGCAAGTGATGTGACTGATTATGGGAGCCACTTTTGGGAGGTTCTCAGTGTATTTCTGTTCCTTGGGTTCCCTCTACTCCCAAGGGAAATATCAGCCTGCTCTTGTTGGGAGGACCAGAGACTGCAGGTTATTTACGAAATAATAAAAAACTTCTCCAGAGTAACTACAGGAATTGGAAATGTGATAATTTTGGAGAGAGATATTTTGAATGGTTTTCCACTTTCCTTTCTTTAGATAAGATTTATTGACAAAGTGAAGTATTTTTATTAGCATGATTTTCTTTCAAAATCAATATTGTTTGACTGTAGATGTCTTTGCATTTATGGCTAATATGTAATTTTTGTTTTCTTTTAGAAGCTTGAGTTTTATTCTAATTCAGGTTAGTTTGATTTTGATTAGTTGATATTGACTTTAGGTTTAATACAAAAACTAGGTAAAAAAAGGATAAAAATATTGTTATGGTTTAATTTTACATTTTAAACCTTTGAAGAGTAGACATGTTTTCTACTATTTCAGTTCCTGTCCATAATGACTTGTCAATTAAATTATGAATTATATACAGAATTAGATTTGAACAAACCATTGGATTTAAAAGACTATCATATAGATCGTTCACTTAATCTCAGTACTATGTCCTGAAGGACAGAGGGTGTATCCTTGAATTTTTGTGGGCATGTAAGAGGGATAACAATAGTTTATGTTTTGGGGAGTTTGCAAGATCTAATAGGCTTTAAATGAGTGTTGTAAATGAGTAAGTGCCCACCCATCTTTAGTGTTGGCTAAAAAAAAAGTAAATGTCTTAGGAGATAACAGTTTTTTCTGTTGTGATATTATTAGTATTTATGTGAACAAAGTGTTATAACACTGTTCAGTTGCTTTAGATGCTTGAAGGTAATTGAGTATGTGAAGTTACTTGATAGTAACTTTGCAATGTGATCCTTAGGTTATAAAGTAAACGTTTATTTATCCTGATAGTTTGGAAGTACTTATGAACCTGGTTTGATCTGTACCTTTTTCCTTCTTCTTTAGCCCCCTTCCTGTGTCATCCTAATCTATGGATACGCTATGGTGCTGTGGGATTTATCACAGTGGTAGCCCATCAAATAAGCACAGCTGATGTCTACTGTAAACTGATGCCTTATCTTGGTCCATACATTACCCAACCAATAATACAGGTATACATGTTCCAACTTAGAGTCAGTCCTCCTTCCCAAGTGTGCCTCTTTTAAAAATATTTTAGAATTTTATGTTTTTAAAAACTTTTAAAGATTTAAATTGACTCCTAGCAGTTTTATACTCCTTTCCAACTAGTTAATGAGAATGAACCAAGCACCCTTGAAGCTGATAAAAAAAAGAATATTGTGTTGTACTTCATTATACACAATATAGCATGTGGTAGTAGTTTATGCTTTATTTTGTGTAATACTGTAAAGCATCAGATGTTAAAGTGAAATAATCTAGTAGAAACATATATTGATGGAAGTCTGCTTTTATTGTAAAGTAAAATTAATTTCTACCAGGGTCTACATTTATAAAAGATGTTTGTGGTTTTTTTGACTACTAACTGGTTCTGGTTCCGTTTCTTATTCTAGTCCCCTTCCTCTCTCCCAAATGTCCTGTCTCTTCCACTTCAAGCAGTAATAGCACTGGATAAACTTAGGGTCTTTGGTTCATTCAAGGCAAATTTTATTTACTCAGCTTGTCAGTATTTGTATCCTTTATCTTGCTGGATACACAAATACCAATATAAAATATATAAATGGAGTGTTGAAAAGTGATTCTGGCTGTTAAAACATCCTGAAATGTCCCAATTTTACTAACATTTTATTTCCCATTTGGAATTTGCATGCTTCTCTTGGCTTCTCCTACTTTTATTACTCAGTGTACCTTCTCTTCAGTTGGAGAAAAGGATCTTAGATATACTCTGAAAATTAGGAAGTTTTGATTGTGTCTTCATTTCTTACTTTCCTCATAGATTGATCCACTTTCTGGGAATTGTCATTCTTTCTTTTGTGGAGTTTATATAATTCACATATTTTTAGCCTGAGAAGTTATTTATATATACATGAAAGATGGGTAATACTACCAGAGAGTATACCTTTATTTTTTTAAGTTTATTTATGCTTCTTTAGAAATCAGGTGTAGAAATGCCCGGTTTTTGACTAATAATTCTATTTAGAAGTTAATTAAATTTTTGTTTTTATCATTGTTCTATACTTTTAAAGGCCAGAATCAGGAGTTGAGAGGATAATTATCCATTTGCTTTGCAGATTTAACCTTTCTGCAGTTTGGATTAGACAAAAGATAACTTTTTATGATCGTTTGTACTTTGTAACTCACCAGGTTGTTAAAAATATGTTACTATTATAGTAATGTGCTCCTTTTTATTGTGTATGCATTGACAAAGTATCCTGGGGGACAATTAAGGAAAGATTTTTTTTTGTTTTTACAGGCAGAGTTAGAGGGAGAGAGACAGAGAGAAAGGTCTTCCTTTTTTTTTTTTCCATTGGTTCACCCCCTAAATGGCCGCTACAGCTGCCACGCTGCACCGATCCGAAGCCAGGAGCAAGGAGCTTCCTCCTGGTCTCCCATGTGGGTGCAGGGCCCAAGCACTTGGGCCATCCTCCACTGCCTTCCCCGGCCACAGCAGAGAGCTGGACTGAAAGAGGAGCAACCGGGACAGAATCCGGTGCCCCAACCGGGACTAGAACCCAGGGTGCCACCCAGGGTGCCGATGCCGCAGGTGGAGGATTAGCCTAGTGAGCCACAGTGCTGGCCAATTAAGAAAAGATTTTACCAACTCTGTGGAGAGTACTGTTTTTAGATGCAGTTGACTCTATTTGGGAAGATGTCATGGCTGAAGGGGAGACCTGTGATATGAATATCCTTTCTGGTTCAGTACCTACTGGCTGCTAGGCCTGTAACCAAAGATGTTTGTTAGATCTAGAAAACCTTCTGACATATTGGGATCTAGAAAAGGCTCTTTTTCATTTTCTAAAATTTTCTGGCATGTGTTTTTATTATTAGTCTTCATTATGCTAGAAACAGATGTGTATTCTCGTGCTAACAATGAAAAATAAAAAATACCTCATTTAAAATTTTTTCTTCTGAAAAATTTTAGATGATATATCTCATTTCCTTAGAAAGTGTTTATGTTAAGTTTTCACAGGATGGTTATAGTTAACTTGCAAATAACTGTACTAGAATGTATTTTTGGCTGATACTTTTTATTTTTCTAATATAGATTGAAAGAAAACTTGTTCTGCTCAGTGTCTTAAAAGAGCCAGTAAGCCGTTCTATATTTGATTATGCGTTGAGGTCTAAAGATATTACTAGCTTGTTCAGACATCTTCACATGCGTCAGAAGAAACGAAATGGGTCTCTTCCTGACTGCCCTCCGCCAGAGGATCCTGCCATCGCACAGCTTCTAAAGAAACTTCTATCACAGGTCATACTGCTTTTCTGAAATCTTATATTTAAATGCAGATTTCATAAAAATAATGAAGCATCCATTTAGTTATTAAATTTTTTTGAATTTTTATTTGCTTTGTTTGTTTGAAAGGCAAAGAGACAGAGATATAGAGATCTCTCATCTGCTGGTTCACGTCCTAGTTGGCCAGCAACAGCCAGAGCTGGGCCAATCCTAAGCAGGGACCAAGAACTCAATCCAGGCCTCCCACAAGGGTGGTAGGAACCCAAGTATTTGAGCTGTTTCCTGCTGCCTTCCATGGTGTGCATTAGTAGGAAGCTAGAATTAGGAGTAGAGCAAGGAGTTGAACCCAGACATGCTAATATAGGATGTGGTCTTCCCAAGCAGCATCTTAACCCAGTAGGCAAAATGCCTTAAAAATATTTTTATTGAATAGGTTTTATCATAACAAAAAATTGGACAAACATCACATCTTTGCTTAAATCCCAAAGCAAATTCATATTAGAATATGATGAGGCCTTGTGTTGAGCTAAGTAAGAAGTTAGATAAAATGTATTAAGTTTCTTTTGTGATTACTGGCTAAATAAACGAGCGTAACAGTGTACAAATAGCCTTAGATTTAAATAATGATTCAATTATATATTTCATTAAAAATATAATGAAATTTATGTAGCAGAAATGTTGCAAAAATATAGATGCAGCATAGGAGAACCCTTGTTCATTTCAGTCCACGTTGAGAATTCTCACTGCATGTGAGGCGCTGAAATAGCTTACATTTATAATGCATCTTAGATGGAATAGGCAAGCATTTTACTGCTGTATCTTAAAAGGCTGTGAATTTGGATCAATTAATAAGCCGTGTTAGAAGTATGAATCTTCCTATTGCACTTTACCTTGGTAAGACCTCTCTAGAAATACTAAACTGCTGAGATTCAGCCTGCTGCTTTATAAGGGACATGTAGAGAAATCCAGATAGGAATAAAAATGGCTAGAAATACATAATACGATTGCAGAATATGTGCTCCATGAGCAAATACTGAGGGACAAGTTCAATGATTGTATTTAATTCTGCACAATGTTTTGTAAAGAGAATGCTTTTCAGACATCGCTTGCCTAAAAAGAAAAGATGAGAAGATGCATTCAGTGCGGGAGAGAGAATTTTATCAGTTTTGCGATGTCAATCTTTTCATGTATTGTGCTTGTCACTGAGTACCCAGGGCTGTGTGATGCCCGGACTTGGTTTGGGGATTGAACACTGGAATAGGCTCCCGTGGGAAACTGGTCAATAACCATTTTGGGTTTTTTAGATCTAAGTTTGCCTGGAGGCTGAGGCTGTTTCTAATCTGTCTTCAAGGACAATGGTTCTGTTTCCTATATTCTCCAGGACTTCTTTGATGTGACTTGAATTTCCAAAGAGCATTTTCTTTTGGGTTTTCTTTTAACCTTGTCTTATGCATTAGATGTATTTTATGTTTTAGAAGGCAACTTATAGGAAATTGGATTGTGAATCACATTTTTCTGTTGTTTCTCTTGAGTCAGTAATCATTACAAGAAGGATCTTAATGGCCACAAAATTCATACCAGCCTAAATGTCTCTTCAGGCTTGGATTTGTGATATGTGTATATCACAAATATACATATATATGCACACACACACATACATATACACTTTTTTGTGACATATATATATACACACACACATATACATTTTTTTTTTTGCCCTGCCAATCCATAAATCAAATTAAAAGCCTGTATCCTGAGGATTGCTTTTTATTTTAAGTTATGGAGCTAACCTAGCCCTAAGTTCTTTCTTTTCCTCTTGTCAAGGTGCAGCTATTGCTATTTCCATGGTAAAAGGAGGGAATGGGAGGAGTGCTTCCCATAGCTCTTTTGCTGTCTGCTTCTTGCTGTTCTTCTCCCAAGTGCTTTTACCATGCTGCACTCACTGTGCCATGATAAAAATCACCAAAACACAAACTCATGTTGCTGTGCAATTTTGGTGCTTGGTTTATTCCTTTGTCTTTATTTATCCTTTCATTTGTCTGCTTGGAAAACAGGAACAAATTGTCCTTTGTGTTATTCCTGATGAGGAAACGTACAGCAAATTTTGCAAACTGTTAGGGTTCGGAGATGATACACTGTTCTAGGGACAGGTGCTGCTTGTAGAAGGGAGAGCAAGCCAGAACATTTGTGGACTTCAGAAGAAGCAGTAGCAGAAAAACACCAACTTCAGTTTTTTGATATACAATGAGTTTAATGTTCAGTCAATGACCTGAGACCCCTCCGCTGTAACTCTCTAAAGTTCTCACCTCTCTGCATATCCTTCTTCATTTCTCTGCTCTGCAAGTTCAGCCTTTGTGGTTTTCTTGAACTCTGATTAGTGCCGTGAATTCAGCCTGTTGTACTCTGCTTACGTTCCTTCTCTTTGTGCCAGGACCTGGGAACTGTAGGCTGGGACAGTCGTAGGACTCATCTTCATCTTAGGAATCCTAGCCATGTGCCGACTGTTTTTTCGTCTCTGGAAAGTATTTCATGTTTTTTTGACCAGTTTTAAATTTGCTTATTTACTTATTTGTACAGTTTTATTTATTTGAAAGACAGGGAGACTGAGAGAGACAGAAAAAAAGAAAGCTGCTTCACTCTCCAAATGCCTGTAACAACTGGGACTGATCGAGGCGAGAGCCAGGAGCCAAAAACTCAATCCTGGTTTTCCACGAGAGTAGCAGGGACCCAGCCACCTGAGGCATCACTTGCTGCCTCCTGTGGTGCTTTTTGGCAGGAAGCTGGAATTGGGAGCAGAGCTGGGGCTCAAACCCAGGCACTAATATGTGATACAGACAATGTAACTGCTAGCTCACTGCCTTCCCCTTGAAGTTGTTTAAAGGGGGAAAGTTAAACCTGGTCCCTGTTTCTCCATCATGACCAGAAACAGATTGATTTGATACAAGTGGTGCAATTTCTTAGTCTTGATCTCTGGTAGAATAAATATAGCTTATTTTTTTCTTTTTCAAGTTTTTTCTTACCTCTCCTTGATCCTTTACACTCCCATAGGATTGTTTTTTCAAATCAGCTTGTCATTTTATACCAAAAAATGTGTTGGCTGTGTTGGTTGAGATTGTTTTGAACCTGTAAGAGAGGATTGATGTCTTTACAATATTGATTCTTACAGTTATAAACATGGTATATGTTTACATTTTATTGATTTTTCTTTAATTTACCTCAGTAATATTTTATGGTTTACTTTATGGAATTCTATACATCTTTTATTATAAATATTTTGGGTGTTTGTTTTTTTTTGAAGAGTTATTCATTTGTTTGAAAGGAAGAGTTACAGGGAACGAGAAAGATCTGTCATCCACTGGTTCACTCCCCAGGTGGCCATGATGGCCAGGGCTGGGTCAGGCTAAAGCCAGGAGCCAAGAGCTTTATCTTGGTCTCCCTCATGGGTGGCAGGGGCCCAAATATTTGGTCCATCTTCCACAGGTTTCCCAGGTGCATTAATAGCTGGATCGAAGGTGGAGCAACTAAGATTTGAACCAGTGCTCATGGGATTCTGGCATTGGAGCTTGACCCACTTGACCCACAGGGCTGGTCCTAGGTGTTTGATTTTTTACAATGCTGTAGAAATTTGTATATTAAAAATTATTTTCTGTTTGTAGCTGGTGTAAGAAATTCTTTAAATCAGGCCTAGTGCTGTGGCGCAGTGGGCTAAACCTCCACCTGCAGTGCAGAAATGCGATATGGGTGCTGGTTTGGGCACCTGCACCCGCATGGGAGGCCTGGAAGAAGCTCCTGGCTCCTGACTTCAGATCGCCCATCTCTGGCTGTTGGGGCTGTTTGGGAAGTGAACCAGTGGATGGAAGACCTTTCTTTTGTCTCTCTCTGTAACTCCCAAGTAAATAAATAAAATAAATAAAATCTTTAAAAAAATTCTTTAAGTACTTTTTATCCAGAAACCTCACAAAAGTTATTAGTTCTAGTAATTTGTATATTTCTTTTGAATATTGCCAGTTATATCATGTAAGTTGTAACAGTTTTATCTTTTTTCCTAATCTGGATACCTTTTCTCCCTTGGCCAAATATTAGTAGAAAGGATTTTTGCAGTAGGGTTAAAGGAATGGTGGTAGTGGGCATATTTGTTTTTCATCTCAGAGGTAAAACACTCAACATGTTACTATTTAGTGTGATGTTTGCTGTTAGTTGCGTTGTCTAGTCTTATCAGATTGAAGAAATTCCTTTTTTTGGGACATGAAGAAGATTTTTAGGAAATAATGTTAACTTTTTTTTAAAAGGTGCCTTTTCTATATGGGAGATCATTGTATAGTTTTTCTCATGTGGTGAAATACATTGACTGATTCTCATTTTTCCACCTTTTTCTCCTGGATATTTGGAATAAATACAGTCTTGTCCTATTTATCTACAAATGCAATTATTTAATACATAATTAGTATAAAATATGTAACAAATAATTATAAGGCATTTCTACATTGAATTAGGTTTGCTGAAGCTCTTTAGTATTTTTATATTTAAGTTCACGAAGAACATGTGCTGATTTCCTGTACATTTTCTTTCTTACAGTGCTCTTATCTGTGTGTTTTTTTTTTTTTTGGTGATGTATTCCTAATTTTTTTATTGAGTATAATTTGCATACCATAAAATACATTCTTTAAAAAAAATTTGAGAGGCAAAAAGAGAGAGACAGCAGGAAGAGACAGGCAGACAGGGAGCGAGAGTGAGCCAACATACTCCCATTTGGGTTTCATTCCCGGATGCTATAATGGCTGTGGCCCAAAGCTGTGAGCTGCAGCTCATACTGGGTCTCACCTGTGGGTGACAGACAGCTGGAATCAGGAGCCAGAGACACAAGTTGGGTTCAGGCACTCTGATGGGGGGTTACTATCTTCCTTTTTTTTTTTTTTTTCTTTTTTTTGACAGGCAGAGTGGACAGTGAGAGAGAGAGACAGAGAGAAAGGTCTTCCTTTGCCGTTGGTTCACCCTCCAATGGCCGCTGCGGCCGACGCGCTGCAGCCGGCGCACTGTGCTGATCCAATGGCAGGAGCCAGGTACTTATCCTGGTCTTCTATGGGGTGCAGGGTCCAAGGACTTGGGCCATCCTCCACTGCACTCCCTGGCCACAGCAGAGAGCTGGCCTGGAAGAGGGGCAACCGGGACAGAATCCGGCGCCCTGACCGGGACTAGAACCCAGTGTGCCGGCACCGCAAGGTGGAGGATTAGCCTAGTGAGCTGCGGCGCTGGCCTTACTATCCTCCTAACAGGTGTCTTAAACTGCTAGGCCAAGTGCCCATCCCCAAATCATTCTTTCAGAGTATGCAGTTCATTGGTTGTGAGTACATTAATGAAGTTGACAACCATCATTACCATTAAATTCCAGAACATTTTCATCACCCTAAAAAGAACCTTTTTCTTCCTGTTCCCCTAGTGTATGATAGCCACTAATCCACTTTCTGTTTCTGTGGATTTGCTTATTCTGGACATTTTGTGAAAGTGGAGCTGCACAAGCTCTGGCTGTTTGTATCTGGCTTCTTTTCACTGGCCTTAAGGTTTCATGGTTGCAGCATGTACCAGTACTGAGTATCTGTGAGCCTTACTGTACCCCTCTCTTTTGTGGACTAGAACTTGGACTGACAAAAAGAGAAGAACTGTTACTATGGCTGTAAAATACTCTACTTAAGTAAATTTAGTAAGAAAGGTGAAGATAAACCAAGAATCTTGGTTAATATTGGGGAAAATTTAGTCAAGAATCCCTCTGTGATTATCATGCTTTGGTGCGATTTTATGTAATATTTTTTAGCTTTCTGGTTTCCAAGAGTTGTATTGTGTCATACTGCGCCTGTGAATTGTGGATAGTCCTTTAAACTCTAATGAGATTCTACATTGAGGCCTCAGAGGCATTGCCATTTTATTAAATGAATGTTTTTATTCATTTGCATAATAAAGATGTACTAGAGGGTTCTGTGGATGGTTGGAAAGAAGAAAATGTAGAACTGCCACATTTACCAGAATATTTAAGTTGCATTGTGAATTATTTAGATGAATTATTTAGTGTTTATTGTCTGTCAGTTTCAAGTGTTAGTGTCTTAGATTGCATTGACACATTAGAATTTCACTTAAAGGTGAGTGTTAATAATTATCTTCATTTTCTAGATAAATACATAGAGGTATAGAAAAATTGGATAACTTGCCCAAGATCACACATGGGGCTGGAATTTGAACCTAGGCAGTCTAACACTAGCCATTATCCTGGAGTCAGGATATGCTACTTGGTGTGTTGCTTACTTTGCAGTTCAGCCAGTGTTCCTGTCAGCTTCCGAGTTGTGCAGAACATTTTAAAGATCACAGAATACCTGTACATACAGTCTCTAATATTCTGAACACAACTGGGAGCAAGGTTGATATTTGTATACTCCCACTTGCTTAATATTGTATGTTCAGATGTTTTGTTTAGATACTAAATGTTTATTCATTATATATTAAAGATACTAAATTTCAGCTATTATGTTAAGTTCTTTGCACATTTAAAAGATGATTTATATTTGAATGCTGCCATTTAGGAAGAAAGATAAAAATCAAGATACAAAGTAGAAAGTGCCCCCAGTAGAATGTGCTGGTAGATTTGGGTAGTGACATGTTGTTCTGTGTTGGTACTTGTTTTTTCTTTTGCGTTGCTTGCATCATTTTCCCATTCTGACTCTGAATTTTATATTGGATGGGGTGACTCTTCAATCGATCACTCTGGTCTGTCTTATGAAAATAACTTAAAACATGTGGATTATTTTGGTTTTAGGGAATGACAGAAGAAGAGGAAGACAAACTTCTGGCACTGAAGGACTTTATGATGAAATCTAACAAGGCCAAGGCCAATCTAGTGGACCAGAGCCATCTTCACGATAGTAGTCAGAAAGGTGTAATTGACTTAGCAGCCTTAGGAATAACTGGGAGACAAGTTGATCTTGTTAAAGCCAAACAAGAACCAGATGACAAGCGAGGTTAGTACATTTGTTTTTGTGTATTCAGCTTGTAATTATTAACATTTCTTGTGACTGGTTTTTAGCTGATTAATAATAATAAAATTAAAAATCCCATTTTTCAGATGGAAAATATTCTTAATATAATGACTCCATTACTCAGTAGGGAGATTTTAGAGAAGAAAAGTGGCAAAGTGAACTGACTGTTAACAGACTAGATAAGCTGCCAAAATCCCAGCTCTTTATGTGTCAAAGCAAATTTCTGAGCTCTGTTCTTATAGTAAAAACCATGTTGTCTTTGGAGAAACATGATTGAAGATAAATTGCTTGTTTTTCAACCTGTAACTTCCAACCCAAAGCCAGTAGTCTATATAAATGAGAAAAATACTTCTAATTTGTTGTTACTAGGTAATTCCCTGTGAATTAAAAGAATGGTCTTGATGTAACAGTGAAAGACAAAAGAGTGGCGACTTGAAGCAGTAGCCATTTGAAGTCTCAAGACTTGGATCTGTTAGCTCTCGTGCCTTTGCCATTGATTGTATGAAGTTTGTAAAAAGATCTCATGTATATCCTTTTTGTGGATATATTCATTGCTAAGTACGTGCTAGCATCAAATTTTGAGGGATGCTATTAATTATATTTTAAATAAACTTTTAATGGCCATATTTAATATAAAGATTATAACTTTATTATTTTTTATTAGGATTTATTTATTTATTTGAAAGAGTTACTGAGAGAGAGAGAGGGAGAGACAGAGATCTTCATCCATTGGTTCACTCCCCAAATGGCCACAATTGCTAGGATTGGGCCAGACTGAAGCCAGGAGTCAGGAGCTTCTTCCGGGTCTCCCACATGGGTCCAGGGCCTGGTACTTGGGCCATCTTCTGCTGTTTTTCCCAGGCCATTAGTAGGAGCTGGATTGGCAGTGGAGCAGCCCAGGTGCCTGGGCCACCTTCTGCTTCTTTTCCCAGGCCGTTAGTAGGTGCTGGAGCAGTAGTGGAGCAGCCAGGATTGAAACTGGTGCACATATGGGATGCTGGTGTCACAGATGGTGGCTTTACTCACTATATCACAATACCTGGCCCAGCCCTGGCCATTGCGGCCATTTAGGGAGTGAACCAGCTGATGGAAGATCTCTCTCTCTGTGTCTCTGTCTCTTCCTTTTTCTCTGTAAATCTGACTTTCAAATAAATAAATAAATAAATAAATAAATGTAAAAAACAATGAGATGCCATTTGCTTCCTATGAGATTAGCATAGGTCTACGACCATACCACCCTGAACGCGCCCGATCTCATCTGATCTCGGAAGCTAAGCAGGGTTGGGCCTGGTTAGTACTTGGATGGGAGATTAGCATAGACTAAGGCAAGGATGTGGAGTAGTAGGCATTTTCGTGCACTATTGGTGAGATTATAAATTGATCATATTCTTTATAGAAGGCAGTTTGACATTATATTTGACATTATATTTGACACTGTAATTTAAAATTGTCTTTACTGTTTGGTTTAACTGTTCAGTCCTGGAAATTTATCATAAGCAAACACTGATAGGCAATTGAAAAAATATGTATAAATGTATGAGTGAGTGTTCTAAAAACAAAAAAGGTATTTAAATGTTCATTAGTTTAAATGTTTGTTTAAATGTTTGAGGTTAGTTATGGGGAAAAGTAAGTTATAAGACACTGTATATTGTTTTTGCAAAATAATGTGACAGTATGTCATCAGATTATGAGGTTTACAAAATTGGAGAACTGTCCATCAGCCTATTGGAATTATGGTAACAGTTCATGTTTTACTTTGGTAACGCTAGGACTTGGTGTTACTTAAACACATTTTGTAATCAAAGTTAAGGTTTCTTATCTGTAGTCAAGAGGTAGCTATGTAGCAGTTGGTTTTTCCTGTGTATTTATGTACGTATGGATGTATCTTTGTATTGCCTGCATATCTGTCCTGGAAATAGATAATATTTAGCAGTGTGGTCAATGACATTTGAAAAAGTTATTTTTATTGTTGGTTCTTCAGTTACTTGAAATTGAGCTAGCCTTGGGAAAGTAGGAGTCAAGTCTAATGAGTAACACCATTGAAAGCACATCTGTTTCGTCTGCCCTAGAAATGAAGTGAGAATTAGTGAGTTGATACATAGATATGAATGGGTTAGAGCTCCTCAGGAACAAATAGGATGTGAAGTCCATTGCTGCCTCCATCCCATCAAGCAGTAAAAGCATATGTGCATACTGATTTAAAAATCTACCTTGAGACTGACCATTTTGAATATTTTTTCATAGCTAGAAAACATGTAAAACAAGACTCAAATGTAAATGAAGAATGGAAAAGCATGTTTGGGTCACTGGAACCACCGACAATCTCACAGGCACTGCCTAAGGCGAGTGACCAGGAGGTGATTCAGGCTGGGAAGCCTCCACGTTCTGAGTCCTCTGCTGGCCTTTGTGTCCCTTTGTCTACTTCTCCACAGGTACTACCACCCAGGCAGCAGTCCTTCTCATGTCTTTGAATCCCATTCTGCTGTTTTGGTTGTTTAAGACTGTGTACTGTACTAGAGAAATCAACATGATGACTTCCTTTGCGGAGGACATATTTCTTTTTAAGACAGATTTATCTTAAATTTTATAGCTGGGAGAAATCTGGTTACCAGTAATTTCATTCTGGAGTACTTGCCAATAAAAATATAAAATTGTGGGTTGAAAACATGATTATGAACTGCGATTACAGTTAGGCTGCAGTGAACCTTTTAAATCTTTTTTGTTCCTCCTCTAAGATAACATAGTTGTGTCTGTAAAACAGCAGAAATACTTCTGGGAAAACGTCTCAAGTTTGCTGTGTTTGTGATAAACGTCATGATGATTTTGATGTATTTGAAATAAGTTGCCAACTTAAGGCAAGTCTTTCCTGGTCAACCATATTTTATAAAGTAGAGAGATTTGGAAATGCAGTGTTTGTGATTAAACTTCCTTTTAACTAAATTTTCACTGGAAAAATGTCATTTTGTTATGTGGATTTTAAATTTGGTATATTAATAAGGACAAAAAGCTGGATAGAACATACGGATTTTTTATCTTTTTAATCTTCATATATATGTTTCTTATAAATACCTATAATTCTATTTGTGTTACAGATTGCAGAAGTGACAAATGTCCAGAATAAAAAACCAGTAATACAGGTTTTAAGTAGTACAATTTTGCCATCTACCTATCAGATTCGGATCACAACGTGTAAAACTGAGCTTCAGCAGCTCATACAGCAGAAGCGGGAGCAGTGCAATGCTGAGAGGATAGCGAAGCAGATGATGGAAAATGCCGAGTGGGAGAGCAAACCCCCCCCACCTGGTGAGAGCTCCGCTGAGGGACAGTGGTGTTCTGGCCTCGCTGCCGAGCCTGGGATCTAATGGAGGGAACATGCACTTACCTCCTAGACGAAAGAATTGAGGGTAAAACTGTCACCTAGGAGGCCCAGGGAAGAAGGAAAAAGTGAGAAATCTTGTTATTTGTGGAGTTTGAATCATTTTAGCTCTAGGGACAATTTGCACTGTCCTGCTTAGTTGAGTCACTGAATAATTTAGCTTGTCTGTGCTTTTTCTCCATTTGTGTACTAGGTTATATCTCCTTATTGTTATTCCACTTCCTCATTGAATGCCAGCTCCTTGGAATAAACTCCTTTAGATATCTAGACAGTTTGACATACATCTTTTAATATTCTCTAAGAGAAAGAAAGTTTAGAAAATAATGGCTGCTTTTAAAAAGAAAACAAAATCATCTATAACCCCACCACTGTAGAAAGTATCAATGTAAAATTTTGTTTATTTTTAAAGATTGATTATTTGAAAGGCAGGGGTACAGAGAGGCAGAGGCAGAGAGAGAGAAAGAGAAAGAGGAAGAGGTCTTCCATCCACTGGTTCACTCCCCAGATGACTGCAACAGCCAGAACTGGATTGATCTGAAGCCAGGAGCCAGGAGCTTCTTCCAGGTCTCCAATGTGTGTGCAGGGGCCTGAAGACTTGGGCCATCCTCTTCTGCTTTCCCAGGCTGTAGCAGAGAGCTGGATCAGAAGTGGAGCAGCCAGGACTCGAACTGGCGCCCATATGGGATGTCAGCACCGCAGGCGGCAGTTTTTACCTGCTATGCACTGGCGCTGGTCCCCAGTATAAAATCTTGAAGAGGGGCTGGTGCTGTGATGGAGCAGGTAAAGCCACTGCCTGCAGGACCAGCATCCCATATGGGTGCTGGTTTGCTTCCAGGCTGTTCCACTTCCAATACGCTCCATGCTAATGCACCTGGGGAAGAATGTAAGCTGGCCTAAGTCCTTGGATCCCTGAACCCGTGTGGGAGACCCAGATGAAGCTCCTGGCTCCTGGCTTCATTCTGGCTCTGGCCCAGTCCTGACTGCTGCAGCCATTTGAGGGAAGGAAGATCAATCTCTCTCTTTCTCTCTCTCTCTGCCTCTCCTCTGTAACTCTTCCAAAAAACGATAGTAAAAAAAAAAAAAAAAAAAAAAAAATTGGAGAAACAATCCTTTGTTCTGAGAAGATTATAGAGAAATTTAGAGATACTTCAGATGAAAATTTTGTTTCCCTGTTAACAGCTTTGCTGAGTGTTGTGGCAGAGCTAGTCATTGATACCAGGTTTATAGTTTTTAAAAAGATGTTTAATTAAGTTTATATATTTAAATTTTGGTAATAAAACTAATTTGAAAGCTCTCTAAGAAGAAATGTGTAATGTGCTTTTAAAAATATAAAACTTGAAAAGCACATGAATTCCCATGGGCCTTTGAATGTGGCCATGGGAAAGTGCTAGTGGAGGTAATTGATTTAAAGATGCTAAGTGATGGACGGGATTTCTAGTCACAGAAGTGTTCTCATGAAAATAAATATCCTGGAATGTGTAAGATGTCTGTAATATGTCAATATTATTTGCCAGTCCTGCTTTAAAAAACAGAAAAAAAGTTGACAAACTCTCCACTTTATTTTATGATAGACTCTGTGTTTGTAAGTGACATTTTATACTGAAGTGAAGTTATACATTTTATTCAGTAATCATAGTAAACGTATCAAATTTTGTGATTCAAGAAATGTACAGGGGCTGTTGGGCTCTTGATTTTTTTTTATTTTCACACTTGAGTTGTGTGAAATTGATTCTAGAGGAAAATGTTTAACCCTCTCTTCTAGGTTATCTAGACTTCATGACAAAGTATTGTTGATCACGTTGAAATCCAGCATATCCTCCTTTAAAATCACATCCAGCTATTGTTCATACAATGTGAGCTAGAGACTGAAAGGGAGACATTTTGTTTTTTATCTTAGAGTAAGCCAGACTTGGCAGTGGTCTTGGTTTTACTTTGTTGTTGTTGTTAAAAGAAGTATTTTCTAAAATGACATCACACAGTTAGGCACAATGCTGATACCCAGTACAGCATGATCTTCAGCATAACTTTCTGTTTTATTTTAAAATAGAATATTATTAAATACTACGAATGTTATACTTAAAATCAAAGGTTATTCATTAGACATAGGAAATAGTTATAGCAAGACCTATGCTAGGTACTGCAAATGATTTAGGGGAGGGTAAGACATGGTTTCTGGCCTTGGGGAATTCATTAGAGAAAATTAATCATACACAAAAGAATGTATATAACATAGAAGGTTATAGATGTCATAAAGTACTAGAAAGTCCATGAATGTTCTGTAGCTGTTACTTGTTTATTTAGATTTATTTGAAAGCCAAGAGTGACAGAGAGAGGAAGGGAGGGGGTGAGGGAGAGGGAGGGAGGGAAGGAGATCTTCTGTCCTCTAGTTCACTGCCCAAATGACTGTAACAGCTAGGTCAGGGCCAATCTTAAGCCGGGAGCAAGGAACTCTGTGTCTCCCATGTCTGTGGTAGGGGCCCAAGCACTCAGACCATTTTCTGCTATCTTCCCAGGAACATTAGCAGGGAGGTGAATCAGAAGCAGAATAGGTACTCCAGTATGGGATACAGGATTGCAAGCAGTACCTTAACCCACTGTACCACAACTCCTGCAGGCTGTAATTTATAATACAACTTATATTAACATGATAAATTAGATAATTGTAGATAGAGAGGGAATCAAGCAATATTTTTTTTAGTGTAGGCAAGGGGATAACATTAACCTCTTTTATACCTGATGTTTGTATAGTTTAGATTAAGTTGTATGCTTCTCATTTGCATTTGAGGAAATGAAAGCTCACAGTTTACATAAGTCACCCCAGGTGACATATTTCTGGTATGGTAGAGCTGTGTCTTTGAGACTTTTGTGTGCAGGCGGCCTCCCTCATACCAGTTTCTCTAGGCTAAGGCAATCATTACCTCTTTCTGTGAAGTGTCAATGGTCAAGATTTTCAGGGATAGCAGGTGACTGCTATGCCTTCTCAGATACTGGAGAAGGACTCCAGGTAGTCTTTCTAACATTATTTGAGAAATACTTAATTGCTGTCTTGAAGTTTTACTCAGTAAATATCTGTCATGGTCCAGTATGACCACTGTGTATT
Organism: Oryctolagus cuniculus; assembly: GCF_964237555.1. Classification (NCBI taxonomy): domain Eukaryota; kingdom Metazoa; phylum Chordata; class Mammalia; order Lagomorpha; family Leporidae; genus Oryctolagus; species Oryctolagus cuniculus. The sequence goes on from NC_091435.1 coordinate 150,279,409, forward strand.
GGCTAGCTATTGGTACCTTTTTAATTGTTTAGTTGGTATGATTGTTCTCAAGGTATTTCTTGGTGATGTAGCTGGGGTTATGGAAGAGATTGTATTTGTAGATTACAGTTTAAGATAAGCTCCTTCGCTTTTCCTTAGGGTGGCGTCCTAAAGGGCTACTGGTTGCACATCTTCATGAACACAAATCTGCTGTGAATCGAATTAGAGTCTCTGATGAACACTCACTCTTTGCAACATGTTCAAATGATGGCACAGTGAAAATCTGGAATAGTCAGAAGATGGAGGGGAAGACCACCACTACAAGGTAATGTGTTCAGGAATGGGCTAGGTCATTCATTTGAATCAGCACATAGTTAATTGGGTGTTTACTCTTTGACGAGCACTGTTTTAGGTGCCAATGATACAACAGTAATAAATGGACAAAAGCCTCTTCTTTGGAGCTTACCTTCTGTGAAAAGTGAGAACCAAAGGTATGAATAGTAAAACATACACTTGTGTTAGATGGCAAAATAATGTTGTGGGGAAACATACAGCAGGAGAGAGGAAGAGGGAATGCAGTGAGAGTAGGATAGGGTACGACTTAAAGTAAATGCCTCAGAGAAGATGACATTCGAAGACAGTTCTAACAAAAAGCCATGTGGATGTGTTGTGGAAGAGCATTCTGGAGGAGGAAACAGGAAACTCAGAAGCCCTTAGGTACGTTTGAGAAACAGCAGAGTTGTGTGGCTGGAATGGAGGAGGCAGGAGGCAGGAAGGGGAGCGAGGTTAGAGAAGGCCTTGCAGTAATTGTAAAGGATCTTGACTTGGACTCTGAGTGAGATAGGGGCCCCGGGGGACCCCAAGCAGAAGAGAGTCATGACCTAGGTAGATGTCGACAGAATTGTTTTGTCTGTGTGTGGAAGGTAGACTGAGAAGGAGCAAGCCCGAAACGGTAGCAGAGACATGATAGCATAAGCCTGGGTGGTAGTAGAGGAGGTAGCAAGAAATGATGAGATTCTGAGTACACTTTGATTGTAGAGCAATAAGCTTTGCTGAGTGGCTTAGATGGAGTATGAGCAAGGGAAAAATAAAAAACACTGAAGGGCCAACTGTCTTAAGGAAAACAAATACTATTTCATTATCATTATTTCACTGATGTGGACTAATAGATAGTAGTGATAACCTCGTGACTCTGTCTTTTGTTCAGGTCTATTCTCACATACAGCCGAAGTGGAGGTCGAGTGAAGACACTCACATTCTGCCAGGGCTCCCACTACTTAGCTGTGGCGTCGGATAATGGTGCTGTCCAGCTTCTTGGAATTGAGGCTTCTAAGCTCCCCAAGTCTCCTAAGATCCATCCTCTACAAAACAGGTATCTGTATCTCGTCGTCTTTTATAGTTTGTGCTTTGTGCACTAAGGGAAGTTGGCTTTCCCGGATCCCTACACTGTAGTTTGGACCAACTGAGGGCCTCTAATGTTGTGCGTTTTTGGTTTTGGAAACCCAGAAAGTAAGTAAAACTGTGCGTCCAATGTAAAAGTAGCACATGTGATTAGTTTAATAAGACAGTATCTATATATCTTGTTTTCAGCAAATTTGTCTAAACGTCTGAAGAGCAGCTTTGAACATGTGGTTTGTCCCAGTCTGGAATCTGAATAACCTAATTATTAGTTGTATATTCTATCTCCCCTATTAAAAGTACGACTTAATCACTGATGTTCTTCATTTAAGAACACTTAAAATGTTAGCATTCTGTCACTTGGCATTAAAACTGTCAGTGTTGATGGGAATGTAGAGTAGAGCTGATTTGCTGATCATTTTAAAACCAAATTCTCAGTAGTTTAGTTTTCTTCATTTCTTATAATGGTTGCTTACAGATTAAACACATACAAGGTAAGATGTTTAAAGACAAAGCAGAACAGGTTTTTGATGACATGTTACACCCTGTGGATTCCAAAGACAACTAGAATAAGTTTTGTTCCGTAAGAATCTGCAGTCCAGTGTCAGAAATACACAGGTGAACAGTTTTCAGCGCAGAGTGGTAATGTGCCACATTGGATAGAGAAGATGGCAGGGGGAGTGTTTGTGAGTTAGCCATGGAAACAGAGGTTGGGAAGGCCATGCCAGGCAGAGGAAGTAGCCTCACAGGAAGAAAGCACTGAGGAGACTTTGAGTTTAATGGACCATCACTCCTGGCCACTGGGTAGCTTAAGGCAGAAAGGGATGTTGCCTGGGTCACTAAGGATTTGTTTTTATTTTGTGTTAGCATTTTAAAATACATGGAATTTTCAACCCATTTTCCTCAGTAGATTTGAACAGCATCTTTACCTGCCAGTCTTCTCTGAAATGTATTTTCGCAGAGGGTGGCTGTGTAGGGTTACACCTATTTAGCCCCATGCAGATGAACTACTGGCAGAGTATGCCATGGGATGACTGCCGGCTGGCCATACCCAGAGGTGTGCATTCTGTGCAGTTTTCTCTCAGTAGCAGGACTTGGTGCTGTCAGTGTTACTGTGTTTAAACAGACATTACCGAGATTGGGAGACCATGCCAGGATGCTTAGATTTCATTTGCCTGATCATACTGTGTTCCAGAGAAACCCAGTCGTAAGTCATCTGTTTCATTGCGTCGTATCAGCTATTGGTGTGGCTCTTAATAATTAGGATTTGTGGAAGGAACCATTTATTTGGTGTTTGGATTTTTTATTATCCCACTGAAGGGAAATAGAGTCAGAATGTTTGTAATGTAATTGTTAGCTAAGATAGAAGTCACAAGCTACGCCATGCTGTATGGTTCATAAAATAAGAAAGATGTTTACATCTCAAAACAGCTATAAACAACATAAAGGCTGTGCAACAGGAATATATGAGACTCACAAAACCTAAAATATTTACTGGCTCTCTCCTTTCAAATAATGTTTGCTGATCCTAATCTAAGAGATGAAACTACAGGAGTCTGTGAAAGCATGATACATACTAATCAGGGAGACTAGCCAGTATGTTTTATCCTGTTCTTTTTAGTTTTAAAAAATATCTCAGCTTGGGGAAAAATAAAAACAAACCAAAAACTGCTACATCCACACAGCGGCATAGAAAGGAGTGAGTTGCTGACTCATGCAACAACATTAGGGAATCTAAAGTATGCATTACTATTGAAAGGATTAGATCCATAAGGCTATGTTTCTGATTAGGACATTCTGGTAGACATAAAATTATAGGGAGGACCCCCTAAATATGTGTAATTATTATGTTGAAAAATGGTAAGAGCTGAGGAAAAAAATTGGAGGAAAACAGATGAGTTGCCATCAGTTAGGGATAAGGGGCAGAAACTGATGACAGGTGGGCTGGCAGCACACAATGCATTCTAGGATGTGGAACAGTTTTGTGTGGTTCTGTGGTGGAAGATACATGGCTATATGCTTGTCATATATACACCCTTTAATGTATTCCATAAAACAGTGGATTTTACTGTGTATAAAATTAAAAAAAAAAATCAACCAGAATGTAGGTGGGAAATTCGAATGTAGTCTGTGACAAGTGAATCTTGTCAAATGAAAGTTCTGTAATTACACTGAAGGCCACAGAGAACAAAGGAACCAACTTAAGAACTGTGGAAAACCATGCTTTTAATTGGGTACTACAAGGCTAATGACAAAAAGAAGTGAAAACTCAAATGTCAAATTCCAGTTGTTTGTTTTTGACAAGAGAGTGGTTTAACAATGCCAGAACTAATTTATTTTTATACTTGGGTTGAACACAGTAAATATATAGTTAAAAATGTATTGTTATTGGGAACCGGGTTTTTCACTTTTGGAAGAAGGTGTACAAATTAGGAGCAGGGCAAAGGCTAGAATGAACTCTGGTGTTGGACAGGAGTTGGAGACATTCAGAGGAATTCATGATGCTTGAGTAGGTATGTGCATATGTGCAAGAATACATTCATATAAAGAGAAGAATGAGTTACAGCGGAGAATCCTAGCAGACACCACCTAACCAAATGACTGAGGTTACTCTACCAGTAACGCAGACTGGTGTCTGGTGCTCCTCATATGCGCTGAGGTTCCGTCACTTCTGTGGTATCCCTTCCCAGTGAGGCATAATCTTAAGTATTATGAGGAAGCATTAGACAGACTCAAATTGGGGGACATTATCCAGAATAACCAGTAGTCTTCAAAAATACTAGGGTGAGAAAGTTTGAGGAGCTGTCACAGACGAGATTATGGTGGAGAATAAGGAGCTCAGTACCATGCGGTGTCCTGGATTGGATCCTGGTACAGTAAAAGGATACTGGTTAAAAAAAAAATCAGAATTTTCTCTGTACTGTAATTACTAGGATTGTGCCAAGGTTAACATCTCAGTTTCAATAAATTAAGTTATGTGGCTATGTAAGGTGAACACAGGGGGAGGCGTGTCTACTGTTTTTGTAATTTAAGTCTCAAAAATTAAAAAAAAGATGCCTTAACTATCATTGTCCTGATGGAGTCACATAGTTTTTTATTTTTGAGTATGGTTAGTGTGTAAACTCATTTTAAATGGAGGCTAGTGCTCTGCTTTCAGTGACTGAAAGTGTTTCTCTAGAATTCTGGATCAGAAGGAGGACGGCTGTGTTGTGGACATGCATCACTTCAACTCAGGGGCACAGTCCGTTCTCGCCTACGCCACCGTGAATGGCTCTCTGGTTGGCTGGGACCTCAGGTCTTCAAGCAACGCCTGGACGTTAAAGCATGACTTAAAGTCAGGCCTCATCACTTCTTTTGCTGTGGATATCCACCAGTGCTGGCTCTGCATTGGTAAGCTGGCGTTCCAGTCACTGGCTGGATGCAGGTGCCATCTCATGAAAGTTGTTTGTTTCCTTTTCTTCAATGGTGATTTTCCCCCTCTCTTTTTATTGTTTTTCCTAATTACTATGTTATAATCATTTTCAGTGTTAATTTTTTTCATTAAAAAACAGATCTGGAGGAGTGAAATCAGATCTGAGAGTGTCTTAAGGCACAGATCAGTTTCTTCTTTCTCCTAGTTCTTAAGTGAACTGGTCTGCACCAGGGAAGCAGCAGACTTGACTTAAGGAAAATAGCATTTCAGTTTGGGCAGACACAGTTTTAAATTCCAGTAGCCTCAGGCAAGCTGCCTAACTCCTCTGAGTCTCAGTATTCTCATCCTCAGATGGGGCTGGTCCTCTCCAGGTTCTGCTCTGAGGATGTCATGAAGTGAAAGCATCTATCACAGTGCCTGGGTGGGAGAAGAGCTGAGTAGTGGTTACTTCCTCCCCTTCTTATCTGTTTCAGTCCCACAGGCTGAAGACAGGCCTTGCAATTTTGCTTGCTTCTTTCTTTTGGTTGTTGTTGGTGGTGTTTAAGTATTTAATTTGATGATTAAAAAATGTATACACTAGTGTGACCCCTCATAGTCAGGATAATAATATTTCTGTTACTTCAAAAATTGTCCTCAATATTCCTTGCATTAAATACCCTTTTCAATGCGCTCACCAATACCCTCTTTGTCAGTACTCCAGTTATGGGATGCAGCTGCCCTTGCATTTATTTATTGTTGAGTAATATTCCATTGTATAGACAACATTGTGTGCATGCATCCATTCTCCAGTGTTTGGCTTTCCTTAGTAAGCCTGCTGTAAATATTTGCAAATAGGTTTTTTTGTTTTATTAAAAGATTTTATTTATTTGAGAGGTAGAGTTACACACAGAGAGAAAGGCCTTCCATCTGCTGGTTCACTTCCCAAATGGCTACAATGGCCAGAGCTGGGCCAATCGGAAGCCAGGAGCCAGGAGCTTCCTCTGGTCCCCCATGAGGCTGCAGGGGCCCAAGTACTTGCATCTTCTGCTTTCCCAGGCCACAGCAGAGAGCTGGATCAGAAGAGGAGCAGCTAGGACACCAACCAGCACCCTTATGGGATGCCGGTACTGCAGGCAAAAGCTTAGCCCACTACACCACAGCACTGGCCCTGCAAATAAGTCTTTTTAGGGTATATATTTCCCTTTAACTCAGGTATACTCAATATTGAGACTTTTATTTTTTAAACTGAGTTTTATTTTTAAAAAGTTCATGGAAAATGCATATTATGAAAAAATTGCCTAGATTTCAGTTTTTATTGCACCAGAAAGTACTTTCTTTTCATTCTTTTCTACAAACTTTTTGAAGTACCTACATACCTGTATATATTTATGGAGTACAATGTGATGTATTATTACATATTTATATTGTAGACTGATTTAAAGCAACTTAATTAGGAAATCACTCCATAGACTTCTTTGTGGTAAAAACGTTTATCATCTACTCTTCCTAGCAGTTTTGAAACACACAGTGCATCATTACTGTAGTCCTTGTCCTGTGCAGTTCACTAAAGCTCGTGCCTCCTGTCTGAAACTGTGTAGCCTTGGGTCAGCATCGCACCTTTCGCCATCCATCTTCCTCCTCTTTCCTCTGTTTCGAGTTTCACCTCTTTCACCCCATGGTGCTTTGAACTTGTCCCTTGAGAAACTACCACACCTTAGCTCTTTTCCACGTGTCATGCTTTTTCAGAGGAGTTATGGTCTGTGCTCAAAGTTAGGTCTTTAGATCTTGCTTGTATTTGTGACATTGCGAAACCCCTTTATTATTTTTACATGATTTATGCAGAAGGCAGTTTTTTTGTCTTCTGTGTGAATACACGGCACAGGGACAGAAAATGTAACCCCAGACCTAGGAGACTAGTAGCACACACTCGGCAAGTTAGCATACTGCACTGGTGATGTCTGTGGCTGTTTGAGATATGGTCCGGGAGTGGGCAGAGTGACAAGCAGAGAGGCTCAGGGGCCCCTTTTGCTCCTCGCCCCCAGTCTTTCCACTGGGATTGGATACCAGTCCAAGAATGTACGCTCTGCCTGTGTCACAGTCAGCGCTTCAGTGTTAGAACAGGCATTATTCTTAGGACAGAGGGGCGTCTTTGTAGGGTTTAAGTTGTCACAGGAAGATGCGTAGGCACTTAGCCTTCTGCTGTGACTGGTCATCTGTACCTGACTCCATAATGCTCTAGAGAAAAGGACAAATGGAAGTGGTTGGAATCTGATGATACTACAAAGCTGCTATGACTTTGAGGTTGGTAAATGATCACTGAGTGCCAGTAAAACCTCTCGTTATTTATAGCAGGCTGAACATTCTGACTACCAAATCCAATTTCTATCTGCTTTAAAGCTCTGTGTTTGTGGGTGCCTTTGGCAATTAATAAGAGCTTATGTAATTAATGGATTATTCATTTTCAGTTTATATTCACTAGATACCATTGTAATAGCGTTGGTAAGCACTTTATGTGTCTTACTTAACAACTAGAGATGCTGTTTGAAATTGGGGAGATAGCTTCATGAGAACAAAATTTTCTAAGAGACTAAGGCAGTATAAAATGCCGTCTGAGAAAGCTAATGCTGTTTGCCATTGGTATAAATGCAGTGGATGTGCATGATGACCATTTTGTGTTTTTTCTCTTCAAGGTACAAGCAGTGGAACCATGGCTTGTTGGGACATGAGGTTCCAGTTGCCCATTTCCAGTCACTGTCATCCTTCCAGGGCTCGGATCAGGCGCCTCTCAATGCACCCCCTGTATCAGTCCTGGGTGATTGCAGGTAAAATGGATGGCTGGCTTTCTTGTGTTGGGGGATTTTGTTGAAAAGAACATTATATCCTGCGGCCAAGACTGTTGGTTTTAGGGTTTTTATTTGACATGTGAACTGAATGCTTCTGTTCTGATAATGGAAGTCCCCACCACTGACATCTCACTGTCATCTTTATGACCAAGTATGATCTTAAAGGGACCACCACCAGCTTCTGTTCTGGATTTGGTAAAGCTGCCATCATCTTCCTGGTAATCTAGGTTAGAGACCTTGATACATCCTTCCCAGTTACCATCTCTTGTTGATCTCTTTCCATTGTATTTCTTGATGATTTCCCTTCCCTTATTGAGAACCCAAATTTTCTTGTATGGATTCTTGGGTGAGATACCTGAGTAAGGACTTGAAACTGACTTTTTGTTTCTGAAAAAGGTGATTTTAAAGCCTTATCACGTAGAGTTGTAAGAATTTGAGATAAAATGTGTACAGCATAGTTTGGCATACAGTTAATATTGGTAAATAATAGCTCTTTTAATCTTTGTGTTTCCTTGTTGGTCCTGTTCCCTATAAGCTCTTCACAGTCCCTTCTCACACAAATGGTCCATGTCATCACTGCTGCTGTCACAGTCACCACATTGTTGCAATCAGTGGCCATTATTGAGCCCTTCTTTTTTCTTTTTTCTTTTTTAAAAATTTTTTTTGAATATAAGTTTCCTTTTATTTTGAAATTGAAACAGCGGAATGCAGTGGTTTGTCACGGGGAAGAGAAGCGGAGGGTGTGCCCTGCGAAGGTCAGAGCCAGCTGCCCCACCCCCCAGACAAGCACAGAACAGACTCAAGGCAGGGAGGAGAGGTACAATCAGAATTGGGGTGGCGGTGGCTGGCAGATTTCCAGTCATGTACAGTTTTCAAAGTTATCGCGATTACAGAGTAAGGTAGCACTCGTTCTGAAAATCACAAGTCACACGAGGGAGTGCTCAGGGCCCCCCCCCCCCCATTCATAAAAATACACCCATCACTCTCCCGCGTCGGGAGGAGATGCACACCAACCCACCCGACATCAGGAAAGCGGCTCTTGTGACACATTCTGGCTGCAGATTCTGGAAAAAGAGTGAGAACTCACACAAAAACAGAGGTGGTTCGTTCATTATGCCAACTCATGAGCTGCTGAAATTCATTCCGAACACCCTCCCGTAGCAGTGGCTTCCAGGAAATCCACACAGAAATGTTACAAGGGGTCCCCCAGCCCCTCCGGAGGCAGTGCAGGGTCCAGACGTCAGTGCCCACGACACACACATACACACACGCCTTCGTCCCTGGTGAAGCCCCCGGAAGTCACCTGGCTGGGAGGGGGAGGAGGTGAGGGGTCCAGGTAGGGCTCCTTGGAATGGGGTACGGGTGAGATGAGCCAAGGGGACAGAGTGACAGGTGTACCTGTTGGAACAGCTAGAGCATTATCTTAAACATGTGAAGAAAATCGCCAAAGAGTGAAACTTCATTATGGGGGAAAAAAAAGGTAAAGTTTGGGAAATTAAAACAATCCAGTGGTCACTGGAAAATATCTCCCTCTTTTTATCAAAAAAAAAAAAAAAAATTTTTTTTTGTAGTTTTTTGGAAAGTATTTTTAAGGTAACTTTTTTTTTCCTTTGGAAAAAGACATCTTTTCCCCCCCTAACCTAAGCAAGTGGAGTTGCCACTACTAATTCATCTCTGTTGCCTGCTAAGAGGTAGATAAAACAAAGTGAAATGGGGCTTCTAGGAGGAGGTCCATCAGCGGGTGGGGAGGGGCCGGCTTCGCCCGGTGACGCTGCCCCACTACCAAGACACCTGCGTGCGGCGGAGGCCGGGACCTCGGACCACCTTCTGAGCCCTCGAGTCAGCCGTCCCGCTGAAGATGGTGGGGGGGCCATGGGGGAGGCGGGGGACCCCAAAGACACGGCTGAAAAAGGTCTCAGCTCTGCCCCCCTAGCTTCCTGATGTTGGGGCCGAGTGATGGGCACCAGGCCAGGCCCAGACCCCAGCCCCAGCCTGCGCAGCCCCTCTGGGAAGGGGGCGGCTACGCCTTTCCTCACCATCTGGTCCAACATGGCTGTAGCAGTGAGAGCTGACGGGGCAGAACATAGGCAAGGAAGGTCAGGGGTGGGGGCCGGAAGCACCCCCCCGCCCCGGACCCAACCTGAGTGGGGGTCCTGGCAGGCCTGTCTGTCCCCCGAGGACAAATCTTTCGTGGCACAAGCTTCAAATTCACTTCCGGCTGGGATCCATACCCTGACGCACGAGTCCCTGCCCTCAGCTTCCAGTCTGACTGTAAGGATTGAGGTAGTTAATCCATTTATACTCGTAGCATCCATTACCTGTGGTTACTCAAAACACATGCTCCCAAGGAGCTCCTTGCTATTTCATTTAAGAATAACAAAAAATCCTTTTCGTCTTGTCAGTCCGTATTGAACCTGCTGACTTGCCAAGAGGGTCGCAGGGCCGGGGGCGAGCTGGGACCAGGCCCACCCACCCTCTCCAGCTGCCTTCTGCTACCCGAGGGAGAAGCCCTGTGTATCCAAAGCAAAGACACCGGGGAGATTCCCGCTGGTGGAAAGTCTACATGGAAATGCGAGAGAACGTGCATCCAAGCCATGGAATCCCTGGAAGGAAGATGAGCCCTTCTTTTTTAAAGATAGATAGATAGATAGATAGATAGATAGATAGATAGATAGATAGATAGATTTGACAGCAGAGTTAAAGGGAGAGACAGAGAGAGCTCCACCATCAGCTGGTGATTCCCGAAATGGCCACAACAGCCAGAGCTAGTCCAGGTTGAAGCAAGTAGCTTCCTCTGGATCTCCTACATGGGCACAGGGGCCCAAGCACTTGGTCCGTCTTCTGCTGCCTTCCCAGGTGCATTAGCAGGAACTGGATTGGAAAGCTGAGCCGCTGGGACAAAAACCAGAGCCCATACAGGATGCCAATGTCACAGGCAGCAGCTTTACCCACTACACCAGGACGTTGGCCCTGACCCCTTCTTACTTGACTTATCATTTGGCCAGTTCATCATTTCCATCTCTTTGAAATAGTAAACCTGGTTTTAAGGACCTTTCTCTTGGCTCTTAGACTTCTTGATCTGTTAGTTTTTCACCATCTCAACTTTTAAAATGTTGCCCATGTCAGGGTTCATGCTGTGGTCTTTCTTTCTGTTTATACTGGTTCTCTGTGTGATCTCATCTAGTCGCATGCTTATCTTAAAATATATTCAGAATTTGACTATTTTTAAACTAATTCTGTCAGTGTCTTACTTCAAACCACTATGATCCCTTGCCCCTGTTAATGCAATGTTCTCTTAAGTCCCTGCTGCTGTTTCTCTTCTGCTCAGCACCCGCCAGTGGCTTCTTGTTCTAGGTAACAGCCACGCTCCTCACTGTGGCCCAGAGGGCTTTATGGGTCTACTTCCTTGCCATCTCTGATCTTCCTTGTCAGCCAAGATTCCAACAGCAAAAGGTAGGATAACTTAAAGAGCATTTATTTTCAGAGGAACTGTGTACAAAGATGTAAGGGTACCACAAAAGGTAGTGCAGTAATATAGGACTGGTCAGAGTAGTTGTAGAAGGCAGGAGGAGGGTGGCTCCTGGGATTTGGAACAAAATTGGCTAGAGAAGGCAGAGGAGCACTGACTGAGGTAGGGATACAGCCTGCCTGAGCATGCTGACTTGGCTTTCTTCACTCTTTTATCTTCGGGGGCTCCTTGCTAGGAGTGTATTAGCTTCCCAAGACCGCTGTAACAACTTAAATTTGGTGGCTTAAAACTATACCTAATGGTAGAGTTAGAAACATGCATGGGATTCCAAATCCCATTAAGTTGGCATGTACCAATGCCATCTTACTAATTAAAGTGATCAGTTTAAGTTCATAATTGATCTTAAAGATAGGATTAAGTTTCAAAGGGATCACATAAACAAGACTAGTGTCTACTAATAATAACTGATAGAATTAAAAAGGAGCGAGTGATCCAGCATGGGAAGTAGGATATACAGGAGACTCATAGAATGGCAGATGCCCTAAACAGCACTCTGGCCTCAGATTCAGCCCTTCAGGCATTTGGATCCAGCTAAAAAGTCCATGAGAGTTTCTCAGGCATGGAAAACCAAGACACTGTGGCAAAAAAAAAAAAAAAAAAAAAAAAAAACAAACTAAATGAAAGATCTCTGTGAGTGAGATCCCAGCGGAAAGAACGGGCCATCAGAGAAGGAGGTACCTTTCTCTGAAGGGAGGGAGAGAACTTGCACTTTGATTATGGCCTTGTCTAAATAAGGTCAGAGTTTGTAAACTCAAGAGGCTTCCATAGCCTTGGCAGCTCATGACAAGAGCCTTGGGTGATTACTGATATCATAAATAAGAGTGTCAATTGTTAAATCAACAATGGGAGTCACTGTGCACTTACTCCCCATGTAGGATCTCTGTCCTTAATTTGTTGTACTATGCGAATTAACAGTAAAACTAGTCTTCAAACAATACTTTATACTTTGTGTGTCTGTGTGGGTGCAGTCTGTTGAAATCTTTAATTAGTATATACTCAGTTGATCTTCTGTTTATAAAGATAATTAAAAATGAATCTTAATGAAGAATGGGATGGGAGAGGGAGTAGGAGATGGGATGGTTTGCATTTGGGAGCATGGTTATGGGGGGAAAAGCTGCTATAATCCAAAAGTTGTACTTCTGAAATTTATATTTATTAAATGAAAGTTTTTAAAAAAAGAAAAAAAATCCAGAAACATTTAAAAGAAAAAAAAACTATGCAGATTTATACCCTAATGATTCTGAAGGCCAGAAGTCCGAAATGGGTTTTGTGTTCCAGTATCAAGCTGGCAGTGGGACCACACGCCCTCTGGAAGCTGCTGGGAGAGTCTGTTTCCTTACATTCTCCTGCTCCTTGAGCTGTGTACCCTGGCTCATGGTGCCTTCTTCATCCTCAGAGGCGGAGTGGAGCATCTTACATCATTGTTACTACCTCCTGCCTTTGCTGTCAGATCTGCCTCTATCATAAGGATGCTTGTGATTGCATTTAGGCCTACCTAAATAATCCAGAATAATCTCTCATCTCAGAGTCCTTAGTTTATTTACATACACACGTTTTGCCATGCAAGGTAACATTCACAGGTTCCAGGGAGTAGGATGTGGATTTCTTTGGGGGCCGTTACTTAGCCTCCACCATGCGGAACTCAGCTAGCAGAGGCTATGAGACCTGTTGATGTGGCTCACACGGAACAGCTGCAGGATGGCCAATGGAGAGTAACCAGCACTGTGGCCTTTCTCACTCAGTCTCCAGCCACGACTTGTTCCTTTAGTCAAGCACGCTCCTGCTTCAGAGCCTTTGCATTTGTCTGTTGTCTTCACTTTATAGTGGGAAGTTCTATGAAGCAGGGGATTCTTCTACTTTGTCATCTGTCCTTCAATGCCAAGGACAATGATAGCCCCCAATAATTGTTACTGTTCAGTAAATATTAAAAATTGAAAGCAGCCTGGTATTTTATATATTGAAGAAGCCACTCCCCTGTTGAACAGCAGCTGAGGAGCAGGGTCTCAGGCCTGTGATCTGCCTCTCCTCCAGTCAGGTGTGCCTCAGGCAGGGCAGGTCCATTGTGTTCTTTCTCGTGCCTCGTCTGCTCACCTTCACTTGCCTTTTCAGTTCCACCCACAACATCATTCCACAGAGTGCCCTTGACCCTCACCCACTGCACGGGATCCTTTCCCTCCTTCCTTTTTGCTCTGATTTTCTCATACTTCACCAATTTCTTCTCTACTTCTCAGTTGTAGAAGGGAGAAGGCTGCGGCTCAGGGCAAGCTCGTTCTCTGACTCATCTTTCCACCCCACGGTTCTCTTCACTTCTTAGAGAAGTGAATATTTTCTGTTGGGATATTAAACTCTTCTTTGCACTGTTTGGGTCTGGCAGCCGTCATGATTCAAGCACTAGTTGGCATTTCTTGCAGGATGGGGGGAATCGGAGTGGGTGTAGGCTGACTGGCATGACCTACCAAGGTGTGAGAGCTCTGATAGCCAAATTAATGGTTCTGGCCTTTGTCTCCCCTAGCTGTTCAGGGTAACAACGAAGTGTCCATGTGGGACATGGAGACTGGTGACAGAAGATTTACTCTCTGGGCCAGCAGTGCACCGCCACTCTCAGAGTTACAGGTTTGCTTCATTTTTACTGTAGAGGATGAAATTATTTTCAGAAATTCTAAACATTTTTGCATTTTATCAAACATGGTGTTTGTTGGACTTCTGGGTTATGGTAAAGTTTGGGTTTTCACTATGAAGTTATTCTGTGGTCACTGATTGTTGCTTGGGTGTTTTCCAGTTCCTTAAACTTGCTAGTGTCTGCTTCAGTAAGTGTTTTGGTTAGTTCTAAAAGCCTCGCGAGTTCTCTTTGGAACCCCAGTCAGATCTCAGTTAACTTGGAAAAGCCCAAAATAAGTTTAGATCATTAAAAAATGGAATATGACCCTCTGACGTATACAGATGATCCCAGCTTAGAGCAGTTCAACTTAACGATTTCTCTGTCTTATGATGTGTATGAAGGAGCCATTCATCCAGTTCTGATCTTTCATTACTCTGGTGATGCTGGGCAGCAGCTCTCAGTAAGTCACATGATCGTGAGAGGAAACAGTGGATACTCTAGGCTAGGTGTATTACATGTATTTTTAACTTAGGGGTTCAGCAGGATGTAACCCTGTCGTAAATCTAGGAGCATCTGGACTTTTGTTCTTAATGCCAAGGGTACTTTACTGGGACAAAAGAGATTTTTTTCCCCCTTTAGTTGGGGGTCTTGCCCAGTCATCCTAAATACGAATTTTCAGATAATCTGAGCAGGTTATGTATGCTACTATATTCAGAATGATACAAAGAAAATATATTTTAAAGTCTCAAAGAAGTGGATATGACATACATAACTGGCTTCTCATTTCTTAGGTAACCAGGTACCTATAAAGCTACTGACGTTATTATTATTATTTTTTTTAATTATTATTTTTTTTTTGACAGGCAGAGTGGACAGTGAGAGAGAGAGACAGAGAGAAAGGTCTTCCTTTTGCCGTTGGTTCACCCTCCAATGGCCGCCGCGGCCGGCGCGCTGCGGCCGGCGCACCGCGCTGATCCGATGGCAGGAGCCAGGAGCCAGGAGCCAGGTGCTTTTCCTGGTCTCCCATGGGGTGCAGGGCCCAAGCACCTGGGCCATCCTCCACTGCACTCCCGGGCCACAGCAGAGAGCTGGCCTGGAAGAGGGGCAACCGGGACAGAATCCGGCGCCCCGACCGGGACTAGAACCCAGTGTGCTGGCGCCGCTAGGCGGAGGATTAGCCTAGTGAGCCGCGGCGCCGGCCCTGACGTTATTATTTTAAACATCTTTTTATTTGAAATGAAGAGCCAGACAGACAGAGGGAGATGTTCCATCTGCCAATTCATTCCCCAAACGGCTGCAATGGCCAGGGCTGGGCCAGGCTGAAGCCAAGAGCCTGGAACTCCATCTGGGTCTCCTACTTGGTGGTAAGAGCCCAAGTACTTGGGCCACTTACTGCTGCTTTCCCAGGCAAATAGCAGAGAACTGGACTGGAAGTGGAAAGCTGGGACTGAAACCACCCAAATGGGATGCCAGTGTCCCAGGTGGTGGCTTAACCTGCGGAGCCCCAATGTGGGCCCCAGCAGTTAATTTCTTTAGAAATGAAACCATCATTTTGAATATGTTGATGTTTTCTGTTTGACTCCATATTTCTTTTAAGCCTTCTCCTCACAGTGTCCATGGGATCTACTGTAGTCCTGCAGATGGAAATCCTATCCTGCTAACAGCTGGCTCAGACATGAAAATAAGGTATGGTGTCTCACAGAACCGTTAATAGTCAGGAGGGAGATGATAAAGCGGGCACGGGTGCTGTGTTACATGAGGTGTTAACACCTATTGGTGGCACTGCACTTTATTTGTAACTAATGGCATTCCATTAGCTCTTGAAAATAATGCATTCACGCATGTAAGCCAACAATTATTGGTTCTGTCCATTATCTTGTGGCAATTGTCTCCATTTATTTCTTCTTCTCTAGGTTTTGGGACTTGGCTTACCCAGAAAGGTCCTATGTTGTGGCAGGAGGCAGTAGTTCCCCATCTGTGTCCTACTACAGGAAGATAATTGAAGGGACAGAAGTTGTTCAGGTACAGTAGTCTGGTTTTCGGTTTTGGAGCCATAAAAATAATTTTGGCTAGGAGTGGCAGTATTTTGAATTTATAGAATATGTTTATTTTTTATTGCATTTTTCTAACTTGATAAGAAGTATTTTCATTATTTAACTTTTACAAATAAGAAAGTTAGCTGTATGATCTTGGACAGGTTGCCTCATTATGCAACATAGCATAAAATGGATTCAAACGTGACTCTTGGGATTCCGTTCTTAGGAAAAAATTCCAAATGAGATAATGTCCCTGACAGAACGCTTCTTTCATGGCAAATTCCAGTGAACACTGGAAATACTAGAATTCTCCATTTTTTTCCCTTTTTGTTTTTGATGTTGCCAAAGGTTGATAACACCAGAGTGTTGGCCTCTGTATAAATTTTCTATACTTTCTATCCATGGAACCCAGTGACTAGAAGACCAGAATGTCATTTTGGATACTCCTTTTTGCTCAGTGTATTTTTGACAGCACAACTGTTTCACCAGAGGTGCTGACTTAAACACAACATACCCTAGAAGTAAGAATACTGATGAAAGGTAGCATGTGGGACAGACTTTTAACGTGTCTGAATTAACCATCAAACAGGAAATCCAGAATAAGCAGAAGGTAGGGCCGAGTGACGACGCCCCTCGAAGAGGGCCAGAGTCTCTGCCGGTGGGACATCACGACATCATCACGGATGTTGCCACGTTCCAGACAACACAGGGCTTCATCGTCACTGCCTCCAGAGATGGGATTGTGAAGGTGTGGAAATAAGAACCTGCTGATTTGTGTAAACTGTAATTAAGTTATAAATAGACTGTAACTCGAGAAAAGGTACTTCTAGAGAACAGAAGGGAGAACAGATTCGTTTAATTCAAAATTGTGGTTCTACATCCAGGTGGGTATGGAAGTGGTACTTGGCTTATCTACTTGTGCACTTCTCTGTAAGAATCAGCCAGACAATAACCTGGATGTTTTATTGTATATGTATGCAATGGAGGTGAGAAATGTGAAGATGGTTATGGTCTCGGTTTATTTTGTATTGAAGAAGATGGTTGTAAAGCTATTATAATGTAAACATGTTTTTGTTATTAAAAATGTGGTAAACCATATTAAGGCATTCCAAGAGTTTTTTCTTTGTTTTGGGTCCTATTTTTAACAGATTTAGCAGAGGAATGAACTCTCCAGCAACCTTTGTTCTGAGGTAAAGAAATGGTCTCCATGTCACAAGGAATCAGTGACAGAACAAGGCCATGGATAACCTGAGTGTAGGGAGCATACCACTCGTTGAGGACTACTCTAGAATTGATTTTCTACATTTCTTTAATTACATCTCAGTTGTGGTGCAAGACAGGTAAACAACAACACTGTTAGGAAGTGCCAGTCATTCAACTTTACATTCAACTTAAAACAAATACTGTTTTAAAAATATTTCCAGCCATAAACAGAAATGTGTTTGTGCTTAATCCAAAGTTAACCAGAAAAATCCCTTTTATTAAAATACCTCTTAAGTTATTGCTTATTGATGTCCTGTACTTGAAACATACATTTTTCCTGAAGCCCGAAGCACCAGTTAGCTGAAGAAACTTGCTGTGTTACTCCTGAGTATGAATAGATCATGTAATTCCTTGGGCTTCCTGCTGCTCTAGCACCCTGGGAGCTGCCTGTGTAAGGTTGGCAGTAGTAGTTCAGAAAACACGGTACGTGCTGTTCTTCTCAGGCTTTAGGAACAGAGGTAAAGTCTGCATGCAGATTTGAACTGGTCTTGGGTGTTAATAACCGTCTGCCCCACGCACCCATGCAGGGCTTCCCTCCCTTCCCCAAGGGAGAGACGTCCTTCCCAGCAGGGTCATTGCTGCCAGTTCTGCAGCTCACTCTTAGGCTGATGTGAGGTCCAAATATGGGGTCAGAAATAAAAAATGCTGCTTTGCTATCAAGTTGTTGAAAACTGTCGTGTTCATCGTAAGAGTAAAACCTGGATGGGGATGAGGGGACAGAATTTTCTTGCTTTCACTTACTCTGCTCTCTTGTGCATCTTTGCAACCTGATATGGGTTTGCATATTAAACATTCATGCTTTTCTTATACTTTCCAAACCCAGCATCTATATATGAGTTTGGAGGATTTAAAGCTGGAGAAAATTACCCTCTGCTTCTCACCATTCCAAGCAGAGTACTGGAGGGAACCTCCAGCACAAGCCTGTCAGAACTAGTCACACTCAGCTGTGTGTCTAGGTAGAGGAGTCAGGAAAGGGCAGATTTCACACACAGGACAAACAGTGTGGGTCTAATGTGGACACCAGAATAGCCCACACATGAAAATACCTTCGGTTAAACAAGTGAATGTTAAACAGTACTAAATTAAGAAAGAAGGCTTGGTTTTCAGAAAATGTTTGTAGGCCTACAGTCACAAGAATTAAAATTGGCCCACAGCCATACATGCATAGACTCTGTAAAATTTACCTTCAAAACTTATATTCATTAGACTTTTCAGAACACTTTTTGCATTCTCCCATCTTCTAATGGAAAACAGTTCTTGAGGCAGGCTTAAGAGTGCTAGAATTGTCGGGAGTGATCAAATAAATGGGCACGATATATCTTAGTCCCAGTGAGTACAGGGGGTCAAGTTGACTGTACAAGCTTGATCAGCCTTCCAGAATGGACCTCCAGACACAGGCAGATATCCAGATCGAACCCCGCAGTTCCGGCAGTACGGTCAGCTGTTGCAGTCCAGAGTCCGACCGATGCTTCCCAAGATTAAGTTGCTCACGCACTTCCTTTATCATGTTGTCCGGGAGTGCCTTTTATCCCCCTTCTTCCAGTTGGAAAGTTATAGGATGTATTTCTGGTAAAATTTTGAATAGCAGCGTCTCTGCCACCTCTTGTAACTCTTGAAAAATATTTTTTATTTTGAAAGAATCTTGTCTTCAGTAATGTGTCTTCTTTGAGAACAAGTTTATGTGGTCCAGGAACAAAGCTACACAACAAAGAAAAGAACATTTGGAAGTTAAATGCCGTTTAACTTTACCACAGGTTGCATAGTAACCTTTATTCCTGAATTAACTGCTGCACCTATCACTGTTGCATCCTTCAGGGCAGTTTATTATTCCACTGGGGATTCACACTGGCCCGTGTAGCAGAAGCTGACGAATGAGACACCGTGTCAGTGTGTAAGTAGGCCTGATCTCAACAGCAAAGTTTCTTTTTCTCTACTCAGGTCCTCATCTGGCTGTCCTGGTTCAGACGCCCTCGTCACCCACCCACGTCTATTTAGAGGCTCCCAATTCCACTTCCCGTGCCATTCAGTGTAGTATGTTTTTAATCCATTACACTTGTAAGTGTAATGAATTTTTATTTATTTTTTTACTGTAAACATTCTTATTTTCTATTCTTCTACCCACTTAGAAAATAAGTTTCGTGAGAACTTGTCTATTCACCACAGTTATCCCAGGAACCCAGAATTCTCAGCACATGATAGATACTTAGTAAGTTACATGTATGCCACCCATGGGCCTGGTGTTGTGGTGCAGTGAGTGAAGCCACTGCTTGCAATGCAAACATCTCCAGTGGGTGCCAGTTCAAGTTCTGACTGCTCCACTTCAGTCCAACTCCCTGCTAATGGTCTGGGAAAAGCAGAAGAGGATGGCCCTAGTATTTGGGCCCCTGCTACTCACGTGGAAGACCTGGAAGAAGCTCTTGGCTCTGGTCTGGCCTGGCCTGGTCCAGCCCTGGCCATTGTTGCCATTTGGGGGAGTGAACCAATTGATAGACAATATCCCTCCATCTTTCCCTAACTCTGCCTTTTTAATGTTCAGACAAGAACAGTGGCAGTACACCAAAATCTCCATTTCTTCATTTTCTTGTTTTGCTTTCACTAGCTATAAAATCTGACCTCACAAAACCAGCAATATTTAGAAAACAACTACATTGAAAGCTATAAAATAGGTTTTAGTTAAATTAAGTTAGTCATTTCTCCCACACACACACACACACACACACATGCAACCTCTCTACCACCTCATTTTTCTTTCATCTGTCATGCATTGGAAAAGGAAACAACCAAATGTTGAGGAAACCAAGTCTGGTTACATAGACCCCCAAAGCTTCAGAGCGTATGTCCTACATGTGTAGTCTGGGATTCTGAAACTCAAAACCAGTCTGACTTCACTTTCCTTAGTGCTAGCAGCGATGTACTAAGCTCATCAGCAAACTGCGGTTGTAAAGAACGGGAGCCCTGGCTAAATTTCAGTACACACACAGTTTCCTCACGCCTCTCCCTGTTTTTGCCCTCCCCTGTATTTTCCGATTTCCAGATTGAATACTAGGGAGTCAGTTCCCCATAACAATCAGTAGTGTGTGTGGCTCGAACACAGACTCGCTGCGTTGAGAAGGCACCTCCTGGGTTGGAGGCACTCTGGTTTTATGGCTTGCCTCTCTTTTACCTATACCTGATTTTTCGCGCCATCCCTTTGCCCCATTGGAGCCTTTCCTCTCCTTTTATGGCAAGTTATCTTTGCCATACTCCTCCTCCTAAGTTAAGGAAAAAAAATGTTGCACTGAAAACTGTTTCATTGCTTGACTGATTTTTTGCCCCTCTCAAATCATTTTTTTATCTTTGAATTTCCATTTTGTACCACTTGATACACTGGGGTTTGTGTTTGAAGTGCATCTGATAAGAAGCATTTGATCTTCCTGTTTTGAGTCATGCAGAGTTTGTTTCTCCTTTTCCTAGTCTCCAAGGATAGGTGGTCATGGCAGAGATAAAGATGGAATCGGCAATTCAGTGTGCAAGTTGTGCCCAGCTCCAGGAAAGCTTTTGGAAAGAAATTTGCGGCAAATTCTAGATAAGATGGGGTGGGTGACGCTAAGTGTAGGTCTGCCTCCATCCATGCAGGCGTCGGAGCCTGGCCCGCTGTACTGGCTGGATGCACTGGAGTAGAAAATGCAGGTGAGACTGCTTCTGTTTCCCGGGTTCTTTTCTCTTAATGCTCATTGTCTGTGTCCAGAAGCCCTGCTCTGGGAAGCAGAGTTACAGCAGATGCATTACTCTGGCATTGGTGGTTGTGCCCCTTTTTACAATTGCATTGTGCTGGCTCTGGCTTGTCACTGCTCCAGTCTGGAACAAACGCCTCCCTGACTGGATGAGGCCGCACGCACATGGCTTTGTGTCTTTGATTCTCTCTGTGTGGCTCTAAGTGGTGATCCCAAGAGGCTGCCAAGCTTCGCCCTCTGGCCATCTGTTTGCCTCAGTTGCTTGCACTTTGATTCAGTTCCTTTCTTTTCTGTCCGGTAGAACCAGCTTCGGCAGGTATTCCTCGGAGTCTCACAGCACGATGATGGAATTCCTACAAGGGTGGTTCTGAGGACTTGGGAAGTCATCTCTGTGGCCCGACAGCTTGCCTCGCGGGCATTCTCACCCCTCCCCACCACCCGGTCATCAGTGTTCAGTTCTGCCTCCCTCCGGGCAGGGACAGAAGCAGCTGTGTAGCTTGTCACCTTTCATTCCAAGAGTCTCTGGTCACTTGGAGAAGGCTCAGGGAGGCCCAGTCTGTTGTGCCATCAGGGAGGTCATGGCCACTGGTATGGATTTCACGGCTCAGTTCCTTGATGCCCCAGCCATTTCCCGACACTTCACTGTTTCAGATACGGAGGAGCTGCTGAGCCTCTGGATGCCGAGGGCAGTTCAGAGAAGGGAGAAGAAACTTGGGCTGGAGCCCTGTGGACCCCCTCCTCCCACTCGTATTGTTCTGGAAACAGCATGGTGGGGGTGCCGTGGTCTAATTGTGGAGGCGGGCTCCTGTATCTGCCCTTGCAGTCAGGGCTGGCTAGATGACGTGTGGATTCCAAAAGGAAAATTGGAACTCCTAGGTCAAAAAGAAGAAAAGCCTTTTCTCTTTTTTTTCTTGGTCTCTACATACCGCGGCTTTGAATGTGCCATTTAATGCCCCGTCTCCCAGCCTGGAGATTCTCACAGGACAGAGCCGGCTCTCAGTGGGGGTTCTGCCCTAGGACTTGGTGTGCAAGCCAGCTTTCAGGTTCCTCCTCACACCAGCCTCCGAGCGCCCCAGAAGTCATGCCAGGTTCCTTCTTTCCTTCGCTGGCCTCCCAACAGGAGTATGACCCGTTTGCTAGTGAGTGCCTACCTAGAAGTAGCCAAAAGGCAGAGGCCAGCGCTGCAGTGTAGCGGGTAAAGCTGCCACCTGTGGTGCACGCATTCCGTGTGGGTGCTGGTTCCAGACCCGGCTGCTCCACTTCTGATCCAGCCCTGCTGAGGCCTGGGAAAGCAGTTGAAGGTGGCCCAAGTGCTTGGGCCCCTGCGCCCGCGTGGGAGACCCGGAGGAAGCTCCTGGCTTCCCATCAGCCCAATTCTGTTTGCAGACATTTGGGAAGTGAACCAGCAGATGGACGACCTCTCTCTGCCTCTGCCTCTCTGTAGCTGCCTTTCAAATAAACAAATCTTAAAAACAAACAAAAAAAAACCCCAAAAATCAGAAGGCAAATGTGCTGTGGTGCTGCCAGCTGGGGTGGACGGCCACTGCCTTCCTGTCCCAAGCCTGGGAGCACCCCTGACGCAGACTTCGCATGCCTGTGCCCAGGCCATGCAAGGCGGGTGGCGGCGGGGGGCGGGGCTCAGAAAACCAGAAGTCCTGCAGAGGCTCTGGGAGGTGGGGTGAGGACTGAACAAGGCTCCAAACCCCACACCTCACTGTGTGCTGTGTTGTCCCAGTGGACCTCACTAGAAAACAAATTCAAAAACAACACGAAGGGTGACCACACACCACTAAACCCCAAGTGCAGGGCCCTGTGCAAGGGCGTGGGCCCCACACTCATGAAGCTGGCTAGCTTGCAGCACCTCCCACACCTGCCTCCGAGACAGCACTGCACTAGCACCGGCTTCAATGTGTCCTCCAAGTCCACGGTGCCACCTCAGCAAGATCACAGCACGCCTAGCACCTATCGGCCGCTTCCAAACTGACCGGCACTCGCAGCAGGGGGCGCCCTTCTCTTTTCTAACTGAACCTGCTGGCCCGTTTGAGGCTTGACTTCAGAAGTCCTTGCTGCTGGACAGCTCCCCAGGCTCGCACACTCAGGCAGAGGCTTCCTAGCAGGGCCAGGGCTAGAGTGTCTCCACAGCCCGGGTTACCACGTCAGAGTCAACATGCACCCTACACAGAAAGCAGCTGCACTTTCAAAGGCATCTCAGAGTGAGCCCCTGGCGCTGGCACTTCCTTTCTTGTGTCAGTGTCTGGGTGTGTGAGTGTGTTCTAGTACAGATGGTTTATGCCACAGACATAAAGAACTGCTCCCAACACTACTAGATCTCGCTTCTAATTTTTAAAAATATAATATTCATACATCTTTCATAAAAGTTCATGGAAAATGTATATTGTGAAAAAACTGCATGGATTAAATTTTTTGTAATTATAAACTTCTTTTTAATTGTTTTCCAAGCATCCTTGTATATCAAAAGATATACATATATGTTTTTTTAATGAAGACTTCTTTATTTGAAAGAGAGAGAGAGAATCTTCCATCTGCTGGTTCACTCCCCAGATGGCTGTAGCAGCCAGAGTTTGGCCAGGCTGAAGCCAGGAGTTTCTTTCAGGTCTCCCATGTGGATCAGGGGCCCAAGCAGTCAGGCCATTAGGGAGCTGGATCAGAAGTGGAGCAGCCAAATCTCAAACTGGCACCTAGATGGGATGCTGGCATTGCAGGTGGCGGCTTTACCTGCTGTGCCACAATGCCAGGTCCCATATTATTATTACTTTTTGACAGGCAGAGTTAGACAGTGAGAGAGAGAGAGAGAGAGAGAAAAGTCTTCCTTTCCGTTGGTTCACCCCTCAAATGGCCGCTAAGTTCGGTGCGCTGCAGCCGGCATGCTGCGCCGATCCGAAGGCAGGAGCCAGGTGCTTCTCCTGGTCTCCCATGGGGTGCAGGGCCCAAGCACTTGGGCCATCCTCCACCGCCTTCCCGGGCCACAACAGAGAGCTGGACTGGAAGAGGAGCAACCGGGACAGAATCCGGCACCCCGGCCGGGACTAGAACCCGGTGTGCCGGCGCCGCAGGCAGAGGATTAGCCTAGTGAGCTGCGGCGCTGGCCCCCGTATGTATATTATTAACTTTCAGAACAACGACCTTCTGCCTTTGTTGATAATCTCCTGTGTATCTTGAGTTAAAAACTATTAATTATTCTATTTCTATGTTCTTTTCCTTCTTTGTAGTCTTATTTTTTCTGTAACAACTTAAGATGTAACAGAATTAAGACTTAATTCTAAATTAGCTCTAACTTTCTAATTCATGACTTCTATTGCATCCTGCAAGTTTTGACATAAAGCATTTTATCACACAATTCTAAGTATCACAGTTTTCAATATGATTGTCTCTACCCCATCATTTAGAAGTGTGATTTTAGTTTAAAAAAATGTATGAAATTTTAAAAATGTCACTAACTCCTAACCTAATTGCTCATGGTCAGGCAGTATGACAACAATTCTTAGAGATTTTTGTGGACACTTGCTTTGCAAGTTAAAAATAGTGCAACGAACACCCGTAAGCTCCTCCACCTCGGTGTCACAGCTGTTAACGTTCTCCGAATGCACATGTACGTTTTCTGTGCAGAGCTCTAAACGTGTCTGTTAAATCAAGTTTGTTACTTATGCTGAAGTCCTTTATGTCTTTACTAATCTTTGTCTGCCTGAACTACTGGTGTGCAGACACCTCTAATTCCAGCACCAGCTCAGTGGCAGCTCCTCCATGTAGTTTTTCAGTTTCTACAAGATCTATTTTAAGGTTGTCATGACTCTTATAAATTTAGAATCGCCGCGTCTTCTACACAGATTTAACACTTTGTCATCGTGTAGTTATCCTCTTTAGCCCCACAAAATGGCTTTGTTTTAAAAGTACATTTTATGTAATATTAATATAGCTATCTCAGCCTTTTAAAAAATATGTGCCTGGCCTATTTTTTCCATAATTTTAAGTCTCTCCATTTCCTTGTGCTTTAAATATGTCTCTTGAAACCAGCTGAAGATGGATTTGAACTCGTTTCCTGAACCAATGTCTCTGATTGTAACTGGCATCATCAATCTACATATGTTTATTGTATAGTGTATTTAAGGCAGACTTGGGCTTGCCATCCTACTTTGTGCCCGTTACTTGTCCTTTCTTGCTCTTTAAAAAATTGGTTTTGGGGGCTGGTGTAGTGATGTAGTGTGTAAAGCTGCCACCTGTAATGCCAGCATCTCACATAGGCACTGGTTTGTGTCTCAGCTGCTCCACTTCTGATCCAGCTCCCTGCTAATGGTCTGAGGAAAGCAGCAGCAGATGGCTTAGGCCCCTGCTACCCTTGTGGGAAACCTGGAAGAAGCTCCTGGCTTTGGCCTGGCCTAGCCCTGTCTGTTGCAGCCATCTGGGGAGTGAGCCAGCAGATACAAGGTCTCTCTGTGTCTCTCCCTCTCTGTATCTCCTTCAAGTGAATAAACAGAGATTTATTAAAAATTGTTTTTTTCTTGTTTATTTTGAAAATATGTATTATATTGTCGTTTTTGTTTCATTTCCTCTTTACATTTTTGGTAGTTAGTTCCTTTTTATTTTTCTTTATCATGTCTGCCCTCAAGAGTCTCAAGTTTTGGGGTCAGCGCTGTGGCACAGTAGGTTAACTCCTTGCCTACAGCACCGGCATCCCATATGGGTGCTGGTTCTAGTCCCGGCTGCTCCTCTTCCCATCCAGCTCTCGCTATGGCCTGGGAAAGCAGTAGAAGATGGTCCAAGTGCTTGGGCCCCTGCACTCACATGGAGACCCGGAAGAGGCTTCTGGCTCCTGGCTTCAGATCGGCACAGCTCTGGCTATTGCAGGCATCTAGGGAGTGAACCAACGGAAGGAAGACCTCTCTCTCTCTCTCTCCCTCTCACTGTCTGTGACTCTACCTCTCAAATAAATAAATAAAATTAAAAAAAAAAAAACCCTCTCTAGTTTTGCCAATAGCCTAATCTGCAGCCTATATAATGCAGATTCTTAGTACCTTTTCACTCCACTTACTTGTCTGTGACTTACTTATATTATTGTCTGTTTTTAGTGCTACTTTTCTTTCCTTCATTTTAAAAAATAATCAGATTATTTTATTGTTTAATGTCTTTTCTCATTTAAATAAAAAAATATATGTTGACATTTAGCCTTCTTTTGTTGAAGCCACCAAATGAGAAATGTTTCATTTTCATAGCTTTGTTAACAAGTATAGCTTTTTTTGTAACCCTGCAAATTAGATATCACTATTATTTTAAAATATATTTGCTTAGATTGCCCTTAACAGACAAACTGTATGATTTACTACTTCTCACATTTCCCTCCTTGTCTCTGTGGTCACACATACTTTAGAAGTTATCTTAGCAAAGACCTTTTTTTGTGGAAAAAAAAAATTTAATGCTTTTTCTTCCCATTATATTTGAAAGTTTTTCTAGTTGATCAAAATTTTCTTCTACTCTTTGAAAAACACACGGTAGTCCTGCAGCCTCCACCGCGGCTACTGGCAGCTCAGCCACCGGCCCCGTCAAAGTTTCCCTGCAGATGATCTCACAGGTCTGGATGGGGGCTTTTCCGTCTTCTGGGGCAGTCCCTTCGCCATTGGCTCGCTGACGCTCTGTCCTTTTATCCTGCCTACTACTGTATCTTGAATTTCCTTTGTGAACTAATTATTTCATGTTTTCTGGAAAATCATCTTTTGTCTTTGAATCTTGTCTGTTATTTCGTACTTCTAGCTGGATGTAGATTAGATTTTTTTCCATTCTGTTCTAATTGTAAATCTCTTCTATATCTCCTTTGCATTCTGAATAATTTCTTCAGTTTTCTTTCCTAGTTCATATTTTTCTTTAGATGTGTCTACCACTGTTTAATCCTCTACTGAGTTTCACAGTTATTGATTTTGAAAGTTGAAATAGTCAAAAAAATTATAAAAGAACAGGACCATAAATATCTTTCATCGGATTCCTGGCTACCATCTCTCCCTATTCTTGGTTACTCTCTCCCTATGTGTGGATGTAGATGTCTGTGATGTATATATGTGCCTGTACACATATACCCACATGTATGTGCATACACATTCTGCTTTCCTTTAGGAAAACCATATGAAAGTGGACTGAAGCTATCATCTATGCCTCTTACATACTTCAGCATACTTGACTCAAAAACAAAGGCGTTTCTTATACATCCATCACACTGTAACCACACGTAAGGAAATCCACATGAAATCAGTATCACCCAACATATGTTCATACTCAAATTTCCTAATTGTTCTCCTAATGTTACTTATATCAGCTCTTTTTCTTTTCTGATCTATGATCCAATCAAGGATAAAGCAATTACATTTGGCTGTTTGATCTCTTTAATCTTGCCCATGTTAGAACGGTATGCCATATTCCTCTACTCTTCATGACATGAAATGTATGAAGAGTGCAGGCAAGGTGTTCAGAAGAACATTCCAAATTGTGGAGCTGAGTTGTCTGAAGGTTTACCCACTGAGACTTGGGACAAACATACAAGGACCCCACATAGGTGATGTTGCGTGTCTTCTGTCTCACCTTGGAGGCACATAATATCAGATCTTGGTTTCAGTAGGTCTTCTCAAAGCTCACATGTAACACCCAGGCACAGTTTCCTTTTTTAGTTACTGGTTATTATATAGTGACTTAGTGACTCTTTCAACAGCTGCTTTCGCCCAAACAACAGCATATCACAACATTGGTTTTATTTCCCTTACTGATCAGTGACTACATTTGTTATAACATTGTCATCACATTATGGATCACAACTTAGTGGTTTTCTCATTCTACCCCTCTGCACTTGCTAACATTCTTCTAAAGAACAGCTTCTCCTCCCCCTTTTTGGGAATCTTTAGACTTGTGGACTTCAAAAATCCAATGTGTTATAATTCATCCCATGATTACTCTTTGTGATGTCCAGATTATCTTGTTAGGCCACTGGGAATCCTTTAAGACAAGTCCTTTGGCTTTCTGACGTGACACTTTTCATTTCTGAGTATTTCCTTGATTTTTACAGGTTGTTCTAAATTAGCATCACACCATTCCTGCTGAGCCTGGAATCAGGTATTTCTGCAAGAAACCCTGCTTCCTTTTAATAATGAATAGTATTTAGAAGATCTGGTCACTAGTACTCTCACTGCCACTGAGGTGTCCTATTGACTGCATGATTTCAGCTGTTAGATTTTTCCATTAAAAACATAAAAACCCTGTATTTGGTTATTTTTCAGGTCAATTTGGTTATTTTAAAAAATTATCTCTTATTCCCTCAAGTTGTATCTTAATATGTAGCAACAGATGTGTGTCCAAATAGGACAGAAGAAGACAAGTTAAAAAGAAAAAGAGAAGAGGGGGTCGTATTCATATTCAGGTAACACCAAGCAGAGAATACCTTTGAAACTGTTGCAGGGGCTGCTTTGGTTCTGTAGAGCTTGGTCTGTTGCACTTGGCTTTGAGGTTTATTGGAGGGTATCTGTTGATTGCACCTAGGAAGACAAAAGCATGGCTGTTAACATGACTGCAGTCGGCTCTCTACCCCAAGGTCATTTCACTCTTCCAGTGTCCACCAACGAAAGGTACCAGCTAAGGTGGTCATATGAAATAAAAGCAGACGTCTCAAGGGAATCTCTGAAACTAAGTATAAAAAGTACAACTCTTCTGAATGGAGAGGTGAATTCAGCTGACTTCAGTAATATATGCTTAGCAGCTAAAGTGGTCAACTCTTAGAGGAGACACCATGAACCATTTCTAATGGTCTGGCCTTTAATTGATACGAACTCATCAGAATAATTATTTTATTTCCTTCTCTGGAATATTAAAATGCAAAGGGAAAAGGACATTCTCTTTATGGTCTCTGTATCGCTGACGGTAACATCAGCCATCTTGGGTTTAATTCATTAGCGGCTCATTTCATTTGGAAGTGCACTAATTTTTCATAATACTAAAGCATGGCTAGTCTTATGCCACTTAAAATTTAAAAGCCATTTTTTGATGGAAAATTAAAAAAAAGGTATTATATAGCTCCTTAAAGCATTAACTTGAACAGATTTGTTAAGTGTAATTAAGAAATTACATTAGGGTCATCGTAAACAGTAAGTTGTTCCTGGGCAACAATACAGCCACACCTGCAGAGCTGTGTGGTAGGTATGGCGGTGTGTTGTACACTAAATGGCCGCAGACTGTGACGCTACCCGTGGTGCACCTGATTTTTGTCTTTTTGTATGTCTTAGCTCAAAGTGTCAGGCTGCCAGCAGTTGTTCTTCCTCAGAAAACGTGCTGACTCTGATATGGACTGTGTTTGATAGCTTCTGTATTTTAAGAAAGAGTCACAGAGGAATATAAGGGAGCTAAACCAGAAGTCCTGAAAAGGCTGCGACCAAGTCTGTTTCTGTCACCCATATCTAGCACCTGAAACAGCAAGTGGCTTGGAGCAGGCGCCTCAAAAATATACGTTCCTGTCACACGGTGCGGGGGAAGGGCGTGTGAATCTATGGGCCTGTTATGGAACTGCTTCTTGTACTGTTAGAGCCATGTTAAAGATGCCAAGTGTCTAGGTCTCTAAGTTCTGGGAAAGCAGAGTATAATTGTGTCATGGTCAGAACTTTCCACAAGCAAATTTCTCTCATGCACCCCAAGGACATCTCTTTCCTTTTCTCTGGGTCGGTGGCAGGGGGTGGGGGCCATGCCATTTATCTAATTACATTACTTCAAAAATTACCATGAAATACAAGCAAGAATTTGGGGAAGGAAATTCCATCTGAAGACTTCCTTCCAACATCCTGCCTCATAAGGAATGTGTCCGTACAAGTTTTCTGGGAGCTTCCAAGGTGTCATTTTCTCTCTATAAATGCCCTGTGATTACTTCCTTCAGAAAGACCCTTAGCCCCATTTTTTCTCATTGTTTTCCCTCTAGCCTTTCTGCCTTGTTCCTATTCCAGAATACATCCAAAATTTATTTTAGGGGCTTACTACTCCCCTACTAGTGTTTCGCAAACTACAAGCTACTTCCAAAAATTTGTGGACCGTGGAGTTAAAAGGTAAGTTTATTCTGATGCAAAATTTCTTGAAATCCTTGAACAGTTTTTTCATGATAAGCATTTCCCCATAATCTTTTCAAAAATCCCCTCCATGCATGGATTTCAAAGTTTTTTGCACTCAAAATAAATTCATTTTCTAATTCCATTTCCCATGAACTCTTTGAAGTACTTCCCCCGCTCCCCCAAATGTACAACGAATCACCTGGGGATTCGGGTCCAGAATGTCTGGGGTAAGGCCTGGGACTCTGCATTTCTAACACACTCCCAGGTGCTGTGCTGCTGGTCCTATCTCCCAGACTCCTCTGATCTCTCTCTGCACTGAGTCCTAAGTGTCTTTGTAGCCTTAACAGGTCTCACCATTTCAGATTAGTGACAAGTCTGAGATACAACCAGCACTTCACCTGAGCCACGCTGGGTGCTCTTGTTAGCCTATGTGTTCACTTTTACTCTCTGCAAACTAAGAGATCATTTGCCATGAAGATGTCTGACACTTCTACCAGCTGCTTTACTGAGTCATAATAGGACATGGTTCCTTTTTAGCCATCTTGTTGCATTCAACACGAATTGTATAATTTTCAAGGCCAGCTCACTCCAAGAAACACAGCCTGTGTTTCCCTTTTATGGGCATCAGTTACACTAACTACTGGCATCATAAAAAGTCATTGGCCAGGGTAAGAAAGTCTTGCAAGGCTGTGTCTTTCATGCTGACAGGTAAAATGGTATCTCCTAAGACTTCAAACCCAGCCTTGAGAACTTGTAAAAGCAAAGTCGAGAACTGTTTAATTTTTCGTTGGCTCTCTCTTTTGGCGTGTTAACTGCTGAAACCTTCCTTCAAAGGGCAGTGTGCTAATGTCACACAGCAGGGGCTCTACTCCACCGCTGAGGTCCAGGCTGTGACTTCACAGACCTCGACTACGCTACTCCATGCATACAGATGTGGGAACAGCTGCTTGTTATGACTGCTTCTCCATAGGAACAAGAGACATACAAAAGATGAGCCAGAAAATTAAACGTTTAAGGATCAGAGATTTCCTGCCTTCCACCATCCATTACTGCATATTGTTCCTTTCTGATCCTGCAGTGCCCATGAAGAAAGGCAAGAGGTCTCCAGGAGTCTATGCCAACTCATCAGCCTTTTTTGGGGGTCGGGGGTGGGGGGGGAGGGAATACCAAGTAACTCTTATTGTGCAGAAAAGAAGAGATTTTATGACTTACGCCTGACTGAGTTTATAAAGGACTTCACAAACTTCACAGCATATTTGTGGTCAGGTTTGTGAATTCGGCCAAGCTGGACCAAGTGGTGATCCAAAGGGTGGCTGGCTAGTTCTTTCAGTTCCTCACCGTTCCAAGCAGGGCCAAGGGAGAACACAAATAGGGCATAGCCCTGACATTTGGCCCGCAAGGATTCTTTCCTTAAGGCTTCCCCGTCCAAGTGACTGGTTTCTCCAGCAGAGATCACAAATATGACTTTGTTTCTTCTCACGTGGGGTGTCCTTAGGAAGACATTGTCCAGAGTCCACTGTAAGGCATGGCCGACGAAAGCCTCTCCATTGAGCTGTTGCACTGACTCTTGCACGTGCCTCTTCATAAGGCGCTTACTGCTGTAGGTGGTGAGGTTGAACTCGGCTCTAACGGGACTTTTCTGAGTGTTGGGTAGGAAGTCGGGGGGGCTGTGGGTCACCAGAGCCACCCGGTCTCCGGTGACAGAGGTCTCAGGCTCAGGGGTGATTTCAAAGTTATCGATGAGTGCTCCCAGGAAGGCTCTTATATCTTCGAATTCAGCACTCCCCACATTCCGGGAGCCGTCCAGGAGGAAAGCAGCATCGATGTAAGACTGCACAGCGGGCGGTCTGGCCTGCTCACAAGCGGCATCTGGCTTGCAGGTGTCTGCAAACCAAGAATCACTCAGGGTTACTCAGCAGAGGGGGACAGAAATGCAAAGACTGCATCTCGGATATTTCAGCATTTGGAAACGCATAATCCTGGATGCTAACGCAGTTACCAAATGACTTTAATATCAACAGGAAGATTTCCTAGTACATCTTCAAAAGGTACCACGTTTATGCTGGCATGTGTCTGAGACTGCTCACCGAGGCCATCGGGCTCTTCACAGACTGTTGTTTTTTTTTTTTAAGATTTATTTATTTATTTGAAAGTCATATTTACACAGAGAGAGAAGGAGAGGCACAGAGAGAGGTCTTCCATCCGTTGGTTCCCTCCCCAGGTGGCTGCAATGGCTGGGGCCAGGAGTCAGGAGGTTCTTCCGCGTCTCCCATGCAGGCACTGGGGCCTAAGGACTTGGGCCATCTTCTACTGCTTTCCCAGGCCACAGCAGAGACCTGGATTGGAAGTGGAGCAGCCAGGACTTGAACTGGCACCCATATGGGATGCCGGCACTGCAAGTGGTGGCTTAACCTGCTACACCACAGTACCAGCCCCCAGACTGTTTTCAACAGAAGTTTAATCTTGGCAATGTTTATAAAGTTTGAAGGGGACAGCTTTCCTTACGCATGCATGAGTATCTTGTACCACAACCTAGAGCCACTGACCTCTCTAAAGTAACACTATGTAGGCTGATCCAATCTCTCTATCACTATGGTGCATGGTTCTACTATGAGAAAGTAATCTGCTTGAAAAGACTGAAAAAAAATTAGGGAATTTTTAAATTTCTATTTAAGCAAGAATTTGTAACTCTCAAAGAGGTAATTTTGTACCTTTTAAAAACAAGATACTGTTCATTTTCATATCTTGAGAGTGCTTATTGGTTAAAACTTCAATACATGTTGGTTACATGAATGAAAATAAATATTGCATATTACTGGACTTTCATAAGATATTAGGTAACTTTTATTAGTATACATATCTAATTTATAAAAGAATGCATAGACAGTGGGGCCAGTGCTATGACATAGTGGGTTAAGCTGCCACTTGCAATTCCACCATCCCATATTGGAGTGCTGGTTTGAGCCCTGGCTGCTCCACTTCTGATCCAGCTTCCTGCTAATGTGCCTGGGGAAGTAGCCACAGATGGTCCAAATACTTGGACCCCTGCCACCCACATGGGAGACCCAGAGGGAAGTTCTCAGGCTCCTGGCTTCAGCCTACCTCAGTTCCCAGTCACTGTGGTCACTTAGGAAATGAAGCAGCAGATAAAAGATCTCTTTTTCTGTGTCTCACTGACACTCTGCCTTTCAAATAAAATAAATGTTTTTTTAAAAAAGAATGGAGGCTAACATTGTGGCATAGCAAGTTAAACCCCCATCCAAAATGCCAGCATCCCATATCGGAGCTTGTTCAACTCCAGGCTGCTCCACTTCCAATCCAGTTCCCTGCTAAAGCACCCAGCGAAGCAGCTGAACATGGCCCAAGTACTTGGGCCCTGCACGCACATGGGAGACAGGGACGAAGATCCTGGCTTTAGCCTGGCCCAGCAGTGGCCACTGAAGCCATCTGGGGAGTGATCCAGCAGATGGAAGATCTCTCTGTGCCTCCCTTTCTCTGTAACTCTTTCAAAGAAATGAATCTTTTTAAAAAGATAGAATGGGTTTCATTAAATATGACAACAACGAATATTCAAGGGAATTTTAAAAAACTGAAATGGAAGGCTCTTAAAAGTCACTTAATACTTTAATTTTACAGCAGACACGAGCTAGGGCAGTAAATAATATTGCCAAAGAACACATAATTTCTACAAGTTTCTGCCTATGAAGTCAGTGCATGTTAGAGATGAAATTTTAGGGTGTGGTGGTAAGCCCCTTGGTCTGAGAGCTGGGATGTCTGGTTTCTCGTGCTGGTAAGAGACCCGCCGTGTGCCCCAGTCAAGTAACCACTGGGCGTCAGGTCCTCGGCACAGCTGGATGATTGGACCAGACGTACCCAGAGACCCCTTCCAGGACCACACTCTGCAACTGAGCTTTCAGTACCAGTTGATGGTTGAGGATGAGCATGACCTCTTTAGAAACTGAAGAGGAAGCAGAGAAATGAAGAGCATGAGTGTGGACGGCTGGTACTTAGGCACAGGCATGGGCTGCCAGTGAAAGTTATTAGACCAGGATGAAGATCCTAGGGGAGACAGTGAAGTCTTGCTCATGGACGCACTGAACATGTGGCTCTGGGCAAGCTTATGATTCCCTTACAGAAATTTAGTAAAATTTCATGACCCTGCATAATAGTCAGATGACAAAAAGTCACCTGTGTACAAGACAGCTTCTAAAATCAGGGACAGCAGGCTGCCCATTTGCTCAGTTTTGTGGTTTTTTTTAATTGCAGGACACAAATGCCAAAATATCTTCCATTATATGCCTAAGAGGAAAAACAAAGTTTAAAGCCAAGAAATGCAGCCAAAAATCTGTCCCTAGTCACATATGTGCAACTTCTGACTGCAACATACCAGCCCACTGCTGTAACCAACGTGTTTGAAGGCACAACTGAGAATACATAGGGTGGGATGTATCTCCCCACAGCACGGTTAGCACTTAACTGCTTTGAGTGGGATTGCCAATGCTTAAGACCAGCCCTGCTAAATCACGAGAAAGAGAGAGAGAGAGAGAATGACTAGAGAGAAACAGAGGGGAAGACAGAAAGAAGAAAGCGTTCTGAAAATACTGGAAATTCTATGGCTCCCTCAGCATCACCACCTCTCTGTGAGGCTATTTATAGGAAACACTAGTGGCTTGCTGGCATGCATGCAGGAGAGGCATCAAGCAATTTATTCAGACTCAAATGGTGCATGTTGGGGGGCAGGGGAAAGAATGAGACCTGCATTCCTCAGGACCCGCAGGTGGTTAGAGGCAGGCAGCCTTGCTGGGTCTGATCTCGCTGCGAGGCCCTGAGCAGATTATTGCGTCTCTCTGGGGTTCACTTTCCTCAGCTGAAAAGTGGAGCTAATTAGGATTCAAGAATTTCAGGGTGATGATAAAGACTGAACGATACAATTGATGTCAGGTGATCAGATTAAGTACTACCTGTCATCATCGCTACTGTCAACAGTATGTATAGCAATCAGAACAGCGCATGGCCTGCAGTAAATGCTTGATAACCATTAGCTCTGACATTTCCGTGGCTTCCACTGTCTTTGTAGTTATTGTAACACTCATACAGA
Source organism: Oryctolagus cuniculus (assembly GCF_964237555.1). Lineage (NCBI taxonomy): Eukaryota > Metazoa > Chordata > Mammalia > Lagomorpha > Leporidae > Oryctolagus > Oryctolagus cuniculus. The sequence goes on from NC_091435.1 coordinate 150,314,338, forward strand.
AGATTAGAGACAAGTTTTCTCGCTAGACCTATAGACTGTGGAAAACCCAACAGTCAAATCAGTACTGCAAGTCCTTCTGATGCCTGACATCTGAGAGTCCACGAAGGCTCCCTTTACGGGGAACTGCATGAATTTTTGCCATCTTCCACTTCTACTCCCCAGCAGAGAGGAGGGTTCTGAGTTGCCTTAGAGCATTTCTTTGGGGGCTGTGGACATCTGAGATTTAGAATATACTATAGAGCACGAAAAACTTGGCAGTGAGACAGGGTTAAGTGTTTCTTAAAAAAAATCATTACTGCTTCCTGGATGCTGCACTGAGTAGAGGCCTGGAACGCACTCCTCCTGCTGAGATACAGAGGTGGAGACCCTGTGGGCTCAACTGAGAGGCTCCAGCTGTGGACGAGGCAGTGTGACGAGGTCCTCCGCGGCCACGTGTATCCCTGCTGCCAAGTTCCAGCTGCTCCTGCCAACGGTAACTCAACGTACTTAACAAGCCTGTCCAAATGATCTTCTCTCTGTGGAACTTACCGTAGCAGAAAGTGCATCGCTGCAGTCTCTCTAATGCTGGTGTGTAGTCAGTCCCGAGGGGAACCACTACCACTTGGAATGTGCCAGTGTCATCAATCTGCAAGAAGCAAAGGGGAAAGCACAACTTAGCGGGTAGTGTTGCAAGAACTTTCCAGCCCTGCAGCGCCAGCACCCCATGTGGACGCCAGTTCAAGTCCTGGCTGCTCCACTTCTGATCCAGCTCCCTGCTAATGTGCCTGGGAAAGCAGTGAAAGATGGCCCAAGTCCTTGGGCCCCTGTACCCATGTGGGAGACCCAAAAGCAGCCCCAGGCTCCTGGCTTCAGATCAGCACAGCTCCGACCATTGTGGCCATTTGGGGAGTGAATCAATGGAGGAAAGACCTCTGTCTCTCTTTGTCTCTGCCTCTCTGTAAATCTGCCTTTCAAATAAATAAAAATAAATCTAAAAAAGGTCATTTAAAATGCATTTTAATATATATAATATATAATATAATATATAATAATATAATATATATAATATATATATAAAAGGGCCTCCCAGGACTGTTCAAAGAACCAAGAGCTGAAGAAGGCAGTCCTGCCCCTTCTGAGAAGCCATGGGGAGGGAGGCCCAGCTTGTCAGCATGGCTAAGAGCACCACCTGGGTTTAAACTCCAATTCTTCCATTAACTGTACGATGAGCTACAGTTGCTTCTGCTTCTTCATCTGTAAAGTGGGACAACTGACTACTACGCGACAGGGCTACCATGAGCTGTAAGTGAATTCATAATTGTAAAGCAGAGTGGGTGCCATGTGGGTCTTTAAGGGCCACAGGGCATTTTCATAGCTATTATCTCAAAAACACTCTAGTGAGTTAAGTCTTAAGTTCACCATTCCCACTTTACAGCTGGAGAAAGTGAAGGTTAAAGGTGCTCAAAAGACACTAGACATGGAAGGGACTGAAGGTAGAAACCCCCACTGCCAAGCCCCAGGGAACCACGTGAAACCACAGGCTGCTCTTCAGAACTCTTCGGGCTTCCACTAGGAATCAGGCATTGAAATAGATACTCAGGGGGCTGGCACCGTGGCTCATTAGGTTAATCTTCTGCCTGCGGTGCCAGCATCCCATATGGGCGCCGGGTTCTAGTCCCAGTTGCTCCTCTTCCAGTCCAGCTCTCTGCTGTGGCCCAGGAGGGCAGTGGAGGGTGGCCCAGGTGTTTGGGCCCCTGCACCCACATGGGAGACCAGGAGGAGGTGCCTGGTTCCTGGCTTTGGATCGGCGCAGTGTTGGCTGTAGCGGCCATTTGGGGAGTGAACCAACGGAAGGAAGGCCTTTCTCTGTGTCTCTTTCTCTCACTGTCTATAACTCTACCTGTCAAATAAATTAAAAAAAAAAAAAAAAGATACTCAGGCCAGTTTCCAGGCAGCTCTCCTTTCTGAACAACTCCCCTTTCCTGTGCGGCCCCAGGTCACTGACCCATCTTGGCAGCCTGAGGCTGCAGGACAGAGAAAAGATGAGCCTCCGAATAAGCGAGAACAATGTGTTAGCTGACCCAGAAATAACTGCTACTTGAAGGGAAACTGTAGGTAGGAGTCCCTAATGCTGGGAGATGGGTCAGGGGCTATTGATGCTTTCCCCTGTGGATCCTCCTAAGCCTACAGCTCCCCTTGTTCTCTGGGAAGTTCCTCTTTTACCAGTAGAAATAGGACTTTGGAGTAACTCCATCTCCCACCAGGGCTGGCCGATCAGGGATGGACATCTAAGCCCATCACACCCACTCTCTCAGGATTGTGGAAAGGGGTCCTGAGGGCTGAGTCTATCCACACTCAGAGAAAGAGCTAACAGAGCTACAGGCTGGCCAAGGTTCTCTCTTATGGACTAAAATGGGAAACAGGAGTGGGGAAGGAGAAGGTGGCAGCTTTTCCTGAGGCTTGTCTTGGTTTCTCCCCATTTTTTATTCTTGCTTAAGATTATTTATTTGAAAGTCAGGGCAACATAGAGGCAGAGACTGAGAGAAAATCTTGCACCACCTGCAACAGCCAGCTGTGGGCAGGCCAGAGTCAGGAGCCAGGAACTCCACCCGGGTCTCCCACCCGGGTGACAGGCCCAAGTGCTCGGGCCATCTTTTGCTGCCTTCCCAGGTGCATTCACAAGAAGCTGGGTAAGCAGCATGTAGCCAGGACTTGAACAGGCATCACAGGCAGCAGCTTCACCTGCTGGGCCACAATGCTGAGCCCTGCCTCTTTTTGTTCCACTGTGCACCCCTGCCTTCCTCTCTGGGAGACCACTGTGTGTGCCTTCATTAGTTGTCTAGACTAGGCAACAAAATTCTGAGGCAGTAGGTGATAACTGAAACTTTACACAAAATTTCTAGACACAGTAGAGAAAGGGACATAGGGTGCCAGGAAAAGACAGAGGGCAGAAAGTAGTGAGAGTGAGCATTGTGTGGTATAAGATGGGGGGAAGACCCTGAGATGGTATGGCAGGGGAGAAGGGACGGGGAGGTGACAAAACATGGGGGCTCCAATTGGGGGACGCAGTGCTGTGTGCGATGCTGCCTTCTCTTCGTGGTACACTGTCTTCAGTAAAGTCTGCATTGCTCTCGGACAGTGCAGACGGATTCTTTGATGAAATTCTGCACAGATTCTCAGAAGTATGAAACAGATGAAGGTTTAAAAATATGGCCCCCAAATCAAAATGCCTTGTGACATTAGACATGTGAGTTCCTTCCTTAGAAAGGACTGGACTGTGTAACTAAAGCACAATGGGAGAGAATAGACAGAACAAAAAGGCAGCACACAGAGTGGCAGCACTGCAATTTCTCTTCTGTAATATCCCCAGGCACCGGGTTCTATTTGGAGCCCTTCCAGACACCCTGCTCAGTCCCACCCTCTAACATCAGGGTGGGCCTTTGATTTTCTAGTTTACTTTTGTATCACTGGCGCGCCTAAGACAACACCTAGAGTAGGTCAGATGCTCACTAAACTCTTTTTGGATGAATGAACCTTGGGCACAATTCCGATTTTGGCCTTTATTTCTCTCTCTTCTTCTGCACCAGCAGTGCATAGCAGATTAAGCCTATGCCTGCAATGTGGCATCCCATATGGGTGCTGGTTGGAGACCCAGCTGCTCCACTTCTGACCCAGCTCCTTGCTAATGTGCCTGGGAAGGCAGCAAAAGATGGCCCAAATCCTTGAGGCCCTGCACCCCCATGGCAGACCCAGAAGCAGCTCGGGGCTCCTGGCTTTGGCCTGGCCCCTACCCCAGCTGTTGCAACTATCTGGGGAGCGAACCAGAGGATGGAAGGTCTCTCTATCTTGCTCTGTCTCTCTTCTTAACATTTCAAAAGTAAAAAAAAAATTTTTTTTCTAAGTTGTTGTGCATGTACCTTTGAGTGGGTGGAATTGTTGTCGGGTTGAGTTTATATCACAAGTGCCATCAGTTATTTGGCTCTTGCTTTTTGACTAAAGCCAAAGGGTGAGGGAATTATGAGGCCTCTGTGTAATGTCACTTAGAGTTTCTGGAGTTGCTTGTCTTGTAGCAGCCTCATTTGCACAGACTGCCCCCAGTCTTTTCTCATTCACCTGCCTTTTCCTTTCTGAACCTGACCCATCAGCCTTTTCATTTGCATGACTGACATTACTTCAATGAAGCTGGTAGCAGCTTTAGATCCTTTACAAGGTACTATTCATTACTATTAAATAGATTCTAGTTCATCATCAAGACCCAAGTGGTGAGGATAATAATTAGAGCAAAAGCTATTCTTGAGTGCTTAATACGTACTAGGTCCTAATTCAGGGAAATATCATTTCATCCTTATACCACTCTAGGAAATAAGTACTTTTCATTTTTGACAGATGAGAAACAGTTCAACTCTGTTCTGCTTATCTCAACACTTCCACAGAAAATTACAGATATGGGAAGGCTCTATAAGTGGTTCAAAAGCCACTAGTCCTAGCCTCCAGTCTCTCAGAAAGAGAGGAGTCACTTTTGTAAGGTGACTGACTGCCCTCCCCCCCCCCCCAAGAAGGTCATCAGAAAGTAGGTGACATATTGGCCAACTGCATTAGTCCTTATAACCCATGCCAACAGTAAATCAAAATTGCCTTCAGAACAGTTCCTACTTAAGGGGGTGGGCATTGTAGTCCACCAGGTTACGCCACTGCCTAGGCCAACAGCATCACATAGTGCTCCTGTAACATGCGTGGGAAGGCAGATGACGGCGCAGGTACCTGAGCCCCTGCCACCCACGTGGGAGACCCAGATGGAGCTCCTGGCTCCTCACTTCAGTCTGGCTCAGATCTGGCTGTTGGGAGCATTTGAGGAGTGAACCAGTGGACGGAAGATCTCTCCTTTCAAATAACTCATGCTGCCTTTCAAATAATTCACTCCTTAATTAAAACAGTTCTTAAACCTAAAGTTTCCTACAGCTACTGCCTCTAGCTTCCCTAATAAGAGCTTGTGCGAACTTGGATTTCAGTTGGCTGATTTTTTTTTTCCAGGAATACTTTTCTACACACTTGGAGACAATGATTCAGTTGCATCAGTCCTTCCTCTTAATGAAGTGATTTTCAGGGGTTTGGCCCCTTTAGAGTGCATTTTCTTACATCCTGCTGCTGCTCCTGGGGCCCTGCATCCTGGTCTCCAGATGAACAGAGTACAAAAGGCCAGGTTGGGCCACACAGCTGACAGCAGGGGCACATGGCCGGCTCCTGCAGGCTTTCTGGGACGGAGGTCTGCCATCGAGTGCTATCCACAGGGTGTGTTCAAATTACACATGGCTGTCTTCATCAAGGATGGTTTATTTAGAAATACTGTACATTGAGGCCGGCTGCTCACTAGGCTAATCCTCCACCTTGTGGCGCCGGCACACCGGGTTCTAGTCCCGGTCGGGGCGCCGGATTCTGTCCCGGTTGCCCCTCTTCCAGGCCAGCTCTCTGCTGTGGCCCGGGAGTGCAGTGGAGGATGGGCCAAGTCCTTGGGCCCTGCACCCCATGGGAGACCAGAAGTACCTGGCTCCTGCCATCGGATCAGCGCGGTGCGCCGGCCGCGGCAGCCATTGGAGGGTGAACCAACAGCAAAGGAAGACCTTTCTCTCTGTCTCCTGTCTCTCACTGTCCACTCTGCCTGTCAAAAAAAAAAAAAAATACTGTACATTGAGATCTTTATCCCCATTCTAAGAAACTATAAGTGGCATGGCTTCCCCTTTATAAATTTTCAACCTTTACATTATTGGTTATGTCATAAAGTCAACCCATAGGTTTTTACTGTACAGCCATGACTGTTCGCTGGGTCTCCAAGTGACAGCCATACATGTTTTTTCTTTTTTTCTTTTTTTAAGATTTATTTATGAGAGGCAGAGTTGCAGAGAGCGGGAGACACAGAGAGAGAGAGATCCTCCATCACCTGGTTCACTCCCCAAATGGTCACAACAGCTGGAGCTCAGCTGATGCGAAGCTAGGAGTGTCTTTTGGGTCTCCCATGCCGGTGCAGGGGCCCAAGGACTTGAGCCATCCTCTGCTGCTTGCCCAGGCCATCAGCAGGGAGCTGGATCAGAAGTGCAGCAGCCAGGACTCCAACCAGCGAGGCAGGCACATGCCAGGCCCTCTGTCCTGAAGTCAGCACCTTCATCCCCATGGGCACTCAGAGGGTACTGGGGAAGCACCGACTAGCACCCGGGAATAGGCCCTGCCACACACACTTCTCAGCTAGGCGGGTCCAGACAAGTGGCCTCACTTCTCACTGTCCTCATCCACAACACGGGAACAGATCCTGTACACCCTACTTCCAAGAATGAAACAGGATAGCATATACGGAGGGCTGGCACACGACAACACGCTATTTCTGTTCTGTCCACCCGAAGGCTAAAGCTTGCAAACGAACGAGCTAGGTCCCGAGCGCCGGCAAGCTCAGCTCCGCAACCTCCCGTGGAGGCTTCGGGCACCGGCGGACTCAGAGACCCGGCCCGGCGGTGTCAGCCCCTTACTGCGAACGCCCGCCGCACGGTCGGCACTGCGCCAAAGGCGATCACCACGGGCACGATGTCCAGCGCTCCCAGCTCCATGGTGGCCGCCGCGAGCTCCTGAAGATCGGCAGCGTCGGCCGCGCCCGCGCTGAAGAAGGCGGCGACCCTCCTCGCGTGGGCGCCCGGCAGCGTGCGCTTGAACACGTTCCTGGAGATGAACCGCATGGCGCGGCCCAGCTCGCCGCCGGACGACGACGCCTCGTACGGGATGGCGCCAATGGCGCCCAGGAGCCGGCTCTCGTCCAGGGCGTCCGAGAAGCGCACCACGTGCCGCGTGCCGGCGCCCCCGTACGTGAGCACGGCCACGCGCGCGCCCACGGCGCACCCGCCTGTGCGCACGCGCACGCCGCGCAGCGCGGCCGCCGCCATCTCCTTCATGCGCGAGAACGCCTGCGCCGTGACGCCCCGCGACTGGTCTAGCGCGAACACCAAGTCCGTGGGGTGCACGGGGCACTCGGGGCTCCCTGGAAGACAGGACGGAGACGCTTAGCATGGTGCGTGCGCACTCGGATGAAACATCTACAGTGTATAAAATTAAGTACATAAACATGAAATACAGGTTATGCGTCTCATTTTAAATAGTCATTGTCCAGAGTTAACACTAATCATCTCAATATTAGAATGTGTAAAATACAAAATACATAAATCTTGAATTTTTGCTGTTCTAAAATCTAGAACAACAGTGCCTGGCATGTATGAATGTTAGCCATTATTATTATGAGATTCTCAATGTGCCAGGGAACAACTATATCACCAAAAGGAGAGAGAGGCGAGCTCTGATACACTTTTGTTCGACATTTAAAAACGTAAATGTACCTAATAAATATGCCTTACTGCATAGAGAAACTCTGAATTGTGCTCGCTAACTAATATGTTAGAGGCAGATTTTTGTGTCCTTATTCTTTGCCCTGTCCCCTGCACGTACCACAGTGGGCCATCTGTATTTGATTTTTAATGTTTCTTTTTCCTGCTAATTTATGACAGATGGAGATAGGAACTGTGTCTCCGTTAAGCTTCCGGGTTATTAGTTCCTGCATACAGTAGATACCTAACACCTGTTGAAAGATTGTGAGAGAGCCGAAGAACTGTTCTTTTGCAACAGGCTCAGGAAGAACAAGACCAGTCTATGTGTCAGATGCCTGGTGCTGGGATGTAGGATGAAACCCAGGGAGGCATTCCTCTTGGAGGGGAAACCTCCTCTCATTGAGATGCCAGTGAGTCAGATTCAGGGGTCAAAAACACAGCATGAGGCCCACGAAAGGGGCTCAGCACCTCAGACTTGCTGGGGCTCCCCCAGCCTGACCAAGGCCACAGTCCCTCAGCCACAGGCCTTAGTGCTATTCACTCCTGTCCTGGACCCTATGACCTTCACAGGCCAAAGGAGTTATCACCTGGCCATTGAGAAGAAATGTCCAAACCTAATCCCACTGTTCATCTCAGTGGAGACGGAATATAACTAGACTGTGAGTCTAGTTAGTGTGTTGAGCGTGCACACACATACACATACATATACATACACATGTATGTGTACATGTTTTAAAATTGAGATCATGTCAGTTTTCCAATTTAAAAAACGAGTACAATTACAACCAAATAGGAAAGTTCTGCTGGCTTTTTTCTGTGTTACTTGCATATGGAAAGAACAACAAAGATCTTCAGGTGCAATTTAGAGATAAAAGAACAAAAGACAACACTGGCTAAAGATATGAGGTAATTCAAGATTTCAGGGTTAAAAAAAAATCTAAGGAGGGTGTCAGCTTGCAAAATACAACCCAGCATGCACCTTGGAATGCCAAGGATCCTAAAGAATACTCGGCTGGATTGCAGGGGTACTTGGGAGGCCTCTACCAGGGATGGGTCCCCATTTGGAGACCTAACATGATTTGGTGGCTACACACAAAGCAGGTGATGGAAAAGACGGGAGACATGCAGATCAGCGCAAACTTCCTCCACGTCACTCACACACACACTGTGATGGCCACCTCCTGGCTACCATCATTTCTGTCTGGAATACCAAGCACCCTCCTGCCTCTGGTCTTTATACTCACCCTCCTACAACCTACTCTCCCCAGAGTAGCAAAAGCAAGTTCTAAAAAGTCGCTCTCTGGAGCCGGCACTGTGGTGTAGTAGGCTAAGCCCCTGCTTGCGGTGCCAGCGTCCCATATGGGCACCAGTTTGTGTCCTGGCTGCCTCTCCTCTGATCCAGCTCTCTGCTAATAGGCTGGGAAAGCAGTGGAAGATGGCCCAAGTGCTTGGACTCCTGCACCTGCATGGAAGACACAGAAGGAGCTCTTGGCTCCCCCTTCGGATCAGCCCAGTTCCTGCCATTGCGGCCATTTAGGAAGTGAACCAGCGGATGGAAGACTTCTGTCTCTCCCTCTCTCTGTCTGTAACTACATAAATGCAGCCTCCTTATTAGACCTTGCAAAACCCAGCTTGATCCGGCTCCTGCCTCCTTCCCCAATTTTTTTTTAATATTTGCCATACCTCCTGCATTCCACCCACACCATGCCTCAGTCATGCTGGGCTCCCTCCTAGAAAATGCTTAGTTCTGTTGCCTTTGCACTTTCTAGGCTCTCTGCTTGGCTCTTTCAAAGCTGGTTGTTTTTTATTCTTCAGCCAGACCTCAGTTTCACTGCCTTAAAAAAAAAAAAAAAGAACCTGGGCAGGCATTGAGGTTCAGCAGGTTAAACTGGTGCTTGTGACACTGGCATCCATATCGGAGCATGGGGTTGAGTCTTGGCTGCTCCACTTCCAAGCCAGCTCTCTGCTAATGCGACTAGGAAAGCAGCAGAAAGATGGCCCAAGTGCTTGGACCCCTGCCATGTGCATGGGAGACTAGGACGGAGTTCCAGGCTCCTGGCTTTGGCCTGGCTCAGTCCTGGCCGTTGCAGCCATTTGGGGTATGAACCAGAGTTGGAAGATCTCTCTTCCTCTTTCCCTCTGTGACTCTGCCTTTCAAATAAATTTTTAAATGTTAAAGAAAAAAAAAGTCCTCCACCCAGAAGCACCTCTGCCCCCTTTTAACACTTTGCTGTGACAGAACAATCTGTGCTTTATCTCTTGCACAACTAAAGAACTCTGAATCCACCAATTTGCTCGTTCTTTTATTTTCCGGCTCTCCCCTGAGAGTGGGCTTCTGAGCATAGGAATCTTGTTCCTTATACAACCCTGTGTCCCCGAGCCTAGGCCCAAGGCTGGCTCACAGTAGGCTTGCCATGCGTGTTTGTCGAAAGAATAAACAGACAAGCAGAGGGTGTGGGGTTGAGCGTTTACACCAAAGTTATAAGGGTATAAATGTAAAGAGAGTATGACGGGCTCCCACATCATGTAAAAAGCATCTGAAAAACATTAAAAACTAGCACTCAAAGACATTAAGTCAGCTTGATAATTAGCATCAGCACAAACTCTGGACTTCTGTGTTATCCAAGCTGCACATTCTGTTTGCTTGCTCTCTGAAAAGCCTTCACTTGTGTTCTGTCCTCTGCGTCTCCATCCCTAACCACTCACATCTCACAAAGGGAGAACTACGAACAGAGAATCTAACAGTAAGGTGCATGGTGATGTTAGTCATTAAAAGATTATTAATAGAAGGGCTGGCGCTGTCGCGCAGTGGGTTAATGCCCTAGCCTGAAGTGCCGGCATCCCATATGGGTGCTGGTTCTAGTCCTGGCTGCTCCTCTTCTGATCCTGCTCTCTGCTTTGGCCTGGGAAAGGATGGCGCAAGTCCTTGGGCCCCTGCACCCACGTGGCAGATCCGGAAGAAGCTCCTGGCTCCTGGCTTCGGATAGGCCCAGCTCTGGCCATCGCGGCCAACTGGGGAGTGAACCATTGGATGGAAGACCTCTCTCTCTCTTTCTCTTTCTCTCTCTCTCTCTGCCTCTCCTCTCTTTGTGTAACTCTGACTTGAAAATAAATAAATCTTAAAGAAAAAAGATTATTAATAGAAAAGAAGACCAGTTGGTTGAGAAATAGCTGTGAAGTTTAGCTAATGCTGAGTGATTTATTGAAGACAGGTCTCTGCTACCAGTATGAGACAGCAAAGGAAGCCCACAGCAATTTTATATCAGTTGGCAGGAAACACACTGCTTGAAGTCATCTTTCCAGATGTGTGACACTTTGGAGCTTGAATAAAACATGCTGTAAATAAAGATTACTCACCGTGTCCGCCAGCTGGGGAAGAAGAACAAAGGAGACTGGGTTATTGTTTGGGAGGAGAACAGAGCTCCGCATTGTGTAGGAAAATCATGGCAGGGAGGTTCTGCACTGCCTGCTCTTGGAAGACGACTCAGAAATCAAGGCAACAGAGTTTAGAGAAAATGCAGACAGAACTTAGCCTTATTCTTTCTTCAGGGCAGGGGGTGGGAGAAGAAGTGGAAAAACAGATAATCATGAATTAGCAGCTGCAGCAGACTCAGAGCAAAGAACTGCCTGGATGAGAACATTTTTGTAGGGGAAGGCACTGCATGTGGCCAGGTAAGAACATCCTAACCTCCCTTTCCTCTCAGTTTTCCCCATGCATACATCTATAGCTATCAATTTTATATTCACACACATAAAAGTATCTATGGCTATCTATAGAATATGTTTATACAAATTGAATATTCCTTATCTGCAATGACTGGCATTGGCTTTTGAATTTTTTTCAGATTTTGTTAATATTTGCATATGCATATGGAGATATCGTGTGGAGGAGACCCAAGTCTAAAATTTATTTTTGTTTCATCTTACACACATAGCCTAAAGGTAATTTTATACAATATTTTTAGTTCACTTATGTTGTGACTTTGACTTGTCACGTGATGTCGGGTACAGAATTTTCTACTTGTGATGTCACCTCGGTGATGAAGCTTTATAATTTGGAGCCTTCAGGTTTCACATACTTGGATTAGGGACGTTCAACCTGTGTAGTGCATGTTTACATACCATATCAATATCAGCAGTGCATTTACTCTCCAGCAAAGGAACCCTGTCCACCATGGCAGCCATGTGCCACATGCAGCCATTTTCATTAAAATGAAATGAAGAACGCAGTTTCTTTCAGAGGCACCAGCCACAGTTCAAGAGCTTGCAGCCCTCTGGGCTGGTGGCTGCGGGGACAGTGCAGTGGTTAACACCCAACAGAGAATCCTGTTGGATCACGTGGCTCGGGGGCTCGCACCTGCTCAGGCCCTCACACAGCCCTGCCTGCAAGGAACCAGCTGTGTTGTTCACGTGCTTTCCTAAAACATGCAGATGTTCTTGGTTGTGAGGCTTTCCTACTTTGGATTTATAACTTTGTATTGAACCCTTCTCTTTTTTAAAAGATTGGGCCCCATCACACTTGGACCTGCCTTTCAGTCATTACAGTACATAGTGTTCCTATCCCAGAAGATCTACTGCCCCAAATCAACCCTACAACACCCAATCTTCACGTGTACATTAAGAGGTTCCACACTGCTACCAAATAGCAGAATTCCAGTCGACTTGGCATTCAAAGGTTTTTAAAGTCTATATTAGGATAGGCATTTGCACAACAGTTAAGCTGTTTCCTGGGACATCAGCATCCCATATTGGAGTCCTTGGGATGCAGTCCCATCTCTGCTCCCCAATCCAGATTCCTACTAATGGTCATGCCTACTGGGAGGCAGCAGGCAATGAATAAAACAGCTGGGTCCCTGCCACCCAGATGGGAGACCTGGATGGAGTTCAAGCTCCAGACTTCGGCCTGTCCCAGCCCTGGCTTTTGGGGAGTGAACCAGCAGATGGAAGTGGGCTTGCTCACTCTCTCTGCCTTTTGAATAAATAAAAATTAGAAAAGAGAAATCTCCCTTTGAGGCTAATGCTATCTACAGAATTGGGCTCAAGTTTGTCTATTTTCTCCTCCAAAATGCATTCACAGAACTGTCAATGCTTCCTTTCAGGCCTATTGTTTACTTGGGAACTTACGCACATGAAATAGTAGACAGACATGAAATAGTATTTTTTTTTCTCTCTAAAGAAATATTTTATTTGATGGGGTTGGTGCTGTGGCTCAGCAGGTTAACACCCTGGCCTGAAGCGCTGGCATCCCATATGGGCGTCGGTTCGAGACCCAGCTGCTCCACTTCCGATCCAGCTCTCTGCTGTGGCCTCGGATAGCAGTAGAAGATGGCCCAAGTCCTTGGGCCCCTGCACCCACATGGGAGACCCGGAAGAAGCTCCTGGCTCCTGGCTTCAGATTGGCGCAGCTCTGGCCATTGCGGCCAACTGGGGAGTGACCCAACAGACGGAAGACTTCTCTCTGTTTCTTTGTACCTCTTCTCTCTCTGTGTAACTGACTTTATTTTAAATAAATATTTTTTAAAAGAAATTGTTTATTTGAAATAGTCTTAATCTCCTACAGGGAATGCTTTTGATGGCGCTAATGATGCTTTAACAGAAAAGCCTGCTGAAAGGGTCTTAAAAATTCAAAAAGAACATCTGCCAAATCAAAATAGATTTTGGTTTTAACATTTTGAAAAAGAGAGAGACAGAGAGTGTTGGCATAGTGAATATTGTTGATTTTTTTTAGGAGTAAATCAATCAGTCCACCCAAAAGCAAACAGATCTTTCCTGGAAAGGAAAGACGTACTAAACAGTAAACCAAAGGCAGGACTCCCGCCCACCAGGACACCCTGTTACCGTAGCCTCCTTCACACTAGGTGAGTTCAAAGTGTGTCAGTTACAATCAGGCATTCATAATGGTTTTGAAAAAGTTGAATGTGACTCTCTGATGTTTATTTAATCATTGGGGATCTCAGTGTTCTGCGGATTAAAAGCACCAGCTCTATTGCATTGCTCAGTACTTGGAATAGGTCCCCACAGACACACTGGCAGCCTGAGAGGGAGCTAATAGTCACCAGTCTATGCTGGCTCAAAATATACGCAGTAACAGCTCTCATTTTAAGAAATTGGCTGCTACGTCTTCCCAATCCTGAGTGCAGAGCTCCTGGCTTTTTTTCTGGATGCTGACAACTTGGGAGATTGCTGTCCGGCAGGGTACTTACGACTGTGGTCCCGCACATACTGGATGAGCTCACACACCTGCAGTTCAAAAAGAAGGCAAGAATTAACTGACAGGCTGCTAGGTCCTGTGTTTAAAACAAACGCACGTCATGGAGGGTTCAGGACATCTCTGCTGGAGTCAGGAGGTACATACGGAAAATGGCGCCAAGCCTCTGGCCCCTTTCACACCCTAGAAAAACAGAAGAAAACATAATGTGATTTTACTGCTACACACACACACACACACACACATCAGTTGCCAGAATGTGCAGCAAGCCTGCCCTAGCAAAGCTATAATTTTTTAAGGATTTTGTTCTCAAAGAATACAGGCAAGAACACTCATTGTCTACTTAGCAGTAACACACAGAGGGGGTCAAAGTGAACCATCAGCAACAAGCTTGGGGCCCACAAGCTCCCACAAGCTACTTTCCTCTGGCTGTAGCTCTAGGCAACAAAGATGGTCTAGAATCTAGGGATGGAACTGGTAACTTGACCCTGGTACTGCAGAGCTTAGGAGTAGGCTCACGGCTCAGAACTAGCTCAGGCTGAACCACCTGTGTGCAGCTGCCCCTCCTTGTGGCTTCTTCAGCCCCCATCCTTTGCTTGGGCTGGGGCAGCAGCCGGAGCTGAGCCTTCTTCTACTCCCATCACCATGACAACAAAGGGACAGACTCAAATTGAGCAGCTGGAAGACTTATTCTCACTCTTCCAACAGGGAATATATGTGCCTGCCTGAGTGGGGACAGAAAGAACGAAGCAGAACTGGTTTTCATTTCATGTGTTCAACCCATTCTTTGGAGGAGTCTGGCTACTCTCAAAGAGAGACACATGGGAAAATGCAATGGAGAGTGACCCAAACTCCAGAAGCAAATAAATTCTGTGTGAATGCAACGTTGATCACAGCCATTATTTGTTAATTTCCTCTCACTTGCATTCATTCACTAGTAACATGTTCAATGCAGGAAGAGGGAAGTGATTGGACAGATAACTAAAATTCGCTGATGACTGAGAAATCTCCTTTTAATATAATACTTTCCATTTCTTATATAATCAACAACTTTTCTCTCTGCACAGGTGAAACAGTAAAAATAGTGGCAAGGCAGCAGAGGTGGAAGCAGGCACATTTGAACTATGAAGGTCCCACGCACTGGCTTTGTAAGTGGAAAAGGGTTTGTAGCTTTCCCACCCACCTTGCGTCCTGGAGGTCCCGGCTCCCCCGGGGATCCTGGCTCTCCTGGAAGCCCAGCAGATACCTCAAAGAAGAATGCGTTTATTTAAAAATTATATATATGCATACATATGAGTATGTTTATCTTTTAAATTCAGATGAAAACATTTAAATTTCAAAGATGAAAATTCAAAAGTGAAAGGTTCACTTTAACTCTGGAAAATTGAAAGAGTCCCAAAAAACACCAAAAGGAAAAAATTTCCAGCAACCTCTTCTTCCCCCCAAAATCCTCCTTAACACTTTGATGCCTTTTCTTATTGTTTTATGTATGAAGATTTACATTCATTTTTGAAAAAATTATTCTTTATCATGCTTTTTCCTGTTGCCTCTTAAACTAAAGACCTATCTCTGGCTATATTTTCATGTTACTACACGTTCTTTTGCAAAATCATTTTCCATGGCTACATAGTATTCCATTACAGTGGTGGTCCACGAATAATCTAATCAATCCCTTATCATTGGCATTTAGGTTTGTTAGTGCTGCAATGCTAGTATAAAGTTACACACTCATTTCTGATTATTAAGGAAGAGGACTAGGTATAGAATTATTGAGTCAAGGGATAAACTTTTCTCTAAATGAGATTGCAGGTGACTAACAAAATAACAAGAAATCTAGGATATAAAATACGAAAACCCTTAAAATGACAACAGGAACAATTTTTGGCAGGGCACATCTGTAATGACACGTGAACAGCTGCAGTCATATACACAGCTCTTGTTATCTGCTCGCTGTGTTCCACAAATTGCCCATATGCATTCAGCAATACAGTTGATCACAGAGAAAGCTAGAATCTAGTTTAGAAATTGAGTTTACATTCTTTTCTTCATTCAAAATGCCACTGGATTTACAACCTCTACAGGAACACAAAACGAAGTTGTCTGACGTCGACTTAATTTGTTATAGCATTGCCTAGGGAATAGGAAATTATTTCTGATGTCCTCTGAGTATACCAATGATGTTGACAATATGCTAGGTGGGATGCAAGAAGAAAAATTAACTTACTGACAATATGTTATTTGAAAGATATAGGTAACCTCCAAGGGAAAAAATGGCAGATTGAATACACGCATTTACTTTTTTGTTCCTTTTCTGTATCTTACTAAAATGATAGATTTTTTTTCAAAAAGGCAAGAACCAATGATGGGAAGAAAGAAGAAGGACACAATTGCTGTAAGATTTTGGAGGCTGGAAAGTAAAGGCGTTTGTGTTAAATGACTTAGCAGGCCTGAGAAAGCTGAACTCGGTGCCAGCAGTCAGCAAATCCAAGAGCAAATGTGTTTTTTATCACACATTCCCAGCAGCCTGTGGATCTGGCAACACCACGTCCCTCCAGAAGTAAAGGTAAAAAGAAAGAGGCTACATTAGGAGGTTTCCTTGAAAATCACCGTAGGAGTTTCCAGACCTCTGTATTCTCAACAGCTGGGCAAATGGCCCAACAAACAGAGGAGAAACTGAGATGTGACTCTGGGCAGAGCTGGGGCCAGGGGTGCTGTGCTGCAATGGGTGCCTTGAGGGCTGACAACCAGCCCTTACTCTCCAGGAAGGATGTAGATAAGATTTGTTTTCCAGGGGAAGCTGACTAGACAAAGAAGACCCAAAGGCACTGATACTGCAGTGCCAATAAAGAGTTCCGCCAGATCACTCTCCATAAGAGAAACTTAGAGTTGAAACCCCACTCCTGTCCTCAGGACGCCCAGTCTTTCTTTTGATCTCAGTTCTTAAAAAGGAGGTGGTGCATTCCTGAGCCATATGAGAAACAAATCAAAATAGGAAAGAAAATGGCAGGAAACAGACTATGATGGGCAAAGACAACAAAAATACTAGCTTATAGCCCAGATAGCTGTTGCACCCATGAAACAAGAATAGTATACTGTAAATAAGGAACATTCAGAGAGCCAAAACAAGCTCTTAAAAATTAAGGTCTGAGATAAACATCATAAGATCAAGTCCAACTCTTCCAGAAAGTAGAAAGCAACTAAGGAACCAGAAAATAGGAGATACAAGAAAGTTAAAGGATTATATTAATAACCAAATAATAGGTATTTCAAATGCAGGGAATATAGAAAACAGAGGAAGAAATCACCAATGTGATTACTGAACACTTCTCTGAATGGAAGGACACACACCTCCAGGCTCAAGAGGCCTGCCTACTGCCCAGGAAAATGGAATAAAAAGTCTTAAAAACCATAAAATATTAAAAGACTATGGACAGAGACATGATTCAGTAAGATCCCATGGAGGGAACTTGAGTCACATACAAAAGACCAGGAATCAGAATGACTTTGGACTTCCCAAAGCAACAAAAGCCACTAGAAATGATGGAGCCATGACAAAATTCTCAGTTCACTCCAGCCCAGAGATGTACATATAGTAGCCACTACATTTAAAAGTAGAATAAAGTGGGGTTGGTGCTGTGGCATAGTGGGTAAAGCTGCTGCCTGCAGTGCCGGCATCCCATATGGGCACTGGTTCGAGTCTCGGCTGCTCCACTTCTGATCCAGCTCTCTGCTGTGGCCTGGGAAAGCAGGAGAAGATGGCTCAAGTCCTTGGGCCCCTGCACCTGTGTGGGAGACACAGAAGAAGCTCCTGGCTCCTGACTTCGGATCAGCGTAGCTCTGGCCGTTGAGGCCAACTGGGGAGTGAACCAGCAGATGGAAAACTCTCTCTCTCTCTCTTTCTCTCTCTGCCTCTCCTCCTCTCTCTGTGTAACTCTGACTTTCAAATAAATAAATAAATCCTTAAAAAAAAAAGAAAGTAGAATAAAGCCATTTTCAGGTGGTAGCTGTTAAAAAGAAAAAAGGACTTTAATTCCTTCTAAGCAAGTTACTGAATGAGTTTTCCATGAAACAAGGGAGAAATCCCACAAGAATCTGGGATTGGGAATGAGAAGCAGAGACCACACACAGAGGAGACGCACAAAGGGAACACCCAGGTGGAGGTGGGGGGATTGCAGCATGGCAGCTGGGTGCCAGGTAAAGTGGGAAACCAGATCAGAAGGCTCAGGGTCACGGTCAGATTTGACAGAATCCACACTGTATCTTAATATCTTCAGAGGGGATCTAGACAGATGGCAAATTACTAAAGGCAAATCAACAACATCTATTTTTTTTTTTTTTTGACAGGCAGAGTGGACAGTGAGAGAGAGACAGAGAGAAAGGTCTTCCTTTTGCCGTTGGTTCACCCTCCAATGGCTGCTGTGGCCGGCGCGCCATTGGTCTCCCATGTGGGTGCAGGGCCCAAGCACTTGGGCCATCCTCCACTGCACTCCCGGGCCATAGCAGAGAGCTGAACAGGAAGAGGGGCAACTGGGACAGAATCCGGCACCCTGACCGGGACTAGAACCCGTGGTGCCGGCGCCGCAGGTGGAGGATTAGCCTATTGAGCCGCAGCGTGGGCCATAAAGGCAAGTCATCAACATCTAAACAAATACTTATTTTCATCTACTTAAAAGGTAGTGAGAAAGATTGGTTGATTGGTTGATTGACTGATGGATGTCCCATCCTCTGGCTCACTCCCCAAATGTCCACAATAGTCAGGCTAGCCCAGGCCAAAGCTAGGAGCCAGGAGCTACATCTGGGTCTTCCACGTGGGTGCAGAGTGGGAGAGAAGAGAAGAGAAGAGAAGAGAAGAGAAGAGAAGAGAAGAGAAGAGAAGAGAAGAGAAGAGAAGAGAAGAGAAGAGAAGAGAAGAGAAAAGAGAAGAAAGGAGAAGAGAGGAGAGAAGAGGAGGAGAGAAGAAGAGGAGAAGGAGGAGGAGAGGAGAGGAGAGGAGAGGAGGGGAGGGGAGGGGAGGGGAGAGAAAGGAAGGGGAGGGGAGAGAGAGAGAGGAAAGAGATCTTCCATGAACTGGTTCACTCCCGGAATGGCTATGCCAACCAGGGCGGGGCCAGGCAGGAGCTCTGTCCTGGTCTTCTGCTGCCTGCCCAGGAGCCTTAGCTGGCAGCTGTACAGGAAGTGAAGCAGCTGGGGCACAGAGCAGCACTGCCATACGGGATGAAAATCAAGGTGAAGATTTAGAGGACTTAAACGAGGAATATAATCATTTCAAGGGAGCTGAAGCAGCACTCAGAATTGAAGGCAAAGTTTTAGCAAAATCATGCAGCAAACACTTCAGCTCATTCAGGGTGAAACCCAGAATTTGTCAATGTCTAAATGTGAACTCCAAATCCAGAAATACTCATGAAAAGTTGAAAAAGCAGCTGGGTAAGTGAAGTAAACAAGCTGCGAATCATGATAAGCTATCCTCTATGGAGAACAAAAAAGAATTCAGACATTTCCAATGGCAAGAGAAAAGGTTTATGTTTCTCATTAGTTTATTACCATTTTTTTTAAAAAATTGATGTTCACTGGGGGGAGGAACTTGAACAAATAGATGAACTTGTTAGCATGCTTCCAACAACATCTATGGTTAAAACACTTCATTAAGAAGGGAAATGATCCAGAGGTATTTCAATGCAGATGACATCTGGATTAATTTGGAAGTCTTTTCCAATGGTTTTTCTATTTGGATTGTTTTGAGAGTATAATATTAAAGAACACCCATTCAAAAACATGCTTGAGGAAACTAACTACAGCTGGGGAGCAGTTCTCTTGGGAAGAAGGGGAGGGAGAGAAGAGAAGGCTCTCCACTTTCGTACCCCTAACATCTACATAAATAATCTCTATACATAAAGTTCTAGTGACAGCTTGCAGCAAAAACCAAACAAAACAAAACTAGATCAAAGTAAAATTCACATGAAGCCAAACCTGGAAAACCTTCCAAGTGTCAGTTTTCATTAGACATCTTTATTCTTGCTAATTAACATTGTATTAAGATCAATTCACCTGATGGGTGCTATTCTGAAGAAAAGTGAGTCATATCATTTACACAGTCTAAGATGTATTAAAAAAAACTCAGCAAATGCAAAAAATCCTTTCTCATCTCTCTACCCAAGACAAGCTGATGAGATGAACCACAAGCTTGTGTTTATTCCCTGTGATCCAAGCATTGCACAGATGTCAGTTCCCCACAGAATAGAGAAGGCATAATCAGATACAAGTACTTAGTAGATGGAGACTTTCTCACAAAGCTCAAGAGCTATCAACTCGAGCTAAATAAGGAGAGGACTTTTCATCACATGCCTTATTAAATTTAGTTTAACGAAACCTTAATACTGAGGACCTGTCAGGGAGACAGGATTAAACTCATGATATTTTAGAAGTGCAAAATCTGTTATGCATCACAATGATTTTTTTTTTAAACTATGTTTCTAGTGGTAAGAATGGGACCTTGGCTTCCAGAACAGGTGAACTTGTTCTCTAAAAGCAAATAGTTCATTGCCTTCTCATCGGCATTATGAGCCTCGAGTAGGATAGCCATAGCCCTTTCCCAAATTTGTCTTAAGAGAACAGTACACACATTTGACACTTCTAAGGAAACAAGGGATGGTTGACATGATCACAAGTGCAACAGGAATGTAAAACACTTACCGTGTTGCCCCTGGCTCCCTTGGGCCCCGGCTCTCCTGGACTACCAGGGTCCCCAATCTCCCCCTGGGTAAGTTAATTAAAATAAAAGTAGTTATTAAAAATCAAATACACCCCTCTGAGATTCATGTTCTTAAATGGATTCCAACATGAATCCATTTGTCAGACACTTTTCTCTTCTATGCAGTACTTTCTTCTCTGTTCATTTGTATGGCTCTCTACAATGCACAGTGCACCCTTGTTTCACTTCTGTCTTCCCAGACAGATCACAGCCTCCCTGCAGACACAAAGTGTGTCCTTCGCTTTATCTCCGGAAGCTTTCGCTGAGTTTCGCAGATGTTTCTAGAAAAACGGGAAGCCATAAGGTAGAGAGTATCATTGCTGACTTCCTCTTGGAAGATTTATAAATATATTGGAAGACTCCAGCCAAGAGAAGTCAGATAACGTTTGTTTGCTTTGCATTTCAGAAGGAAAACAACGAATTATCTTTCTTTACCTATGAATAAAAAAAAAGAAACTAGAAATATTTTTAAAAGTCTGTCACTTCTAAAAAAATGTTCTTAAAAATTGAAAGAACAAAAAAGCTCTATTCCTTCTTTCCTTATGCTCCCAGAGGTGGAATTTGTTTAATTGGTTAGCACCAACTTCTCCTCTAGTGGCCTCTGATAATTTTGTAACCTGAGGAGTGTTTCTGATCTCCAGTGACTGGGAAGCATAGATACCTTAGGTCCGCTTTCTCCGGGGAAGCCTTCTTGCCCCTGTAATCGACAACAGTGAGATTAATACATGCTCACATTGCTCAAGTGGCTTTATATCGACTATAATCCAACTGCTGCCTTGATTTGTTTTTGTGTCTCTGAACCAAGGAGAGCTAGAACAACAGCACTGTTGGAAACAAACTCCTTCTTTTCTGTACCATTTTACGAGTTAAGATAGTTTTAATTTACTTTATAGTCAAAGGATTGATACTCCCCTAACTAAAAAGTTCAACCAATAAAAAGTAAAAAGAATCATAGTTCAGCAGAAAGAGTCAAGGACTGTAAACAGTAACCATTTGGGAAAGATGGGAACTCCAACTTCTAAATTAAACTATTTATTGCTTTCATCAAAATATCATGGTAAACCAAGACACTAACTGGGTAAAAGTACACAGTTGAGGAACATAAGCCAGCTCCCTCCTCCTGTGTGTACACAGCAGGCTAGGTCATCACTTGCTTGCACATCTGAGTCCTTAGAGAGGAGTTCAAAGCGAAGTCTGGGAGGCTTACATGGAGTCTAAACTTGAGTATTCCTTCTTGGGTCCTCTGTTTACATACTTTAGCCAAAGACTATCATTGGAGAGGTATACTAATCCCTATTTGATGAAAAATACAGATTTTATTGAAAATAAAGTATATTTTCTGCTTATTATAAGTAATAACTTGTTAAACATAAAAAAGAAAGATTACCCAAGTTTCACTATCCAGAATTAGTTATATACATATTTTGTCCTATTTCCTTGTGTCACATTTGGGATAGATGCTTTTCCTGAGTATTTTCTCAATTTTTTACTTGAGATTGCCACATAACTTATACATAATTATATTTCATATACATTAATTTTATAGGATGCCCAGTATTCAATTGCCATTGGCTATCTAAGATACACTTTTGTGAGAGATATTGTGTTTGTTTTTAAACTATAATTATTTATTTGAAAGGCAGAGTGGTAGAGAGAGAGGGAGAGACAGAGAGATATCTTCCATTCACTAGTTCACTCCCCAAATGCCCACAACAGCCAGGACTGTGCCAAGCTGAAGCCAGGAGCTCCATCTGGGTCTCCCATATGAGTGGCAGGGGCCCAAGCGCTTGGGTCATCTTCCATTGCCTTCCTAGGTGTATTAGCAGGAAGCTGTATCAGAAGTGGAGCAGCCAGGACATGGAGCAGCCAGAACTCAACCAGTCCTCCCATATGGGACACTGGTGTTGCCAGTGGCTGCTTAACCTGATGTACCACAACACTGTCCTCTAAGGTTGTTTTTAATTATTTTCTCTTCTCATGAATACGTCACTGGAAATTCCCCATTCATTAGCTTTATTTGTCAAAAAGTTTCAGATTTTATTGATTTTTTTATTCTTCCAGAAAATCTCTTTCACCATTCCCATTGGGATTCCATTTGGAATATTTATAATATTTTAGATTTTCTGAGAACTTGGTAGCCTCTCTGCTTATTGAAGCTATCTTTTGTATCTCAGTAGTTCTCTGACAGAGGCGCAAACATTCTCAGAAAGGTTATCTATAAATTATATAGTGTTTTTGAGGACTATGTGATTATGACTTAGCCCTTTTCATTATGGTTTCTTTGTAGTTGCTGTTGGTACACAGAAATCACTGGTTTTGGTGAACTTATCTTACTTCCAACTGCTTAGATATTTAGTGAAAATATAAAATTGTCATTCTGATGTACAGTTTTAAGTTACCACCTAACCCAAGGCATTTTTAAGAAATCCTGCAAATCCTCTCACTACAAGCCAAAGCCAGCAGAGTAAGATGGAGATACATTCTGGAATGCTCCCCTGAGCAGATGTGAGCACAGACCTGGGCCTGAGCCACACTTCATTGCAAAAACCAGAAAATCTATTTGCAAGTTTAAATTGTAGCTTGCAGCTTAAACCATCACACTTTTTTCTCCTCCACCACATTCCTCATGGGACATCAGTAAATAAATGAACAAAATATATTTTGAGGGCCGGCGTTGTGGTGTAATGGGTAAAGCTGCTGCCTGCAGTGCCGGCATCCCATATGGGCACCGGTTCAAGTCCCGGCTGCTCCACTTCTGATCTAGCTCTTTGCTGTGGCCTGGGATAGCAGGAGAAGATGGCTCAAGTCCTTGGGGCCCTGCACCCTCATGGGAGACCTGGAAGAAGCTCTTGGCTCCTGGCTTCAGATCAGCACAGCTCTGGCCATTGTGGCCAATTGGGGAGTGAACCAGTGGATGGAAGACCTCTCTCTCTCTCTCTCTCTCTCTCTCTCTCTCTCCTCTGTAACTCTTCCTTTCAAATAAATCTTTAAAAAATATATATTTAGAATGGTCCAAGACAGCTATAGTTTGTGCTTTTTCCCTCTTAAAATGGCAAACAAAACAAGCAATGAGAAAATAAATATCTGGCTTTTAGCAGATGGGCTTACCTTTGCTCCTTTACTTCCCACACGCCCATAGCCCGGACTGCCATCATCACCCTATAAACAAAACAGTTCATTACAGAACATCCCAGACTCCAGGCGAAAGAGAGGACAAGATAGCCAGCTTTTCTGGTCTGTTTAGGAGAAGCTAGGAAACAGGCTCTTCTCTTTAAGCAGCCCCTGGTGGCAGTAGCACCAAACGCAACCATCTAACAGAGACAGACAATGCATTCTGTCCCTTAGTCTTCTCATCCATAAAGTGGAAATAATGTCTGCTCCTAGTGTTATGGGGATTAAATGAGAAGATATGAGACATACAGTAATCTCCTAAAAACAGGAGCTTGCCATATTGCCCTCTTCTGGGTAACATTTGTGTTTTCATATCTTAACTCTAACTCATTTTTAGTTTGCTAGACAGAAGCAAGTACTCCTAAATGCCTGGGCACTGTGAGCTCTGAGCAGCTGGGGGAGCCTGGGGTGGGTTTCTGCTGAGGTGGTTCTGGTGGGAGGAAATGTTGCAGAAGGCTCCTGGGGATGCTAAAGACCAACTGGTCCCTGTTGCCATATGTCTTCAAGAGCATCCCAGCCCACGTCTGGTACCTGGAGGATCGCTGCCTTGGGAAAACTGCCACTTAATCCAAGATGAAGACAACCCCTCTTTCAAATTCTAGAAAACCATGAGGCTCAGTTTCAATGGTAGCTTTAAACTCTTCAAGAACTGTACCAGGCATCTATCGAACTCTAAGACTCCCAGGGCCAGATCAGAAGTAGTGATAAAACACAAACCGGCAAGCCCCGAGGACCAGGAAAGCCAACAGCTCCTTTCTCTCCCACATCTCCAGGTTCTCCCTGTTAAACAGAACAAGGAAATATGTCCTTAAATCCGAAGTGATGGCACCAGGGCAACCTCCAGCTGCCTCCATGTGTATCACACACAATGACAATGGAAGACAGTGCTGTGTGTCACACAACTGACAACTCTGGAAACACTGCTGTTGGCCTGCAAGGTCTCCTCCATCAACAACTGGAGCCTCAGCAAGTCTGATTTATTGTTTGGTGCAAGTTGCCATCTCAGCAACCCAGTGCCATGAAAATCTTTTACCGTGAGTCAAAGAGGAAGCTGTACTGCTAAGAAAAAAAATAATAAAAAATATAATCGTTTTCCCTCATGAGCTATGAAAATCATCTGGCTGCTGCAAAGATGGCAGATTGATTAAACCTAGTTTTAAGGATTTGAATGTGAATCAAGATAACCGAGGGAGCACAGCTTCCCTGGCAGTAGCATCTGACTTCCGCCTAGTAGAGCATCTACTGTGGGTTATAAATCAATCTCAGTATTACTTTGAGCAAGGTCCAGTTTCATAGAAGCATTTACATGGTTTATAAAGGAAAGTTAACTCCTTTTCCCCCAAAATAAAAATCTTAACATTGCAATAGTTTCAGATTTACAGAAATGTTGTGAACAAAATCCAGGTAGTTCTTATATACCTCCCAACTGCTTTCCCTATTGTTAATATTATTTTATGTTAGTTGCCCATATGTTCATAGGGCACATTTGTCCTACAAATGAATCATTATTGGTTCACTGTGTTCACTAAAGACCATACTTTATTAGGATTTTCCTAGTTTTTACTTAACATTGCTTTTCTGTTCCAGGATTGCATCTAGGATACCACAAGTCTTGTCTCATGACCTCTTCTAGATTGGAAAAATTCGTCAGAGGTTTCTTAGTTTGATCACCTATATAGTTTTAGGGAGCATTGGTCAGGCATTCTGGGGCGGTTTGTCTGCTGTGTTTCTCAGGGTTAGTCTTTGTTCTGGGAAGGAGACCGCAGGGTAAACTGCCTTTCTCATCACATCATATCAAGGGTACGTTCTACTAACATGGCTTCTCACTATGGATGCTAACCTTGACCTCTGGTTGATGTAACATTTGTTAAGTTTCTCCACTGTCAGGTATTCTCCACTCCTCTCCCCTGTTCTCTTTGGAAGAAAAATGGGGACGTGTGTGCAGCCTATACCAAGATATAGAGAGTGGTTAAATATTTTTTAGGAATAGAAAGGTAACACAAGTGTCAGAAGGACAGACAGACAATGTTCACCAGCACTGAGCTTAGTCTAAGGGTGAAACGGAATGGAGTTCCATGAAAGGAGAGCAGAGTTCATCTGTCCCGATGACTTGCTTTCATGATAGTCATTCTTTTTTAATTCTTGTATTTGTTTATTAGAGAGAGAGAGAGAGAGAGAGAGAGAGAGAGAGAGAGAGAACACTTCCATCTCCTGATTAACTCCCCAAATGCCAGTGATTGCTGGGACTGGACTGAAGCCAGAGTCAGGAGCTATAAGCAGATAAGTAACCCAGGCACTCCCACAGCCAGCTTCCTAGTTGCTAGGTCAAGTGCTTGCCCCCAGGGTAGACCTCCTTAAAGTATGGTCTGGGAGTCACCTGTCCCACAACCACCTGGGGGTTCTTGTGAAAAAAGGAAATCCTGGGCCCCATTCGATTACAGGCCCAAAATAAATACTTTTAAATAAGCTTCTTAGCTGATTCATACACTGAAATTTGAGAACATCTGTTTTTAAGGCAGAGAAATAAAGCCATATGGCTTGTCCAGGGACAAATACTTGGTTATTGGTGGAGCCAGGCATTGAGCCCAGGATTAACTGTTGGGTTGCTGGCCTCCTTAGGAACCTGAACTTCATGGAGTAAAGTAGGCATGTATTTGGAGCCTAGAAGGTCTCGTCCACCCTGGAGTTTGGATTTGGGTTTGCTTTGGGGTACTTACCTCCCAAATTCTTGCCTATTCCCTTAAAAATCACCTTCACTAATACAAAGAAACTTCAAAAAGTCCATGGACGAACAAAATTAAAATATAAGTTTATATTGGTGCAAGAAGTTGAAATCCGTAAAGTTTTTTTTCATAATATGCATTTTCCATGAACATCCAGAAGACCTGTCATGATAATCTGCCTAGGCACAAACTGCCTTGCTTGTGTGTCTTCCATAGTCTCACTTCCATCTTTCTAGGACCCTCCACTTCCGTGTACCCGCCCCTCAATTCTGTCTAATATTCTGAGATGTGCCTTGCTCTCACATGAGCAGTATACATTCCACATATACAAAAGGTCTTCAAAAAGTGGAAAAGGCACATTAGCTTCTAATTCCAGTTCTCCACAAGTATTTTGAAGTCTCCTCGTACATCCAAGATGTCTGCCACCCATGCGCCCTTCCTCACCCTTGGATAAACATTCTCACTGCTGACTCCTCTTCCTCTGCCTCCTTGTCCAGGGCGAGAGGGCAGCACTGCCTCTGTTCCAGTCCCTCACTTCCAGGCCATTACTGCTATGCTGCATGCCACGGAAATCTTCTGCTCTTGACTGCTCACCCTTGTCATCCACCTCTCTTATCTGTACCAACAAACTGTCTTTGCAACACCCGGCTGCCGGCTTCCATCATAGCTAGCAGTCCTCCATTGCAAAACTAACTCCCCTTCCCTCTTGCTCTGTCTCTGCCGGCCAGTTAGCATCACTTTTCATTCTCCAAGGATACCCTTCTCCCAGGATCTTCCAAGCCCACATCTCCTGTCACACCATTTCTCCTCACTGAACTTCCCCTGCTACCTTTTCTGCTTGCCAAAACTCTTATCTCCCGAGGCCCACTCCTAGCCTGTATCCTCTGTGAAGCTGCTTCTCCTGACCCAGGAACACCTCTATAAATGTTGTTTAAATATCTATTTTAGCTCCTTATCCCTGCTTCTTTCATATCCCAGATCATTGTTTTAAAAATATTCTGAAGTCTGTGGGGTTGATTTCACGTCGCACTTAACATCAATACACGTAGGGGCTCATTCAGTCAATAACTGCTTCCTAAGCACTTATCACACTCCAGGCACCATCCTGTTGAATTCAGCAAAGATCTCAGCCCTCCTGTAGCTGGCTTTTCAGCCCAGCCGAATGCTCAATGCAGTGGCTTGGTCTTCAAATGTGCTCAGCAAACGTTTGTATGAATGGTGGGAAGAGAGGAAGGAAGAAAGAGAACAGAAGAGAAAGAGGGAGGGATCATGGGTGAAAGAAAGGAAAGCCTGTCCCAGAAAAGCCCTCATTCCCTGAGATCCTACGGTTCTGATTGGGTGTAGCCTCTCATGAGATTATGCTCAGCTGGAATCCCTGACCTCACTGTGGTCCACACCCATGTCCTTAGAGGTTGCTGGCTCTCTAAGAATCCAGCCAGAGCTTAGGGGCAATGAAATGTGTTCGCCTTTTGTGTTGAAAGGGTTCTGGCCAATGTAACCAGGCAGTTCTCTGGAGTTGAAAATCTACTCCGGTGGGTTTAAAGAATGTGACTTACTTTATTTCCTTGGCTGCCCAAACGGCCTTGGTTCCCTGCTTCTCCTCCAGGTCCTGGAGGCCCCTGAAACGAAACAAGGATTATAAATATAGCAAAAACATAAAGCAACTTTCCCTGAAGCCCTTTGTGTTTCTTCTAAGAGGAAAATGAAGCACAGATGGGCCAAGAGCTATGGCCGCCTTGATTCCCGCTCTGGAAAAATGTATCACAGCTGTCAAATAAAGACCAGTAAATAAAAGAAAATTAATAAAGTAATTCATGCCAGATGTCGCTTAGATGATTGCATGTCCTTATGAGTCTCCTCTTCCAAAGAGATTTCAAGTTCTCATTGCTTTTCTCTTACAGCAGATGTTGCTAAAATGCCTAACATTTAAAGAGGCATTCTAAATAACATTTGTCTTGAACTTAATTCTTACTGGTCTCTTGCTTTGCTTGAAAGTTTTTTTTTTAAGGCAAATTTATCTTTACTTGCAAATAATATGATTTGTACATTGGAAAGTTCAAGAGACTTCACTGAAAACAATCAGCAGTAATACCAAAATATTTAAAAGAAGATAAATATTCTGAAAGACTTTTCTTTCCCAGTGTTACATTAGAAAAGTAAATGGAGGCCAGCGCTACGGCTCACTAGGCTAATCCTCCGCCTTGCGGTGCCGGCACACCGGGTTCTAGTCCCGGTCGGGGCGCCGGATTCTGTCCCGGTTGCCCCTCTTCCAGGCCAGCTCTCTGCTGTGGCCCAGGAAGGTAGCGGAGGATGGCCCAAGTGTTTGGGCCCTGCACCCCATGGGAGACCAGGAGAAGCACCTGGCTCCTGCCTTTGGATCAGCACAATGTGCCGGCCGCAGCGCACTGGCCGAGGAGGCCATTGAAGGGTGAACCAACGGAAAGGAAGACCTTTCTCTCTGTCTCTCTCTCTCTCTCACTGTCCACTCTGCCTGTCAAAAAAGAGAAAAGAAAAAGAAAGGTAATGATAATCTCTCCCTGCTCCCCTCCCTTCTCCATGTTGAAAGACTCAGCTTCTTCACCTCCATAGGTAGCTCTCAATCCATTCTTTTTGAACTTTCGCTTCTGCCTCTGCACAGAGCTAACTCCCATGGCCTTCATGTGCAGCCCAGTGGACATTTGGCTGCCCTGATCTTACTTACGTTTGAACACATATTCTTACTTTCCATTAACTTCTGGCATGTCAAGTTGCCATGGTCTTCCTGGCTCTCTCTAGTCTTCTCTCTTTAACCCCAAAGAAACTGCTCCCTCCCCCACCACCTGCTACCTTCTTTTTGCCTCTTCAATTTCCATGTCCCCAGGACTCTGTTCTCCATTCATCCCCACTTCCTGAGTGGCACCCTCAAAAATTCCGAAGATACTTCTATGTGAGGAGTATAAATAAATGCACCTCCAGCCAAAACCACTCACCAACACCAGATCATATATTAAAATGCCTACTGGCTATCTTGCAGGAATTGTCAGAAGTAACCATATTTACCTTAAATCATGCTTTTAGCCTTATATTCTTTTCTTGAAGGAATCACAAATTATTCCTCTGGAAACCAAGTCAGAAGATCCTGGCCCCTTCTAGCCTACCACTGAAACCACTCAGCTGTGAGTCCCACAGAATCTAGCTCCCTTCTGCCTCCATAACTCTTTCTTTATTTTATTTTATTTTATTTTATGAACATAAATTTCCAAAGTACAGCTTATGGATTACAATAGCTTCCCCCTCCATAACTTCCCTCCCACCCACAACACTCCCCTCTCCCACTCCCTCTCCCCTTCCATTCACATCAAGATTAATTTTCAATTATCTTTATATACAGAAGATCAATTTAGCATATATTAAGTAAAGATTTCAACAGTTTGCACCCACACAGAAACACAAAGTGTAAAATACTATTTGAGTACTAGTTATAGCATTAATTAAACACCTAAGAGTAATTGTGTATTAATTACAGAGTTCAACCAATAGTTTTAAGTAGAATATAAAAAAATACTAAAAGGGTAAAGTATTAAGTTCTTTTTTTTTCTTTTTTTGTTTGTTATATAGTTTTTTTTTTATTTAATAAATGTGAATTTACAAAGTGCAACTTTTGTATTGTTGTGGCTTCCCCTGCCCAACCTCCCTGCCTCCTGTGGCCCTCCCCTCTCTCACTCCCTCTCCCATCCTACCCTTCATCGAGATTCATTTTCAATTACCTTCATATACTGAAGATCAACTTAGTATATACTAAGCAAGGATTTCAACAGGCTGTACTCACACAACCGCACAAGGTATAGGGTATTATTCGACTAGTAATGTTGTTTTTAAGTTTCATAGTAAAACACATTAAGGACAGAGATCCTACGTGGGGAGCATGTACCCAGTGACTCCCGTTGTTGATTTAACAATTGGCACTCTTATTTATGACGTCAGCAATCACCCGAGACTCTTGCTATGAGCTGTCTAGGCTATGGAAGCCCCTTGAGTTCACCAAATCTGAACTTGTTTAGTCAAGGCCATATCACAGTGGAGGTTCTTTCCTCCCTTCACAGAAAGGCACCTCTCTCCTTGATGGCCTGTTCCTTCTGCTGGGGTCTTGTTCACCAGGATCTTTCATTTAGATTGTTTTTTGCCACCGTGTCATGGCTTTCCATGCCTGTGAGACTCCCATGGACCTTTTAGCCAGATCCGAATGTCCCAAGGGTCCATAACTCTTTCATACCATTGCTTTCACTCACTTTCAAGTCTTTTTGCATTCTTCCTAACTTCTTGGCTTTGCTGACATCAGCTCAGCCTTTCTCTAATCCATCCATTCCCCACCCTTTCATCAGAGTGATTTAAAATGTCATGCTGATGGTACATCCCACTTGCTTGTCTAAAATCCAGAAAACAAGCTTTCAGAATAAGGTTTAAGGTGTACTTGCTGTGGGAGATCCTTGAGCATCTCATTATGGCATGCCTCTGTTGCCTCATCTCCTGACACGACTTCAATCGCTCTATGTTCATGCACATCAAACCTTCTGAGTCACCACGTTTCTTGTCTGAACGTTTCCATACTCATACAAATCATTTCTTTAGGTGGTCCATTTTGCCCTCTAACGAGGGGCACAATGATCCTCTTCCAAAAATATTACAGACAGTATCACTGTTTCAGGAAGAAAACTGGAACACCCAGCTGTGTTAGGTCCCACCCATTCCTGCACTGTGCATGTGATTGTTAATTCATTTCTCATTTTCTTTAGAGACACCAGGGACTACACTGTACACTTTCTGAAGGAAGGGGCACATCCTCTGGAATTTAAAGCTCAGGATTGTCACGCCTAAGACTCATCCATCCAACCATATTTTCAGACACCTACCCATGAGTGATCCCCAAGAGAGATAAAGCAGTGTCTTCAATTTGTTAGTTTTCCATACGAAGTATTCATGTACTCACATAGAGGAAGTAGAGAAGTTCTAATTGTCCCTGATAACAAGATATAAATCGAAAGCTTTTCCCTAGGAGCTTACATTCCATTCTTCCCTCAGGTACAGTGGACTCCGTCAGCTGCAGATTCCTGGGATAGTATTTCATGTATAATCACCCCAAGCACACATAAGCACAAATGAGAACACAATGTTTAAGGTCCTCCAAAACAAAAGATGTCTTGATGGCATGCATGGATGGGTGTGCGGATGGATGCTACAAGATCTTGCTGTCAGAAGATCAGAAAGCACAATTCTTCCTGTGAAGCATCCCATGTAATACCACACTTGGGCTTATGACTGCGTGAATGGGCATCGATGAATTGTCACCTACTCTGATGCTGATCACTGGGTAGGGAATGCTGGTGGTTTCTAAAGGGAAGAGAAAACCATCCCTGTCTCCTCCAAGATATCAGGGGGTTTCCTTGACTTGAGATCAAGAATAACTCTGCAGTATAAAGCGAAACCTAACAGTTATAGGGGAAGGGCTTCAGCTTGATGTCAAATTCTCATTGGCTTTGTTCAAACAGCAGCCAGACTTCTATTGCAGGTTTGTTCTGTGCAAGATACCTTGCTGTGTGACAGAGTCTTCAATCCTCACAACCCTACAGTTAGATACACATTACTAACCCAACTGTTTGATCAAAAACTGGTTCTCCAGGCACTTGCCCCCAAATCATTCTGTTAATAAGAGAATGAAACAAAATTGAAACTAAATCTAACTTGGTCCCACAGGCGTATTTGGGACAGGATTTCTCAACTGTTACCATCCATGTGCCAGTCCAGATCAGAGTTCTAAAAATGTGGATCTCCAAATTTAATGCAGGAGGTGGGGGACAGATCAAACCCCCAATATAGGGACTTGGGTTGAGAGTTATGTATCCCTTGGAAGTTGTGCCAAGTGAAGAGAGAATGGAGGTGTTTAGAGCTAAAATGTTTAAAACATTTGTCCTTGGGTCTAGTGTTGTGGTGCAGGTTAAGCCACCACTGCGATGCTGGCGTCCTAAATGAGCACCCATTTGAGTTCTGGCTGCTCTACTTCCTACCCAGCTCCCTACTACTGTGCCTGGGAAATCAGAAGCTGGCCCAGGTATTTGGGTCTGCTCACCCATGTGGGAGACCTGGATGAAGCTCCTGGCTCCTAGCTTTGGCTTGGTTCAGCCCCAGCCATTGCAGTCATTTGGGGAGTGAACCAGCAGAGGGAAGAGCTCTCTCTCTGTCTCTCCCTCTCTCTGTAGCTCTGCCTCTCAAATAAATAAATAAAATAAATCTTTAAAACAAAACAAAACTTGTCCTTAGACAGCCTCTGATTAGAAGAGATTACAATAGAATTTGGGATAAACTGTTGGGGACATAGTCAAGGACTCCTTGACGTTGAATGAAACAGGGCAGAGGCAAGAGGTACAGGTTCTTCTCACATGTAATCCTTGCCACTTATTTTTATTTGCATGAGGATAAACCTTTGCAAAAACTCCCAACCAGCAAATATGAAGCTGGGAAGCAATGTGGAGATTAAATACTCAGCTTCTGTAAGAGATACGAGCTAAATCTGAGAAAAAAAAAACCAAATATCCCAGCTAGTAGTTAGCTAATGCAAAAGAAACCACAAAATACCTGAGAAAAGGCCAATCTTGAGATAAACCTTACCCTTGACTTCTAATGCTTGTCCATGCATCCTGTGCTCTAAACATGTTGAATGAGACATAGTTCATCAAACTCAGCTCTACTATCTGTGTACCAGGCTTCCTTTTCCTGAACACCTGCCTCTCCCTTGGTTATCTGGAAAATGTCTCATCCTGCAAAACATAATCCATTCATTTCCTCACCTAATTCACCATTTTCTGCCATAACTATACCTTGGGTACACTTCTCTTTTAACATTCAGTATATAACATCTCAATTACTTGTCTGTGTGAGTCTCTACTATGAGACTGGATGTACTTGAGGCTGGGATCTGGATCTGAGTGACCCTTTGATCCTAGGATAGATTTTGACACACAGAAGGCACAGAGGAAATGTCCGTCAGATGAGTAAAAGGAACAGTTGACGGATCATCCAACTTTGATTACACAGAACGATGAAACTCAACAATTGTATATTGTTATATAACCATCAGGCCTTCCTCGAAATGAAGATCTTAATACTTTGGGCATTAACTGTCCCACTAAATTAGGTAATGTTGACACAATGTAGTAGTAAAAACAAGGATTTATCCAGTGTTTCCTATTGCTGGCGATGTGTTAAGCACCAATACATATTAAATCATTTCATTTTCACAAAAAATCCAATGAGGTCGCTACTACTGCTCTTCTGATTTTACATGGAGAACACTGAGGGGCAGAAAGGTTAAATAAATTTCCCCAAGTCACACAGCTAGTAAGGTACAAAGTCAGTAATCACACCCGGGCAGTTTCACTCCAGCTCCTGCTGTTGACCGCTTAGCATCCTTTATAAGGAAGACAGCAGACATTTGATGCATACTCAAAATTTGTACTGAACATCTCCAACCTCCCTTAGCACTGCGAGAGTTAGATGGGTTAACAGGCAGTTAGGTAAAGTCCCTGCTAAAAATGGACCAAGGGAGCAAGGTCCCTTCAAAAGTAAAAGAAAAATGTCTGCTCCCTCCTAGGGGTGGCTTTTAACAGCACTTAGTTTCATTCCTAGCAAAACCAGGTGTGGGCTAAAGATAACCCAATGATGCCCCCCCCAACCCCAGAAGACCCACTGTTTTCTGATTGGACAACAAATTCTATCCTGGCTCCCTGATTGGCTGTTATCCCTTAGCTGCTGATTGGCAGTAATTTCTCTCCCTATCTCCCTGAGTGACTATTAACCCCTGTCTGCACAGACCTATCAAAAGTGTGTATTTCCCTGATCCTTTCTTCCCCACTGATTAGACAAAGTTCTTATCTCTTAAACTAGCCAATCAAAGAGTTACACACCATTTTTGGCGCCATTTTATGTGATAAAAGAGTCTGCACGTTCCAACTGTGCTGGCAACTCTTGCCCCAGAGTTTTGCCTCCTGATGGCTGCATCAGGAGGCTCCCTGCTCTCAGTAAAGCTTCTGCTTTGCTCACTAGTATTGCCAACGTGGGGCAAGAACCAACACCAGCCCTCTCCTTTAACAATATCATGAGTGCCATTAGTGACTGTTTCACCAAGAAACACATAGAACACTCATAACTCCAATAGAAGTTAGTATTTTGTATCTGATTTTCCATTCTTATTCTAGACATTGGTTACACTGGGGGTAGGACCTTGAGGTAAACCAAATAAGAAGGGAACAAAAGAAAGAACAAAAGGATATGTTCTTCCCTTCAAAGCTCGCTCCTCTTTTTCACTGTGCGAAGACCTGTATTTCTTGGTAGCATAGCCATAGACCCGACTGCAGTAGCACATCTGATTTATCCAGAGTGCCCCTGACACTGTGTAAGTTACTGAGCCTTCAGAACACTGTGAACAGAAATCAAATCACATCCCCCTTTTTTCTAAAAGCTGCAACTAAAGCAAAACTTTGCAGCCCACAAATAGCAAGCACTCGTGTTATTCTTCTAGAGTGGCTGGTCCTTGTGTGCAGTGAAGTGATATGAAGCCTATGACAGTGGATTTATAGAGCCACTAAAGAATAACACTGTCCTGTATATCCAATTGTGTTTACCTTTCTGGTTTTCCTTTGTAAACAATTTTGAGAGTTCACTGATCATGGATTGAGCACAAATATTCAGCACGTCTTTGAAATGGTCTTTTCAGTGTGTTGACAAGGGTATTTCATGAAAAGCAAGCAGAGAAAGAAAAGTGTGCTTGCAGCCAGATAAATGGAAGAGATAGAGTACAGAAAAGTGGTGCCTTTTGACTAATGCTGGCAATGCCAAGACACTGAATGATTTATGACTGTGCCCATCCTGGCCAAAGTGAGATTAGAGGGGACTCACAGAGGTATGCTCCAGGGCCAATGGAAAACTTAAATTTGAGTAACAGCTACTTGGATACAGTTTTGGATTCCAGAGGGAGAGAAATACCAAGACCTTCAGCTTTCAACCCAGTGGTATCTCAGTCTTTCATATAAACAGATGAGCTAATCACCTGGTGTATGTTGTCCTTGGCATTTGCTGCTGTTGTTTCCCGTCCCCCCCCCCCCCATCTCCATTTACGATGCCATCAAGCTTTCGATGATTCCAGGGTATGAATGCAAAATAGTTTGCATTAATTTAGTTCTACCATTTTCATGCTTTTTTAAGGTGGATCTTCATCAAAATTGGGAATGAAAATTCTTCATGAGTAGTAGTTGATATGCTTTGAACTATTATGATAAGTGTTAACTACTTCAGGGTTGGGCCTCTGCCCAGTTTAACCAATGGAGACAAAGTCATGGATTCCTTTTATGCTAATTAGTGGTGAATGCAGTTCTCAGCTCTGTCTCATTCATTTAATTTGTTATACAAATATGTGCTGAGCTCCGCTTGTACTAGGTGCTGCTGTTCTGGGGTACAGTAAATCAATACGAAAGCCTAGCTCTCAAGGAGTTTATATTCCAGAAGGGGAAATGGGCAAACAGCCAAACAAGTAAATAGAGGAGAATATTTTTTAAAAACTCACGGAAAATGGAGTGAAAAGGATGCATTTATTTTGGTGCAAAAACAATGTTGAATGCTGTGTATGGTCTTTACATAATGTGTATTTTCCCACGAACCTTTTGACAAATCTCTCACATACATGGATTTCAAGTCTTTTGCACCATAATTAATTTACCTTTAACTCCATTTCCCATGAACTTTGGAAGTGCCCTTGTATCCTGTAATATCAGGAAGGCAAAGACCAGGTCAGGTAAGGCTTGGCCACTCGAAGTCCGTTCCAGAGACCACCAGTATTGGCAGTCTCTTGAGTGCTGCTTGGAAGTACAGAGTCCCAGGCTCTGTCCCAGATCTCCTGGATCAGAATCCGTTTTATTAAGTTCTCTAGGAGATTCTTCCATGCTTTGAAGTTGGGAAGGTGCTGACGTTGGACAGAAATTGGTAGCCCAAAATATATGTTAAAATCACTGGGGGAGAATTCAAAATTACTGACACCCTGGCCTCATTTCTGGGGATTCTGATTCAAGTGTTCCGGGCACGGGCCCCGTAGCAGATGGTTTCTTAGTCTTCCAGAAGATTCTCACGCACAGCCGGGTTGAGGAGCGCTCCAGAAGACAGTTTTAGTAGGGCTGTGTGAGTTCCCGAGAGGATGGACTCAGGGGAGTGACCTGACCTGAGTTACACAGAGGAGAAATTCTTAGCTGAGGCTGAGCAGCCCAGACGAGAGCCTGAAATGATCCTCACCCCACGTGTCCGACAGGACAGCCTGCTCTGCAAGAGGGACCAGGGTTTGGTGTGGGCACCACATTGAGCACTGAAGCCAAACCTAACACACTTTGCTCATTTACAGCAGGCAAGAACTCCCGCTGTGGGGCGTAACCACAAAGGCAGGTGCCGTGAACCAAGGTCAAAGCCACAGACACGTTTTCATTACCTACCTGGGGGCCTTTGCTTCCCAGATCTCCTTTTTCTCCTTTCACACCAGCCTCTCCTCTTCGGCCCTAAACACATAGAATTAAAGCATTATTTTCTTCCTAAAAGAAAACACTTGAATATTAAAGGCAGAAACGCTAAGTCAGTCACATAGACAGAAATTGGAGAAAGAGTTCCAACAATGTCTTTGATTCTGTCTTGATCTTTTGAGGTCTCCCTTATCTTGTGGGGGACTCCATGGTCTAACAGGAAATGCTGGTGGTTGGGCATTCATGGTCCGAGTGACTAGGGCTTGGAGGAAAGACTGCACAGTTGAGTTCTTCAGAATTGTTTTCTCATTATCCTAAACATCTTCATGATCCAAATCCCTGTTTCTTATGTTAAAAAGAGAGAAATCCTTAATTATAAAAATCTGAAGCTGGAGTATTTTTATAGGCTTTCTATTCAACAAGTATACTAAACCTGGTCTTGAACAAGATAGGGCACGTGGTAAGATAAGATCTAGGCCGGTGCCGTGGCTCAGTAGGCTAATCCTCTGCCTTGCGGCACTGGCACACCGGGTTCTAGTCCCGGTTGCCCCTCTTCCAGGCCAGCTCTCTGCTGTGGCCCGGGAGTGCAGTGGAGGATGGCCCAAGTGCTTGGGCCCTGCACCCGCATGGGAGACCAGGAGAAGCACCTGGCTCCTGCCTTCGGATAGGCCATCAGATCAGCATGGTGTGCCAGCCGCAGCACGCCG
This sequence comes from Oryctolagus cuniculus, assembly GCF_964237555.1. Classification (NCBI taxonomy): domain Eukaryota; kingdom Metazoa; phylum Chordata; class Mammalia; order Lagomorpha; family Leporidae; genus Oryctolagus; species Oryctolagus cuniculus. The sequence goes on from NC_091435.1 coordinate 150,351,761, forward strand.
GCCGCGGCGGCCATTGGAGGGTGAACCAACGGCAAAGGAAGACCTTTCTCTCTGTCTCTCTCTCTCGCTCTCTCACTGTCCACTCTGCCTGTCAAAAAAAAAAAAAAAAAAAAAAAAAAAAAGATAAGATCTAGATTGCTCCACCTCTGGGATACCCAGTTGCCTATTAGCTGTGGCTTCTCTAGTTTATACAGAGAACCCCTCCTGCTGTGTTGAGTTCGAGCTTCTCCTTTAAAATTATGTCACAGGAAAAAAAATAAGAGTCTACAAAACAGAAGAAGTGATGCTAGGGTGACTTGTTAAGCATGAGATAAAGTTTCTTCACAAACCAAGTGGCAAATATTGCTCACTTGAGAGCAAGAAAAGTGAGTCTTCCTGAGCTGGCAAGCAACAGACAGAAAACAGCCAAGCTGGAAAGAGGGAGCCGACCAAGGGAGAGACGTGTACTGCCCTGAAATCCTTCCTGGACACGGGCACAACCTCCCTTCTGATGCCTAACGGTGTTGTGTCTGACTCTGGTGTGCGCAGCTGCCAACACAGCTTAGCTACTTTCATTTGTGGATCAAGGCTTCGCGAAGTAATGGGGCCATTGTTCTGCATAGTCCAAACAGTCATTTTGAGGGCTTTCAAAACTAAGTCTGGAGAGGAAAAAAAATCATTTTTGTGTGTTTGGACCTTCTTTCTTTCCTCTCGGCATTTGCTGGGACTTCCCTTCCCTTCTCACTGTTATTTTAGGCTGTGCTTCACCATCCCTGGCACTTGCTTCCTCTCCCTCCTGTGACCAGCAGACACAGCCAGCCATGGCTTGTTCTTTGGAAAGGAAAAAATGCTCCAAGCAGCTCCCCGGAGAAGTGGGCTAGAAGGGACAGGCCGAGCGCCATGCTATGGATCACCCCGTGGAAGACTCCAGCTCTGTTTGGAACAATTCTTTCCTAGAACGGAGCCAAGTTTTCTATACTGCAGGCTATTACTTGCTAAATTGACCACAATTTGCAGGCTTGAGGCTCGACATTCTCTTGGCTTAGAGCCTCCCTGGAGTACCGTAACTACCCAGAGCCCCGTGTACAGAGACTGCTACCCAGCAGGTTCACCCTCTTCTCATCTCTGGACTGAGACAACACTTAGAGCAAGGAGAACAAGTGTGGCACAAGACCAGACCATGCAGCTTCCTTGCTGTATTACCCTGGAATCTGTAATTCCGCAAAGGACTTTGAAGGCTGTAAGACTTCACATTTTCTCACCCTGATTGACCGTGATTCGTACCTGTGGGCCCCTAAGTCCCTGGGAGCCTTCGAGTCCAGCTGGGCCCGGGATGCCCGTTATTCCCTGTGGTGAGAAAAACCCAACCTGTTAACACTGTCCCCTGAGAATTATTCCTTTTGCATGCAAGGTTATAAACATGTATTTTTCAATCACAATGGGAATGCAAGATCTTCGCACAAAAATGTGATGTGCAAAATAAAGGCAAATACAAAGAAAACAAAACCTATAATTTCATTAAGTAGAGAAGACCACACCTGGTATGTTACTGTATTTCCTGGCATTCTCATACATATGCAAACTCCTTTGTACTATACTGTATCTAACTTGGGTATGTGGCCTAAGAGACCTCACAACTTACTTACATTCTCTTTAAACATCTCCATACCATTATCTCTTAAAACATTATATTTACTTTCAAATAGATGGAATATCTAAAGGTCAAAAGTTAGGCACTGTCTTGGGGGCTGGCATTGTGGCATAGCGGCAAAGCCACTGCCTGCATAGCTAGCTAACATCCCTTATGGGTGCCAGTTCGCTTCCTGCCTGCTCCACTTCTGATCTAGCTCCCTGCTTGTGTACCATGAGGTAGGGGGCAGGCTGCAGAGGACAGCCCAGGTGCTTGGGCCCCTGCTGCCCAAGTGGGACACTCCTGGCTTTGGCCTGGCCATCATAGCCATTTGGGGAATGATCTAGTAAATTTGAAGTTCGCTGTCTCTCCCTCTCTTTCTTAACTCAATGTTTCAGATAAGTAGATTAATCTTGAAAAAACAAAAAAGTTAAACATTCTCTTTGCATTGTTCTTGGACACTGCCTGAGAAGTGACGCAGGATAAGTAAGGAAGCTTTATGAAGATTTAATTTGGGCAATCAGGATATTCTAGTATTTTTCCTCTGCATGGCTAAGGTATTACTCTGCTGTTTTCTGATATGTATTACTGTTGAATAGAACTCTGATGCAATGTAATTTGTCATTCATTTAATGAATAAAACAGTCTTTTTATGCTCTTTAAATTAGAAGAAATACTTTAACATTCTGCAGTTTTATCATGATGTGACCAAGAGTGGATTTGTTGCAAGAAGGCTTCAAAAAATTGAGGAAAACTGGAGCAGGTATTTGGTGCAGAAGTTAAGACGCTGCTTAAGACAGCCACATCCCAAAAAGGAGTTCCTGGGCTACAGTTCTGGCTCTGCTGTCCACTCCATCTTCCTGCTATTTTGCATGCTGGGAGGCAGTAGGTGGTAGCTCAAAGAGCTGGGTCCCTGTCACCCAAAGCGGAGACTGAGTTCTGAAGTCCTGCCTTCAACCAGGCCCAGGGTTGTGAGCACTTGAGGGAGTGAATCAGCAGAGGGAAGTTTTCTCTTTCAAATAAATACAAATAAATTTTAGAAATTTGTATGTAGAAAATAGAATTAAAAGATAAGTTTATTATGATGCAAAAATTTTGAAATCCATGCATGAGGGATCTTTTAAAAATTCACAGAAGGGGCCGGCGCCGTGGCTCACTTGGTTAATCCTCCTCCTGCGGCACCGGCTTCCCATATGAACACCAGGTTCTAGTCCCGGTTGCTCCTCTTCCAGTCCAGCTCTCTGCTGTGGCCCGGGAGGGCAGTGGAGGATGGCCCAACTGCTTGGGCACCTGCACCAGCGTGGGAGACCAGGAGGAAGCACCTGGCTCCTGGCTTCGGAATGGCACAGTGCCGGCCGTGGCGGCCATTTAGGGAGTGAACCAATGGAAGGAAGACCTTTCTCTCTGTCTCTCTCTCTCTCTCACTGTCTAACTCTGTCAAATAAATAAATTCACAGAAAGTGCATATCTTGAAAAAAAAAACACTCCATGAATTTCAATTTTTTTGCACCAAAATAAAAATCTTTTAATTCCGTTTATAATGACTTTTTTTGAAGTATTTTCATATTTATCCTCATTGTATTTTAATTTGGGGATGTGTGTTTTGTAGAATTTGAACTCACAACTGCTCTTCCATAAACACTGTATGTTCATTGAGCTTCTGCAATTTACCACCAACACATGCACAGGGAATAGGATATAGTTTTTGAACAAAATATCCAGAATATCCGATTTTTATTAGGGCTTATTATATTCATAGTCTATAAGGGATTTTATGCAAATTGCAAGTTTCATAGTTAATTGATCAAAAATCTGAAAGAAAGGTCTCCTACTGAGTTGCTAGAGTTTGTTCCTGAAATGCAAACAAAATTAAATTTAACAATAATTGGGCCAAATTCTGTGTCTGGTCATGAATTTTTATGTTTTTGAAATTGAAAGTTCCCAAATATGTATTTTAAGATCTGATTTTTTGAAATTGTAGCCTGAATGTTTTCCAAAATTTTATTCCATCATCAGGAAGAATTTTAGCCTTGGAAGAGATTTTATAGAGCCATTATTATTCCAGTTCTTGACTAGACAAGAAATATTTATCACTTAGAGTTAAGAAAAAATATCATCTTACCTGTGGACCTGTCTGACCCCTTCTGCCACGAGTTGCCTAAAATAGGAGGAAAGGGTGGATATCTTTAATTCAGAAAAAAAATGCTTTTTATATTTAAGCTAGCAAAGCACTGACATAAATAAAAGTTCCCACAAAGTGCCTGACACATTCAACTATCCACTGTACCGTGAAAGCAAAACATTGCTAACTCTGAATTTGTATCCTAGGACCATAGCAATTGAAATCATAAACAATTGAAGTCTAAAGACACTTAGGAAAACAGATTGTGGTCAATAATTTGTCCTCCACTCAACTTTTACTAGAGCTATTCACAAGCTGCAAAATTGACTGATTAGATTTTTATTTCTTTTTATTTTCCCCAAGCACTACCAAGTAAGCCAGAAACTGGGAACAGAGTGCCAAGAGGCAGGAGGCCAGAGGAAAAACAGAAAAAAAAAATTGACTCCATGAGTTTCATAATAGATTCAGCCCAGAAATTAATGATGGTCAAACTGTTATTTTGAAAAAGCCAAATAATACACTTATCTGTCGGTACTGAAAAAAATCATCCCAAGCGTTCAAATGTACTCAATTCAGTTAATAAAATATCTAATCAAAATAATGATACTGTAACAATCAAGTGGATTTTTTCTTCCTACCCCATATGTAAGGGTAGGGGTCTGGGTATATTCTAGATCACTATTTCGTAGATCAGGATATCAAGAGACAGTGACAATTTGTTGTTTGACTTAGGAACACTCAGTAAGGTTATATCAAGTCGGACATTCAGGATTTGCAAAATGCAGTGAACGTCAGATAACCATGTCTTGTAGAAATTTGAGATGTTCCAAAAGGCCAGTATTGCAGACTTTAAATTCTGCTAATTGTATTTCAGTCAAAATTGGTTGGTATCAATAAAAGACTGTGCCGGTAGGTGGTGGGGAGTGGCATATTTCTTTAAAATACTGACTACTTATCTTCCCATGGAAGTCTAAATCCTCTCTATCAGAGGGAGGAAAAGTAGTTGTTTCCACTCCTTTAACACAGAGTTTGTCTGTTCTGATTCACTTTACTTCAGTTTCATTCAGAAAAATATCTCCCATGCACAAAGCATACTGGCCGGGAACCATGGGAGCATAAGGATGACAGACAGAAACCACACACACACACACACACAGTCTTTTTGATGTTGGGCAACTCTCAGTCAATGGGTTTCAGGGGAGGAGATAAGCACCACAAATATATACAAGGCAGAGTATGGCGAGTGTCCTAAGAATGGAAATGATAAGGATGTGGATTTCACAGAAAGCAATCACATCCAATTGGTCAAATTGGGAGACTCTTTCCAGAAGAAGGGATTTTTGAGATGGGCTTCAGAGCATGAGTAGGAGCCTTAAAGGTTGAGCCTGGTAAGAAGTCTTTCCAGCAGAGGGCGCAGTCCAGGTGATTCAGGGAAATAAGCGTATTTGGTAATGGCAGTGGGCCATTTTGGTCATAAGTGTGAGAAGAGTAGGAAGTAGCAGAATTATGAGGCTAACAGCATTGGGTTGAAGGCTCCTGCTACATTTAATAGAAGCCACAGCGGCTCTGGAGCAGGAAATGTACATGGTCAGACCTGGGCTTAAGTGGATGCATTTGCTGAGTACAAGAAGCTGAAAGGAATGGTACAGGAGGCAAAACAGAGCACGCCCAGTCTGCTGTGTTGTGAGGGACATGGTATAGACCTTCCTACTCACAGGTCTTCCCCTGGGTCACGGGCGCTGTGTCTTAAACATCACTAAACACTCATCCTCTTGTGTCCTTAAGGCTTGATTAAAATGAATTATCACAGCACACACTTGGAGAGTTCGCGCTCCCTTGGAGGTGCGGGGCTGGGCGGGGGTGAGAAAAACTGGACTCCTGTTATGGCCAGGGGTTTATAAGTCTCCTGCAGGGGTGAGACTGGAATCCACCACCCACAGGTAACAGAAGCATCTGCAGGAGTCATCATCTAACACCTCTGGGAATGGCTGCTTGGGATTTAAGCCCCAAATGAAGGTCGCGGGAGAGACACCTTGGGTGGACGTGAGAGACGGAAAGAAAAGGAGGAAACTGCGCAGATGATGTCGCCTAATATTTTCAAATACTTTATGTGAGCGAGATTACATCCCTCTAATTAAGATTACCCTGCCTTAACGGTTTGCCCCAGCACTCGCCAATGTCTGGCAACACAGGGAGACAGCCTGCCTTATCTTTAGAGGAAACACAGATAGGAAGGAAAGACAATCTCCCCAAAAGGAACCATGACGGAGAGGACCCAGAACAGGGTACCCACCCCATGGTCCCCTAACAGCCTGGCTTTCTGGGTGTTTACCAGGGCTCAGTTTCCTGAACAGGTGAGAACTGGTTTGGGACAGAGTTCCCAAAGGAAAAGTAGGCTATCCTGAATGATAAAACCTCACATTGATACTGGGTCATCATGGCAAACTCATTTGCAACGATGCACCACTGTCCTAGAGCAAATACCATGCCTTTACGGCAGTGCCAAGAGAGACAAGAAAGGCAAAGCAGAAGTGACAGCCCCTGGAATGAATGGGAATGAAAGCAGGCTTTGGTTGAGACTGTTGTTGCTTCTCGCTGTCCTTGGCGCTAGCCTCTATTCTAATTCTCAGGAAAGTCTGGTCCACAAACAGCCAATCCTTCCGTCTTCCCCATCCGCCGCAGCACTGCTGCTTGCTGACCCTATCTTTTCTCTTTGCCCCTCACCCTACTGCCCCCTGCAGTCTCCCAGCACAGCACTGAGAACCAGTCTGTCTCTCTCTACAACAACTGTTTTCCACAGTCCCTTTGCTACCTTCCCCAGAGAATATTTAGCAATATCTAGAGACATCTGTCACTGTCACAAGTTGGGGGTCCCAGTGACACTTAGCGGGTAGTGGCCAGGGACAAAATTAACATTCTACAATGCAAAACAGCTCCCACAACAGAGAATTGTGCAACCCAAGTATTAACAGTATTGAAGTTGAGAAATCATGCTCTTTGAGGGAGGTCATCTCTTATTGCTTTCCTTGCTCTTGTAGTCAGTGGCGTTGCTGATATATTGTAGGCGTTTAATAAATAGTTGGTGAATGAATCAAGCTCAGACTTGGTCCATGTGGTTTATTTCCTCACATGACACATCCTCCGATCACTTTCAGTTCAGTAGATAGATATCTTATTACCCTGAGTCCTCAGTACTCCCAGTCTAAATACATTTGCAGTTCTGCAGTGAAGAGTGTAGTTTTTCCTCTTCCTACAAGAATGACTTTGCTGTTACTACAAAAATTATATACTCTGATTTTTAACTATTTGAGTGCAGAGAAGACGCAAAATAGAACTCACCCAAGATCCTCTATCTAGAAGTTACCATCATTGACACTGGGTAATCATGATTTCTGACCACACATCCTTTAATGAATTTTTACAAACAGAATTCTGAACAGTGGGACAGTGATTAAAAAGGATACAATTCCTGCTTTTAAAATTAAATACTACATTTAATTTTCCTTGAATTTAACAGAAGAAACATAAGACAGAGGAATAGGATTGTCAGCGAGCAACATTTCTATTAATCTTAACAACCATTTTTGTCTATCTTGCCCCAAGCATCACCAGCTTCCTGTCTTAATTTTCTATTGTCTTATTCATCCCCTGAACTTTTTTTTAGAAGGCTTTTATTTAATGAATACAAATCTCATATGTACAGCTTTTAGGAATATAGTGGCTCTTCCCCCCATTCCTGCCCTCCCACCCTGACTCCCATCCCACCTCCTACTCCCTCTCCCATCCCATTCTTCATTAAGGTTCATTTTTAATTGACTTTATATCCAGAAGACCAACTCTATATCAAGTAAAGATTTCAACAGTTTGTACCCACACACACACACAAAGTATAAAGTACTATTTGAAGACAAGTTTTACCATTAATTGTCATAGTACAATTCATTAAGGACAGAGGTCCAAAACATGGGGAGCAAGTGCACAGTGACTCCTATTGTTGATTTAACAATTAACACTCTTATTTTTGATGTCAATGACCACCTGAGGCTCTTGACATAAGCTGCCAAGGCTATGGAAGCCTTTTGAGTCCACAAACTCTGTCAGTATTTAGACAGGACCATATGCAAAGTGGAAGTTCTCTTCTCCCTACAGAGAAAAGTACATCTTTCTTTGATGGCCCCTTCTTTCCACTGCAGTCTCACTCACAGAGATCCTTCAGGCAGAACATTTTTTGCCACCATGTCATGGTTTTCCATGCCTGAAATGCTCTCATGGGCTTTTCAACCAAATTTGAATGCCTTGAGGGCTGATTCTGAGGTCAGAGTGCTCTTTAGGGCATTTGTCATTCTATGAGTCTGCTGTGCGGCCTGCTTCCCATGTTGGAACTTTCTCTCCTTCTCAATTCTATCTATTGTTATAACCACACACTTGGTCTTATTTATGTGATCCCTTTGACACTTAATCCTATCTATATGATCAGTTACACACTTAATATGATCACTTTATCATGTAAAATGCATCCTCTGAACTTTTTAAAACAGTAATAATGTCTGAACTTTTGAAAGTTTGAAGAACTACTTGCCAGGGTTCTACTTTTCTCTTGAATAACTCCTCTTCTAATGAGGGTTTATCTGCCCCTTGCTTGTAAGGTTTCCTTCACCATGCATTGCAGCTTCTAGGCCTAGATCCTGAGTGCTAGTTATCTCATTAATAAAGATCAATAGATCTGTTTTTTTTTTTAAAGATTTATTTTTAAAATTGAAAAGTCAGAGTAACAGAGACAGAGGGAGAAATCTTCCATCCACTGGTACACTCTTTGTATAGCCTCAACAGCTGGAGCTGGGCCAGCAGCTTTCTCATTCATGTGTTGTCTCATTTTCTTAGTAAACGAATTGCCTTTTACCCTAGGGCCACACCTGGCTAACCTGTTGGCACTGAAGAGAGCCATGGATTTCACAGTGGGTGGCTCACAGTTTGTTCCTCCCACCTCATCGCTTCTGCAGGCAGCATGGCCTTGGTTGCTGGTTGCAGACAATACAAGGGAACACTTTTCAGCTTCCCATTCTTCCTGCCCCTCTGCTGAACTGTGTTCACAGCTCCTTCAGGACAAGGGCAGTAGCTGCAGAGAAATCTGATCCTGACCTGAGGTCTGAGGACTGAGGTCTGAGGTCTGAGCTGGTGTGTGTCAGAGCTCTAAGTCCTTCCTCATCAAGGTCCAGACTTAAACATAGTTGGCTAGTAGTTGTCATCACTTGTGGTTATCATTTGTTTCTCTATTTTTAATGTCTGTTGTTTTTGGTGAATTGCACTAAGAAGTGTAAAAAAAAAACTCTTCTACTTTGCCATTCTCAGCCGGAACTCCTGCTTCTCCTCCTGAATGACTTGGCTCAATCTGTAACTCACACTTGGGGCTGCATTGCTGAGGACTTGTGTGGTATAAATAATGATATGTGGTGATATTGCATTAGCCGTTAGAGGCTATAAAATACTAAAAGCACATCCTCATGTGCCAAGATTTCCTGGATAATATTTTTTTAAATCATAAATACTTTCCAGGGGTATGTAAGCTGGCTACACCCTTTGAGAAAGTGAAATGAACAGCAAATGCATTTCTTTATCTGTGTTAACCCAGCATTAGCAAATCACTTTTCCAGCAATTTTAAGACATTTCATATTTTGGGGAGAGGTGGAGGAAGTCAAAGAAGCCTGGACAACTAAATAAATAATGGAAAGAAAATGTTGTAAAATGACATAAGACAGGCCTAATTTAGGACCCTAAGGCAGGCATTTAAGCAGATTTCATTAAAGGCATCTTTGCTTATTGGATAAAGAGTTTATTTATAATCTCTGTGCTTTTCTATGCAGCCAAGCATAGAACATTTTAAAATGCTCATTGCAAAAATAACAAAGTAAATCAAGTAACAAAATAAGAATCAACCAAAAAAAAAAAAAAAAAAAAGAATATGCCCAAACCAGGAATGTCTTTTCTTTCTTTTTTGCCCTGATTTTTCTTAAAAGCCATGGAACCTGGCACAGCAACTGAGTGCAGACTTCATACGACATCACTGGTGATCTTGGACAGCATAGCCAGGAACCCAGACCCACACTTCTTCCCCTGCCTGGCCATCTGTGGTCTCTTTGCGCAGCTGTCTCCCTGATGGGTAATTTCTCCCACAACTTTCCTACCTCCACTGCAGGGGTCTTCCTGAGTCCCTGGCCTGTTTTACTCTGGGATAAATGCTAAGTGGGTTTTCCTGAGGCAGTTGACCATCCCACCGATGCCTGTCAGCCAGCCATTTTCATCACGGTATAAACTACCACAACAGAGGGGACCCTGGTCTAAAGGGCTCTTACCGTCTTTCTTCTGGAGCCTGGAGTCCCAGGGGCGCCCGGCCAGCCTCTCCTGCCCTGTCAAAGGAACAGACAGATGATGGCAGTGACCACACAGCACTGGCAAGTGCTCTTTAGCCTCAGCTTGTGGTTCAGGGACCAAGTCCACACGAATGTTGGGTATCTTCCCTTGGAACGTGGCGTCAATGTCCACGGGTCATAAGTCTCATGTCCATGGGAGTCAAGAAGAAAGACCGGACAACCTGCTAACTTGTCTTTCCCTCATCGTCACCGCTGTGGAACTTGCGTTTGGGGCACCAGCCACAGAGTATTTAAATCAAACTATCCCCACTGTCACCACAGTGGGTTTAATGGAAGATTCCCACCTGTCAGGTATGGTCGCTACTACATGTTTGGATTTCTACCTTTGGATTTCCTATTCTGTTTGGCTAACCTGTGTAGATGAATACCCTACTATGATTGAAACCTCATAAAACTAACAAGTCTCCCCAGGGCACAAAAGTACCGAAAATAATATGAGTCTCCTAGGAGACTGACATTAGCACTTACTAACAGTGCCCAGTAACATTTGCAGACGGTTCTGATGTGGCCCTTAATTCCCACCACAGCCATCAACTTCCAGAAGTAGGCTATTCACCCAGTTCCTCAGGTGAGAAAAATGAGATTTTTAGGAAGTGATCCAAGGCTGCAAATCTGGGGCAGGACAGATCACGAGGTCAGCCTGTCCTCAGAGAAAACTCTTTCTACCCCATCAGACTTCTGCCCCAGGAGGGACCATCGAGGGAAGTTTCTCATCAGGAAGATCCAGAGACATACAGGTTCTAGATAACCATGTTTTAAAATCCTAAAAACAGACTGCATCTTGTGGGGTTTCATGGGATTTGTCTCAGGAGACTTGCCTTAAGGTTGTGAGTCATCGAAATCTACCAGTTCTTGTTCTTTTTGTCATATCCTACTGATCATATGATGTCTTATTAGTGTATGTGTCCTCTGGCTACTAGAAAGGCCAGGAGCCCTTGCTACCATGGTTCTGTCATCAGCTGCTCTATCTTATTTATTTTTTAAAAAATTTTATCCATTTATTTGAGAGGTAGAATTACAGAGAGAGGAAGAGACAGAGAGAAAGGTCTTCCATCCGCTGGTTCACTCCCCAAATGGCCACAATGGCTGGAGCTGGACTGATTTGAAGCCAGGAGTTTCTTCCAGGTCTCCAATGTGGGTACAGGAGCCCAAGCACTTCAGCAATTTTCCACTACATTCCCAGGCCACAGCAGAGAGCTGCATCAGAACAAGAGCACCCAGGACACGAACTGGTGCCTGTATTGGATGTCGGGCCATAGGCGTAAGCTTAGCCCACTACGCCACTGCACTGGCCCCAGCTGCCCTATTTTTCAAGTAAGGGTTCTGATGTTTCTCTTCAGGAAGGAAGACCTCAAGTGTGTGGAAAAGTCAGTCATCATACATTTAGAGGCAGAAGAAGAAAATGTTTCTCCAATCTCACAGACAAGGAGGAGTGAAAGATCACTGTGCTCCTAACAATAGTTCTTCTTTTTCTTTTTTCTTTTTCTTTTTCTTTTTCTTTTTTTGACAGGCAGAGTGGACAGTGAGAGAGAGAGACGGAGACAGAGAGAAAGGTCTTCCTTTTGCCGTTGGTTCACCCTCCAATGGCCGCCGCACCGCGCTGATCTGAAGGCAGGAGCCAGGTGCTTCTCCTGGTCTCCCATGGGGTGCAGGGCCCAAGCACTTGGGCCATCCTCCACTGCACTCCCGGGCCATAGCAGAGAGCTGGCCTGGAAGAGGGGCAACCGGGACAGAATCCGGCGCCTTGACCGGGACTAGAACCTGGGGTGCTGGCGCTGCAAGGCGTAGGATTAGCCTATTGAGCCACGGCGCCGGCCACAATAGTTTTTCTATACCAACTCTATCCACTTTGATTCCAAGTTATGTATCAGACGTCTTGTACTCAATCACTAAGAACTTGAGCTCACAGCACCCACATCGTCATTTTACAAGCTTCCTGGCAAATGCCCACTTAATTACTTGTCTTCCAGGTTCTCCTTTTGAGCCCTTGGGTCCTTCTATGCTGTTGTCAGTTCCAGGATTTCCCTGAGAAGTAGAAAATGAGAGAAGAAAGTTAATAGGTTTTGAACATTTCTCCTTAAAATATAACTGAAGCATAATGCATTTAACTGTCCCTCAAAAAGTTCACAAGACACTTGAAAACAGATTCAAATTTCAGACGATTTAGAAGTTTTCTTTTCTTCCTGTGCTTGGTGTTAGCAGAGGGATCACAGAGATCTCAGGTGAGCGTGTGGGGAGAAAGCGGGGACTCAGCGTGGAAGGCAGAGCCAAAGGAAGCCAGGGTGATGCGGCTCAGATGGACGGCAGTGTCGTCCTAGGTGTGGAGGGACCTCTTATTGCTATTGCCACTTTTACATTTACTTTGTTCACACTTCAGGGTTGGTGGATCTCACTCTCCCCTGCCCTTGGGAGAAGGCAAATTGTTGGCACTGCCCCACTGTAGGAATGGGAAAACGTTGAGTGATGCTGAGGACTGCCCCTGGCGCCCACTCTTACTTTGCTTTGATGTCCCATAAACTCACCCTCATTTTTTTTTTTTTTGTTTTAGATTTCAGGAAATTCTGGAATCATGAGTTTTCTCTAGTAGTCAAGGAAATGTTCCAACAGAAACTCAGTCAAAATGGGCACAGAGCTGGAACATTATCCTTAGTGGCCCAAACCAAAGGCTTTCTTTTTTGAGTAGTAGGGACAATGCATACCCTGTCTAGGCTGAGACAGTTGACTGAGCTGGTTGATTCAGTCAATGCTTCCCTACACTGAGAAGGGACAATAATTATCCAATTCCATGGAGTGCCAGCTGCTGGGCTGTCAACTGTCAGCAGCCCAGATTGCCTTCATCAATCAATAAGCAATTTGCAATCACCAACAGAGATACATCATTGATCCAGATATGTAATAAACTCTTTGAATAAGCAGTTTTTCCTCAGTGGTAGAGATTATAGATTAAAGGGATCAAAGAGATGGACTTGAAATTTATTTGATATAACCGATATTACTAAAGTATACATAAAATTAAGAATTTTCTCTATTTTTTCTTCCCTATATTTAAGTATCGGTCTCTAAAAACCAAGTAGTGTATACTTAAATTATAACATTAGAAAACTGTATTTTGGTGAAAAGGGACAAGTGGGGAAAAGGGAATGTAAGCCCAGAGTTTTATGCCACTAGACATGTCAGCCCCTTATGATTACCCAATTCTAAAGGATTTGGTGGAGGAAGTCACATAAGAAAGGATCACATCAGAACATTTTACAGAACCACACCAACTTCTCGTGGACAGCTGCTTGGCCAATGTAGGTTGGGACTTGGTTAGTTTTCCCATAGCTATGCAACCTGACAAAAGAGCGCTGTTGGACATGCTCATGACTAAACATGGATTCTAACAGTGACCAGTTAGGCCAGTTTTCTGCAGATGCAAGATTAAAAGAATACATATTTCAGTAAAAATGGGAAACTCCAAACAACCAGATGAACTTCCATGTGATCACAGATTCAATCTGAGTAGGCTGAGATTTTCAGCAAATTTGTACCATCTGCATGCATTCCTGTAAATAACACGATCATATGTGTGCTCTGTTTATTCTATCAATCTTTATCTCCTGAGTTTTGCCCTAATTAATAATCCACTAGAACTACACTTAATGAAGTACACAGAGTTGTCTTAGATTTGAGATTCACACATGCCCAAATGAGTGGGAAGAACTGTTATGCACTAAAGTTAGGATAACGGGGGTGGGCAATTCGCTTAGTGGCTAAGACTGCTTGGGATGCTGGTTATCCATATTGGAGTGCCTGGGCTGGAGTACTGCCTCTTCTTCCAACGCAGCTTCTTGCTAATAGTGGGGGAGGCATCTGGTAACGGCACCAGTACTTGAGTCCCTGCCACCTACATGGGAGATCAGGACTGCATTCTGGGCTCGTGGCTTTGGCCTGGCCCAGCCCTCACTGTTGCAGGTATTTGGTGGTAGTCAGTCGATGGAAGATCTCGGTCAGTCCCTATATCTCTATCTCTGTCTCTATCTCTATCTCTATCTCTATCTCTATCTCTATCTCTATCTCTATCTCTATCTCTATCTCTGCCTGTCTTTCTTTTCTTTTTTTTTTCTTTTCTTTTTTTTTTTTTGACAGGCAGAGTGGACAGTGAGAGAGAGAGAGACAGAGAGAAAGGTCTTCCTTTGCCGTTGGTTCACCCTTCAATGGCCGCCGTGGCCGGTGCGCTGCGGCCAGCGCATCACACTGATACAAAGCCAGGATCCAGGTGCTTCTCCTGGTCTCCCATGGGGTGCAGGGCCCAAGTACTTGGGCCATCCTCCACTGCACTCCCGGGCCACAGCAGAGAGCTGGCCTGGAAGAGGGGCAACCAGGACAGAATCCGGCGCCCCAACCGGGACTAGAACCTGGTGTGCTGGCGCCGCAAGGCAGAAGATTAGCCTAGTGAGCCATGGCACCGGCTATCTCTGTCTTTCAAATGAAGTGAAAATAAATTAAAATGTTTTAATAACCGAAAACATAAAGTTCAGATGGTGAAAGAGAAGAGAAAGAGAAATCCTTATAGGTTGAATTTTCAGCCATTTTTAAGTCATAGAACATTTTTTTGAAGATTTATTTTATTTATTTGACAGGGAGAGAGAGAGGGAGAGAGAGGGCGGGGGATGAGAGAGAGAGAGAGAGAATGATTTTCCATCGCAAATGGCTGCAACAGCCAGGGCTGGGCCAGGCTAAAGGCAGAAGCCAGGAGCTTCTGCTGGGCTTCCCACACGGGTGTAGGAGCCTAATCACTGGGGCCATTAGCAGGGAACTGAACTGGAAGTGCAGCATTTGGGACTCGAACCAGCAACCACATGGGATGCCAGTGCTGCAAGTGGTGGCTTAACCCGCTACATCACAATACTGGCTCCAGAACATTTCTTTTAAAATAAAAATTCTTTCACATTCTTCAACTTCGTTTGAAAATGGTATATAATTATACAGTTGATAGACAATTAAGGAGAAATTCTGATGAAAGTCAATGGAAACTGTGCATCAACTTGTCAAGTGAATTTTTGGTCATTATACAGAGATAACTGACATGTCTTTGCACTTGAACTGGTGTTTCTTAATTAGTCTTATTTGTGGATAGTTCCCTGGATCTAAATTAGACACTGAAGCTGTTTGAAAGCTCTCAGTTCACCAGATCCTTATCAGAAGACGTCCCTTAGCAAGCAATGTTATCTTCAAGTGCCAATGCCTCTGCTTTTTAAATAAATTTATCTTCAGTGCATACCTTACATTAACGAGTACATTGCACCAAATTCTTTCTCTGATCAACCCACTGTATATAGACAGAGGATATATTAAAGAAAAAGTCCTAAAAGAATCTATAGAAGTAAAATTGACACTTTGAGATGTGATGACATTGAACAGTCCTTTTTTCGACTGTTGAGGAGTTTTTTTTTCTATACTATTCATTGAACTCTTTACTTAGTATTGAGTTAATGTTATGTGTATAAAGTTAGTTGAAAATATATCTTAGTAAAAAAATAAGAATGGGAATAGGAGAGGGAGGAAGAGGAAGGGTGTAAGTGTGGGTGGGAGGGCACGTAGAGTGGGAAGTATCTTTTTCCTAAATTTATAATTATGAAATGTGTGAACTGTGTATACCTTAATGAAAAGGTTTCTGGGAAATATCCTTGTTAGCATTTGTTCTTGTAAACTTTGGCCACTCTGATGGATCTATAGTACACTGCTCTCATACATTGCTGGGAGAAAGGTAAATCAGTACAAACAATTGTTGCTACAACTCTTTGACTGTAAAGACTTAAGCCAAGTATGGACATACACATTGAGATCCAGAAATTCTATTCCTAAAGTATAGGCCCAACAGAAATGTGTATAAAAGTACATCAAAAAATGATGACACTAGGGACAAGTGGGGAAAAGGGAATAGTAGCATGAAATGGAAACAACTCAAGCATTTGTTACTATAATGGAAGACTGAAGCATAGTGGATTCACACAATGGACTACTACACAGCAGCGAAGTTGAGCCAACTGTTGTTATACACAACTCATGGATGAAATCTCACAAGTGTTCAGTAAGACAATCCTGAAGCAGAAGAATACACACTATGTGATTCCACTATAGTTCACCTATTCTTGGTTTATAATGTATGGTGCCGTAAGAGTGATAACCTTAGGGAGGCTGGTGGGATATTGATAAGGTCTTATTATTTTTTTTTAGATTTATTTATTTGAAAGGCAAAGTTACAGAGACGTAGAGGTAGAGGTAGAGAGAGAGAGAGAGAGAGAGAGAGAGGTCTTCCATTCACTGGTTCACTTCCCAAGTGGCTGCAACGGCCAGATCTGAAGCTAGGAGCCAGGAGCCTCCTCTGGGTCTCCCACATGGGTGCAGGGGCCCAAGGACTTGGTCCATCTTCCACTGCTTTCCCAGGCCATAGCAGAGAGCTAGATCAGAAGTGGAGCAGCTGGGACTTGAACTGACGCCTATGTGGGATGCCGGCACTGCAGGTGGTGGCTTTACCTGCTACACCACCGTGCTGGCCCCAAAGTCCTGTTATTTTTGCTCAAGCGGTTGTGACACAGGTGTCTCCACACTCATCAAGCTGTGAATGCATAGTTTGTTCACTTTTCTGGTGTATGTTACAGTTCAACAAACATTTAGAAACAAACTCAAGTTCCAATTCATTGAAGTTTGGGGGATTTACGTGTGGGCATGGAGATGCAGATCCTATAGAACGGATGTTCCCCTGGAGGTGGCCTTCTTCCTATACTTCCTGTGTTGTTTCTGTTGTGGGTCAAGCCTACTCAACTGAGGGAGGAGGAGCTTTGTGTCACAAGTTTTGTTGAAGAAAACCATACCTGATTGCTCAGATTCAGGGAGATGAGGCTAATATTCTTAATTGCGAATGCCTTTTCTTAAACAAAGGAGAAGGGGCTGGCACTGTGGCGTAGCAGGTAAAGCCACTGCCTGCAGTGCCGGCTTCCCATTCGGGCGTCAGCTCAAGTGTAGCTGCTCCATTTCTCATCCAGCTCTCTGCTGTGGCCTGGGAAAGCAGAGGAACATGGCCCAAGTGCTTGGGCCCCTGCACCCACGTGGGAGACCTGGAAGAAGTTCCTGGTTCCTGGTTTAGGATCAGCGCAGTTCTAGCTGTAGTGACCATCTAGGGAGTGAACCAGCAGATGGAAGACCTCTCTCTCTGTCTCTGCCTTGTTGTAATTCTGCCTTTCAAATAAATAAATAAATCTTAAAAAAAAAAAGAAAGAAAAGAGACTATGGGGTGAATATTACAGTGTAGTAGGGTAAGCTGCCACTCAGAGTGCCCATTCCCCACACTGGACTGCTGGTTCAAACTGAAGCTGCTCTGCTTCTGGAACCAGCTTCCTCCTAAGGTGCTTGGGAGGCAGAGGCAGCGGATTAGGGCTCAGTAACTGGGCCCCTATGACCCATGTGGGAGACCCACATGGAGTTCTGGGCTCCTGGCTTTGGCCAGTTCCAGTCCAGTTGTTCTGGGCATTAGAGAAGTGAACCAGAAGATATTTCTCTCTTTCTCTCTCTGTCTGTCTCTCTCTGTCTCTGCCTCTCTCTCTCTCTCTCTCTCTCTCTCTCTCTCTAATGCCCTGTGTTTCCTTTTAAGCACATCAAAAAAGGAGAAGGCTATGTTTCTTCCATTCTTGTCCCCTTTTTGAGATACTTGGAAGACAATGGAGTAGACTGGAATTCCTTCATGGCACCCAAGCTCAAGAGTAATTCTGAATGTTTATTTTTTCAAAAAATGCATTTGCAGATGGTGTGCAAGAGCTAGGCTATTCACTGACCTTCTTCATCTGTGTTCAAAGAAAATCTAACGCAGCTGCCTGCTTTTAAAAAATTCTGTAAAGTTTACATCCGTGGTGTAAACCGTGGATTTCTCTCATAGTGCCTCTCACAGAAAGCAGCAGCCCCCCTCAGCAGAAGGGCTGATGACAACCGGGCCCTCGCTCTAGTCGATGGCCCAGGCGGCCCAGCACTCACAGGATCACCCCGCAGGCCCTTGGCTCCGTGGTCACCAGAAGTCCCTCTCCTTCCGGGGATTCCCTAAAGTTGACACAAATCAGAAGATGAGAAGTTTTAATAAAATAAAAACAAATAATTTATTTTCTCCCTGATTTGAATAATTAAGTATTTTTCTATCAAGTTTATTTAACTGGAAAGAACAGCTACAAAAATAGTTACAGGCATCACATAGATAATTGAGTCATGTACTTAATTATTTGCCCCAATGACAGACTCCATGTTCCAGACAGAGCTGCCACCTTAGTCAGTTGTTACAAGTGTTCTGACAACCAGTTACTGCTCATTATCTTTCTCTAATGAGGCAACGGAGAATCAGAAAGTAACGGGATCTTCTCAGAGTGGCTGCATCAGCTAGAAAGTGAGCTTCTGACTCAACCACTCACGCTTTGAAGACAAAGCAGGTAACTGAAGTTGCAATGGGTGTTTGTTCCAGTGGGAATGATGCACAGATCACTTGACATGCTGCCTTGCACCCCAGACCCTGGTTAACACCCCACTTCTTTTGCTGGCATGGTACTGTCTCAATAGCCCCCGCTCATTAATGGCCCCATTTCTCTACTCCTCCCTGTATCTGTGCCCCTGCCATGTGCATCTGCAGTGACTTCCAACAGCAAGGGGATTCCCTTCTTGTGGTTGTGTCACATGACTTGATTTAGCCAACAGGAAGAGATGGAAGTGTCGCTGCCACAGCTCCAAGCCTAGGCCTCCAGAGGCCATCAGCGGTCTTATATATTTCTCCTTGCCCTCTTGAGCTTCGTCCATAGCCATGACAAGGTCTTGGTCACCATGGCTAGGTTAGCTTCTGGTCCCAGGAAAACAAGAACACAAGAGCCAAGTCCCTGGCCAATCCACATTCACATGAGCATAGACAATTCATGCCCCATATGGGTCAGCCAAACCCTTCAGACAGCAAGAAGCACGTGTTTATTGTTTTATTTGATTCAGGTTTTGTAATTGTCACAAAACACTTTTGTGGCAGTAGCTAGCTGGTGCATCTGGGGTCGCTGTCCTACTCAGTTAATCATCCTTGTACTTCAGAGCCCGGTTTTTAGGTTGTCCCTTCCTTCCATCCTTACCTGGATTCCCTCATCACCCTTTTCTCCTTTTCTTCCAGGAAGACCATTGTCACCCTAAAAAACACAAAATGAAAAAACTCAACTTCACATTTTCTTAATGGGAAATAACTCACAAGGTTTCTGCGGTAGAAAGCAGAGGCTCTACCTGTTCTCCACTTAATCCGTCAATTCCACTTTCCCCAACTTCTCCCTGAAAAGACAGACGTGATTAAGAGAGAGCGCATCGCATCTATGTGCAAGGAAGTTAAACACCAAACAAAAGCAGTCTAATTCTGAGTTTCACATACAACCTCTTTGTTAGGTTGGGCTGGGCTAAGAGTAGAGACTATTTTCAGTAAAAGAACCAGTCGACAAACAACACACATTCCCTGCAATAAAAGACAGGAGCAAACCAAGTGAAATGGTGGGCAATAAAAAAAGAAGATCAGCAAACTTCAGCTGCATCCTCCACACATGAGTTCCCAAGGTTGATAACCTCACAAATGAAAATGTGGTTTGAGAACAGATGGGCTGATGAATGCATGTGCCTGGTCGCATACCTCCTGTCCATTCAGTCCTCTGTTTCCCTGAAAATGGAAAGGACAGTAGCAGTTAGTATAGGAGACAGAGCTAACGCTGGGGAGGTATCACAAAGTGCAGGGCAAGCCCTACCTTGGGGCCTTTCGCGCCATGACATCCTTTAGTCCCTTGCTCCCCCACTGGCCCAGGGGCGCCTCTTTCTCCCTGTAAGAGAGGCCACAAGTAGGTGAGCTATCACCATCTGTGATATGTCTTGAAAACTTGACGAGAGTATTTTTTTTTTAATAAAACAAGTTTAACTGTTCACAGTGTATAATCCAGTTTCTGTTTCTAAAAACTTAGAAGTAAGTGAGAGCCACTCTGCTGACAGGCCTTGGATCTCACCTGCACATCACATAGTGAAGTTTCTCCTCCAGTGGTCACTAGGTTACATCCTCTTCACCTCCTTAATATATCCCTTTGTCCTGTCCCCAGCCAAGATTAGGAGCTCTTTGTTTTGCCCCTGTTACTGTCAGGCTATTCCTGCAACCCTGCTTTCTCGTCATCTACAATGGTGCTTGGGCATGCATTCTCAATACCTCCATTGTGTTCACTCTTCCGGCTAACACCCTTCAGTGGCGGCCCTTGAACTAGAAGACACAATCCAACTCTGCTGCGTGGTGTTCAAGATTCCCAGGAACCTGGGTCTTGCCTACTATTCATGAACACCATCTCTTCCTGCAGTATCTTAGGTTCCAATCATGTTGACTGTGCCATTTTGGCAACGTGCAATTCCCTAACCGCTACACATAGAATTTTCTTTTCCACACACGTTGCTTGGAGAATTTTTCCTTGTCTCCTTCAACCGTCTGTCCCAGTACAACCCCTTGTTTGCAGCCTTCCCTTCTCAAGCCCCAACTCTTACCAGTGCTGTGTCTGGGGCTGCTAGGGACCTGGAATGCCTCATTCTTTTGCACCTCCTTAGGCCTCTACTACAGCTCTTGTGTATAAACAACTGGAGTCACAGCTGTCTGATTTGCCTTAGCCCTACGTTGGAAGCTTCCTAAGGTGGGAATCATTTTTTCCTTTTGATTTATTTTTCTTTCTCTATGGCCTACCTCTCTACCTGACCTAGAAGATACTTAATACATATTTCTTAAGTGAATAAAAGAATGCATGAGTGCATTAATGAGTGATGTCTATGATAAATAATGTGGTAAATGGAAAGCTACTCCATGCATACTGTGAAATCAATGTCTGCATGGAGAGCCAGAAGTCCACAGGAAAGGCCAGAGGGATGTAAGACAGAGCGAGGGCCCTGACAAACAACGTGGCAAATCAGTCTTGCTTTTGCAAACTAGACCAGGAAGGGAGAAATGGCAGTGACTTGACTTGCTGGTGAAGCAGATAATTTTTGCATTGAGTTCATTGTGCCATGTTAATGACAGCCAAATGGGAAACAACAGACTGATGAGCTTCTAATGACTCCCAGAAACAAAACTCGGTGAGGATCAGGAAGCCCTGAGATTTTACATAGGAATTTTTAGACTTTCTTGTTTCCCTCTGAACTGACCCAAGGGATTTCGCATGATACCTATGTTCCTAGGCATAGATGCAGTTGAAAAACAAAATAATCAAACAAGCTAGAAACTCCTAGACTTACTGCAACACCCTCTTCTCCCAGGTAGCCTTCACTGCCTTTGAAACCTGCGAGGCCCTGAAAAGAAGAAAAGGAGAATAATATTAGTGCACCACAGGCCAGAGGCAGAGGAGATTAAGTGAAATCTCCCAACCTCACAGCTTTGTTTCATGTGCCATAGTCAGAGCTCCCTCCTCAGCCTAGGCTGCACACACACAAAATCTCCAGACGAGTATCCAGAGAGTGTGTGTGTGTGTATCATAATATTGTCTGTAACTCTTCTGTGTTTTATATATTTAGCACTAGAGTTTATCTAAAGACAATATTCAAGCAAACAGAGCTATGTTTGTCCCGAACAGACTAGCATTATCCTCTTTTCATTAAAATAAAAAAAGCTTTTTTTAGGATTTATGCTATGTGTCGAAAGACCACACACATTTACTTTCACTTTTTTCTGAGCCCTGTTTAAAAAAATCCAACCACTCTATTTATATGAAGTTGAAACATTCAGGAAACAATAAATCCAAAAATTTTGGGAGTTACAGTGACATCTATAAATTATTTACAAATTATATACACATGTACACAAGCAGCATTGAAAACATGATTTAATGCATCTATAGCATATTTATACATAAACATTTCCTGAAATCTAAAATATTTTTGCATAAGGATACACGAGCTTGTTTTGGTTAGGAAACACGTACATCCATGTCTTTAGTCACTTTAACAAACAATTGTCCTGTTTTGTGTGTATATCTGTGACAACATTTTGATCTGTTTCAAGCTGAAACATCATAACATCTTTTGCTACAGTACAGTGATCTGATTTTCAGTGGTCTACACAAAAAAAATCTTCTACTTGATTTTAGTGTTTCTGCCACCATTAAAAATGGAACCTGAAGTCAGTGGTTGGGTCGAGGAGGTTTTCACGACTCAAGATCAGGTCAAGCTAGTTTTTCTGCATCATCATCATGGCTAGGACAATATGTCATCAAGGATCTTGGACATTGTTTCTCCTGAAACTTCCACAAAAAGCTTTTTAAAAAGACTGCAATTAAAAATACCAAGGGACGCTGATGATATCTAAGCTGACTTAGAGGAGGTATGTAATAAACGTTTCCTACAGAGGTTCTACCTAGAAGTTAAAGTCACCCCTGATTTCTACCTAAACCCATGGCTGAGAGACAGACTACAGTTTAAAGAAAGGGAACCGTAACTCTGGACTACAATCACCCTTTTCCCGGCTTGTCCAGGCTCTCCCATGGCGCCATCTCCTCCAATGCACTTGCAGAACAGACAGCAGCAAGTCCTTTCAGCAACGTTGACCTTGGCAGAGAAGGGGAAACTCATTACCTTTGGTGTTGCTTTCCAGATCACACACACAAGCCCAGCAGGATGACCAGGCTCTACCACAGATTTAGAAACCTGTTGCTGGCTGGCACCATGGCTCACTAGGTTAATCCTCTGCCGGCAGCGCCGTCACCCCGGGTTCTAGTCCCGGTCGGGGCACCGGATTCTGTCCCGGTTGCCCCTCTTCCAGTTCAGCTCTCTGCTGTGGCCCGGGAAGGTAGTGGAGGATGGCCCAAGTCCTTGGGCCCTGCACCCCATGGGAGACCAGGAGGAAGCACCTGGCTCCTGGCTTCGGAATGGCGCAGTGCCGGCCTTGGCAGCCATTTGGGGGATGAACCAACGGAAAGAAAGAACTTTCTCTCTGCTCTCTGTCTCTCTGTCTCTCTCTCTCTCTCTCTCTCTCTCTCTCTGTCTAACTCTGCCTGTCAAAGAAAAATAAAAAAAGAAAGAAAAGAAAGGAAAAAGCAGCCTGTTGCTCATCGGAGTCACGGCTCACAGAGAATGTGTGAAACTTGGCTTCCATCTTTCCTTTGTGAGCTGCATTTTCCATCATTTGAAGACTTTCAAATCAACTCGAAAACGCGTTTGTGTTATCAAAATAGCATCCGTGTAGCCAGGGCCAACTCACTGTATATGGATTTACGGTTATAGTGGCTTGTTCCCACCCCACCCCAGCACTGACTGTGGTATAACTGATTACCCTGTATAATTCTACCCCAAATGCTTTGCTCAACAAAACAGGTGCTCTCTTCTCCTTTCGGTGTTTTGTGAAATCTTAGTATGTTAGAAGAGTTACACGATATGCAATGTAACAGCACTTGGGACTAAGTCCAACGGCAAGCATTCCCAGAACATTTTGGGATAGTATTTCAAAAATGCCAATTAAATGCCCAGCATTTGGGAAGCAATTGCTGTAGAGGTAGGGACATGGGGAAATTATTCTTCAGCCAACAAACCATACTGTATATTTTAAAATAAGTATCCCAGACTTAGTTATCCCCTAAATAGCTGGCATATTGCTTCACATTTGTACAATTAACCCACCAGATTTATTTTTAGGAAAATTCTGTTTGCTGTTTCATAATAGCAGGGTATAATCAATCTTAGTACATAGTTTCTCATTAAATTTCTAGTACAAGGGTGAGTATTTGACACTTGGTTAAGAAGCTGCTTAGGATCCCTGTATCCCATATCAGAGTGCCTAGTTCAAATTCTGGCTCTTCCACTTCAGATCTAGCTTCCTGTTAATGAGCATCCTGGGAGGTATCACGATGATGATTCAAGGACTTGCGTCCCTGCCACCCACATAGGAGACCTGCATTAAGTTCTGGGCTCCTGGCTTCAGCCTGGTCCAGCCTTAGCTGTTGTGTGCATTTGAGGAGAACCAGTGAATGAAAGATCTCTCTCCAGTGAAGTGTTACCAAACTCTGTGACACTTTTGCTTTAATAAAAGACTGGTAATGTGTGATCTGTAAGGTTTTAATCACTGTTTGAGAACTTTTGAATGAAGTGCCAACTTCTGCTATTTTCCACCTTATAGGTTTGTACCTAAGTACTCACAGATGTTTAAAGCCAGCTTTGTTCCTGCTTCTGAATATGTGAAAATAATTACTGGAAGAATAGAGACGTTTTGTTGGAAGTCTTTTCCTACATGGGAAGGCAGTGTTTATTTTACAAAATGTATTTTTTTCCCTATCTACAACTGTTTGAAATCTGCATTGGTAGTTTATAGAATGAAGTTGTTCTTCATAACAAAAGTTTGTCAGTTTTGATAGATCACAGAAATGAAATGCTATATAAGCAAAACAATAGTAATAATAATAATTTGTAATATGCTGTAGGATTTTGGTTATCTAAATAAAGTTTCTAACATGAAACCCTAGGAGCCATTTTGTTGTTGTTAGTTGGTTTTACACATTTCAAGTTTTATTGCTTTTCTGAAATTTTTGGCAAATGGAAAACTTTGTGTCACAAAACAAACTTTGTGTGCTAAGAAACAAAGGGAGAAATTGCTAAATGATTAGAATCATTTTTCATCATACTAGATTTTTTTTTAGTCTCTTGTATTAATGTTTACTTTACTTGAAAGGCAGAGAGACATACAGAGAGATTTTTTAGAGAGATCTTTTATACCCTGGTTCTCCTAAAATGACTGTATGTTTCTGAAAGACATTTGATTAAGGTGTATCATACACAGGTTTTAGATTCTTAAAAATAGAACCTTAGGCAAAAGTCTGCAGAGCCAAGACTACCCTTAAAAATCTTTCCGTGGCTCTTAAGGTACAATCTTGGAGGGGCACTGTCGCTAGTTTCTGTGCTTTCCCTAGTGGAACCCCATACGGAATGTGCATATGACACATTACAGCCTCTGTTGCAGAAAAACGGACATCTTGGACCCGAGACCCATCCTCAGGATGCCAAGCTGTGATGCGCTCCCATCTGAGTCTCCCTGGCACTCAGGTTCATTGACTGTACTTTGGGCAGGATTGTAGATACTATTTACATATGTCTTCCAGGGGCCAGCACTGTGGCTCAGTAGGTTAATTCTCTGCCTGCAGTGCCGGCATTCCATATAGGCACTGGTTCTAGTCCCGGCCACTCCACTTCCCATCCAGCTTTCTGCTATGGCCTGGGAAAGCAGTAGAAGATGGCCCAAGGCCTTGGGCCCCTGCACCTGCATGGGAGACCAGGAAGATGCTCCTGGTTCTTGGCTTTGGATAGGAGTAGTTTTGGATGTTGCGGCCATTTGGGGAGTGAACCAGCGGATGGAAGACCTCTCTGTCTCTCCCTCTCACTGTCTGTAAATCTACTACTCAAATAAATAAACACAATTTAAAAAAATAATAAATATGTCCTTCTTTCTTTTTGCCTACTCCTTTTTTGGGGGGGAGCAAACATAAATTAGACACACAATAACATCTGTACTATATTTCTTTCAAATACCCTTCTATTCAGGCTGTTTATTAAGTCAGAAAAAGCTTTCTTCACTTACAAATGAACAGAATTAGTTTAGATTCATAAGCATCAACATTAAGCCTACATATAAAGTAACCAAAATTTAAACTCACTCTCCATCTCTGCATAACTTACCAGGTGCTTGGACAGCTGGCTCCCAAGATCCCTCATGCCAATAGTGAGCTGTGTTCTGTACTCAAATCCCTTCCCAAACTCCATGTAGAGAAGATCAGCCAGGTCACTTGAATGGACAGCTCCATCCAAAGCCACGGTTATGAGAGCATTCAGGCCTGTTCAACACAGTTTGCAACTCTCTGAACAAGGTGGATTTGATTAATCCTTTTGCATACCTCTTTAAAATTGTTGTTCTCAGCGAACCTTTGCACACAGAGTGCTTGTCATATCATCCACTTCCTCTAACCACATGTAAGACTGACATGGAGCAAGACTTTAACAATAAGAGCCAAAAAGAAATCATACATGTTTAAGACTAATTGGATTGGAGACATGGAAACTGTAAGAGAACTTCTAGTTCCCTGATAGTTCAAAGTGAGAAGGTGAGTTTAAAAAGCATTCAAAAATACAAAAGAGCCTGAATATAAAAAAAGAATTCTACAGTTTTGGTGCCCTATGGGGATTCTTAGAGCAACAGCACTGACATCACCTGTGAGCTCACTGGAAACACGGGCTCTTGGGCTATGCTACTTCTACTAAATTGGAATGTGTATCTTAACAAAATGCCTAGATTTGTGTGCATGTGAATGTATCAGAAGCATGGCTCTTAATGACACGATAAGGGATCAGGAATCACGTGGGAACTGGAATTATCGAAAGTCACTAACAGATCTATGGTCAGACAACTAGAAACCAACGGCTGACAACCATACAAAGCTGTGGCTCAGAGGCCTTGAGAGTTTAAGGATAAGAATATTTCAAGAAAACCTTGGGCCAGCAGCAACTGAAATCATTTACAACTAAATAGGAAAAACCAGTACAAGAGGTACTTGTTCTCTCGAAAAATGCTCGACAATTTTCAATGAACATTGTGGTTATTATTCAAAGATTTTGAATCTCTGACAATACTATCTAAAAACAACAACAACAAGAAAGCTAGTTCCTGATGTTGAAACTCGTTAGTTTTTTAGTGGGAAGAAAGGATGGTCTTGGAATTCTGGGTATTCTGAAGCACTTCCTGGAAAAAAAAATCTCTGATGGTGTCTGCAAGAGATAAATCTTTGACCCATTAAAAAAAACCTAAAATTAAAATTAAAATTACCCACCCCAAATAAGCACTTCAAGGTTTTTGTTCTTAGTCTTAATTAAAATTTCTATTAAAGTTCATGAACAAAGGCCAAGACTCCATAGGATAAAAAAGAAGGCAGATTTAGCAAATACAGGGCAAAATAAAACCCTTCATCCTCCAGTTGTAAATTCAGAGTGCATTGCAGTCTGTTTTTGGTTGAGAAAGAACCCAACAGAACAGACCAAAGTCCAGGGTATGTCAGCTAACCCTGAGAGGCAGATGTCTTGGGCCAGCTTCTTTAGAGGCAGAGTCTATGGTAGGAGACTTGGATGTGCACCTTTTGTTGCAGAAGTGCTCTGTGAAGACAGCTGGGGTGAGCAGCAGGGCAGGGTCGGGGATGAACATGAGCAAGAAGGTGTTGCAGTTGGAATCCAGTTTTCACCTGAACCTGGGGAGCTCTACCAGAGTACTGGTGCCATTTGGAGGCAAAGGTTCCACTCTTTGTACTCTCTCTGCTGCCCAAGGATGAGGAGTGAGCTCCTGGGTGCAGGGCTCCCATTGGCAGGGCAATTCTTCCAAGAGGAGGCAAGATATGGGCAGCTGGCTGGGGCTGGGTGAACCTGCAGTACATAGTGGATCTGGTTGGGGCATCAGCAGCGCCAACAGGGGGTATTTCAATTCTTGTTCGGACCAGAATACGTGGGTGCATTTTGCTTCCATTGACCCATGTTTTCCTAAGAACTGATAAGTCACATTAGCCATTGGGTCTCAAAACAAAAAGCCTGGTGCCAGAGCTTTAAAAATTCCTAAACACCAGGCTTGGCTCATTTGTGGTCTGAAAGGAAGGAACTGATTAGGAGGCCCCAAACATGAGCAAGTTCTTGCTTGCAAATCTGGAAAACCTTGAGAGTCGTACAAGAAAACAGCTTCTCTCTTATTCCTTGGTCAAAAAAAAAAAAACAAAACAAAACATACTTTTCATTTCAGCCAATACTAAAGCAGCAGCAATATTAGATAATGTGTGGTGAGGGAGAATGAAACATTCTCCCGGAAACATTAGGAAGAAGAAATTCAGGACTGTGAGATGCAGGGCAGTACTTTGTACTCAGTGCTATTTCCTACTCAAAAGGCCTGGGGAAGAAAAGGAGGTGTCAAAATGTCGAGAGCTCGTTTGCTCTGCCAACTGCATACAGAGTATAGAGCATCAAATTCAAGGTTATTTGGGTGCCTGGAAACTTCCAGGCAGGGTTGGGTTCAGAGCTGACAAAGTTAGCAGGTAACCCTTTCCAACTCCGCCCCACGCTCCATACCTTCTTTCCTGAGTTCATCAGATTTTTGTTCAAGTTTCTCAATGTCGTCATCCAATCCATCTGAAAATAAAAGGACCACCTAGGGAAGTATTCAAAAATATGCGAATGAGTAAAAAGTTCATCGTCACCACACAGCAATGAATAAAATACAAATGCATTACCTTTCCTCGGGCAGCCGATTTATTCTGAAACGTATCCCACAGAGAAGTCAGGAGGCTTGTGTCGAGAAGCGAAGGTCCTTTAACTGTTACGCCCTTCAAGCTGTTCAGTATGTTTTCACTGTAGATCTCAAACTTGGGAGAGTATCTCCCCAGGGCATTTGTCACTTGAAAAGCCACACTCACCCGAGTCTCTGTGCCCACTTCACAGCTTACTCCATTGAGGGAGCTGATGGCACGTAAGATGTCTTGAAGGTAGGCTTCCATCCAAGGCTGGCCTTCAAACATAGTCTGCCCGTTCTGATGAGTTGAGATATCAAATCCCACCACAACATCCACGAAACAATCTAGGATTCAAAGGAAGAGAATCAACAAACAACTTTATTTGGCTCAGACTTGAAATTCTCCAATTACAGTTATGAATTTGGAAAACTAGAAAGGACACGAGTAAGGCTTGGGGTCACTCGATTATAACTTGTAAAGGTGTAAGTCCATTACTACTTTCAACTGGTATAAGGTCTGGATGCTACTTATAACAAAGTGCTGAAAGATTTTATCATAGCTTTTGAAAAAGTCATGTAGAGGGGCCAGCGCTGTGGTGTGGTGAGTAAAGCCGCTGCCTGCAGTGCTGGCATCCCATATGGGTGCTGGTTTGAGTCCTGGCTGCTCCACTTCCAATCCTGCTCTCTGCTATGGCCTGGGAAAGCAGTAGAAGATGGTCCAAGTCCTTGGGTCCCTGCACATGTGTGGGAGACCCGGAAGAAGCTCCTGGCTCCTGGCTTCGGATTGGCGCAGCTCCGGCCATTGCAGCCAATTGGGGAGTGAACCATCGGATAGAAGATCTCTCTCTCTCTTGCTCTCTCTCTAGATTTCTCTCTCTCTCTCTCTGCTTCTCCTCTCTCTGTGTAAATCTGGCTTTCAAATAAATAAATAAATCTTAAAAAAATAACACAAAAGACTCATCTAAAAATTGGTTTTGATGATTTATCTTTCAAAAAGGAGGGCTCTGATTCTTCTGTTTTCTAACATCTATTTTAGAAAAACAAAAATTAAAAATCAAAAAGAGCCTTTAAAATACTGCTGATTTAAGTCTTACAAGTGAACAAAACTGTGAATCAAATTACCCACATTCAACCGTGTCAAAGATGGTGGTGACTTCAGGAGCTCAGTCGCTGGGGAAGCCAAGCCACCATTTTGGAGTTCTAGAAATACTTAGAGGTGCTTAAGGGCTTCAAGGGCTTTGTTCTTGTCCTCTTGTCCTTATTAGTTCCACCTTAAGCACTGGAGAAACTAGAAGTGTCTTGGTAATTTAAGTTGAGCTTCTCACAAGCAGATACTTAAAGAAGGATACAATCACATGACAAATAAGGAATGATTTTTAATTTTCTTTGTTTACATCTGCAGTTTTTCAGATATTTGTTGTGTAGACCAATGCCTACCTATGTTACTTTCCAGCATTGGTCAAATGGGCATTTGCAGTCTTGAAACCAAAGTATCTATTTTAATTCTTAAAACAAGGGCTAATAACTTCATTTTTGATGAGGAAAGAGTTGGGCAAAGGAAAATAAATGCCTTATTAGATAATCAATTTTCACCATAAGATTCCAACTAAATGTGTTACCCCCTAAATGTGAAAGGTTGGTCTTATAATTTTACTTAATTGGGAAATCTCCTCTTTAGACATTTTCAGCAAGTAAAGAGACAGAATCTAGTCAGAAAGAAGCAGATGAGGATGTCTTTCCTGAATTCCTGGCCAATCTGTACCCTGTCATATCTGTTTTGAGATGGAAAGTTTTTCTCTTAGATCAACAGTGTTTGAACTTCTGAGTAGAACACCAGTCAGTAACTAAGATGTGTGCCTTCAACAAGGAAAATCAACTCTTATAAAAAATCAGCAGCAATGCCACAGTGATACTGACCCTGGAACCTGCTCCCTTGTTCCCTACAAAACTTGAGCGTTTTAGGTTAATGTCTAGATTGATAAAAGTATCTACCTAAATAGGCTTCTTTGTGACTAAATCAAACTGACAAATGATTCCGTAATACTGTGATCAAAGCAAGGGAACGTGTCAAACAAATCCAAAGCTAGCTGCCATGTTGTCTACATACAATTAGGGAGACCAGGGCCAGGCTGGGCAGGTGGGCTCTCAGCTAACGACTTTGACAACTCTGAGACGTGTTCCCTGACACCAGGAGCCCTGCACAATTTTGGAACTGGAGTGCTCCAGGACAGAGGTTGTGATTCAGAGAGAATCTGCCAGTGATGATTCCAAAGAACTGGAGCCAGGAACCGTCTTGGATGAGCTAGGGAGCAGAGCAAAGTTGGATTTCCAAAGAGAAATGATGAAGATTAAACTGGGACAGCAGGAGTGGGAGTAGAGAGAAGGCCATAAAAGCAAGGAAAATTAAGGAGGTGACCCACAGGACAGGCCACAGGAGGCGAAAAAAAGGGGAAATCAGAGCAGCATTCTGGGCCTTTGCCGAGCCCTCCACGCAGCAGTGCAGGAGCTGGGGGGGGGGGGGCGGCTTCGAGTGAGAAGACGGGAAGCTCAGTCTCGGTCACGTGCTGGTCATGACCCTGGCACTGCTAGACAACTTTTGGCAAATTTTTAGTCTCTCCAGGCATTACTTTTTTTGCCTATAAAAACAAGGGGATTATATATCTCTAAATAAAAATACAAAAAAAAAAAAAAAAACAGAAAAGGGTAGATTGGACTAGACAGCTGCAGTCCCATGGTTCCTTGCCAGGCCCCAAAGCTGATCCTAATTATTTGACTCATAAGGCAAGTCCCTAACCGGAGCTGATCGTCGCAGATTCCTAGTATTAAGAAATACTGTCAAGAGGCTACAGTGTATTCACAACATGAAGAGACGGAGTCTTGAGAAAATACTTTAGAAGGAAAGGGGAACTATGAGCAATTATTAGCTGGATAGGAGAGGAATTCATCTGGGCCTTTGAAGGAAGGGGCGCCATAGATACAGAAGAGAAAGGATGTTCTGGAAAATATAGTTCAGTATAGTAAGGCACCCAGTAGGCACACAGGCACACCCCCTCAAGACTTGGACATGTGTCCACTGGAGAGCCCGGCTGCCATCATTAGTCTCCTGACACAGTAAGGGAGAGGGCCAGGCTCTGACACAGCTCCACCACGCTCACCGCAGCAGGGCCGTAGGGGCTGAGGTGCCCACACACAGCCCACATGAACTCCTGCAGGCTGTGTTCCCCTCGCCATTTGCAGCCCAGGTGCAGTGCACTATGGATCCTGTTTCTGGTTTCACCAGCAGTTCCTCAAAGCTGGATAACACAGCTGTGGGCGAGTTAACACTCTATGGGAGCCTGCACTGCAGCTCAATAGGCTAATCCTCTGCCTGCGGCGCCGGCACACAGGGTTCTAGTCCCGGTCAGGATGCCGGATTCTGCCCCGGTTGCCCCTCTTCCAGGCCAGCTCTCTGCTGTGGCCCGGGAGTGCAGTGGAGGATGGCCCAAGTCCTTGGGCCCTACACCCACATGGGAGACCAGGAGAAGCACCTGGCCCCTGGCTTCAGATCAGCGCAGTGCAACGGCCGCAGCGGCCATTGTGGGGTGAACCAATGGCAAAGGAAGACCTTTCTCTCTGTCTCTCTCACTGTCCACTCTGCTTGTCAAAAAACAAAAAAAACAAAAAACACACACACAAAAAAACAAAACACTCTATAGGGTCAACTCTGACTAATGAGAGGCAGCAGATGGGAAGGAACTGGTAGATGGATTGTCTCCTCTATTCCCCCTTCTGGACTGGTTTCTGCCATGGCCCCACGGGGCCTCTCTGGTGGTGTTCTGCATAACCAGTGGCCCAGGGGTGCCTTCTCAAGAAGTTCAGAGACCACTTGTGTTTCCTTCCCTGGCTCACATCCCTGGGACTGCACTCCCCAAAGACATATCGTACAGACACTTGGCTCCAAGGTCTGTTTTCTAGAGAACCCAGTTAAGACAGGACATAAAGAGCTCCTTGTTGGGAAAACTTGGAAATGACTATTTACTCCCCTTCTATTTTGCTCATTTCTTGATTCAGATCTGAGGTCGTCTCTTACTTCATAGAATCAGATTGGCCTTTTATTTCATCCATGTTTTGATCCCTCTATTTATGATTATAATGCAAGAGATGAGAGAAACCGATTCTTTTGCTACCTCATCATGACTCCATGCCAAGAAGGGCAAGGCGTCCTCATCCTGGAGCCACTGAAGTCTTCTCTAATGGGTAGAGTGCCCAGGTTCAAACTAAAATCAGGAAAATAAGCGTGGATAAAAGTAGAAAAACACACGTTGGAGATCAGTTACTTAGGAGAATTTGGTGTATACTGAGGCATAAAATTTGAATACAGCTTTAAACTATTGCCTAAATCAAGGAACTTTTGGTAAATTGTCCTTATGCAAACTAACCATTGCTCCATGTATCTGCATTTCTAATTTTTAAAAAAGATTTATTTTATTTTGAAAGGCAGACTGAAACAGAGACAGAGAGAAAAAGATCATTCTGCTGATTCACTCCCTAAATGGCCTCGACAGCCAGGACTGGGCCAGGCCAAAGCCAGGCCCAGAACTTCATCCCAGACTCCCATGTGGGTGGCAGGGGCCCAAGGACCTGGGCCATCGTCTGCCATCTTCATAGGGGCACTAGCAGATTGTTGGGTCAGAAGTGGAGCAACTTGGAATTGACTGGTTCCAATATGGGGTACTGGTAGTGCAGGTGACAGCTTAACCTGCTGTGCCACCACCCCAGCACCACATGTCTGCATTTCTATGATCACATCTAGGTGCCTTCAATATCACGCTACCATAGTAACTCATGCGCACTGAATTTGCCGTTTACCATTTCACCAGTCCTTAGGAAACAAAGTAGAAACTTTTTTTTTAAAAAGACGTTTATTTGAAAGGCAGAGTTAGAGGGAGATTTAGAGGGAGAGTTGGAGAGTGAGAGGAGAGTTAGAGAGAGGAAGAGGGAGATATAGAGATCTTCCGTCCACTGTTTCAGACCCCAATTGGCTGCAACGCTCAGGGCTGGGCCAGGCCAAAGCCAGGAGATTCATTCAGGTCTCCCGCGTGGGTGTCAGGGGCCCAAGCACTTGGGCCATCTTTCACTGCTTTTCCAGGCACAACAGCAAGGAGCTGGATCAGAAGTGGAGCAGCTGGGCCCATATGGGATGTCAGCATTGCAGGTGGCAACTTAACCCATTACGCCACAGCACTGGCCCCAGAAACTTCAAATGTTCCTTTCATAAAAGAGGAACTCATGACTTAGAGAAGCTTGGCCAAGGTCCCACAGTTACCACTGTAAATCTCGCAGTGGGGATTTAGATCCAGGCTGATCTGGAGTTCTTGTGTTGAACAATGTCATCTTACCACTTCCTAGGGGGCCAGTGAGGATACGTCATGCAGGTTCTGCTACTAGATTGTGCTGTTGGAAGTGACAGCTTAGGGGTGGTATCCTCAGGGAGCAGCAGCTGGCCGGGGGTTGAATTTCAAAGATACAAACCCATCATGTGTCCAGAAGCTCCAGGTACTTACTGGTTAAACATACCATGTTGACACTAGTTCTTTATTATGTCAGCATCAGATAGCCTTGACCATGACTATAAAACAGCTTAATTTCACCAAGAAATAGAGGGGAGGGGAGATGGAGTTTGAGGTCAGACAAACCTAGGTTGCAAAATATGCTTGGTCTGTTACTACTCCCCAAGATGGATCAGGCCAGGAATTTTCCTTTGAGCCCCAGGTTCCATATTTATAAATGCAAATAAGAACAGAAGCCACTTCGCTGATGGGAGAACGGAATAAACTAATGCATTGCAAGTGCTTAGAGCACCACGCTTGATCTTTCAGAGGTTCTCAGCACATAGGGACCCCCAGTCATTTCCCTTACATCTCCACATATCTGACCTTCTATTCACATACACTGAATTACAGCAAACTAGAGAAACTCTTTAAAAGAATTTCACGTTAGGAACGAGAAAAAAAAAAAAGACTCAGAAAAGGAAGTGACTCTCCAAAGTCATGCATTATTTTACTAAGAAGCAGAACAAATGTTCAGGCTCTAAGTCCAGTTTGCTTTGAGACACCCAAAGCTATTGTCTGCTTTCTTTGATTTGGGGATTTATAGTTTCAAGAAAACTGGCATCCCCTACTGCATTTGCACATGCCTTTGAAGCTTTATCAGGGCTCATTCCAGCCTCATCAGCCTGCAACTCACAGCTTGGCTACAAAGCCCTCACATTTTTGCTTGCTGGAGTAATAACTTCAAGTTTATCTCAATATATAGTATTTTCCTCTCTCTCTCTCTCTCTCTCTCTCTTTCACAGTGTGTGTGTGTGTGTGTGTCCATGACCATTTCCTTTAAAGATAACTCACTCACTGCTTGGAATTTTTACTCTTGTTTTTCACTTTCCATGATTGTTTTTCTTTTCATGCACTGAAGTAGAAACTAGGTGGTTCCAACAAAATTTTTCTAATAATTGGAAGTATTTCACATGAAAGAGGAAATGAATATGGCAGGTTTGCCAGAGGTGATCAGATACGAGGAGACCGTAGAACAGGACTAATGGACTGATGAACCACAGGAGTCTCTACCTTTAACCTACATATCCTATCTTATCCAAAGGTTGAGACCGGAGTTTAGAAGAATGTTTTTGGAGAAAACTGCTCCTGTGCTGTAAATTGCTCCAGCAATACACGTGCAAACACACACACACACACACACACACACACACACACACACGAAGGGAAGAGGCGATTTCCAATTTGGGTCTCCAGAGTGCCTCTCAATGGCCACTTTGAGGTTTTCCTTTCCTGGTAGAAACCCGGGGCTGCTCTTTGCCGTGGGTCATCACACAGAATCATAGCCAACCCACAGGGGGACTTTATAACAGAGAAAGCTGCCTGTTTCTAAGACACTTTTCCCCCCTTTGTTGGAAAAACATAAAAATGTGCTAAGTTTAAGAAAATATTTACTGACTTCTGTGGTGAAGTTAATAACGCTCTAGGGATGTTCCCTCCCTACCTGTACACTGTGCTTGGCAGCCCTGGAGGCCCTGTTGCTAGGCAACCAAAATCCATCATACAATGTACATCTGAGACAAGTTCTCCCACCCTGAAACCCGCTGGCTTGTTTGTATAGAGCAGCCTTTTCCTCACATCTTCTCAAGTCAAGGCATTCCCATTCCCAAAGGGGGCATGCTCCCCCAGGATAGAGTAGGGAAAAGGAGACCCAGGACCTCAAACACCCTGTTGCTTAATGTACAGGTCACTGAAGATACTTGGTAACCAGGAAAAGTTCCATTTCAAACCCAGAGGCACAAACCTATATTGTCCCAGCAGCCCAGGGGATGGAAGCAGAGCTGGGAAAACATCACTTACTGCTCTCACTCCCCGAGGTGCAGATGTTGCGCACAATCCTTTTTTTGATCTTTTTCAGCTCATCAAAGTTATCAACTGTGAGTTTCTTATCCGCGGTCCCCGTGATCTGGATCAGCTGCTGATGGTCCACATTGCCGATGCCCACCGAGTAGATGTCCACACCGTTGTGGCGCAGCTCCTCGGCAGCTTGGGCCACCTCATCCTGGGACTGGCCATCTGTGAGGACCAGCAACACCTGGGGGGTTCCCGTGTTGATCCTGCTGCCCATGTCTGGCTGGAAGTAACGTCCCACCTGGTGGAGGGCAGCTCCAATGTGTGTGTACCCAAAGATCTGCTGGATGTTTTCAATGTGAAATGACACTTCCTTTTCATCTGTGAAAGTTCCCAGGGGAAACTCTGGCTGATAGGTGTGGCTAAACTGGGCTGCTCCGATCTGCACCCTGTTGAGGCTGACATCAAAGTCTTGAACAACAGATGCTACAAACTCCTTCATCTTCTTGAAGTCACTTGGGTCAATGCTGTTGGAACCATCCATGAGGAAGACAAGATCCACTTTTTCAATTTCACAATCTGTAAAGAAAAGGAAAGGGAACAACAACAAAAAAACCAGAATATTATCTTCTTTAGCCCACCAAGAATTTGCAACTGTATTAAAGATTTTTGAAAGTGTTTTCATATTTTACCCTACCCTGTGGTCACATTCATTGGAGAGGAAATAAACAAATGACCAGATCATAAGTAAAGGCAGCACCAGGCATGAATCACTCATGCATCTTTTTATGCTTCTCTTGGCTTTTCCATTTTGTCTTACACCATTTTCTTTTCCAAGATGCAGAGAACAAGCAATGTTGCTGTAGAAAAAACATGGCCTCACCTGCAATCTAGTCTTAGCCTTCCAGAAAACCCAGTGACAGTAGCAGCACAGCAAGAAAAAACAAAATAGCACACAACCATTTTAGAATTCAGACAGACAGATGGTTTGGACTTGTGACTTGGCTTCCTTGGTCAGTTGACCCAATAAATTTTTTTTTTTGATTTATTAGTGTAAATTGAGGGGAAGGATTTCCAAGCTTGCCTTCTAGTCTTTATCTGGTTGGTTTTCTTCTTTATCAGCCCCCTTTCTCGAATATACACGCAAAAATATTGACTTCAGAGGAATATTTTTGAACAAATAATGCACAATACTTAGAGATACTTGCTTAAATACAAAACAAAAGGAATATGGGAGACTGTTGCCAATGAGTGAGTTATGCTTGGCACATACTCATGTGTGTGTCCTTAGCTTTCTGATAAACATTATTTCCTTGAATTCCCTAGTGATCCTACCACTGCCTTAACTTAATTCATTCTCATTGTAGCCTCTCAGAGGATGAAAGATGTCTGAGAATCCCGCAGGCCAGATAAGCAAGGGAGAGATAAGAAGAAATATGGTAAATACACATGGATCCTTCGGGAACTAGTTAACTCATTAAATCCATTTGTTTCAAAGCCCAGTACAGGAAATCAAGGGCAACTTTCATGCAAAGAAAGGGTGAGAATGCAATGTCAACTTCTGCAGAGGACTTGAGAAGGGAGATTGAATTTTAGGCATTAGCCATAAAGAAGTCAGAATGTGTGCCAGTGTTCAATAAGACCCAGGAAGAGTCTGTCAGTCTTGTTCAAGAAAAAGTTAGCTGCAGTCTATGGAGGCAAAGCATATGAAACACCAGAAAAAGTTAAATCATTTTTAAAGAGTACTGCACCAAGATGTTAGACTTGTGGACTAACAGCAATTCATCTAATTAGAATGCTTGGTATTTTAAATAAAATACATTGAGGGGGGACTGAAGAATTTTAGTGGATCACAATCTTCCTGTGAATCAAAAGTGGAAGAGGGCAACTGAACGAGTGAATGATCAATGAAATCAATGAACATACACAGACACACATGCAGTAAAGTGATCTCCAGCAGCCAGACTAGAAACACAACAGAAATCCCACTGTACTCTGTCCTGGAAATGTCTGAGGCTGGACCAGAGTGTTTAATACAGGACTCTATATTTTATTTAATTTTTAGTGAATAAATATATTTAAATATATTTTTATTTTATTGTTTAAGCAGAGACAAAGAGACAGAAGGAGATGAAGAGGGAGGGTAGGGAGAGGGACAGAGAAACAGAGAGAGAGAAGGAGAAAGGGAGAGAAGAGAGGGAGAGAGAGAGAGTCCATCTGTTGGTTCACTCTCCAAAAGCCCAGGCTGGCACTGAAGCCAGGAGCCAGGAACTCCTGTATGGAGGAGGAGGTTTCCTGTACGGGTGACAGGCAGCCACCTAGCTGCCTTCCAGGAAAGCTTCCTGCATTCACAGGAAGCTGGAGCCAGGAGTCAGAGGTGGGTATCAAACCCACATGCCCTCACGCGGGATGGGACGTGGGCATCTTAACTGCTAGGCTAAGTCCCACCCTGCCACAACAGGAAGTGTCAAAGAAACTCGGGACCTCACACCTGCAGGCAAGACTTTGAGGAAGGATAGCTTGTTCTTAGCAACAGATAGAATTTGATGCTTGGTGTGAAGAGCAGAAAACTAGGGAGTGGAAAAACATGTGAGTAACATGTGTCCTAATAAATAAAGCCTGTTTAGGAGCAGCGACTCGCTGGCCAGTGGAGGAGTGTGGGAAGGAGCGAGCAGGAATGCTGCCAGAGGCACTTCTCTCGGGAGGGGTCTGCAGGGGACACGTGTGGCTTTTCCAACTCTGAAGAAGTCCCTGAAACACTTAGGGCTCCTCCTCTGCTCTGGAAAACGTGTTCCTGGTGCTATTGCTCTATTTCTTTCTCATTTGTCTCTATGCTATTCAACAGGGGAAACCAAGCCCACCGGCCTTACCTACTTTCGAAGAGTTACAGACACTGGCTGACACATCTGAAAATATGCCCTGCAGGCCTCCAAAGGTCTCCACGAAGAAGTACTTGTCGCTTGATCCCGCCATGGCCAACAGCTCCACGGGATTGGCGCCAGCAATCCCCACAGCCAAGACGAGGATGCCTTTGTCTCGCAAGGCCTTTGTGGTGCCATTGAGTTTTTCAGCATCGTGGGATTCCCCATCAGTGATCACAATGAGGACCTGGGGGACCCCCTTGTGCAGGCGGCTGCCCCGGGCTTCGGTAAACATGTGGTCTGAGAAGGCTAGCGCCTCGGCAGTGTAAGTGTTGCCCCCCATGGGCTGGTCGTTCTGCAGCATGGAAATCACCTCCATCTTTGTGTCAAGGTCACCCAGATAAAACAGCACCTCTGGGTCATCAGCGTACTTCAGAGCCCCAAATCGGACCTGAGCCTTGCCGACGTCGGCTTTCTTCACCAAGCCAATCATAAAATCCTTCATGATGTTGTATTCATCATAGTCAATGCTTCCAGAGCTATCAATTACAAATACAACATCCAACACTTCGATCCGCTTGCACTCTGAAAGACCAAGAGGGAAGAACACCATGGGAGAGTGACTTTGGAAGCACGCCCTCTCCCTGCCTCTGTCCCCGCCAGCCATGCTAAATTCCTAATGTCTTCTGTCAAGGGGACCACATTATCCCTCACAATGTCAATTCCCTGGACGCCAGATACAGAAGACGCACATCTGTGCTGCCGGTACATAGTAATACTCAGGTGAGCTTTTAGGCTAAGGCAAGTGTGAAGTGAAGCCTACTGCAGGGGATGGGAGAGGGCAACTGACAGTTGCAGGCCCCTCAGGAATAAAATTTGAGAAATCTTTGGACTAAAAGAAAAATTACAGTTCTGCATAAAATTTCCTGTACAAGTGATTTCTCCAACATGTGCTTTCATTTATACAAGATAAACCTTGGGGAAATGACCAAATGGAAATGAATTTGGCACCATTATATTAGCTCATGGATGCATGACAGCTGACTTTTCAAGGTTACTTTTCCGTTTTTTAATTTCTTGAGGCATCTATTTTCCTGATTGCATCTCATTATAGACAAAAGCCCATTTATCACTTGGCCTGAGTTGTCCTCTAACATGATGCTCCTATTAACCTTTAAACCTGAGGTCAGTGTCATGGAAGAGAAGAGCAGGAAAGACCCAATTAATTCTTAACCCATCTGTAGCATGTTCCATCTGAAAGTACAGTGTTCCAAACTCTAACTCATGCATTCTGGAGAAGTGGAATTTGAGATGATTAGTTATTTAGCAGTTATAAAGTCCATCTACCCCACAGGCCTTAGAAAGATAGGAGCCCAGTGTTAACTCACCAGATTCTTGAGAAATGGAACTGTGAGGAAGTCAACTCCTCAACTGCCCTAAGGCTTGCTCCATTTCCTCCCTGTGCCAGGGTTGACTAGCTCTGGGTAGGGCTCCTGAAAACCCTCAAGCCTATGCACTCACCCCCACTGAATGGAGGCCAAGTACACAGAGCCATAAACCAATTTCCCACGAAAGGCTGGCTCTTCCAAAGAGGGAACTGTATCTCTCTGGCATTTGGCTGTCTACAAAGCCTGGTTCCATTACCCAAGGAATGGGGCCGGGGCCCGGACGGGTGGCTACTCAGTGTTGGAACCCTTCAAAGAGTTCTTATATGTTCTGGGCAGAACTATCAGGGAACATACTCCTATGTCTACAAAATACCAACCATCATCACTAATCCTGCTTGTGGGAGTTGAACAAAACAATGATTGAATAGAAACCAAGCAGTGTTTCTCCTTTAAACCTCCAATAATGTCCATCTCTTTCATAGAGACATTGCAGAATGCCTCTGTCTTGAAGCCCCCAGATCATAGTGTAAATCAGTCAGCTTTGTTGAGATTTTGTTGGTTTGATAATTTCTAGCACCTTGCAATTTTGTAGGAAAAGAACTGGGAATGTGCCTTTTACTTCCTTTGCAGCATCCATCACTCAGGTTCCCTTACTAAAGTCCATCTTGGTAAGATTTAATGAATATCAAAGCATTTTTGACATTATCTCATTTGATTCAAGCATTGGTCTTTAGAAATGGCAAAAAAAAAAAAAAATCAACATCAAACCTCCCAAAAGCCATTTCCCTGGGAGATGAGGTTCCCATGCCCACTGCCTCAGCAGCCCACACATGGCCCAATGACATGGAACACACATGCTTAGACCCTGCTTCAATGTAAGATCATATGGTGTGATTCAGGCCCTCAATCTCCCTCGGCAACTGGGCTGAACCTGGGCTCTAGCAAAGATGAATTTCTTGCTTAAGTCTGACCCCATGACCAATTCTAATGTCCTTCTTCCCATATTGAAAACACCTTATTAACCAATCACTCCAAGAGGACTCAGGTATCCAGTTTCTGCCTCTAGGGAACATGGCCAAAGACCTGGTAGGGTGCTACTTTCTCACAAGGACAGTTCTTCATCCCATGTTTGCTTGTCTACAATGAGAATGAGTCTAGATGGACCAAAGTAGTTCCCTACTCTGTTAATGTGACAAAACCACTAGGATAAATGTTTCAATCAAACAAAAAGTTTATACAATGTTCAGATGGAGCCCTGCTTATTTCAAGGAATGATGACTAGTGTTGGACAGGGCTACAGGTGAAGACATTCACGCCTACCTTCACGGGGGCTGCAGATTCCAAACACAAGATCATCTTCGATGCGCTGCAGAATGTCGAAATTCTCAACATAAAAAACCATCTCTGGCCTCCCGCTGATCTCCTCTAGCTGGGTGACGTTGGAGCCGAACACTCCCACGGAGTAGATAATCACGCCTTCTTGCCGAAGTGCCACTGCGGGTTCCTTCACTACATCCTGAGCCTCGCCATCCGTGATGAGGATGAGAAACTTCCGGACGTTGGGCCGGGCCCCCTTGGCAGGGCTGAAGTACTGAGACACGAAGGTCAGGGCCCCGCCTGTCAGGGTGGTTTCGCCAATGTGAGCCATCCTGTCTATTGCGTTTGAAATGTCACTCTGTGACATGAATGTGTCCAGCTGAAACTCCTCCTTATTGATGTGGCTGAACTGGACTACACCAATTTGCACACGATGTGCCCCAATCTGAGATTTGCTCACCAAGCTCTTCATGAATGTTTTCATTTTTCCAAAGTTTTCGAGTCCTATACTTCCAGAACTGTCCACCAGAAACATGATGTCAGCTTTCAAGTCTTTGCAGGCTGCATGGGAGCAAAGAGAGTGGACAGGAAAATCCAGAACACAATTAATTCTCTACTGAAGAGTGTGCTTGGTAAGGATTGTCAATAGGT
Source organism: Oryctolagus cuniculus (assembly GCF_964237555.1). NCBI lineage: Eukaryota > Metazoa > Chordata > Mammalia > Lagomorpha > Leporidae > Oryctolagus > Oryctolagus cuniculus. The sequence goes on from NC_091435.1 coordinate 150,393,803, forward strand.
TAGTAACTTGCTTAAATATATAACTCAGGGTTTCTCAATCTTAGCATGGCTTACATTTTGGACCAAATCACCTTCATTGTGGAGGGTAGTCTGTGTGTCATAGGCTACCCTAAGATGTTTAACTGTAACCTTGACCCCTGCCCATTGGATGCCAGTAGTATTCCGTTATAACAAACACAAATGCCTCTTTTTTTTTTTTTTACAGGCAGACTGGACAGTAAGAGAGAGAGAGACAGAGAGAAAGGTCTTCCTTTTCTGTTGGTTCACCTTCCAAAGGCCACTGCGACTGGCACTCTGCAGCCAGCGCACCGTGCTGATCTGAAGCCAGGAGCCAGGTGTTTCCTCCTGGTCTCCCATGGGGTGCAGGGCCCAAGGACCTGGGTCATCCTCCACTGCACTCCCTGGCCACAGCAGAGAGCTGGCCTGGAAGAGAAGCCACCAGGACAGAATCTGGCACCCTGACCGGGACTAGAACCCAGTGTGCCAGCACCGCAGGCGGAGGATTAGCCTATTGAGCCATGGCGCCGGCCCACAAATGCCTCTTTAATTGCCAAATAGCCCAAGCACGTGGAATCAACCCAATTGAAAAGCACTGAAGTAACTCTGAAAGAATTCTTACAAGTTTTATGGAAAAGGAATTTAAATAAACCTGAAGTACTTCTTAAAACTTGAAATCATTTGATCCTATTACACCTGCAGTATCTAATCACAGATCTGTCCTAACAGGGATTTGTGGCAGGAGCTTAATTAATTCTCCAAGTGCACTTATTTTGCTTGGGGGTATTAATTAGAACACTTTAATGGGAGGGGCTCTCCATTTTGTTCTGGAGAACAGAGCGCAGCTAGAGAAATCATCAGATCTTCGCTTAGAAATTTATGTTGTTTCTCCAAATCAATAATGTCAAAGATTGTCTAGAAGGCCATCTGTGAGGTGAAGTTCAAAGTCAAAAGCACCATATCTCTTACCTTCTTCAGCACAGATTTCTTGAACAACTTGGTTTCTTATGTCTTTTAAAGCGTCGAAGTCGTGCACGTAGTACACTCTCTTTTCGTCTCCTGCAATTTCTCGCAGCTGTGTTTGGTTCGCCTCCTTGACCCCGATGGCGTAGACCCGGATGTTTTCTTCTCGCAGTCTTTTTGCAGGCTCCAGGATGCTATCCTTGGACATGCCGTTCGTCAGGACGACAAGGTGACATGGCACTTTGTTCCCTCGCTGCTGCTTCGCTTTTTGCAACAGCCTCAGCGTGAAGTTCAGGGCTGCACCTGTGTTTGTGTCCCCACCCAGCTGCCTGATGTTCTCAATGGCCCTTCCCAAATCATGCTTGTTGGAGTATTTACCAATCTCAAATTCCAAGTCCCAGCTGCTGGCGTACTGCACGGCCCCGACCCGCACCTTGTGGGGGCCGATGTGGAACATGCTCGCCACCTCCGACAGGAAGGTTTTCATTTCCTGGAAGTCCGTGGCCTGGGTGCTCCCCGAGCCATCGATGAGCAGATAGATATCTGCTTCCTCGGTGTCCACACAGCCTGAAAGCAACAAACGGGTTCAATGTGTTATTTGGGCAAAGAGTGAAGAAGAAATGGAAACAGATGGGAAGAAGAACCAAGCTGAGCCTCTTCAGACAGAAACAGCTTCCAGGCTTTAAAGACGTGTTTGGGAGGTCAACCTACAGGAACTGAGCACTGGCTGCACCAGAGCTGTTTCTGATCCCTGAGGACAATCACTCTAACTCTCTGCCCTGCATCACAGTCAGTCTGGTTACAGTAGGAAAAACTTGAGCTGCTTTATAGAAGTCACTTCCTGCAGTAACTTCTTCTAGTAACTGCTTGGCAAAAGTCCAGTTGTGTGCCACAAGATGCACAAGGTACTTAACTGGATATTGTGGATGTATTCATCTAAATTCTCTTGCATGAAATCTTGAGCAAATTATCGGCTCTTTACCCTACCTTCCCTAGCCAATGAACTAATTACCTAGGGACATTGTCAGTGACATTGTATGTGAAAGTCAGTGACACTTGTACATTAAATATGCTCTAAATCTTTTTTAAGGACATACACACCTATATATCTGTATATATATACATAGGCATAAAATATTCCCACAGCATACGTGTGCATGCATGAGACATATAAAAGACATACCGCCCTCTGCCTCTCTCCTGGAACCTGTAAGCTACTTTGTCCACCAACCAAATCACAGCTCCTGTTTATTGGCTAACTTGGCAATTTGGGGGTGAAGGGAGAAGAGAAAGGGAAGAAATTTAGGGAAAGAAAGAACAGGGTGACATGAGAAGCAAAGGAGAGAAAGAAAAAAAACAGCAGCAGATGGGATTCTGGGTTGTATTTCAGTCATGAGTCCAGTGAAAGCCACACCAAAGGGGAAGAGAGAGGAGATCCCTCCTTCTGTGCCAGCAGCTCACCTGCTGTTGTTCTCACCAAACTGGACTTCATTTTACCAAGCTAAGATAGAAAGATAGATAGATAGATAGAGATACATATGGGAACTTGTCCTCTTGCGCACTTGGTACCCAGCTAAGCCTTTTTAAATATTTAATGTTCAAACAACAGGAAAAGAAAAGAAGAAACAGAAAGGGCATGGGCAAGCCTTCTTTCCACGTGACCTTACCGGATTTGAGGGTTTCGGTGCGTTCTGCCAGCACGGAGACCGTGTGGGTTATTTGGTTCCGCAGCTTCTTCACAAATGTCTGATTGTGGGCGGCCAGGTCAGAGAAGGTTGGCAGCTTGGAGACGTACTGCTCGGCGGGGTGAGACGCTATCTTTTCCAACTGGGTGGCACTGGCCCCCTCCACACCCAGGGTGAACACCGTCACTCCCTGGCGCCGGAGGTTAACAGCCGCCCTGGTCACGTTGTCCTCTGAAGCCCTGTGAGTCACCAGCACCACAATTTGGGGCACGCCCTGATTCTTCCGGCTGCCGCCACGGGCACCGAACACCTCCTTCCTGATCTTCCGGAGGGCAGCTCCCGTGTAGGCTTCTCCAGCTCCGGGGGAGAGGCTCTGTATGCGATGGAGAACTGCTGACCGATTGACGCCCTCGCTCAGGGAGCCGATCACCTCCGTCTCATTGCTGTAGGCCACCAGGCCGACCCGCATGCAGCTTTCCTTTATGTCAAGGGCAGACACACTTTCCTGCAGGAATCCTTTAAGATGGTCAAAGTCCTCCAGGCTGCCATTGACCGCCACATCCAACAGGAATACGACGTCAGCCACGGAAGGGCCTTGGCAAACTGCACGCAAGGAGGGAACAGCAGAGTGTTAGCTGGAGATGCGTGGAGGTGGATGTGCCCAGGTATGCACTCAGAGAAGGAGCCACAGGAAATCACCATGAAGCTGAGAACAGAGGACCAGGGCTCAGACACTGGATCTTAGCTCAACTCCCAGCCTCAATGTCCTCCTTCTTAAAAGGGAGATGATAATGCTATTTATCTCACAGTAGTTACAGGCATTAGATGACATAATCTGCTTGGCCTGGAGCCTGGTCCCTAAGAGTCACGGACTGCACAGTAGCCATTACTATCATGTTAAAATCACATAGACGTCAACACCATTCCTATCAGTAGCTATAGTCCATATTTCCCTAAGGGAAGCTAAAAGAACAATAATTGTACCTTTGACTATTTTATTTGGGGTAAGGAATTACATTTTCATAGATTATCATAATAGCAGCATTCTCTGTTATCAATAGGAAATCCCATGTGTCATCTCAAATTGATTTAGCCAGGAACAGCATGAGTTTCCAGTATTATTTATCTGGAGATGCACACTTTGAGCAAAGTGTTTTCTTGATGGCTTCTCCCTGCCTTTCTCCTGAATGCTATTCATAAACTCTTGGGCATTCTTGTTAATAGAGAGACTGGGAAAGCAAGTGGGCTGTGGAGCAGAACACAGGGAAACTAATTTAGCACAGAACAGCAGGGAACGGCAGAAACTGTACGGGTTGGAAACCAAGGGCCTGACCTAGCTCTGGCTGCACACTGCAGCCTGGCCTGGGCCAGCTCACATGACCTCGAAGGTCACCTGCATGTTCTTCTCTGCAGAACAGGGGATCTGGACACTGTAAATTATTTTTCCCACTATAAATTATTTCTGGCTCTGGAATTCTATACCTACGTATGTGCCTTCTGACTTAAGGAGTTTAGAAGCACCTTTACCTTTTAAATGAACCAGTCGCAAAGCAACTAAAACCCAGGGAGACGACTCGGAGGTAAAGGCTAGGAAACCAGGAGCAGGCATCCCAGGGTTTGAAGAAGTCTGGGAGTGAAAGGCAACATGGCTGAGAGACAGAAAGCCAAGGCTTTAATCAGTCTTTCAACGGCTACAAGCACAGGACATTCCCAACCACGGGGATATTTAGCAATGGAAAATGCAGCCCACCAGCGGGCAAGGGGAGTTCATGGAGGTTGAATTCTCCTCTCCACGTTGATTTTGTTCGCATGCCTATGCACGCTTGCTGTACCCACCTTCTACAAGGATGTCATCCACGGCCGCGTCCCTGTACTGCACCGCGTCCCTGATGGCCTGCGTCACGTTGTGCGAGAACGTGCTCAGGTCCCGGACCGTCCGGAGGCTGAAATGGAACTGAGACGTGGCCATGGCCTTGACGTCTTCCTCAGCGGCCTTCTGCACCCCCACGGAGATGATTCGCACCCCGTCTCGCCGCAGGGCCTCCGCAGCCGCCCCCACGTCGTCCTCGGACTCGGCCGAAGCCAGGACCACCAGGACCGGGGGGAACTCCTTCTTGTCTCTGCCGTTGGGGGCTGCGGAGAAGTAGGTCCTGTGCGCCTCCCGCAGGGCGTTGCCCACGCGCAGGGAGCCGCCCAGGAACTCCACGTTCTTCTTGAGGTGGTTCAGCATGGGGCCCTTGCCCTTGAAGGTGCCCAGCTCGAACTCGCTGTGGAGCTGGTCGCTGTACTGGGCCAGCGCCACGCGGAACTTGCTGGCATCGATGGGGAGGCTGGTGATCATCTTGTTCAGGAAGGCTTTCACGAAAGGGAAGTTCTTAATTCCCAGGTGATCCGAGCTGTCCACCAGGAACACCACGTCGCCATACTGAGGGCCTGCAGAACCACAAATGTAGGGACCAAAGCAAGAACTTTAAAAGGGAAATTTTTCTTTCCTTTTTTTTTCTTTTATAGCATCTTGACAATAAACATGAAATAATAGCCTGAAATTTCATATTTTCTCAAAAAAAAAAAAAAAAACCCCACATTTCCTGGGCTGATTGTTTTGTATAAGTCTTTTAAAAAAGATTTATTTGAAAGTCAGGGTGACAGAGAGAAGGAGAGACAGAAAGAGAGGGAGGGAGAGAGGTATATTGTGACTGCTGGTTTACTCCCCAAATGGCTGCAACAGCTGCAGCTGGCCCAGGCCAAAGCTATGGGTCCTCTCACACAGGCGGCAAGGGCCCAAGTACTTGGGGCATCATCTGCTACTCTGAGGTGCACTAATGGAGCTAGCTGACTGTGAAGCCGAGCAGTCAGAACTTGAACCAGTGCTCCACTATAGGACGCTTCCCCTGCTATGCCACAACACCATCCTCCTACACAACCTCTCATTTGAACTGATCACAAAAGTATACTTTTGCAAAGAATGTACCAACTAGAAATAGGAAAACAGAGAAGTAAAAAGTCACAGGTTTTTATACCCTTAGTGGTTAATTTCTCCTTGTACTCTTTTTCTTCCCTCTCAGAATTTGATTTCAATTTGTATCAATAGAATAAAAATTGTATTGCCAATCAAACTCCTTCTGCTTGGTTTTAATAGCGAAATCTGAAAGACAGCCTTTCATTGAAATTGTCATTTAAGCAATGTAATAGATGATCTATTAACTTATAATACTTTTGAATTTTTAAAATCTTAAAATCACAAAAATGTGAGATTGTTTCAATCTATTTTAAAATTTACAATATTTATGATGAATCATGTGAGTATTAAAAAGGTAAATGTATTCTTACAGATGCAAATGTGATGACACCCTATCTTAGGCTACAAAAGAGATAACAGCTTCAGTTTCCCCTGTAAGTATGATTTTTATTTAGAAATACACTACCTTTTAAAGCTTCATTTAATACCAGCTATCTAGATATAATCTTGCATGACAGAGAATCCCTGGGCTAAAGTGATAAACATTGTTTACTGATGGCTTGTTAATTGGGACTTACAGCACTCCCGACCTTTGGGTAAGATTCATTTCTTATCTTGCAAAGGGAGGGAAATGTGTGTGTGGTGGGGAGAAGTGGTGGGAATACGCTTAGGAGTTCAGTGCAGGGGCAGGCATCCGGTGCTGTGGTTAAGCTGCCGCTCTGGACATCAGCATTCAGCATCCCATGTCAGAGTGCCTGCAGTTGAGCCTGGATCCATTCCTGATTTCAGCTTCTGCTAATGTGCACCCTGGAAGCCAGCCATGCTGGCTCAAGTAATTGCGTCTCTTCCATCCACATGGAAGACCCGGATTCAGTTCCTGACTTGGCTTGGTCCATCCTTGGATATTGTGGGCATTGGGGGATAGAGGCAGTAAGTAGGAGACATCTGTCTCTGTGCCTTTAAATTAAATAAAAGTTTCTAAAAAGAACAGAAAATAGAGTGTCACAGAACAAGTCATGAAAGCCCTCACTTGATCTGTGAATTTTGAGCACCGTCAAGCCATTCGGTACACTTGATCTTCAGCTTCCTTTCCTTTACAATAAGCAGACTGTATCCAAGGACGCTCTTCACTCGGATTCCGAGATTGCTGAAATGGTTACTAGACCACTAAATAACATTAGACATTAAAATACTTCAATCTTTCCTGTGCTACCATTGTGAAGAAAGCAGCCTCAGCACCTATGGGTGTTATTCTATTCTTACACTCGGAAATAATTCTTTCTTGTCTTTGACATAACCTTAGGCCAGCCAATCGAAGATTCCTCTCGCCATCAGACCAGCAGCACGTCAGGCGAAGAGACACGTAAGGGCAAGTCCACACTGTTCACAAGAAGACTGGACACCCTCTGAGGACTGCCAGGTGAGCCCTGCCCAGGCTGCTGGACTCCTGACCAACAGTAGCCCTCCCATTTATGAAAAAAACCATGGCATCCTGCACAGGGGGAGGAAGTAGGTGCCTCGCGCATGAGCTGGACACAGGCTTTGATAAGGTCTGCCATTATGGCTGAGCCAGGAGATGATCTGGGGAAAAGCATCATCACTTCTTAAAAAAGCTTAAGGCCCTGTCAGACATTGAGGGAGGATGCATGCAGAGCAAAGCCAAGTTGATATTTTCACACACTTGCTGCCACAGTCAGAGTCCTCAAGGAAGTAGGGAAAGCCAATGTCAGTGGCCCTGGCTGTGAGCTGTGTGGGACAGGAACCCATCATTTAAGTGGTGGTGGAGCGGGGAAGGGTAAGCCGGTCTCTTGACATCTAGTCAACAGCATACATGCTTCCTCTCCAGAAGATAAGCTCATCTTTACAACAGGCAGATGTGCAGTTCCAACTGGAGCAAAATCTGGACACTTAGCCACGGCTACCTTTCAGCACAAATGAATTAGAGAAACACATGCTAAATCTTCCAGGCCTGAGCTGGTATCAACAGACAGGATCTGCATGCAACCTCCCAGAAGACCCAAAGGGCTTGAAACAGAGGAGGAACTGACGGCTCTCAAATCTCCCTGTGGCTGACAAAGGCCAGGGATCGGAAGCAAATGATCTTCAAAGCAACACATGGTTGACATCAGGAAGAAACTGTCCCACCACCTCCCTTCCCACTGCCATCAAAACCAAAACAAAGTAGAGCACAACTCTTGACTTCTAAGTAGGTCAAATTCACTTATTAGCTGTTTTCTATAGTAAAAATTACAGGGAATAGTTCTTCTGGCTTTTCCTTACCAGGAGTTTGGTTCACAGACACACGGCAACACATGATGATGAGGAAGACAATCAGCAGCATTTTCATATTATGATCTGAAAGATCTACAGCTGGAAATCTGAAAAGATGAAAATACAAACAACAAAGCTAAGATCATTGTGGGTATTATTTGGAATCAAGATTCACACACACAAGAGAACACGAATATTGGACACAGAAGAGAACAAGGAATTTCTCAAGTTCATTGACTTCTAATCTGTGAAGGAACTTAGAGAAAAATGAATCATCCACATTTACAGTCACATGAGCTTTTGCTGGGCCTCAGACCTTGTGGAAAGAACAGATTTTTGCACAGTGGAGGTAGCCAGATGGAGTCTGCTCAACGATATTATGTGTTCCTATGGGTCATGTCCCAGTAGCCTGGTGTCATCCTCGATCCATTCATTGCCGAGAAAATACAGAGTTCACCACTGGGACACTCATCTGAGACCTCATCATTGTGAACACTAAATTATTTAAATAATCAGTATTTCTAGAAGTCGTCAAAATTCCCCACTTTTCTCTTCTATTTCCCTACTGTTTTACATTTTATATCATTTTACATTTCCCTTATAATTTCCTCATATTTTCTTCTTCTTTTGTAATTAGAAAGGCAACCACTTCATTTTATCCTTAAATTTGAGAAAATAAAAAGCAGTGAATTTCCATATTCCATGCAATATTCTTAGAGTGAGAAACTCAGTTGGCTCTGTTTTACCTCCGACTACGCAGAGCTGTACAAAGCAAGCATTTCCCCATTGCAGCTTGGTCAAAAACATTTTTAGATCTTGAAAATAATAGTTTAAAGATGCTATTGAAAATAAATATGTTAATTTGAAGTAGGTTGGGCTCAATCATTACTTCATCCAATAAACAAAAAATGAATTGAACCATTTTGATGTTAGTCAACCAATGTCTTTTTTCTGCTTGACTAGTTAATTAACTACTATCTAAACATGTATTTTCAGTTCTAAAACTGGCTCTCTCCCTGCATACCAGACAGGCTGCTTGTACTTAATATTTCACCCCTTCAGAAATGGAATTTTGTCAGGAAAAATTCCATACCTATCTTCTCACCTATTCCATTGCCTCTCTGACATTTTGTAAGTTTGGGACTCTATTCTAGTCTCCCACAAGAAGTCTAGACAATGTACAGTTTTAAGGTTGAAAGCCAATGTATCAGTACTAGTCAAGTGGAAATCAGTGAGCTGGAATGGACTTTAAAGAAGTCTAGTACAGCCCTTTGATTCTAGAAAAACTAAGACCCCAAGTGGATTACCCAAAGACAGAACCAACTCATAAATCTGTAGAAGTATTTTATTAATGTGTATAACCATAAATAATAAATTCTACCATTTGAGCCTTTATTGTGCGCTATGCCCAATGCTAAGAACCACATTCTTTCTCCTGTTCAGTTTTGAAAACAACCCTAGTAACAAGAGAGAAAGAAACAGATCCACACACAGAAAAAAACTGAAAAAAAGGACACATCTGTCACCCTGCATCCCAAACTCAGTGTTTAAACACAAAGTATCTCCTGATTTCTTCATTGTATGTCTTGTTTTTACCCCAAGTACTAGGAGATATTGCTATGTTTCCAACCCTTTTATTTTTGCTCATCAAAATACAGCTTTACACTACTTTCTTCTTTCCCATTTATTTATGAGCTTTATAAGTTAGTGCATATTTGGGAGTTAGGAGAGAAAAAACAATGTGTTGGGAAGGGTGCATGGGAGCAACATCAAAGATCCCAGCAATCAAGATGGGAAGGAAGGAAGCTGTTGGGTGAAGGTTAGATACCTGGAGAGAGGAGTGAGGGTTAGGTGAGCCCACAGCAGTTCAACAGCAACAAGCAGCATCTGGAAATGTACCCATGTAGACACTCAATACCACTGGTACAGAAAGTGCTGAGCTCCCTGGGGTAACATTTGGCGGAATAAATTTTTGCATTTTTAACAATTACTTATTTTCTTTTTTAAACTTTTATTTAGTGAATATGAATTTCCAAAGTACAGCTTATGGATTACAATGCCCCCCCCAATAACTTCCTTCCCACCTGCACCCCTCCCAACTCCTGCTCCCTCTCCCATTCCATTCACATCAAGATTCATTTTCAATTATCTTTATATACAGAAGATCAGTTTAGCATATATTAAGTAAAGATTTCAACAGTTTGCACCCACACAGAACATAAAGTGTAAAATACTGTTTGAGTACTAGTTGTAGCATTAATTCACATTGAACAACACATTAAGGACAGAGATCCTACATGAGGAGTAAGTACACAGTGACTCCTATTGTTGACTTAACAAATTGACACTCTTGTTTATGGCGTCAGTAACCTCCCTAGGCTCTTGTCATGAGTTGCCAAGGCTATGGAAGCCTTTGAGTTCACCGACTCTGATCATATTTAGACAAGGCCATAGTCAAAGTGGAAGTTCACTCCTCCCTTCAGAGAAAGGTACCTCCTTTGATGGCCCATTCTTTCTACTGGGATCTCACTCACAGAGATCTTTCATTTAGGTGGTGGGTTTTTTTTTTTCTTTTTTTGCCAGAGTGTCTTGACTTCCCATGCCTAAAATACTCTCATGGGCTTTTTAGCCAGATCTGAATGCCTTAAGGGCTGATTCTGAGGCCAGAGTGCTGTTTAGGACATCTGCCATTCTATGAGTCACTTCCCATGTTGGATCGTTCTCTTCCTTTTTTATTCTATCAGCTAGTATTAGCAGACACCAGTCTTGTTTATGTGATCCCTTTGACTCTCAGACCTATCAGTATGATCAGTTGTGAACAGAAATTGATCACTTGGACTGGTGAGATGGCATTGGTACATGCCACCTTGATGGGATTGAATTGGAATCCCTTGGCACATTTCTAACTCTACCATTTGGGGTAAATCAGCTTGAGCATGTCCCAAATTGTACATCTCCTCCCTCTCTTATTCCCACACTTATATTTAACAGAGATCACTTTTCAATTAAATTTAAAAACCTAAGAATAGTTGTGTGTTAATTACAGAGTTAACCAATAGTATTAAGTAGAACAAAAAAATACTAAAGGGGATAAAGTATTAAGTTGTACATCAACAGTCAGGACAAGGGCTGATCAAGGCATTGTTTCTCATAGTGTCCATTCCACTTCAACAGGTTTCCTTTTAGGTGCTCAGTTAGTTGTCACTGATCAGGGAGAACATATGATATTTGTCCCTCTGGGACTGGCTTATTTCACTCAGCATGATGTGTTCCAGATTCCTCCATTTTGTTGCAAATGACCAGATTTCATTGTTTTTTACTGCTGTATAGTATTCTATAGAGTACAACAATTATTTATTTTCACATTACTTAAAATACAGAACGATGTTCCATCTGATGGTGTACTCCCCAAATACCTGTAAACTGGGGCTAAGGCAGGCCAAATCAAGGAGCCCAGGACCAGTTTGGGGTTATCTCACAGAAGTGGCAGGGACACAGGCACTTTTGAGCCATCACCTGCTGCTTGCCCTTAGCAGGAAGTCTGGTCTCAAACCAAGCACCCTGATAGGGGACATGAGGATCCCAAGCAGTGTCTTAACTGTTGAGACAAACACTTGTCCTCTTGAAGTCTCTCAACAGAACCCCAGATCTAGTGTGCTGTGGGCTCCCTAGTGCTGAAGCCTGAGCCCAAAGCCAATGGGACCAAACTTCCAAGTTTATGCCTGGGAAGCAGAGAGAATGGCTCATTTTTACCATATCAAAACATGGATGACCTGCCTCTAATCTGCATGTTGTTTTACTATGAGACATGACAAGGATTTTCATACTTAAATCCACACACAAAAAATACTTGATCATCTGAAGACACATGAGAATACTTCCAAAAGTTTGTGCACAAATTTTGATATAAAATATTTTAAACCCAGGTATCCAAAGGGTCTTCAGAAACTTCCTGCATAGTTCTTTCATAATACGCAGTTACATGAAATTTCTGAAGACCTCTTGGATGAATCGATTTATTTTTTTTGCACAAAAATAAACTTTGGATTCTACTGTTCACAAACATTTTGAGGTACTCTCTCATGAGGGAAGAATGAAGGAGATATTTAAAGTAAGCAACGTGAAATTTAAATTCATGGTACATCCTATCTTAACAGTGAGATTGATTGCTTATCATGACAGAAACACTCTACAAGGTACATGTTTTTTTAATTTGAATTTTATTGCATTTCATTCATTATGAACCAAACAAGCTGAAGCTAATACATCTCTTTCAAAGTGATATGCTATAAAAGCCTTTTTTTTTTTTTTTAAAAAAGTAGGTCTATGCAAAACCTAGTTGAGAAGTAGATATATCTGATTTCAGGTATAGCTGCAAAATCAGCACAGCCACTCAAGCCTTGGTTGTCAAAATAGAGCTTTACACTACTAACCTGGAGTGCTGAGAACTTGGGCAACACCTCCTAAAACCATTGTGAACCCATGCTTCAGGGAGCTTCCGCTCCAGGCAAGCCAACGCCTCCTAGTCCAAGCCATTGTCTTCACAAAAAGATTACCAAGAGTCAAGAAGAGATATAAAACAGACTTTAGCAAAAATTAAAATGAGGCATGCAGGATACAGTACTGATTTTATCTTTCCACAGGAACATCATCAATTGCGTCACAGTAAGAAACAACTCTAGACCTTTGTCACAGTGTCAAAGATGGCTGTTTCTCATTGAACCACTGATGTCTCTACTGTTTCCCCTCCTCAAGCCATTCTCTTCAAAAGTCAAAAGGTGGAAAGGAAAATAAAGACATTTACATGTTAAAATGCTGCAGGGTAAATCCTTGGTATACAAGAAGCACAAATGATGATAAGAATGCAAAGTTTTATTTTATTGTCAATGCCACACTGTCTCCCAATGCACTTTCTGGAATCACAAAAAGCTTTCAATGTGGATCATGCAGGTGACCTTGTGCCCGTAAAATGATATCTTCCGTGTTGAGAAAGTGGTTGGCTGTGTGGAAAGAGCAAAGACTAGGGAGTCACGTGACCTGAACTCCACTTTGCCCCTAAGCTGTGCAGTGACTTCAGCGGCACCTTAGTTCCCTTGGTTCCTAGTGTGAAGCATGGAGGTTAAATTCTCTCTAAGCCTGAGCAACTTCATACTGAAACAGTTCACTGATCTAACAAATACAACTAAAAGAAAAATAGGAAGAATTAGGTCAAGAGCATATTGAGGCAGCACATTTTCAAACAGTTCCTTGAAGGAAACTGCCCCTTTGACAACTACCTGAGACAGGTCCTTTGTGGGCGGGGCTAGCAACAGCACAAGTAGCATCCCACCCATTGGTGTTTTCTGGGCCACAAACTGTGCTGGGATCCTTTGGGACCAATTATATAAACTTCAGGGGACCAGAATTTCAACAGTGCGAACGCACTAGTAATTAAGCATCCAACTTAGAATAAACCCAAGAAAAATAGAGATGCTAAAATGCTAAAAATTAAATAAATCGGAAAACTAAAAAGGTAAAGAAAATTAAGTTTTGAAAAAAAATCTCAGAATACAGCGATCAATAAAAAAGCTGTGTGTGTGTGTATGTGTGTGTGTGTGTGTGTAGAGAGGACACAGACAATTGTGTGAATGAAAAAAGGAGATATGATTATTGATAAGGCAAACATTTTAAAGAAATTGAAGAAATACTTAAAAACATCTACAAAAGAAGAGAAAGAAACTTACTGGAAGAAAATGTAAATGGTTTCTAGGGCAAGTTCTAGAAATGCCCTACTGCTTTTATTGGCAAGTTCCACAAAGCTTTCAAGAAACAGACTGTCTGAAACTTTTGTAAGAGAAGAGCAAAAGAGGAATGTTAGTCAATTTATTTTTATGACTAGTGTAATCGTGATGCATAAATCACATGACAGGGGAAAAATTAAAGGCCCATTATACTCAATAAAAACATAAAATACTAGGCAAAATATTAACAAATCAGTGTCTACAGTGTATTAAAAAGATAACACACAATTATTAAGTTGACTTTATCTCAGGAATGTAAGGATGCTTTCAAGTTACAAAATAGGGGTGGGTGTTGTGATGCAGAGGGTTGAGTAATACTTGGGTTGCCCACTTCCTATATCACAGTGCTGGGGCTGGAGTCTTGCTCTTCTTCTGATCCAGCTTCCTGCTGATGCACATCATGGGAGGCAACAGATGATGGATCAAGTACTTGAGTTTCTGTCACCCACCTGGACAGCCCTGGTGGAGTTCCTGGCTCCTGGATTTGGCCTGACCCATCCCTGGCTATTGTGGGCATTTGAGGAATGTACCAGCAGATGGATGGCACCTTCCTCACTCCTTCTGTTGCTCTGCCTTCCAAATTAAAAAACTAATTAAAAGTTTAAAAAAACAAATTAGAAGTCAGAGGGGCTGGCACTATGTCTCAGTGGGGTGGGCCGGTGCCTGCAACAACTGCATCCTATATGAGTGCTGGTTCTAGTCCTGGCTGCCCCACTTCCAGTCCAACTCCTAGGTGATATGCTTGGGAAAGAAGTAGAAGATGGCCTGGGGCAGGCAACTGTGGCAGAGTGGGCTGTGCCTCTGCCTACGGCTCCAGCATCACATGAGTGCTGGTTCGAGTCCCAGCTGCTCCTCTTCTGATCCAGCTCTCTGCTAATGGTCTGAGAAAGTAGTGGAAGATGGCCCAAATTCTTGGGCTCTTGCACCCATGTGGGAGACTCAGAAGAAGCTCCTGGCTCCTGGCTTTGGATTGGCCCAGCTCTGGCTGTTGTGGCCATTTGGGGAGTAAATCAACAGGTGGAAAACCTTTCTTTCTGTCTTTCTCTCTCTCATCAGTAACTCTACCTCTCAAGTAAAATAAATAAAATAAAATAAAAAAAAAAAGAAGTGGAAGATGGCCCAAGCACTTGGGCCCCTGCCAGCTACATGGAAGACCCAGATGAAGCTCCTGACTCCTGGCTTTGGCCTGGCCCAGCCCCAGTCTGTCTGTCTCTCTAACTTTCAAACAAACAAATAAATCTTTAAAACAAAAATCTCATAAAACAAATGAAAAACACCTCATCAGTTCAACTCAGGTAACCTACTGTTACTCCTAGGTTCTAATGAACTGAAAACAGAACAAGAACAAATCAAACTATTATTGTTTGCAAGTGATGTGATTATTTACAACTATAGACAAATCATTAAAGAGTATTCAGAGTGCCTTCATATAACACCAAGAAAACTCAACCATCTTTTTAGAAGACTCAAGTTAAAATATTGTTAACACATCAAATACCAATAAACATCAAAATATGTAAAAAAATCAATAGCAGAATCTATAAAGCTGTACTGCAATCTGAAAAGACTAAAGGAATGGAAGAGAGCCCAGGGACATCCATGCATTGATGTTATGGTAGGGAAGTTGGGGGAAATGGTTATTTACATATAGACAGGTGAAATTGGATCTATAAACAAAAGTCAACAAGATGGCTTGAGTTCCTAAATGTTCAATTCAGGACTTTAAAACATCAAGTCAAAGCATGGGTGGGTATATTTTTTATCTTAAAAGGGGTTAGAGAAAAATATAGTACACAGAAAGTGCTTTAAAAATCAATACGAGACTGGTGGTGTGGCACACTAGGTTAAGCCTTTGCCTGCAGTGCCGGTATCCCAAATGGGTGCTGGTTCTAGTCCCGGCTGCTCCTCTTCTGATTCAGCTCTCTGCTTTGGCCTGGGAAAGCAGTGGAAGATGGCCCAAGTGCTTGGGGCCCCTGCACCTGCCTGGGAGACCCGGAAAAAACTCCTGGCTTCAGATGAGCTCCAAAGCTGTTGCAGCCATCTAGGGAGTGAACCACTGGATAGAAGACCTCTCTTTTCTCTTTCTCTCTGGCTCTACCTCTTTCTATATCTCTGTCTTTCAAATAAATTAAATAAATCTTTACAAAAATCAATACATTTATATAATATATATAAATTTGAAACAAATTCAGTTACATTAAAGAAAATAGAAACCAGGCTATATATTGGAAAAAATGTTTATAATACTGACAAAGGACTGATATAAAAATGTTAAAATGTTCCTAGAATTTCTAGGAATAAAAACTAAAAAATAAATGGAGGAGGCAGAGGAAGATGGTAGCTGAGTGAGATGCTGGTAATCATGTCACAGAAGCATCAATGTGATCAACCATTCACACATCAGTTCACCTCCACAAGAGTTAAAGAAGCCAGTAGAGATCAGTGTTTTGTTTTAATATAGTAA
Source organism: Oryctolagus cuniculus (assembly GCF_964237555.1). Classification (NCBI taxonomy): domain Eukaryota; kingdom Metazoa; phylum Chordata; class Mammalia; order Lagomorpha; family Leporidae; genus Oryctolagus; species Oryctolagus cuniculus. The sequence continues at coordinate 150,409,922 of NC_091435.1, forward strand.
TAAAAGACATATTGAAGAAGGCAGGAAGGAAAGAATTGCATGTACGACCCCTTTCTCAGCTCACTTCTTGCTTGGGAGAGGGAAAAGGAATTAAGTTTGGGCCTTAGAATTAAAATTCAGTACCAGATTGACCACACCAAAAACTGGTGCTGGACAGGGCCCCATGCCAATGCTCCCAAGTCAGTACCTTTGAATCTTCCTTAGTCAGGTGGTAGACCACCTCCACCACACACCCCCCACAACCTCTAGCAGAGAGCAAGACCCAAGCCACTGGGGAATAGAATGGTAAAAAGAGCCTTCTTATGACTCTGCCTTGAAGCTCAGAGCCAGGCCCACCAAGGTAAGACCAGGCATCTTATAAAGCCCAAAGGACACTGTCCATAAGACAATGTTGGTGGACATGCCCTGATGTTTTGACTTATATTACTGCCAGCCTTGCACAGGCCTGGTGCATACCTCAAAGACTTCAGAGGGCCTGGTGACTAAGAGATCCAAGTGTGACCTAGTTTATTGTTAGCCTGGGCAGCCAGTGAATGGCCTTCATCACTGCTCCCTAACCTTGGGCAGACAGCAAAAAAAAAAAAAAAAAAAAAAAAAACACCACCACCAACAAAACAAAAACACAGGACTGTGACTTGGGACTCAGTGCAGGGATGGTAAAACCCGAGACTGGCCAGATCCTAATGGCCCGAGCCTCTCAATTTGCCCCAGTGTCAAGTGGAGTCCTGTGGCCCCACTTAACTGGACTTAGTCTCACTTATGGTCCCAAATTGTGAATCTACCTCAGCAGAAGATAGCCTATAGCAGCATGGGCTTTGATCTTCCCCTACTCCCTGGTGCTTTTTATCTGTTGGCTGTGAGCTCCAGATGTATCCTAGTATTGTGACATTGGGTTTCCAAAGGACTAGGTGTCTAAGACTACCCCAACCCCACAAAGAGGCTTGCAGGGACAGACTACTTCTTTTTAGGCACTTCCCAAGTTCATTTTCAACAACAGACCAACTGAATTTTGGGACACATGTGGTCTTGGGGAAATTTCTAGGACTGAAAGTGACAACACACCAACAGAAGACTTACGGTAAATCTCAACTTGGAGCAGCATCAAGTGTTGAAATTATAGCAGTGTCCACAGTTTCAGAGAAAAGAAGTCAACTGCTTAGAATTTCTGGAAGGACAATCACCCAAAAAAAATCAGAGAGCTACCTACAAAAATCCAGATAAAGACAACTAGGCAAAAACACATAATCCTTCAATGCACATATGACATAATACACTAACAATCACCAAGAACTTTCAGGGAAAGCTTTCCTAACAAAGCAAATACGCTGATATGACCAACTGGATAGTAACCAATATTTGTAAATTTGGGAATGAAGAATTTAAGATAACTGTTTTGAGAAGACTCAACAAATTTCAATGGAACACAGAAAAATAATCTGGTTCTTTAACAGAGACTGTTGCTGTGGATTCGTTTCTGGGAGGAGGAGCGTGGTGGGGGCAAGAGGCACGGAGTCACCACACAGGCCTGAGGCAAGCAGCCTGCAGACTCGTTTATTTCAGTTGCTACAGCAGCTTATACACCAAGGCAGCCAATCCAGTCAAGGGATGGTCTATGCCCTAACCAATCACACCCTGTTGCCAGGCAGTTTCTGAAGCCATCCAGTCACAGCCTGTTGCCAGGCAGACTCCGCTGTCATGTGGTTTCTGAAAGCATCCAATCACAGCCTGTTGCCAGGCAGTTTCTGTTGCCAGCAGCCATCTTGGCATGGCCTTCTCATTCCACCACATTAGACAGAGATAAGAGTAATTAAAATCAAACTAAATCCTTGAATTGAAAAACATACTGAGCAGAATTAAAAGCATGATGGGGTTAGTGTTATAGAACAGCAGGTTAAGTTGTCGCTTCAAAAGGCTGGAGACCTTTTGAAGTCTCTGCTGCTCCAGTTCTGAACCAGCTTCATGCTAATGCATGAAGGAAGGCAGTGGAAGATGGCCCAAGTACTTGGGCCCCTGCCATCCTCATGGGAGACCAGAATGGATTTCCTGGCTCCTGGCTTTGGCCTGGCCCAGACCTGGGCATTGCAGCCATCTGGGCAATGAACCAGCAGATTGAAGATCTCTCTCTCTCTTTCTTCCTCTGCCATTCTGCCTTTCAAATAAATATTAAAAAAGTAATTAAAAGCATGATGGGGTAGGCATTTGGCACAGAGTTAAGATGCCACTTGAGAAGCCTACCTCTCAGATTGCCTGAGTTTGAGTTCCTTCCTGTTTGTTTCCAGGGTCCTGCTAATGCACACTTTGGGAGGCAGTAGGTGATGTTTCAAATGCTCAGGTCCCTGCCATCCACATGGTGATCTAGACTGAGTTCCTGATTTCAGTCTGGCCCAGTCTCAGCTGTTGTGGTCGTTTGGGGAATGAATCAGCAGAAGGAAGTTCTCTTACTGACATCTATGTCTCCCAGCATATCAAAAAAAAAATAAAAACAAAGATATTTAGATGTGATAGAAAGCATTAACAGTAGAATACATAAAATGGAAGAATTAGTGAGTATGAAGGCAGGATATTTGAAAACACATAGAAAGAATAAATGATTCAAGAGGAATAAATAAAGCGTATAGGAAGGATGGAACAGCATAAAGAGTAAATATCTGCAATTCAAGAGGGACTTGAGAATTCCAAAGGGGTTAAATTACATTCAAAGAGATAATAACAAAAAATTTCTGAACTTAAAGAAAGATACAACTCTCCAGGTACAGAAAGGTCAGAGTGCACTCATAATTTTCAGTTCAACCAAGTCTACCCCAAGATACACCATAATCAAGCTCCCTAGGTTAAAGATTCTTAAAGCTGCAAGGACAAAGAAATAACCCATAAAGTGGTTCCAATTTGCTTGACTGCAGACTTTGCAACAGAAGCCTTACAGGTCAGGAGGGAGCAGGATGAAATTTTTTTTAAGATCTCTTTATTTTGTTTTAAAGTCAGAGTTAAATAGAGAAAAGGGGAGAGAGGGAGAGAGAGTGAAGAGGAGAGGGGGAGAGGGTGGGAGAAGGAGAGAGAGAGAGGGTGGGAGAGAGAGAGGGAGAGAGAGATCTTTCACCCACTGGTTCTCTCCCCAAATAGCTGCAATGACCAGGGCAGGGCCAAGCTAAAGTCAGGAGCTTCATCTGGGTCTCCCACATGGGTGTAAGGGCCCAAGCACTAGGATCATCCTCCTCTGCTTCACCAGGAACATTAGCAGGGAGCTGGGTTGGAAGTGGAGCAGCCAGGACTTGAACCAGTGCCCATATGAGATGCTGGCATCACAGGCAGTGTCTTAACCCACTACACTTACACTGCTGGCCTCAGGATGAGACTCTCACAGTAAGGAAGGAAAAAAAAATTCCAGCCAATACCATACCCAGGAAAGCTATCCTTTAGATAAGGAAGAGAATCAAAGACATTCCTAGATAGTGACAGGCATTGTTTCACAGCAGTTTAAGTTCTCACTTGCGATGCTTGCATCCTATATCAGAGACTGGGAGAGAGCTCTGCCGCTGCTTCTAATCCAGTCTCCTGTTCGTGTACCTTGGAGGCAACAGATGATGGCCCAGGTACTTGTGTTCCTACCACTCACATGGGAGACTCTGACGGAGTTTCTGACTCCTGGCTATGGCCTGACGCAGTCTGGGCTATTTTGGGCATTTGGGGAGTGAACCAGCAGATGGAAGACGTCTCCTTCTCCACGTGTTTCACTCTTCCCTTAAAATAAGTAATTTTTAAAAAAGACATTCCCAAATAAACAAAAGCTGAGAGTTTATCACCTCTAGACCTCTCATATAAGAAATGATAAAGGGAGTTCTTCAAATTGAAAGGAAGAGATGATATCACATAAGAAGAAAATGTTAGAAAGTAGAAAACTCACTGGCAAGACTAACTGCACAAATCCACAATGCTGTAAATGGTGAACATAGTCCATAAAAGATTCACATATTAAACATGAAGACTAAAAACAGTTAAGCACAATAACAACACTAATATGTAAGAGATGGTAAGTATAGAAAGGTGTACAATGGGACATCAAAAATTCAAAATGTGGAAAGGAATGGAACACAGTTGTAGAGTTCTTTATTAGCATATCTTTTTTCTTTTCCTATTTTTATAATCATGTTAAGTTGCTATCATTTCAAGAATTTATTAAAACCAAAAGACTTTAACATTTTATTTATTGAAAGGCAGAATGAGAGAGAGACAGAGAGAGAGAGAGGAGACACTGAGAAAAACAGATCTTCTACTGGTTCACTCCCCAAATGGCTGCAATGGCCAGGGCTGGGCCAGGCTGAAGCCAGAAGCTTCATCTGGATCTCCAACATGGTTCAGAGGCCCAAGGACTTGGGCTGTCCTCTGCTGCCTTCTCTGGTACGTTAGCAGAGAACTGGTATGGAAGTGGAGCAGCTGGGACTCAAATCAGTACCCATATGGGATGTTGGTGTTGCAGGTGGCAGCTTTACCCACTATGCCACAATGCTGGCCTCAAGTTATTTTTGCAAGTCTTGTGGTAATCACAAAGCAAAATCTATAGAAGAATTACCACAAATAAGCAAGAAATCAAAACACTCTACTAGAGAAAATCACTTAGACACAATGAATTATAGGAGACAAAGAAAGAAAGAAAGGAGTTACAAGAAAACTTGAACACAAGTGTCAAAATGACATAAGACCTTACCTATAAATAATTAATTTAAATTTAAATGGACTAAATTTTCCTATTAAAAGACACAGAGTGAATGGACTAAAATGAAAATTATTCAACTATATGCTGCCTACAAGAAACTCACTTCACCTCTAAGAATATGGACTAAAAATGGAGAATGGAAGTTATCCCATACAAACAGAACCCAAAAGCAGTGGTAGGCATATTTCTATCAGATAAAATGGATTTTAAATGAAAAATCAGTAAACAGGGACGAGGAAGATAATTATTTAAAGATAAAAGATTCAATTCAGAAGGAAAATAAAAATTATAAATACTATGCACCCAATATTGGAGAAACCAAATGTATAAAGTAATTGAGTATATCTAAAAGTAGACATAGACTCAACTATAGTAATAGTTGGGTGTGGGGAGCAACTCGGACTAGACTAAGTTACTGGAATTAAGACTTATTCTATGCATCTGCTCTCCCACAATATGGCGCTGAGAAGGGAGAAACAACTTCTACGCAGCTGCCTCTCGCCAATTTGATTGACTGAGCTGCAGGAGCTGATCTTGCTCCTGATTGGAGGAGAGCAGTGTACTCGGCGTGTGGGTAGCAGAGTTGGGATTGGTGGAAGAGGACTATAAAGGAGGAGAGAGCCAACATGCACCAGGAACATCTAAGGGGAACATCTGAGGGAACACCTGTGCAGCCCCCGAGAGAGCCGGCCGGCCGGCGGTGTGCCGCTCCCCCGCGGAAGTGGGGAATGTGGCAGGGGGAACCGCCCTTCCACGGAGGTGGAAGGGACGGTAGCCAACCCGGGAAGAACTAGCAGCAAACCCGGGGAGGGCCGAGCAGATAAAAAAACAGCGCAGGGTCCTGTGTCGTTCCTCCACGAAGACGGGGAGCGACAGTTGGGGACATTAAAACTTCACTCTCAGCAATGAACATATCATCTAGACATAAAGCCAGCAAAGAAACAGCAGAGTTAACCTGCATTCTACATTCCAGTCAACAGTTATAGAATATACATTCTTGTCAACAGCACATGAAACACTCCCCCAGACAGATTATGTGGTAGGTCACAAAATAATCCTCAACAAGTTCTTTAAAAAGATCATGTTGAGCTACTTTTCTCACTACAAGATATCAAAATAAAAATCAATAACAAGAAAAGCCTTGGAAGGTATATAAATATGTGGAAATTGAACAACCTATTCCTGAAAAACCGAAGAATAAGGGAAAAAATTAAGAAGGAAATGTAAAAGTTTCATGAAATAAATGAAACTGGAAGCACAACATACCCAAACCAAGGGAATACAGCAAAAGCAGTACAAAGGGAAGTTCATAGCAACCAATGCCTGCTTCACAAGAGCAGAAATATCTCAAACATCCTCTCACTACGCGTCAAGGAACTAGAAAAACAAGATACCAAATCTCAAAATGCAAAACAGAAATAATGAAATGGCATTGTGGCACAAGAGGTAAAGCTACTGCTTGTGATGGTGGCATTCCATACCAGAGTGCTGGTTTGAGTTCTGACTGTTCTGATCCCTATCCAGCTCCCTGCTAATGTGCCTGGAAAAGTAGCATAAGATGGCCCAAGTACTAAGGGCCTGCCACCCATGTGGAAACCAGGATGCAGTTCTTGGCTCCAGGCTTTAGCCAGGCAAAATCCTGGCTGCTGCAACTATTTAGAGAATGAGCCAATGAATGGTAGATCTCTGTCTGTCTGTCACTCTTTCAAATAAATAAATGAATACATCTTTTAAAAATAACAGAAATACATGAAATTGAGATTGATCAGCAACTAGAAAAATCAATGAAAGGAAGAGGTTTTTTTTTTGTTTTGTTTTGTTTTTAGAACACCTTTAGCTAGACTAACTGGGAAAAAAGGTGAGGAGACTCAAATATCAGATGAAAATTATAAGTGATAGCATAGAAATACAAAATATCATTAAAATAATTTTGAACAATTGTATGCTAACAAACCTACAAGAAATAAAAGCCATCAGGGAAAAAAAAAACCAATAAGTATCTCAACAAATGCCTAAAAATAAATGCAGAAATTCAAGAAACAAGAATAAGGAAGACAAGATGATACCCCCAAAGAAACACAACAACACTTCAATACTAGAATGTGAAGATGAAGAGATTGATGAAATGCTGGAAACAGAATTCAAAAGCTTAATCATAGGATTACTCAGAAGTAATCAGAAACAAATCCATGAATTAAAAAATGCATACATAACATGATGAAAATTTTTCCCATGAAATTGAGATTTTAAAGAGAAATCAAAATGAAATATTAGAAATGATGAATTCAATAGATCAAGTGAAAAATGCAGTAGAAAACCTTAACAGACTTGGTGAAGCAGAAGAAAGAATATCCAAAGTAGAAGACAATATCTAGAAATTTTATAGTCAGATCAAATAAGAAGAAGAAATTAGAAAAATTAAAAAACAGGCCGGCGCCGTGGCTCAATAGGCTAATCCCCTGCCTTGCGGCGCCGGCACACCGGGTTCTAGTCCCGGTTGGGGCACCAGATTCTGTCCCGGTTGCCCCTCTTCCAGGCCAGCTCTCTGCTGTGGCCGGGAGTACAGTGGAGGATGGCCCAAGTCCTTGGCCCCTGCACCCCATGGGAGACCAGGAGAAGCACCTGGCTCCTGGCTTCAGATCAGGCTGGCCGTGGCGGCCATTGGAGGGTGAACCAATGGCAAAGGAAGACCTTTCTCTCTGTCTCTCTTTCTGACTGTCCACTCTACCTGTTAAAAAAAAAAAGAAAGAAAAATTAAAAAACAGTGTTGCAAACTTATGGGAAAAAAAACTTATATGCACCCAATTACAGGGTACCTGGCTATTTAAAAGAAATGGTAATGGATCTAAAGAGAGACACAGACAGACTTCAATGCAATAGTAATGGGGGGGTTCAAAACCTCACTTTCAGCAACCAGACAGAAAATCAGTAAGGAAACAACAGTTAATTGACATTATAGACCAAAAGAACATAATGTATCTACAAATCTTTTCATCCTACAGTTGCAGAATACACACTCTTCTCACCAATGCATGAAACTTTCTCTAGGATAGACTAGATGTTAGGCCATAAAGCAAGCATCAGCAAATTTAAAAAAAAAATTGAAATCACACCATGCATCTTCTCTGACCACAATGGAATGAAGCTGGAAATCAACAACTCAAGAATCTCTAGAACATATGAAAACTTGGAGACTGAACAACATGCTCCTGAATCAATAGTGAATTTAGAAGAAATCAAAGAGAAACCAAAAAATGTCTAGAAATGAATGATGGCAATACAACACATCAAAGCTTAAGGGATACAGCAAAAGCAGCATGCATTGAAGAATCAATATCATCCAAATGTCCACACAACCAAAAGCAATTTACAGATTCGATATGATACCAATCACAACACCAAGGACATTCTCATATCTTGAAAAAACAATGCTGAAATTAATAGGGAAATACAAGAGACCCCAAATAGCTAAAGAACAACAAAAACAAAGCTGGAGACATCACATCAGTTTTCAAAATATACTACAGGGCAGTTATAATCAAAACAACCTGGTATTGGCACAAAAACAAACTTGTAGACCAATGGAACAGAATGCAAACTCCAGAAATCAACCTATGCATCTATAACCAACTTATCTTTGGCAAAGGAGCTAAAAGCAATCCCTGGAGCAAGGACTGTCTCTTCAACAAATGGTGCCACAAAAACTGGATCTTTGCATGCAGAAATATGAGCAAGATCCCTACCTTACACCTTACACAAAAATCCACTCAAAATGCATCAAAGGCCTAAATTTACGGCGTGATACCATCAAATTACTAGAGAACATTTGGGAAACCCTGGAAGACATTGGCATAGGTAAAGACTTCTTGGAAAAAGACCCAGGTGCACAGTCAATCAAAACCAACATTGATAAATAGGATTACATCAAATTGAGAAGCTTCCATACTGCAAAAGAAACACTCAGCAAAGTGAAGAGGCAACCAACAAAAATGGGAGAAAATATTTGCAAATTATGCAACTGATAAAAATATTAATATCCAGAATCTATAAAGAGCTCAGCATACTCAACAAAACAAAACAAACAAATCTATGTAAAGAAACAAAGAGTATCAACAAAGGAATAACTGAAAATAAAATTTTTTATATTTTATATTCTTTATTGACCTAGTAGATAATAGTTTGTTCAAAATAATAGCAACAAAATGCCTGATTATGTTTATGAATATCCATTTACTTATGTATATTTATATCTGAATATATGTAAAATAAATGACAGCAATGTTACAATAGGTGGGAGGGAGGAATTAGGATTTTATTTTATTTTATTTTTTTTTTTTTTGACAGGCAGAGTGGACAGTGAGAGAGAGAGACAGAGAGAGAAAGGTCTTCCTTTGCCGCTGGTTCACCCTCCAATGGCCGCCGCTGCAGCCGGCGCACCGCGCTGATCCTGGCAGGAGCCAGGAGCCAGGTGCTTTTCCTGGTCTCCCATGGGGTGCAGGGCCCAAGCACCTGGGCCATCCTCCACTGCACTCCCTGGCCATAGCAGAGAGCTGGCCTGGAAGAGGGGCAACCGGGACAGAATCCGGCGCCCCAACCGGGACTAGAACCCGGTGTGCCGGCGCCGCAAGGTGGAGGATTAGCCTATTGAGCCACGGCGCCGGCTAGGATTTTATTACTATAACATATTTTCACTCCTGTGAAGCACAATAATGTTATTTGAAAGTGTATTTGGACTACTTGTAAATTGTATTGCAAACTTTAGGGCAGCCATTAAAAATAATGAAAAATGTACAATATAACAAACTGTTATGATAAGGAGAGAAATAATAAAATGCTCAAAACTACAAAAGTCAGAAAAAAAGGCAAAAAATTAAAAAACAAAGACATCCCAAGTAAATGAGTAAGAAATATGGTAGATATTAATGCAGCAATATAAACAGTTACTTTGAATGTCAATGATTTAAATGCACCAAAGACAGATTGTCAGAGTGGATCAAAAAACAAAATCTAACTGTATGTTCTCTACAGGAAACTCATTTCAAATATAAACACACATATAGATTAAATCAATGAAGAAAGTGTACCATGCTAACACTAATCAAAGAAAAGCTGGAGTGGTTATATTAATTTCAAACAGAACAAACTTCAGAGCAAGAAAAGTTATCGGAGATAAAGAGAGGCATTACATAAAGAGGAAGGGGTAAATTTTCAAATAGAACATAGTATTTCTTAAATGTGCCTAGAAATAGTCAAAATACATGATGCAAAAACTGGTAGAACGTGAAGAGAAGTAGATTAGTCTACTACTGTAGTTGGAGATTTCAACACTCTTCTGTCAGAAATGGTTGGAGACAGCAGACCAGAAATCTCTAAGGATAAAGCTGGACTCAGCTCTCCCATCATAACTGGGCAAAATGTACAATACACTACTTCAGCCAACAGCATGGTACTGTTCTCAAGCTCACAGACGGACCACATTCCAGGCTATATGTAACAAATTTAAAAGAAATCATACAAAGCCTGCTCTCAGATGATAAGAAATTAAACTAGAAATCAGGGGTTGGGTGTATGATCTAGCAGTTTAAATCCTCACATCACCCATCAGAGTGCCTGAGTTGATCCCTGGCTCTGGCTCCTGAATCCAATTACTGGGAGATAGCAGTGATGTTCCAAGTAATTTGGCTCTTGTCGCTGGAGTTGGAAACCTGGATTGACTTCCTGGCTCCCAGTACTAGTCCTGGTGGCAGGAGGAACCTAATCTGGGCGGGGTGGGGGGGTGGATTGTTTGTGGCTATTTGGAAAGACAGCCAGCAAATGGGAGCTTGTTTTCTCTCTCTCCCTCTCTCCCTCTTTTCCTCTCTTCTTCCCTCCCTCTGTCTCTCAAAATAAACTAGAAATCAACAAAAAAAAAGTTGAAAGAAAAGTCCCCAAACACATGGAAATTAAACAATACATCCAAATAACAGAATCCCCCAAATGATATCTCAATAGAAATTTTAAAATATTTTGAATAAAATAAAAATGAAAACACAACTTATTGAAATTTGCTAGACGTTATAAATGCAGTACTAAAAGGACAAATCTTTTTTTTTAAAGGACAATTATAACATTGAATGCATTAGAAAAGAAAATCTAAAATCAATTATATAAGCTTCTAAGTCCAGAAACAATAAAGTAGGGGACAGTGCTGCAGCGTAGCTGGTAAAGCCGCTGCCTGCAGTGCCAGTATCCCATATGGGCACCAGTTTGAGTCCTGACTGATCCACTTTTTTTGTTTTTTAAAGAATCATTTTATTTATTTGAAAGACAGAGTTACAGAGAGAAGTAGAGCCAGAGAGAGAGAGAGAGAGAGAGAGAGAGAGAGAGAGAGAGAGAGAGAGGTCTTCCATTCTGCTGGTTCACTTCCCAAATGACCACAACGGCCAGATCTGAAGCCAGGAGCTTCTTCCAGGTCTCCCACGCAGGAGCAAGGGCCCAAGGACATGGGCCATCTTCTACTGCTTTCCCAGGCCATAGCAGAGAGCTGGATTTGAGGTGGAGCAGCCCATATGGGATGCTGGCACTACAGGCTGAGGATTTAACCTGCTGTGCCACAGCACCAGCCCCCTGACTGGCTCCACTTCTAATCCAGCTCTCTGCTATGGCCTGGGAGGGCAGTAGATGATGGCCCAAGTGCTTGGGCCCCTGCACCTGTGTGGGAGACCCAGAGGAGGCTCCAGTCTCCTGGCTTTGGATAGGCCCAACTCTGGCCATTGTGACCATTTGGGGATTGAACTAGCAGATGGAAGACTGACTGACTCTCTCTCTCTCTCTGCCTCTGACTCTCTGTAACAGCCTTTCAAGTAAATAAATAAATCTTTTTTTTTTTTAAATAATGAAGCAGAAACTAAATCCAAAGCAAGAAAAGAATATTAGAGGTGAAGTCAATAGGACTAAGAGAAATCAACAGGAAAAGAAATCAACAAAACCAAAAGCTCTTCGTTGAAGAGGTCAATAAAATTGATGTTTCCATCCAGCCTAAGAAAAAAGTGAAGAGACATAAATTGCTAATATAAGAAATAAAACTGGGTATATAATTACTGGTCCTGCAGGCATTAAAAAGGCTAATCAGGGAATATTATGAACAACTGTTTAGCCACAAATTTGAAAACCTAGCTGAAATGGACCAATTTCTTGAAAGAAATATTCTTCCAAAACTCACACAAGTAGAAATAGATATTCTTAACAGCACTATAACCTATTAAAGAAATTAAACCAATAATAAATAGCTTTCCAAAAGGAATCAGACCCATAAGTACTCACTAGTGGGTCTATCAATCATTAAGACAGAAATTACTCCAATTATTTACAGTAGCACCAAAAACAGAAACAGAGGGAATACATCTTCACTCATTCTATGAGGCCAGCATTACCCAAATATCAAAACCTGACAAAAGCATCAGAAAAGAAAACTATAGACAAATCATCTCACAAATATAGATGCAAAAATTCCCAACAAAGAATCAACAAATCAAATCTAGCATTGTATGAAAAGAATTATAGACCACAACCAAGTGAGATTTATTATGATTACATAAGACTGGCTTAACATTTGAAAATCAATTAGCATAATTCATCACATCAAGCAGGCTAAAAACTGTCATAAGCATAGCAATAGAGTCAGAAAAGCATTTGATGAAATTCAACACTTATTCATGACAAAAAACTCTCAACTAACTAAGAACAGAGGGAACTTCCTCAACTTGATAAAGAATGTCCACAAAAGACCAGGAACAGGACAAGGATGTCCCCTTGTACGCTGTTCTTCAACATCATACAAGAAGTCCTAGTTAATAAGAAAAGGAAATAAAGTATACAGAGATTGAGAAAGAAGAAATAAAACTGTCTTTTGTCACAGATATGATGATTATTTATGTAGAAATCTGAAGGAATCACAGAGACAAACTGGAACCAAAAACAATTATAGCAAATCAAAACAAAAACTAAACAACAAAACCCTGGAACTGAAAACAATTCTAGTTGCAGAATATAAGGTTAATCATACAGAAGCAAAATTTCTTTCCTATGCCAGCAATGGACAATTGCAATTTCAAATAATAAAAAATTACTATATCATTTATATTATAATGTCCCAAAATGAAATACTCAGCATTAATACATAATTGTTTTCTCACTTTTAAATACAACAAAATATACACAAAATCTATGTGCAGAAAACTAAGAAATTCTGATGAAAGAAATCAAGGAAGAACTAAATAAATGAAGAGAGATTCCATGTTCATGGTAGGAGGACTCAATATCATCAAGCAATTATCATCAATCATTCTTCTCAACTTATTCTACAGAATAAATGCAATCTAAAGCAAAATCCAGGCCAGTGATTTTGTGGATAAAACAAATTGATTCTAAATTCCAAACACTGAGGCAAAAGATTCAGAATAGCCAATGTAATATTAAGAAAGAACAAAATTGAATGATAAAACTGACTCTGAATCTGAGATTTTCTATGAAACTACAGTAATCAAGACAGTGAAGTATTGGTGCAGAACAGATGACAGATCAGTGCCATAGAGAGCCCAGAAAGAAACTCACATAAATAGTCAACTGATCTTTGACAAAGAGCAAAGGTAATTTAATGAAGAAAATACTGTATTTTCAGCAAATGCTGCTGGAACAATGGGATACTCACATATAAGAAAATGAACATAGACACATATCCTTCACAGAAAAATAACTCACAATGGGTCATGGACTTAAAATGCAAAGAAACCCCAAATATCTAAACAACAAAAACAAAGTCAGAGGCATCACAATACCAGATTTCAAGACATACTACAGGGTAGTTGTAATCAAGACAGCCTGGTGCTGGCACAAAAATAGACGTGTGGACAAATCAACAGAAGATAACCCAAGAAATCAATCTACACAACTACAACCAACAAATCTTTGACAAAGGAGCTAAAATCAATCCCTAGAAAAAGGACAGGGTGCTTGGGAAAACTGGATCTCTTCATGCAGAAGTATAAAACAAGACCCCTACCTTACACCTTATACAAAAACCAACTCAAAATGGATCTAGATCTATGACCCAATACAATCAAATTACTAGGGGAGAATATTGGGGAAGCACTGTAAGACATTGGAATAGGCAAGGAGTTCATGGAAAAGACCCCAGAAGCACCGGCAATCAAAGCCAAAGTTGACAAATGGGATTACATCCGGCTGGAAGCTTCTGAACTGCAAAGGAAACTCTTAAGAAAGTTGACAGGCAACTGACAGATGCAAGAAAATATTTGCAAACTATGCAACTGATAAAGGATTAATATCCAGAATCTATAAAGAACTCAAGAAACTCAACAACAACAAAATAAGCAATCCAGTTAAGAAATGGACAAAGGACTTGAACACACATTTTTCTTTTTTTATTATTATTTTTTAAACTTTTATTTAGCAAATACAAATTTCCAAAGTACAGTTTATGTATTACAATGGCTCCCCGCCCCATAACTTCCCTCCCACCTGCACCCCTCCCAACTCCCACTCCCTCTCCCATTCCATTCACATCAAGATTCATTTGCAATTATCTTTATATACAGAAGATCAATTTAGTATATACTAAGTAAAGATTTCAACAGTTTGCACCCACACAGAACATAAAGTGTAAAATACTGTTTGAGTACTAGTTATAGCATTAATTCACATTGAACAACACATTAAGGACAGAGGTCCTACATGAGGAGTAAGTACACAGTGACTCCTGTTGTTGACTTAACAAATTGACACTCTTGTTTATGGCGTCAGTAATCTCCCTAGGCTCTTGTCTTGAGTTGCCAAGGTTATGGAAGCCTTTTGAGTTCGCTGACTTTGATCTTATTTAGACAAGGTCATAGTCAAAGTGGAGGTTTACTCCTCCCTTCAGGGAAAGGTACCTCCTTCTTTGATGACCTGTTCTTTCTACTGGGATCTCACTAGCAGAGATCTTTCATTTAGGTGTTTTTTTTTTTTTTTTTTTTTTTTTTTTTTTTTTTTTTGCCAGAGTGTCTTGACTTTCCATGCCTAAAATACTCTCATGGGCTTTTTATCCAGATCTGAATGCCTTAAGGGCTGATTCTGAGGACAGAGTGCTGTTTAGGATATCTGCCATTCTATGAGTTTGCTGGAACACACAATTTTCAAAAGAGGAAAATCAAATAGTCAACAGACACATGAAAAAATGCTCAGGATCACTAGCCATCAGAGAAATGCAAATCAAAACCACAGTGAGGTTTCACCTCACTCCAGTTAGAATGGCTCTCATACAGAAATTAAAAAAAAAAAAAACAATAAATGCTGGCGAGGATGTGGGGAAAAGGTACCTTAATCTACTGTTGGTGGGAATGCAAACTAGTACAACCACTGTGGAAAAGAGTGTGGATATTCCTCAGAAAGCTGAAAATAGATCTACCATCTTAACCAGCCATTCCACACCTGGGAATTGACCCAAATGAATTTAATCAGCATATGAAAGAGTTATTTATACCCCAAGTTTATTGCAGCTCAATTCACAATAGCTAAGATATGGAATCAACCCAGATACCCATCAAGTAATGACTGGGTAAAGAAAATATGGGATATATACACTATGGAATATTACTCAGACATATAAAAAAATGAAATCTTGTCTTTTGCAACAAAATGGATGCAACTGGGAACCATTATACTTAGTGAAAGTCAGTCCCAAAAAGACAAATATCATATGTCTTCCCTGATCTAGGGTAACTAACAGAGTATGAAAAATGTAATGTATAATTATTTGCATTACAATCTGCATAAAATCACTCCTGTGCATAAACTGTTGAGAGGAAACGGCTTAAAGTCTAAATGAACTCAATTATTAACTTGTGACCATACAGGAAAAATTTAGATGCTACACTGTTATTGGTCATATTTCATTGAAAGAAATTATAGATGACTAATTGACAAAAACAATGGCCAAAATCCAATACTACTAAAAACATCACATCACATACTGGCGAAGATGTACAGCAACAGAAACTCATTCACTGTTCATGGGAATGCAAAATGGAGTGGTCACTCTGTAAGATAGGTTGTCAGTTTATTACTAAAGTAAACCATTAGAATGAGCATATTGCTTTTTGGGATTTACGCAAATGAGTTGAATACTTAAGTTTACACAACAACCCGCACATGGAAGGCTCTTGTAGCTTTACTCAGAACTGTCAAGACTTAGAGGCCACAAAGATATCCAGCAGGTGAAAACCAGCAAACATTGATGCAGCTTTATAATGGAACATTATTCAGTACTAAAACAACAACAAAAACTACACAACTAGCAAGCCACGAAAACACATAGAAAAAACTTAAATACTTATTGCTAAGTGAAATAAAGCCAATCTGAAAATGCTCCAAACCATATGATCCCAACTATGAGACATTCTGGCGAAGGCAAAATTATGGAGAAGGAAAAATAATCAGTGGTTGATGGGGAGGGAGGTGTGAACAGGCAGAGCACAGAGGATTTTTAGGGTAGTAGAACAACTCTGATATTATAAGGGTACATGGAAAATGCATATAAAATCTATGCATAATTTAAAAATCTCTTGACCAAAAATAAACCAATCTTTAATTATATTTTCTATAAACTTGTAAAACATGTATTTATTTGAAAAGTAGAGAGAGATCTCAAGTGCCCACAAAAGCTCGTAGCCAGAAACTCAACCTGCATCTCCTATAGAGTGATAGGGACAAAAGGACTTGAGCCATCATCTGTTGCCTTCCAGAGTATACATTAGCAGGAAGCTGGAATTGAGAACAAGCTGGGACTTGAACCCAGGTACTGTAATAAGGCTCCACTTGGGACACCCGTATCTTTTTACTGCTGTGCCAAATACCCACCCCCTCCTCAAACTTTCTGGAGTATGTTTGCATAAAATACATGTCAATATAAATTTGGCTGAACCCATAGAACACATGACAGCAAGAGTGAACTCTAATGTAAACTATGGACTTCAAGTGACAGTGAGGTGTCCACATAGGTAGGTTCATTCATTGCTACAAACGCTCCACTCTGGTGAAGGATACCGATAATGGGAGCTACTGTGTGTGTGTGGAAGCAGGGGCTCTGTGAGACATCTGTGTCCAGCTCCATTTTGCAGTGATGCTAAAACAGTTCTAACAGTCATTTTTATGCAGTAAAGGGATAATAAACATGATATTCAGTGGATAGTAGTTTCAAAGGATTTGTGAGGCACAGGTATAAGATTGGAAGAAAATTCATTGTGGACACCTTATTGTTAACATTTCAGTTTTCATATGGGCAAAAGTTTGTGATTTATTATTAACAAATAATAAATAGAACTTGCAGAGACCTATGGCTAAGCATGTGCAACAAACTGAGGGTTAAGAGCAATCCAATTCCACATACCTGAGATCTTATAAATATACATAGATAATAAAAAACTAAAGATGTTTTATTTTCCTGTCACAAAGACAAAGATCAGGCAATTAAGCCAAATGGCCATGGAATGTTGATTTGGAACAGATCTAGAGGGATCTGTGTCCTTGAGACTCATCTGTGCTAAGTTTTGTACATTATTACTGGGGGCAGGAAACAGGAAAGCAAGGAACATTGCTTCAACCAAAAAAAATTTTCCCTGCATTCCTAGCCCCTTATGGTAGCCTGTAAGATCCCATTACAGGAACTCAAAGCAATAAATTTTTTTTTTTGACAGGCAGAGTGGACAGTGAGAGAGAGACAGAGAGAAAGGTCTTCCTTTGTCGTTGGTTCACCCTCCAATGGCCACTGCGGCCGGCACGCGCTGCGGCCGGAGTGCCGCGCTGATCCGAAGGCAGGAGCCAGGTACTTATCCTGGTCTCCCATGGGGTGCAGGGCCCAAACACTTGGGCCATCCTCCACTGCACTCCCTGGCCACAGCAGAGAGCTGGCCTGGAAGAGGGGCGACCGGGACAGAATCCGGCGTCCCGACCGGGACTAGAACCCAGTGTGCCAGCACCACAAGGCGGAGGATTAGCCTAGTGAGCCGCGGCACCGGCCAATAAAATTTCAACATTGAAAAGCAACATAGCAGTAATCATGATTGACGTGGCAGACACTTGACCAGCAACCATGCCACCCCTTCTACACCGCAACGTTGCCGCTGAGCCCTGGCTGCCAACTAGGAACATCTCCCAGCACCTGCAGCAGGGACTGATGGCGTTGTAGCCAGTGGATTAAGCAGAATATCCCCACCCCCAACAGGGTGCTCTTGCAACTCTAGCCCTTGCTGACTGGATGGAGTGGGGCTCCTCCCAGCTTGGGACCTGACTGTGTGGAGAGAGGTGGTGCCCATGAGCATGCATATATACCCACTGCTGTTCAATCAGCAATAACTTACTGGTCTGTGTGAACCAGGATACATTTGTGGGTCCATTTTCCATAGCAACAATTGTCACCCAAGCTGAAGTAGCCTTCAACATCCATGAAGGCGTGTACAGAATCCCTCCTCTGTAATGCTTTAGCAACACCCAATGCTGAGGTCGGACTGCAGTCGCACTGGGATCCAGTGTAAGGCTGAGTAACCTAGTGGCTAAACTCCGAGTTCTGGCATCAGACTGCTTGAGCAAAATCCCGATTCTCTGACCCACAAACTGCGTGACAAGACAAAGAATTTCATCACTTTGAGTGCATCCCTCCAATGTGAAATGGTGCTGGTGGTCACACCCACACCCAGGAATTGTGGAGGTTTAAATGAACTGACACGTGTAAAAGTCTGCATGGTATCTGCTATACTGCAGGTATTAAATAAACATTAACTTGTCTTTTTATTGTTGGTCTTGCCATCTTTACAATTGGCAGCTTGTGAACAGAGCAATCTAGAAAAGATGCTAGCTAAGCAACACCCTAGACAGAATGTTTTCCCTCTCTCCTGAAGTCTTTCTCCTATACCCTTCTACTTTTTAACATTTGTGGAGGCTTGTTTAGGTAAAGCATTTGCACCATTCCAGATCCATTCACGTCCATTATCTCCCTGAATCCAGAAAGCATCCCTGTGAAGTAGGTAGGGAATTACTATTGCCTTTTCACGAAGGAAACGTCTGAGGCTTGGCATGGTTGAGCATTCCCCAGGTCACAGCCAGCCCTGGAGATCTGAGCCCAGTGTTTTTCCATTGTATCAACATTGCTTTCCTTGAGGCAAAGCTTTACATGATGTCCAGTTTTCTTCAGATGAAAGACTTTAATCTCATGTGCTAGAATGTACCAGATAATTTCCAGTAGAAAATAATTACAAACATAAATTATTTCTTTACACTGTCTTTTTTTCCCTTCAATGAATGGATACCAACTGCTGTGAATTTCTGCTCTTGACAGATGATCCCATTAAGTCTGAATAGAGTCTCTCTATCTCCAAGTTGCTGTTTTTCTGTATTTGGCCAAAGATACAAAGGGGCAGCCACACTTCACAATTCACCAAAGCCAACAATGACATCAACTAGTCTGAAGTCTGTCCAGCAAGACCCAGGAGGACCAGATGTATAATAAAATACATTGGGTAAGTGATTAAATATTTTTTCATTGCAGCCAAATCAAAAGCACTCATAGCTAAGCATGGCAGGAAGTAAGAATTAGGTCTAACTGGGACTCTTCACTATACCAGCAGTTAAGCCTAACATAGTCATTCAATACATATCTGCTGAGTATTGGACTCCTAAGATCCAGGCTTGAGAAAGCAAGAGGTATAGAAAGGATTCTGAAGCTGGCACGGGTTTTCTCTATCAGCTCAAGGATTAGGTATCTTTGAAAACTATTCTGACCTTGGCATGAGCCAACAAAAAAAAGAGTAACTCGGGATCCCTGGTTGGAATGACTGTTGTAGGAAGGGTGCAGGGGCGTTCCTGGAATGAATAATAGGAGCTAAGAGGGAGCACTTATTATGGGCCAGACGTTGTTCTAAGAAACACACTTAATTCTCTCAACCCAATGAGTGTTAATAATCACAGACACATTTTACAGGTTAGGTTTAATTGGAGAGTTAAGTAGCTTCCTAAAGTCACAAGTTATACATACAGGTGGAATCAACTAATCAGTCAAGACTCCAGCTGTGCTTGCCCAGGTTAAGGGAACTAGCAGACCTGCAATCTAATTGCACAACTGTAACACACTCAAAATAAAGAATGACTATTAAATTATGCATAGTTGAGTATTACTGCCCACTGCTCACCAAGTGGCCCAGGCTGGAAACCTAGAAGTCACACTGACTCATCTCTTTCACATTCAGGACAAAATATTGTTAGTTTTTTTTAATCTAAGATTTAGCCATTTCTCAACACTTTTTTTTACTTGTGCCTTCATCTAAGATACCAGTTTCTCACCTGGAGTATAGCAAAAGCCTTCAAAGTGGACTCTGCACTCACTCTCACCCCTCTGCAGATCCTGCTAGAGCACTTTAAGCTTAAAAAAAAGAGAGAACACCACAACCTATTCAAAAACCCCCCATGGTGTCCACCAAGGCCCTCTGAGGTCTGGGCCCTATTAACCCTCCGACACTTTCTTCTTCCCACCCTTCTCTGACACACCACCCCAGCCCCCCTGCTCTTGCCTTCCCTTGAATGGAGAAGCTTGTTCAACCCACAGACTTTGCATGGTCAGCTTCCTTACTGTCTGTGCATGGATGTTTAAATGCAGCAAGTCCTTTGGTTGAAAGCAATCTCTGCTCTCTACTCTCTGCCCCACCCTGTCCCTTTTCCAGCATCTTTTCTCTTTGGATGGTTTGTTTCCAGTAGAGAATCTGCACTGACAATGTTTGTTTCCTTGTTTACTCCCCTGTCTCATAAAAAAGGGAACATCCTAAGGGCAGGGACTTGTCTCTTCATAGACCATACTCCAGTGCTGGGAACAGAGCTTGACCCGCTGTGGCACTTGAACAAACAAGTAAATTAACCAAACAAGATGGATGAGCAGATGGATGGACGGATGGATTGACAGATGAAAAGATAGGAGCTGGCGGTGGAGCAAACACAGGACTCACGGAGCTGAGATGAGGTTGACTTTGAAGGATGAATAGAATTTGGTTATGCACAGAGGAGACAAGGGCAGAACTCACCATGTAAGACTGACTAGGGGAGAGGGTTTCTGTATATCAAAGTCTATCAAAGAGCATTCCCTTCTGTACAATAATAGAGATTGGCTTACCAACCTGGGAGATGGCTAGAACAAGAGTATCAAACTCTTCCCATTGCCAGCTACCATTCACTATTCATGGCAACTCTGTGAAGTAGGTTTATTATGCCCATTTTACAAAGAAATAGAGGCTCGGAGAAGCTAACTTGTCCAAGTTGCCACAATATGGAATTAACGCTAAAGAGATTTAAAATCTTTAATTTCTGCATTGGAGCCCAAGACTTTATTGCACTATTTACTGGTGAGAAAATAAAGTCATTTGGTGGAAAGTAGGTATAGGGCTAGAACTTGTGACCTAATGGTACAGGAACCACAAACTGAATTAACGAAGTAACTGCTTTCAGCCATGAAAACACCCAAACTATTCCAGAGGCAAAGGTTGCTACTGGCATTTAGTGGGTAGAAGCCAAAGACACAGCTAACCATCCTCCAATACATAGGACGGCTCTCCTTAACCAAGAATTAGCCAGCCCAAATGTCAACATTTGAGAAACTCTATGGTCGAGAGACCCTGATACTCAGATATTTGCCATGTTCTATGGATTTTCCAGGAAACCAAAACCAATGGGATACAAGTGAGTGCAGGAGACATGGGCAGGAAGAGAAGTTAAAGGGAGAAGGAGGCTGATTTTAAAGAATTGGCTCAAATGGTTATGGGGGCTGGAAATTCCATTAGGAGCCAATGTTGCCATCTCGAGTCTGGAGGCAGACATTCGTAGTCCTCTGGGGATCTCAGCCTTTCTTCATGAGGCTTTTAATTTATTAGATAAGGCCCACCCACATTATAAAAGATAGCTGCAGGACCAGCGTTGTGGCATAGCAGGTAAAGCCACTGCCTGCAGTGCCAGCATCCCATATGGGTGCCGGTTACAGTCCCAGCCACTCCATTTCCCATCCAGCTCTCTGCTGTGGCCTGGGAAAGCAGTAGAAGGTGGCCCACGGACCAGGAAGAAGCTCCTGGCTTCGGATTGGTGCAATTCCAGCCATTGCAGCCAACTGGGGAGTGAACCAGCGGATGGAAAATCTCTTTCTCTCTTCCTGCCTCTCCTCTCTCTGTGTAACTCTGACTTTAAAATTAATTAAAAAAACCCAATTTTTTTACAAAATAGTTGCTTTGCTCAAAAAATATATATCTCTATATATACATATATACATATATGCATACATATATATATCTGTAACTCTGTCTTTCGAATAAATAAAAATAAATCTTTAAAAAAAATGGGATGAGGGGCTGACATTGTGGCATAGTAGGTAAAGCCACCACCTGCAGTGCTGGCATCCCATATGGGCGCTGGTTCGAGACCTGGCTCCTCCACTTCCCATCCAGCTCTCTGCTATGGCCTGGGAAGGCAGTAGAAAATGGCCCAAGTCCTCAGGCCCCTGCACCCACGTAGGAGACCCGGAAGAAACTCCTGGCTTTGGATCGGCCCAACTCCAGTCATTGCGGCCATCTGGGGAGTGAATCAGCAGATGGAAGACTTCTGTCTTTGCCTCTGCCTCTCTGTAACTCTGTCTTTCAAATAAATAAATAATTTATTTAAAAAAAAAAAGAGAGAGATAATATGGCATTATCAAGTGAGATTAAGGCTCGTCGCGGTGCCCAATTCAGGTCGCACTCGGGTATCACCTGGGGAAGCTTTCTAAGTCTGCCGGTACCTCAGCTCCATCTCCAGATCCTGATTTTATTGATCTGCTGTAGGTGGGTATTTTTTTGAAACCCAGATGGTTCTAATGTGCAGCTGAGGTTGAGAAGCAACATCACCTGATCCTACAGAAGCCAGTAATCCATGGCCTGTGAGCCAAACCTGAGGATCTGTATGGGTAAATAAAGTTTTATTGGCACAAGCCACGTGCATTCATTTATGTACTACCCATGGTTGCACTTACATTCAATGCACAGTTGAGCCTTGCAGCAGAGACCTGCAAAGTCTCAAGGGCTTATAATCGGGCTCTTTGCCAGCCCATGCCTTGCCCCACTGCTGCTCAATGTGGCCCTCAGGTCAGCATCAACAGCAGCACGTGGAGCCTGTTAGCAGCACAGACTCTCCAGCCCTCCTGGCTCCCAGCTACAGTTGAACATGGTCCCCAGGCGATCTGTATGAATGTGGGCTTTTGAAAGGCCCTGCCCACCTGACCATTGCCACCAGTGCCAGCCACATTTTGGCCTCTCCATCCCGACTCCTGCTTCATGCTCATCCCCCAGGTCTTCCTGGCAATGCTGTTTCCTCAGGGATGTCCTTGCCTCCTGTCCTTCTGAAATCAGGTGGCCTACTATTTTTCTTTTTCTTTTTTTTTTTTTTTAAAGATTTATTTGTTTGAAGGAGTTGCCCAGAGAAAGAAGGAGAGGCAGAGAGAGAGAGAGAGGTCTTCCAACCGCTGGTTCACTTCCCAGATGGCCGCAATGGCTGGAGTTGCGCCAGGAGCCAGGAGCTTCCTCTGGGTCTCACACATGGGTGCAGGGGCCCAAGGACTTGGGCCATCTTCCACTGCTTTCCCAGGCCATAGCAGAGAGCTGGATTGGAAGTGGAGCAGCCAGGACTCGAACCAGCGCTCATGTGGGATGCCAGCACAGCAGGCAGCGGCTTTACCTGCTACGCCACAGCGCCGGCCCTGATCCCCTACGATTTTCCATTGCACCTTATTTTTCTTCATAGCACATCTCAAATCTGTGATAAACAATCATGTGAGTGTTCGTCTCTTCAATGTCTCCTCTTGACTGGAAGCCCCATGAGGGTGGAAGCTGAGTCTCAGGACACAAAACAAGTAGCTCTGAACCATGGAAAGCACAAAAGGAGGAAGCTGCTTCCACACAGGGGCCAACAGAAAGAGGAACGGTAACACTGGGAGTAACTCGATGGGAAAGAACAGTTACTGCACAGAGCAGGGAAGCAGCCCAGAAGGCCCCGGATGGTGAGCAGCTGGGTTAGATTTCATTTCCTCTTTTTGTATTCCAGGGTTAATTGTCGCTCCCTTGCCCGTAAAGGAATGACACTGTTTGCAGCTTATTGGTCTTTAGTAGACTTTTAATAAGAAAATAACAGTGACAGAAAAAAAATGAAGGGAGGAGAGTGGACAGAAAAGCCCCCTCCTTCCTCAGCACGCAGCTTATATACAAAATCTGGCCAATTGCAAGCGGGCTCAAGTCCATGCACGGAACACTCCAATCCGCTGTCTGTTCACGCAGTGTGCACGCGTCCTCGGGCCAATCAGATGAGGTGTCACGCAACAGACAGGCTCACCACGCGGTCCTCAGCGCCATCTTGTTGTTTACAACATTCTCAACTCCTCTGGAAAGTCCCGACCATGGGAAAGCACTGCCCTAACGGAAACTAGCAACATCCGCCTTGTGATAAAGACACAGCAACAGCTATCAGACCGACCTTGACATGGGGGCTTCATGGCTGTGCATCCCATGGAGCCCCACATCTCCCCCTTTTTTATTATTTAAATGGCATGGAAACATGCCTGTCTTAGGTACCCAATGGCGCGCTACCTGCTTACCCGTCATGGAGGTAATAGGAAGCCTGTCCTACCCTCTGTTTTAGGTTGTTAGGAGCTCCCATTAGTGTTTACCTGTCTTTGACTACGCTCCATTATGCTAAGCCATACTTTTTTATTGGGGTGAGATCACAAGGTGGCCAGCATAGCCTGTTGGATTATTAAGTTGGTATTTTGTTGACGGAGTGTTAAGGCTCTGATCCATCTGGCGATGAAGGCAAGGCCCAGAAGTACCATGACAAACAAGCAACTGATAGTGACCCATTTTTTAACTTGAGCCCTGTCTTAGGTAGGTACAGGATGTGGAGTGTCTTACCTGTTTTTGAGTACCATTTTAGCCCAACATTAGGTGAGAGATGAAACATACAGCCAAATATTAATTATTTTTGATTATAAAGGAGGCTTGGTACGAAGTTTTAAGTGATGAATGTCAGTCCATACAGACTGTAGTGAAGTTAGCACAAATTGTAGAACACACGGAAAACATCCCATACAAGGTATGAAAAGTAGCAACAATTTAGCCCACATTAATAACCAATGAATCCATTGAAACCCTCCAAATGAATAGTGGGTTAGCAATAAATATATGTTGTATTTTACTCTTTTAAGTTTATTAATAACAGACTCTATATATGGCACATTGTTAGTAATGTTAAAACAACATTTCCCTGGAACAGATTTACAGCTAATATGATCTTTTAACAGCAAATAATCGATAGCTGTTCAGTATAAGAGTGCTCCTAAATGAACTTGATCCAATTTTTTAGCTATATTGGATAGCGCAGTAGCAGTAAGATTGATTGTTTTGGTCACCAAACATGTAAGCCTTTGTAGTCCATGATTATTTCCATAAGCCAATCCAGGAATTCCCACTAGCTGTATAGCCATGGTGAAAGCAGGTCTCCAATTAAGATGACATCATCATCACAGTTTTTAGGTAATGAGCATCACTGTCGTGCCTTTGGAAATATAGATGTTAGTATCGGGGCCACATGGCCCAATGAGCAGTTGTGAAAATCATTAGGGGTTAACAATGTAAAAGTAAATTGGTTGCATAAAAATACCCATCCCTTAAGAGCCCATGTCCCATACAGTACTGGATCAGGTCCATTTCATTGATTGGTGATAGGATCCTTCCATTTTACCATTGTTCTTACCCCAGCTGTTTGTGGATGCCACTGTTGATTAGCTGCAAAATGACCATTTTTATCCAATGTGAAAAAATTTTAAATGAATAAAGCACGTGAGAGCCATTTGTTAGGAGAATGGGCAAGAGCCCTAAACTCCCCCTTTTGTTTATATTATTAAAATATTGTTTTAAAGTGTTATGGGGAGGAGGCAAGATGGCGGAATAGGAAGGGAGCACACTGATAGTCCGGGGAGAGACAGTTTAATAAAAGTGGAGATACTGCAGGTTCAAGGAAGAGTAGGGGAGGAAACAGCAGAAGAAACTCTTCCAGAACCCGTGATTCACAGTGGACCTGCGTGGAGAGCGTGGGAGCCCAAAGTTCGGGACACCAGCGGCAGACTCAACACACCAGCGCTGGAACGCGAGGTGAGCCGAACCTCAATAGCCCGAGACACCGGCAGGCAAGCAGAGAGAGGAGACTAGAGGGAACGACCCCCGGGTGGTGGCGGGGGAAGTTCACCAGGCTAACTAGAGGAGAGAGAGAGAGAGAGAAAAAAAAGGTGACTGGTATGGACACGGGTTTCTCTCTCTCCGCTCACCTCTCAAGGGCGAGCAAGACAAAGAGCAGGCGCCATCTTGGACATACGTCATAAGCAGAGAAACCTGAGGTCTGCACCGGCCCTGAGCCTAGCAGAAAAACCTGACTCTGGGTGGGGCGAATTAACAGGAGATTAGGACCTAGTAAATTTGTGGTGCTACTGAACTGAGACTGTGAAAAAAAAGACGGTGGGGGAGAGAACTCACGGAATTCACGTGAGTACTCTCCAGAGATGCTACAATTCCGTAACTTTGGCAACCCAGTGGGAGACTGAAGAAGAATTTGAGCCCACTCTGAGGGCAGAACAAATTCCCTGTGTGGTCCTTGGGAAAGAGCTTCCGATCTCTGGCTCCTGTGGGTATATCATTTGCCTGCTAACTACCTCCAACTTCATTCAGCTGTGCGGAATTACTTCCCTTTTGAATCAAAAAAGAAAGAAAGAGAGAGAGAGATCTACCACGCCTAACCAGAGCTCTCAGGCCACACCCATCTCAAGCCTCTAAGGCGCCATCAAAAACAGACAGCCCACTTAATCTAGAGTCATAGTATAACAAGAAAAAGCACCACAGTGAAGAAACCAAATATCTCCAATATGCCAAATAACAAACGCAAAAACCGGGGCAATAAAAACAAGGAATTCACCATGACACCCCCAAATGAAAAAAACACCCCAATTCAAGATTATGAAGATGATGAGATAGAAGAAATGCAAGAAGCAGATCTCAAAAAATTGATAAGAACATTAAGAAGTTCTCAAAAACAAATTCTTGAACTACAGAAATCCTTAATGGATAAGATAGAAAATCTGTCTCGTGAAAATGAAATATTAAGGAGGAATCAAAATGAAACGAAACAACTAGTACAACAGGAAACTGTGATAGTGACAAGAAATCACAATGAAGTGAAGAATTCAATAGATCAAATGAAAAACACAATAGAGAGCCTTACAAACAGAATGGGTGAAGCAGAAGAGAGAATATCGGACTTAGAAGACAGAGAACAGGAAAGGATACAGTCAGACCAAAGAAAAGAAGAGGAAATTAGAAATCTAAAACATATTGTCGGGAATCTTCAGGATACTATTAAAAAACCCAACATTCGGGTTCTAGGAGTTCCTGAAGGCATGGAGAGAGAGAAAGGATTAGAAGGCCTTTTTAGTGAGATATTAGCAGAAAATTTCCCAGGTTTGGAGAAGGACAGAGAAATCCTAGTACAGGAAGCTCACAGAACCCCTAATAAACACGACCAAAAGAGATCCTCACCACGACACGTTGTAATTAAACTCTCCACAGTGAAACATAAAGAAAAGATCCTAAAATGTGCAAGAGAGAAACGTCAGATTACTCTCAGAGGATCTCCAATCAGACTCACAGCTGACTTCTCATCAGAAACCCTACAAGCTAGGAGGGAATGGCGAGATATAGCCCAGGTACTAAGAGAGAACAACTGCCAGCCCAGAATATTATATCCTGCAAAGCTATCATTTGTGAATGAAGGTGAAATAAAGACCTTTCATAGCAAACAGAAATTGAAAGAATTTGTCACCACTCGTCCAGCCCTGCAAAAGATGCTTAAAGATGTGTTACACACAGAAACACAGAAACACGGTCATCAATATGAAAGAAGGTAAAGGAAGGAAACCTCACAGCAAACGATCACAGGGAATTCAAAGCATATATTAGAACATATCTTTGGCAAATGGCAGGGCAAAGGTACCACTTATCAATAGTCACATTGAACGTGAATGGCCTGAACTGTCCAGTTAAAAGACACCGATTGGCTGATTGGGTTAAGGAACAAAACCCATCTATTTGCTGCTTACAAGAAACACATCTTTCCAACAAAGATCCATACAGACTGAAAGTGAAAGGCTGGAAAAAGATA
The DNA here is from genome assembly GCF_964237555.1 of Oryctolagus cuniculus. Taxonomy (NCBI): domain Eukaryota; kingdom Metazoa; phylum Chordata; class Mammalia; order Lagomorpha; family Leporidae; genus Oryctolagus; species Oryctolagus cuniculus. Next base: position 150,437,922 of record NC_091435.1, read on the forward strand.
TACCATGCCAACAGAAATGAAAAAAGAGCGGGCGTAGCCATCTTAATATCGGACAACATAAACTTTACCACAAAAACTGTTAAGAGAGACAAAGAGGGACACTATATAATGATTAAGGGATCAATACAAGAAGATATAGCAATTATCAATGTATATGCACCTAACTACAGGGCACCGGTTTATGTAAAAGATTTATTAAGGGACTTAAAGGGAGACTTAGACCCCAATACAATAGTACTGGGGGACTTCAATACTCCACTCTCAGAAATAGACAGATCAACAGGACAGAAGATCAATACGGATACAGTAGATTTAAATGACACTATAGCCCAAATGGATCTAACAGATATATACAGAACTTTCAATCCTACAGCTAAAGATTTTACATTCTTCTCAGCAGTACATGGAACCTTCTCTAGGACTGACCACATACTAGGCCATAAAGCAAGTCTCAGCAAATTCAAAAGAATTAGTCATACCATGCAGCTTCTCAGACCATAAAGGAATGAAGTTGGAAATTAGCAACTCAGGAATCCCTAGAGCATACACAAATACATGGAGATTGAACAACATGCTCCTGAATGAACAATGGGTCATAGAAGAAATTAAAAGAGAAATCAAAAATTTTCTGGAAGTAAATGAGGATAACAGCACAACATACCAAAACTTATGGGACGCAGCAAAAGCAGTGTTAAGAGGAAAGTTTATATCAATAGGTGCCTACATCAAGAAATTGGAAAGGCACCAAATAGATGAGCTTTCAATTCACCTCAAGGACCTAGAAAATTTGCAGCAAACCAGACCCAAATCTAGTAGGAGAAGAGAAATAATTAAAACCAGAGAAGAAATTAACAGGATTGAATCCAAAAAAAACATTACAAAAAATCAGCCAAACAAGGAGCTGGTTTTTTGAAAAAATAAACAAAATTGACACCCCATTGGCCCAACTAACTAAAAAAAGAAAAGACCCAAATCAATAAAATCAGAGATGAAAAAGGAAACGTAACAACAGACACCACAGAAATAAAGAATCATCAGAAATTACTACAAGGACTTGTATGCTAGCAAACAGGGAAACCTATCAGAAATGGATAGATTCCTGGACACATGCAACCTACCTAAATTGAACCAGGAAAACATCAAAAACCTAAACAGACCCATAACTGAGACAGAAATTGAAACAGTAATAAAGGCCCTCCCAACAAAGAAAAGCCCAGGACCAGATGGATTCACTGCATGGACACATGCAACCTACATAAATTGAACCAGGAAAACATCAAAAACCTAAACAGACCCATAACTGAGACAGAAATTGAAACAGTAATAAAGGCCCTCCCAACAAAGAAAAGCCCAGGACCAGATGGATTCACTGCTGAATTCTACCAGACATTTAAAGAAGAACTGACTCCAATTCTTCTCAAACTATTCAGAACAATCGAAAAAGAGGGAGTCCTCCCAAATTCTTTCTATGAAGCCAGCATCACCTTAATTCCTAAGCTGGAAAAAGATGCAGCATTGAAAGAGAATTACAGACCAATATCCCTGATGAACATAGATGCAAAAATCCTCAATAAAATTCTCGCCAATAGAATGCAACAACACATCAGAAAGATCATCCACCCAGACCAAGTGGGATTTATCCCTGCTATGCAGGGATGGTTTAATGTGTGCAAAACAATCAATGTGATACACCACATTAACAGAGTGCAGAAGAAAAACCATATGATTATCTCAACAGACGCTGAGAAAGCATTTGATAAAATACAACACCCGTTCATGATGAAAACTCTAAGCAAACTGGGTTTGGAAGGAACATTCCTCAATACAATCAAAGCAATCTATGAAAAACCCACAGCCAACATCCTATTGAATGGGGAAAAGTTGGAAGCATTTCCACTGAGATCTGGTACCAGACAGGGATGCCCACTCTCACCACTGCTATTCAATATAGTTCTGGAAGTTCTAGCCAGAGCTATTAGGCAAGAAAAAGAAATTAAAGGGATACAAATTGGGAAGGAAGAACTATCCCTCTTTGCAGATGATATGATTCTTTATTTAGGGGACCCAAAGAACTCTACTAAGAGACTATTGGAACTCATAGAAGATTTGGGCAAAGTAGCAGGGTATAAAATCAATGCACAAAAATCAACAGCCTTTGTATACACAGACAATGCCATGGCTGAGGAAGAACTTCTAAGATCAATCCCATTCACAATAGCTACAAAAACAATCAAATACCTTGGAATAAACTTAACCAAGGACGTTAAGGATCTCTATGATGAAAATTACAAAACCTTAAAGAAAGAAATAGAAGAGGATACCAAGAAATGGAAAAATCTTCCATGCTCATGGATTGGAAGAATCAATATCATCAAAATGTCCATTCTCCCAAAAGCAATTTATAGATTCAATGCAATACCAATCAAGATACCGAAGACCTTTTTCTCAGATCTGGAAAAAATGGTGCTGAAATTCATATGGAGGCACAAGAGACCTCGAATAGCTAAAGCAATCTTGTACAACAAAAACAAAGCCGGAGGCATCACAATACCAGATTTCAGGACATACTACAGGGCAGTTGTAATCAAAACAGCATGGTACTGGTACAGAAACAGATGGATAGACCAATGGAACAGAATTGAAACACCAGAAATCAACCCAAACATCTACAGCCAACTTATATTTGATCAAGGATCTAAAACCAATTCCTGGAGCAAGGACAGTCTATTCAATAAATGGTGCTGGGAAAACTGGATTTCCACGTGCAGAAGCATGAAGCAAGACCCCTACCTTACACCTTACACAAAAATCCACTCAACGTGGATTAAAGACCTAAATCTACGACCTGACACCATCAAGTTATTAGAGAACATTGGCAAAACCCTTCAAGATATTGGCACAGGCAAAGAATTTCTGGAAAAGACCCAGGAGGCACAGGCAGTCAAAGCCAAAATCAACTATTGGGATTGCATCAAATTGAGAAATTTCTGTACTGCAAAAGAAACAGTCAGGAGAGTGAAGAGACAACCGACAGAATGGGAAAAAATATTTGCAAACTATGCAACAGATAAAGGGTTAATAACCAGAATCTACAAAGAGATCAAGAAACTCCACAAAAACAAAACCAACAACCCACTTAAGAGATGGGCCAAGGACCTCAATAGACATTTTTCAAAAGAGGAAATCCAAATGGCCAACAGGCACATGAAAAAATGTTCAGGGTCATGGGCAATCAGGGAAATGCAAATCAAAACCACAATGAGGTTTCACCTCACCCCGGTTAGAATGGCTCACATACATAAATCTACCAACAACAGATGCTGGCGAGGATGTGGGGAAAAAGGGACACTAACCCACTGTTGGTGGGAATGCAAACTGGTCAAGCCACTATGGAAGTCAGTCTGGAGATTCCTCAGAAACCTGAAGATAACCCTACCGTTCGACCCAGCCATCCCACTCCTTGGAATTTACCCAAAGGAATTTAAATTGGCAAACAAAAAAGCGGTCTGCACCCTCATGTTTATTGCAGCACAATTCACAATAGCCAAGACCTGGAACCAACCTAAATGCCCATCAACAGTAGACTGGATAAAGAAATTATGGGATATGTACTCTTTAGAATACTATACCGCAGTAAGAAACAACGAAATCCAGTCATTTGCAACAAGATGGAGGAATCTGGAACACATCATGCTGAGTGAAATAAGCCAGTCCCAAAGGGACAAATATCATATGTTCTCCCTGATCGGTGACAACTAACTGAGCACCAAAGGGGAAACCTGTTGAAGTGAAATGGACACTATGGGAAATGGTGACTTGATCAGCATAGCCCTGACTGTTAATGAACAACTTAATACATTATCCCTCTTAGTAGTTTTTTTTGTCTGTTCTACTTAATATGACTGGTTTAATTCTGTAATTAATACACAGTTATTCTTAAGTGTTGAAATTTAACTGAAATGTGATCCCTGTTAAACATAAGAGTGGGAATAAGAGAGGGAAGAGATGTACAATTTGGGACATGCTCAAGCTGACTTGCCCCAAATGGTAGAGTTAGAAACATACCAGGGGACTCCAATCCCATCAAGGTGGCATGTACCAATGCCATCTCACTAGTCCAAGTGATCAATTTCAGTTCACAATTGATCATAATGAAAGGACTAAGAGTCAAAGGGAGCACATAAACAAGTCTAGTACCTGCTAATACTAACCAATAGAATAAATAAAGGGGAGAGTGATCCAACATGGGAAGCAAGATACTCAGCAGACTCATAGAATGGTGGATGTCCTAAATAGCACTCTGGCCTCAGAATCAGCCCTAAAGGCATTCGGATCCAGCTGAAAAGCCCATGAGAGTATTTCAGGCATGGAAAGCCAAGACACTCTGGCAAAAAAAAAAAAAAAAAAAAAAAAAAAAACCCTAAATGAAAGATCTCTGTGAGTGAGATCCCAGTGGAAAGAACAGGTCTTCAAAGAAGGAGGTACCTTTCTCTGAAGGGAGGAGAGAACCTCCACTTTGTCTATGACCTTGTCTAAACAAGATAAGAGTCGGAGAACTCAAGGGGCTTCCATAGCCTTGGAAACTCATGACTGGTGCATAGGGAGATTACTGATGCCATAGACAGGAGTGTCAATTGGTAAAGTCAACAACAGGAGTCACTGTGCACTTACTCCTCATGTAGGATCTCTGTCCTTAATGTGCTGTACATTGAGACTTAATGCTATAACGAGTACTCAAACAGTATATTTCTTTTTCTTTTTTTTAACTTTTATTTAATGAATATAAATTTCCAAAGTACGATTTATGGATTACAATGGCTTCCCCCCCATACCGTCCCTCCCACCCACAACCCTCCCCTTTCCCACTCCCTCTCCCCTTCCATTCACATCAAGATTCATTTTTGATTATCTTAATATACAGACGATCAGCTTAGTATACATTAAGTAAGGATTTCAACAGTTTGCTCCCACACAGAAACATAAAGTGAAAAATAATAGATGATTTTTTTTAAATGACGATGAAATCAGATCAGACCTATTGTCTTGTTTAATCCCAGTGAGAGTCAAGTTGGGAATTGATAATTTCTTTCTTTTTTTTTTTTTTAACAGAGGATCAGTTTAGTATGCATTAAGTAAAGATTTCAACAGTTTGCACCCCCATAGAAACACAAAGTGAAATATATTGTTTGAGTACTCGTTATAGCATTAAATCTCAATGCACAGCACATTAAGGACAGAGATCCTACATGAGGAGTAAGTGCACAGTGACTCCTGTTGTTGACTTTACCAATTGACACTCCTGTCTATGGCATCAGTAATCTCCCTATGCTCCAGTCATGAGTTTCCAAGGCTATGGAAGCCCTCTGAGTTCTCCGATTCTTATCTTCCTTAGACAAGGTCATAGTCAAAGTGGAGGTTCTCTCCTCCCTTCAGAGAAAGGTACCTCCTTCTTTGAAGACCTGTTCTTTCCACTGGCATCTCACTCACAGAGATCTTTTGCCAGAGTGTCTTGGCTTTCCATGCCTGAAATACTCTCATGGGCTTTTCAGCCAGATCTGAATGCCTTTAAGGCTAATTCTGAGGCCAGAGTGCTATTTAGGACATCTGCCATTCTATGATACTCAAACAGTATATTTCACTTTGTGTTTCTATGGGGGTGCAAACTGTGGAAAGCTTTATTTAATGTATACTAAACTGATCTTCTGTAAAAAAAAAAAAAAAAGAAGAAGAAATTATCAATTCCCAACTTGACTTTCACTGGGATTAAACATGACAATAGGTCTGATCTGATTTTATCATCATTTAAAAAATCATCTATTATTTTTCACTTTATGTTTCTGTGTGGGAGCAAACTGTTGAAATCTTTACTTACTGTATGCTAAACTGATCTTCTGTATATAAAGAGAATCGAAAATGAATCTTATGTGAATGGAAGGGGAGAGGGAGTGGGAAAGGGGAGGGTTGCGGGTGGGAGGGACGTTATGGGGGGGAAGCCATTGTAATCCATAAGCTGTACTTTGGAAATTTATATTCATTAAATAAAAGTTAAAAAAAAGAAAAAAATTGTTTTAAAGTGTTATGTGTACGTATAATAATGTTTTGACCCTGAGGATTATAAGGAATGTTAGTAACATGAAATAGAAAGTTATACAAAAATTTTTAAAAGAAGCAGAAATATGAGTAGGTCCATTATTTGTTTTAGTCTGTTTTGGAGTTTTTAGGGAAGTAAAAGCTTGTAAGCAACAGGCAATAACATGTCTTGTAGTTTTACCTGTATGTAAGGAAGCAAAAACAAATTTAAAACAAGTATTAGTGGACACATGTATATATTTTTGTTTATTAAATTTTATGAAGTGGGTGATATCCATTTGTCATAGTTGATTGGGGGAATAAATTACGAGGATTAATTTGAAAGTGAGGTACTGGTAATTGGATGGAGTAAGTAGAACAGAATTTTACAATTTGTTGAGCTTGTTTTTGAGTAATATTATGTTTTAAGTGTAATGTATGAGTATTTAAATGATGTAAAACGTGATTTTTGTTGTTGTATTAATAGAATATATTTATAGAGCAGAATTTGTAAAAAAATTGTCCTCTACCAAAGGTCCAGGAAGATTGGAATGTGTTTAAATATGACCTATAAAGAAAGGGCAGATATGTTGTTGAATGACAGTGCAAATGTGAGAAAACAAAGGAGAAGTAGCTGAGGATTTAGGAAGGAATGAACAAGTGTCCAATTGAGGCAGTGATAGGAACACATATTTGTTACTGGTGTATATGTTAACCCCTACATTTAAAGTAGACTGTAATGTAAGTGTAACAGCAGCTAATTTAACTAACTGTAGAGATGAAAAAGAGGTGTTAATAAGTGTACGGTGACCATCACAAATTATAGAAGTTTGACCTTTTTTTTAGGATATTGAATAAAGTTTTAAGGTTTTTTGTTATGAGGTGGAGATGTATAGAAAGTCAATTAATATTTTCTAGAAGTTTTTGAAAATTATTTAAAGTCTGTAAAGAATTTAATTGTAAGGTGACTTTTTGTGGAAGTATTTTTTATGGGTATAATTGGAAGCCTAGATATTGATAAGGATATTGAAGTTACATTTTTTTAGGGGCTATGATAAGACTAAAAGTAGATAATTGTTTTTTTATTACTGTTAGACATTGTATCACCAAAAATTTTTTGGGTTTAGTTATTAAAATATTATTTATATAGTGTATAACATAAATTGTTATATTTTTTGTAAATTTTTTGAAGAGCAGTATTAATGAATTATTGGCACAAAGTAGGGCTATTAGTCATTTTTTGAGGTAAGATTTTTTATTGGTATTTTTGTATAGGTTTTTTAAAATTTACTGATGGAACACTGAAAGCAAATTGGGGACAATTTTTTGGATGTAAAGGTATAGTATAAAAATAATTTTTTAAATTTATTATTGTAATATAAGAGTCGTTTGGAATTGTAGTAGGCAATGGTAAACCTGGTTGTAAAGCCCCCATAATTTTTACAGTAGTATTAACAGTCCTAAGGCCTTGAAGTAATTGCTATTTTTTAGATTTTTTTTTGATAACAAAAATAGGACTATTTTAAGGAGAATTAGAAGGAACTATATGTCCTGTTGTTAATTGTTTTTTTTTTTTTTTTTACCAATATTTGTGTAGTATTTTTTTTTTTTTTGTAGTAAAGGCCACTGATTTACCCACACGGGATTATTTGATTTTTATTTTATTTTATTTTTTGTATGGGGTACAGGCTGACCAGTAGTCATTAAGGGAAACCCAAGCCTCTTTGTTCATGATTGACAGTTAAAGTAACTGGAGATGTGATGTTTTGTTGTTGTTTGTTTAAACCGTTACCTGGCAAATGACTTTGTTGAAGTATGTTAATAGTAATAATCTTATTTGGACTGTGTATTAAAGCCCCCACTTGAGTTAGAATATCACGTCTCCATAGATTAACAAGTAATGTAGCCAAAATATAGGGGCGACAGGCTTTAGCATTACCTGTTTTATCCTTCCATTGTAGTAATATGGAACTTTGTGTTAATCTTTGACTCCGACCAATACCTTGTAATTGAGTTATGGTAATTTATTTATTTTTTTTAATTTGTGGGCCGGTTTGTTGTTGAAATAACAGAGGCACCAACTCCAGTATTTAAAAGACCACTGAATAACTTTTTATTTAATTTTAAGAAAAATTTGGGTTGGTCCTTAGTTATGGGTTGTATTTAATAAGCATTAGAAGATTTAAAACCGTTATTTTTTTTTTTATTTAAAAAAGACTTACCAATTGAAGAGAAGGGGAACAGAATTAAGTGAGCAATGTATTGTCCTGGAGTTAAAGTTACATTATTGGGTTGAGTTATAATTTTTATCTTACCAGTAAAGTTAGTGTTTATAACTTTAGGAAAAACCTGTAACCCTTTTATAGTTATACTATTTTTGTCCAGTAGGAGACCAAAAAACCCAGTTGGCAAAGGACCAAAAATCCCAGTAGGGAGGTTTTGTGGGCCCATCTCAGGGGTTTATACTGTATAGGAGGTGGCACTGAGGTCTAGTCCTGTACTACCCTCTGTGGCTCCATGGAGGAAAATGACGGATTTATGGTGTTTTGTTGAGGAACAAATGTCATGGCCCCCAAAATTTGTTGGGATGGGGCCTGGGGCCAGTCCCGCTTTTAGTTTTTTGAACTTTATTTATTTAATGAAATTTTTTTTATTAGTTTTGGAGTGACATTTATTGGCGCAATGCCTTTTTTTTTTTTTTTTTTTGTACCGGGGGCAAATCCCAGGAGGAGGGGCTTTTTTGATGTTTGACTTTTGGACAATATTTGTACATGTCCCTATTGTCCACATTGAGAGCACCCTCATTTATTAGGCATAGCCCTCCTTGTTGATTTTTGTAGTGACATACCAAGCAGAGTGGCAGGTCCTGAATGTTTTGTTTTTTAAATTAATTTATTTTGTTAATTTTTTATTAAAAGGACTGTTACAGAACACCTCAGCCACAATAGCCAATCGATTTATATTTGTGTTGTACTTATGTTTTGTAGAATTTACAGTACTATGGGCATTACTAGGCAATTTTTACACAGCACCAGAAAAGGATCTATACTGAGAATTAAACATTATTAGTAATCATCACGGGCACGTTTAACATTTAGCTTGACTGCGTGTTTCCCCGGAATGAAACAGTAGCAGCAGAGGCTTGCTCTGGCTCCCCTTTAAAGCCCCCAAGGACAAGGGTGGCTCATTGTCAACATGTTAGGCAAGCAGTATGTCCCATCCCGGATCTTGGCCAGAGAGCCGAGACACGAAGCATGCCCACCTGTTTATTAGAAAACATTCCTTTATCCCCCTCCCCGGCAGCTGGCCAGGCTCCCAAGGAGCAGGAGAAGGTCATCCGGCAGACAAGTTATTTATTTATTAGAGCCAAACAAAGACACAAGCCTCTCCATCCCAAAAATTTGTTTTTACATTTGGCCCTAGAGTTGTACCAAGGTATAGGCATAATTAACACATTATAAGAATATAATACAAATTTTTTATACAAGTATATATCCAGCAATCAAACACAATAATATTTAATATGTTTTAAGGATAAATTGAAACGTATCTGAGGGAACTAGCCTTTTATTATTTGTAATTATAACATTTTTGTAGGTGTGTGGAATCTTAACTACTTGTGGCATATTTTGACTTACTTTTTTTTTTTTTTTGTAAAGTAAACCAAACATAATTTGCTCAAGCATTTTTATCAATAACAGGGGTAGAGTTAGTACATAAAACAAAAACAGAATGGGTAGTCCGGACACTTTGTTACCACAATTTTTCATTTTACATAGTAATATGAACTTTATAACAGAGAACATTTACTTTAAATGAAATATTTAAATGTAAGGTGAGGGCTGTCCAGTGTATACTGATCTATATTTTTTACTCCCAGTGTTTTTTATCCATAACACCCTCTTTAGCAAACCAAGGACTAATTGTTTTAACAGCACTGATAAACTGTCTTACGGTTTGTTTTTTTAACCCTATTTTTTACATCTGCAACAAAGTTTTTACAGCCTTTGTCACGGCTTGCTTTGTTTTTTTAAATGTACATTTAAGTTTTTTTTTGAGTAAATCTCAATGTTGTTTATTTACGACTTCTTTTGCTAACCAAGGACTATTTTTATAGCATTAATGAACCGTTTTATGGCTCACCTTTTTTAACCCTATTTTCTGTATTTGTAATGGAGTCTTTATAACTTTTTTTTTTTCCTTTTTTTTTCTAGGGGCCGATTTAGGGAGAGTCAATGGATGATACCGCGGTGGCGGTTCGTCCTCTAGGGACAAATTTGCTAGCCTAGTCAAACTGGGATATAAATGAGATGGCCCCCTCGAGCACAGGGGTGCACTCGATGGGGGATGGTCCTTCACTGAATTTTCTTTGTCTTATCCAGTGGCTCATCCCTACAGGGACCTTTGTCGGTCTGTTTTCTGTCCCACTGACTACCACAGTCACTAGACTGACTATCATGCCGAGACTCCTCCTGAACCTTTTTTAGGAGCTCGCATCCTTCATCAAGTAAAAGCCCTATGTTCTTAGTGGGGTCCTGAAGTGTCTGTTTAATGAGTTGCCATAATCTAAGTATTTCTACCGGCTCTCCCGACTGCTCTCAACTGTCTCCCTACTCTCCGCCACTGTTGCTCATCTAATTGGCCACCTTCCACAAACCATGGTGACGTCTTGGCAACGGCCCTAGTGAATGCGCATACTGTAGCCACCTTAACGGGCATCCCCGCAGCTTTTAACAAGCAGCTCAACAGCATGCGCAACCTAGGGGTGGACGGAGTATTGTCCATTTGGAGGTAAAAAGGAAGTTTCCGCCTATTTCCTGGCGTTTTTGAACACTTTATACTCCCGCCTTTTAAGGGATTCCTTTACACTTTTTTCTGGCGCTTAATTTCCCCGTCTTTCTTCGACGGAACCGCGGTTTCTATTCTTTCCCCAGCTGGATTTCCGTGCACATGCACGCTTACCTTTTGTTTCTTACCTATTCCTGCGTGTAGAAAGTGGTCCGAATCCGAGTCACGGCACCACTTGCCGCTCCCTTGCCCGTAAAGGAACGACACTGTTTGCAGCTTATTGGTCTTTAGTAGACTTTTAATAAGAAAATAACAGTGACAGAAAAAAAATGAAGGGAGGAGAGTAGACAAAAAAGCCCCCTCCTTCCTCAGCACACAGCTTATATACAAAATCTGGCCAATTGCAGGTGGGCTCAAGTCCATGCACGGAACACTCCAATCCGCTGTCTGTTTACACAGTGTGCACGTGTCCTCGGGTCAATCAGATGAGGTGTCACGCAACAGACAGGCTCACCACGCGGTCCTCGGCGCCATCTTGTTGTTTACAACATTCTCAACTCCTGTAAAAAGTCCTGACCGTGGGAAAGCATTGCCCTAACCGAAACTAACAACATCCGCCTTGTAATAAAGACACAGCAACAGCTATCAGACCGACCTTGACATGGGGGCTTCATGGCTGCGCATCCCATGGAGCCCCACAGTTAATTATTAGTATTCAGCCACACAAACACTGAAGCACTTTGGTAAGCCTCTGCAGAGAAGAATCCAACTTTGCCAGCTGTTCATTAAATGAAATATCCATACAGATCAGGAATGTGATTAGCAAGGCAGAGGGCCAAGGATGTGGTTGTTGCTTGAGGATATTACATCTCAGGCAGCTGCTCCCTTCAAGGAGAGCAGAGGGCCTCTGCATCCTATTCTCTCCCTCTTCATGAGAGCTTGCCTCCACTGTTTGTATTCAAAATGTCCCTGTGGGTGCGTGGAGGGTGGTGGGGGTTGAGCATTTTTGAAAGGCTAATTGCTTATATGAACATTAAGCACACCAGCTGCTGTTGGCCAAAGATCTGTAGGATCTTCACAACAGACACAAATCAGGTGGCTTAGGCAGACTCCTTTGGGTCCTGGGCATAAATGATCAATGATCTTTACTGGATAGGAAACCAAGCTCAAAGAAGGAGAGAAAAAAATGTCACAGACCCATGGTGCTTGCACTGAGGCTCAAAGGTGGTTAGGATAATGCTGGTTGGGTGGCTGGTTAATCAGATGATTTATCTGTTAGGAGTATCGAAATACAATTTGGCAAATCCTCCCTCCCCCACTCCCTGCCACCGAAGTCAGAGATGTGGGCTCTAGTCTGAGATGAAAGGCTGTGGACCAGTACCTTAAACTCTCAGACTCTTCCCTCATCTGCAAAATAAGGTGGTTGTAGTTTATGTATTTATCCATTCACTTATTGTTTCACTCATAATATTTACCAAGCATCTCACCTCTGGGTAGATGGTAGGCATGTGTGAAAAGAAACATTTCTGCTCTGGAATTCTAGGATTCCGTGAAAAATCAAACAGCAAAATGAGAATGGACTTTTGCAAATATTAACCAAGGTTGATTTCAATGACAGATTCATGCTACTGAGTTTTCTGGCTTCTGAAACATCATCACTTAGGGGAGTAGTCTCCTTTTCTTCTCTCTTCTTAAAAACATGGGGTCAAAATTTCCTTTTACCAGGAGAAGTATGACTTCTGAACTATTGCTCTGACCATGCATGGATCTAAACTGACGGTCAGCATTGGAAGCTTCTAGGCTTTAGAACCACCCAACAGAACAGACAGGAGGTAGCATCAAGGCCTGGATTTCACCATGTCTTGTATTCAAATCTCACCTACTGGCCAACTATGACCCTGAGCACCTGGGGTAACCTGGAACCCTGTGTAACCTGGACACTCACTTGTTGAAGTAGGGTAACGACAGTACCTTCCTCACTAGGTGGCTGTAAGAAATAAATGTGATAGTGTATATAAAGTGCTTTATGAGTGCTGAGTTTACTGAAATGTAACTCCTTACCCCTGGATTGGAGTATTCAAGCTCCTTCTAACTGGGCTGGTTCTAGCAGACATTCTTCCTTCTTGACTAAAGCTGTTGGCATGGCTATAGTTCTGCTTCCATAGTGCACATCTCCTTTCCTGGTGGGGAGTTCAGCAGGCACAGACGGTCTGGAATCTCATCAATCTCACCCACTCGCCCCCTGTCCAGTGCACCACTCAGCTCGTTGGCTTTCACTGCTGCTCACTGAGATGATAAGGGATCATCTGTACCTGACTGCAGCTTTTGTCTATGAAGAAATAAAAAAGATCTGTTGGGGTAGAGCTGTGGTGCAGCAGGTTAAGCTGCGGCCTGCAGCACCAGCATCCCATATGGTCACTGGTTTGAGTCCTGGATGCTCCACTTATGATCCATCTCTCTGCTAATGGGCCTAGGAAAGCAGCAGAGGTTGTCCCAAGCCCCTGCACCCCATATGGGAGACCCAGATGAAGCTCTTGGCTCCTGGCTTCAGCCTGGCTAAACACTGGCTGTTGCAGCCATTTGAGGAATGAACCAGTGGATGGAAGCTCACTTACTCTCTCTCTCTCTCTCTCCCTCTCTCTCTATAATTCTGACTTTCAAATAAAAATTTTGTTTAAACAAGACCTGATGCAGCACAGAAAAATACAGTAATCAAGTGGAGCAAAAAGGCCTTTATTAAAGTATTGTGCAGCTGAGAATAAATATTTATGGATAGTGCACTGGACTGGGAGACAATGGCTATGATTCCAGACCGTCTGTATCTGTTGACTCCCCACCAGGAAAGGAGATGTGCACTATGGAATATTTACGTCTATCCAAGAAAATGAGGTCAGCCTCCCACATAGACAACACTATCAACTATCAATTTACCTATTCTCCGTGTGGTGACTGTCAATTACAACTGACCACGTGTGATAGAAATGTGGTGTGTCTGGGACACCCATGAGCTTGGACACTTGTGCTACAGACTGTTGGGTAAGCATAGCCAAGCAGCAACTCAGCCAGTAACACCTCAAGGTCTTTGCAGTCTGTAGGCAGCTCCCTGAGGGGCTATTGTCCCAGTGTTCACCTCAATTATGTATTTGACTCCACTCCCCAAGCCTAAAATCTGAAGGGTTCTTTGCCTTCATCATTGACCAGTGTGAGCCTGCAGACGTGTGGAGTGCCTGCCTCCACTCTTTCAAACCACCTGGGATCATGCATTCGGGTTGTGAGGATTTTGACTGTCCTGGAGGCCTAACAATTAGGTACTTAATGGGGCTGTTTCAGGACAAAGACAGGAGTCACAGAGAAGGGGAGAAACCAAGGAGGAGACGCAGTGGGGAGTAATTGATTAAGGCACCACTCTTTCAAAGCTCCTCATTTCAGAAACTGGACTTGTGGCATCAGCCCTGGGAGCGCAGATGCTGAAGCTGGAAAAAAGGACTGGAAGAAACTGTACGAGGTAATCATAGGCCATTATAGGTTGTTATATCGCTTTTATTTCCCAAAACACACCACAGTGGAAGTTTGAAAGGACGTCAGGAAGGCAGGATGCGTTCAGCCAACTGGCAGTTTTCCCTCTGGTTTCAAGCAAAGCTGCCACAGCCCAGCGCCCCTTTCAGTGACACCCTCTGGAATATGGCCCCTACTGTCTCAGAACCTCACAAGGCCAAGCCAAGAAGGGTCCTAGCTTGTGGGATCCAAAGTAACTCACTTACTGAGTACTAACAATGCATCAGGGGCTCCCCCCCACATCCACAATTTCATTTAAGTCACCCTGTGCTTGGCTATTAGCCCCACTTTAGATGAGAAAACTAAAGGTCAGAACGGCTGTGGGACTTGCCGTGGGCATCAGCTGGTAAGGAAGCCGATTGCAGTTCGTTTGTTCACACATGGAGTGCAGACTCGGCACCATGCACAGAAGGTAGCATGGTGAACACAGAGTACCCAGTCACCATTTAGAGGCACAGACTGTGCTATGGAAGCCAGGGTGCTGTGGGTCTTAATCAGTAGGAAGGACCCAGTCCTGCTTTCCCAAGGAATGGACATAGGAGCTGAGCCCTAAAGGAAAAAGAAGCCATCAGCCAGGGGTACAGTCTAGAGAGCATTTTTCTACATACAGGAAGTTCTCCAGGCAAATAGCAGAAGGTAGGGAGAGCAAGGCGTCCTTAAGGAAGCGCATGATTGACAGTGGTGGTAAAGCAATAGGAAGGTAGGAGGCAGGAGAGGCAGATAAAGGTGTATGATGGAGGAATTTCCAACCAAGGTAAGGATCACTGAGTTGACTACATTCACAAGCTCATGGGGAGATCAGGGTACCAAAAGGTGGTAGGTACATGGATCATTTGACACAATGGGATTTTATTCCCCCACCAAACACTGACAGCCGAATATAACTTGTGTCTGCTCTTCAAAGTTCTATTGGATTTGGACTTATATAATGGAGACTTTCAGTCAGATTTTCTTCCTAAATATTAATCACGTTTTTTTATAGGGGTCGATATGTGATTAGCTTATGGTTTATCAAGCCAACTAACTCTGGCAAAGTCTAGGGTATAATACTTCAAGCATCCCAAAAACATTTTACAGTCAAGTCAATGCCCAAATCCTTAATTGTAAATGGTTTTTAATATGCTTAGATATACATGTGTTTATGCCTCCATGGCTTAAGGAGGAGGTTGGGATTTACAGTCATAAAACAAAGATAGTTTGTTCTGTTTTTCTTTCCACCCTTCCACCATTTGAACATTTGGGGGAAAACGTTCTCATTGTGCCAAAATTAAATCATGAATTTTCTCAGGCTTGTTATTTGGAACTAGAAAAAGTATTAGCTTTTTGGATCACCTCAGTCAATCAAGGTAACTCATAAAGGCAAGATTTGGTCAGAAATGACAGAAAAGCTGTTTCTTTTTTTTCTTTTTCTTTTTTTTTTCTTTTTTTTTTTTTTTGACAGGCAGAGTTAGACAAGAGACAGAGAGAGAAAGGTCTTCCTTTCCGTTGGTTTACCCCTCAAATGGCCGCCACGGCCGGCGCGCTGCGCCAATCCGAAGCCAGGAGCCAGGTGCTTCCTCCTGGTCTCCCATGCGGGTGCAGGGCCCAGGCACTTGGGCCATCAACCACTGCACTCCCGGGGCCACAGCAGAGAGCTGGACTGGAAGAGAAGCAACTGGGACAGAATCCAGTGCCCCAACCGGGACTAGAATCTGGGTGCCGGCGCCACAGGCAGAGGATTAGCCTAGTGAGCCGTGGCGCCGGCCCGAACAGCTGTTTCCTGCTTTATCAAGACTGGAGCTCAGAAGCAGAGATACGAAGGTGATGCTGCCTTCTTGATCTTGTCCTGAGACTTGACACGTGGTGGATTTCCACGGAGATTTTTTCAGGTTGCAGACTTTCTAAATGCAGCTGCCCCAGCTTTATAAGTAACTTCAAGTAGATTTTGAAATTTTAATAATCATGTACATATCAAATATTTAGTGGTTACCTACTAAGTGCTGGGCACCACAGGAAGCATGATAGATGTGAGAGATTTTCTTCTACACATGATAACTGTTAGCTAAATGATATCCACTTTATTTTTTAATTTTTTTAACTTTTATTTAATAAATATAAATTTCCAAAGTACAACTTTTGGATTACAGTGGATCCCCCCTCCCCATAACCTCCCTCCCACCCACAACCATCCCATCTCCCATTCCCTCTCTCATCCCATTCCCATCAAGATTCATTTTCAATTATAAATGATATCCACTTTATTCATGGTAATCTCTTCCAAATTCCTGTGCCAGTCCTTTGGGATCACTCCAACACCAGTTTTGGGAAAAGGGTGAGGAACCAAGAGAAAGAGCAAGACAATGGCTCTAATTATTATTTTTTTCATTTGAACAGTTTGGCTTCTAATTACTATTTTGTAAAGAACCTTTATGCTTTTTTTTTTAAAACTTTCCATTCTCTAAAACAATTTTGGATTTCTTTAGGGGATTTTGTTTTAAAATTCTGAGAATGTAAATATAATACCCTTTTGCTGAAAGTAGATAGATATTTTTAACATCACAAAACCATTATCCAAAGAAATTTAAACCCTGAGTGTACTTTTTAGAGCCTCCTACCTGTGGGAACAATCTGAATTCTCTGGGGCAAATTTCCCCAAATGGAAAAGCCTAAATTATAAGGAAATACCTAATATATTCAGAATAGCTGTCCTCCCCACCTCCTCCGACCCCCTCCCCGAGCCAACCATTCCAGGACAGCAGCACATCTGAGTGACAGGCCCTTCGTAAACAATCTTCACACACTGAAACACTTCCAGGGAAAAAGGGAGAGTACAGTGTTTGGCCAATCATCCATTTCTGTTCCACATGTGTTATACCCATGGAAACAAGGCATTTCAGTGAGGTCAGACTGAGTTATTGTGGACAGCTCCATTTGCCTGGTCCTTGAGAGTTCCCACCATCATCCATTAATGGTGCACTGTACTTGGATTTTACAGGAATCTTCCTGCTTTTTCCCATACATCCCCACAAAGCAGGTAGGTATCCCTGCTCCATGTGATAGGTGAGAAAAACAGGTTTGAGAAGTTAAATAGTTTGTCTGAGCTTGTCTGTAACTTGAATCTAGACCTATTTGAGATCAAAGCTCAACCTCGTCCCATTTTAAAGAACAGCATGCACAAAAAAATGGAAATAACTCCCATGTTCATGGATTGGAACAATTAATATTGTTAAAATGCCTACGTTACCCAGAACAATTTACAAGTTTAATGTAATCATCACCAAAATACCAATGACATTCTTCATAGAACTAGAAAAAAAATACTAAAATTCATATGGAAATACAAAAGACCCCTAACAGAGCAATCTTGAATAATAAGAACAAAACTAGGGTGCCAGTACTGTGGGGTAATGGGTAAAGCCACTGTCTGCAGTGCTGGCATCCCATATGGGCCCTGGTTCAAGTTCTGACTGCTCTACTTCTGATCCAGCTCTCTTCTATGGCCAGGGAAGGCAGTAGAAGATGGCCCAAATCCTAGGGCCCCTGCACCTACATGGGAAACCTGGAAGAAGCTCCTGGCTCTTGGCTCCTGGCTTCAGATTGGTGCAACTCCAGCTGTTGCAGCCATCTGGGCAGTGAACCAGCACATTGAAGACCTCTCTCTCTCTCTCTTTCTCTCTCTCTCTCTCCGACTTTGCCTCTCTGTATCTCTTCCTTTCAAATAAATAAATCTTTTTAAAAAAAGAATAAAACTGGATTATACCAGATTTCCTGTCTTTATTTTATTTTATTTATTTTTATTTTTTTTATTTTTTGACAGGCAGAGTGGACAGTGAGAGAGAGAGAGACAGAGAGAAAGGTCTTCCTTTGCCGTTGGTTCACCCTCCAATGGCTGCTGGGGCCGGCGCACTGCGGCCGCCGCACCGCGCTGATCCGATGGCAGGAGCCAGGTGCTTCTCCTGGTCTCCCATGGGGTGCAGGGCCCAGGCACCTGGGCCATCCTCCACTGCACTCCCTGGCCACAGCAGAGAGCTGGCCTGGAAGAGGGGCAACCGGGACAGAATCCGGCGCCCCAACCGGGACTAGAACCCGGTGTGCCGTCGCCGCAAGGCGGAGGATTAGCTTAGTGAGCCGCGGCGCCGGCCGATTATACCAGATTTCAAGACACTACAGAGATATTGAACAAAAACAGCACGGTACTGGTTCAAAAATAGACACAGAGCCCAATTTAACAGACTAGAAAATCCGGAAATGAATCCATTCTCTTACATCTAACTTGTCTTTGACAAAGGAGGCAAAGCATACCCTGATGAAGAGAAAGTCTCTTCAATAAATGATGCTGGAAAAACTGGAGATCCAAAAGATTGAATCCAGATCCTCCTTCTCCTCACCCCCACCCTATACAAAAATCACCTCAAAAAAGATCAAAGACCTAAATCTAAGACCTGAAACTATGGAAATATTAGAAGAAAACACTTCAACACATTGGCATAGGCAATGACTTTTTTGGCTAAGATCCCTAAACACAGACAAGTGGGGTTATATCAAGCTAAGATGATTTTGCAGAGCAAAGGAAAATATCAATAGAGTGCAAAGATAACTGAAAAAATAGAAGAAAATATTTGCAATCTATTCATTTGACAAAGGGCTAAAATATGGACCATATCATGAACTTAGTGAATTCAACAACAAAATAACAACCAATGCAGTTAAAAATGGGAAAAATCTGAATAGATATTATGCAGAAGAAATATAATTGGACAAAAAAACATAGAAAGATGGTCAACATCATAGGCAATCAGGGAAATGCAAATCAAATTCACAATGAGGGCATCATCTCACTCCAGTTAGAATGGTTTTTAAACCAAAAAGACCCAAAATTCGAATTCTGGCAAAGATGTGGATAAAAGGAAATCATTATAGACTGTTGATGGGAATACAAATGAGTATAACCATAATGGAGAAGAGTATGGAAGTCCCTCCAATATCCAACAATAAGCTACCATATGACCCAGCTATCCCTTTTCTGGGTATATAGCTGAAGACAATGAAATCAGGACATGAAAGAGACACTCCCAAATTCATTGCAGCACCATCCACAATGGCCAAGACAGGGAAGCAATCTAGGTGCCCACTGATGAGTGAAAGGACAAAGAACATACACAATTTTTAAAAAATTATTTATTTGAAGGCAGAGTTACAGAGAGAGAGAGAGAGAGAGAGAGAGAGAAACAGATCTTCCATCCACTGGTTCACTTGCCAAATGGTTGCAATGGCCAGGGCTAGGCCAGACTGAAGCCATGAGACAGGACATTCTTTCAGATCTCCCATGTAGGTTCAGGGGCTCAGATCTGAGATACCTGGGCCATCTTCTGCTGCTTTTCCCAGGTACATTAGCAGGGAGTTGGATTGTAATTGGAGCAGCCAGGACTCAAACTGGCACCCATGTGGAATGCTGGTATTGCAGGTGGCAGCCTTACTCAGTCTACCACAATGCCAGGCCCAGAACATGTAAGTTTTACAGTTGAAAAATTTCCAGATCTTGAATGAGACATGGATATCCAGATACAAAGACGCTCAAAGAATCCAAAGCAGACTCAACCCAAAAAAGGTCTTCTCCAAGGCATAGTAAGTAGAGAATCCTAAAGATAGTAAGAGAAAAGTGTCAAGTTATATATAAAGGAAGATCAACTAGGTTAACATCAGACTTCTCAGTGGACACCTCTATAGGCCAGAAGAGTGTGATGATATACTCAAGGTCTTACAAAAATTTCCAGCTAAGAATATTATGTCCAGCAAAGCTACCCTTTAAAAATGAAGGATAAATAAAGTATTTTACAGATAAGCAAAAACTGAGAGAATTCATGCCACCAGCCAGCCTTACAAAGAAATTCTGAAGGGTGTCCTGCATTAGAAGTAAACATGAAAACACATGATACCACCAGTCACTAACAACAGGTAGAATCACTATCCAATCAACAAAATGACAGATCTTCTCAGAATCAGCCCTTAAGGCATCCTGACATTAAAAGCATTTCAGGCATGGAAAGCCAAGAGACTGTGGCAAAAAAATGTCCTATATGAAGGACCTTGGTGGGTGAGACCCCAGTGGAAAGAAGTGATCATCAAAGAAGGAGGTACTTTTCTCTGAAGGGAGGATAGAACTTCCACTTTGCTTATGGCCTTGTCTAAATACTGATGGAGTTTGTGGATTCAAAAGGCTTCCATAGCCTAGGCGGTCATGTCAAGAGCCTTGAGTGATCACTGACATCATACATAAGGGTGTTAATTGTTAAATTAACAACAAGAGTCACTGTGCATTAACTTCCCATGCAAGACCTCTGTCCTCAAAGAATTGTATGTTATGTCTAAGTACTTGCAAAAGATGTATCATTCTTGGATGCTTCTTTAAAATTAATCAAGTTTCTAAAAAAAAGGGAGGGGTGAAATTGACTTTGGGATGCAATGACTTTGAATAATTCTTGTCTTGACTCTTGAGGAACAGTTTTGTTGTTCTGTTTGTTTTCATGCAAATTGTTGAACTCTTTAATTAGCATAGAGTTGGTCTTTTGTGTATAAAGTTAATAAAAATGGATCTTAGTGGAGAATGGGACTGGAGATGGGATAGGGAAGAGGAGGAGGGGTGGGAGAGTGAGTGGAAGGAGTGAGTGGAAGGGCAGGTAAGGTGGGAAGAATCAATGTATTCTTAGAGTTGTACTTGTGAAATGCATGAAGTTTGTGTTCCTTAAATAAAAGGTTTCTTTGGGGGAAAAATGACAGGTCTTAGTTCTTATCTGTCAATACTAACCTTGAATATAAATGGATTAAATTCACCAACCAAAAGACTTAGGTTGGCTGAATGGAAAAAACCGTGACCTCACTCTACTCTGCCTGTAATAAACTCACTTCACAAACAAAGATATACACAGACTAAAAGTGGAAGGGCTGAAAAAAGACATGCAGGCAAGTGAAAACCAAAAGGAAGCAGGAATAGCTATCCTGATATCAGATAAAACAGACTTTCAATAAAAAACTGTAAAGAGATACAGAAGGACAATATATTTTGATAAAAGGTTCAAGTCAGCAAGAAGACATAACAATCGTAAATATATATGCACTCAACACAAGACCACCCAGATATATACAGAAAATACTATTAGACTTAAAGGGAGAGATAGACTGCAACACGATAATAGTGGGTGATTTAAACACCCCACTCTCATCAAAAGATAGATCATCTGGACAGAAAATCAATAAAGATACATCAGAGTTGAAGCATACAATTGAGAAAGTGGACCTAACTGACATTTACAGGATATTTCACCCAACAGCTATAGAATACACATTCTTCTCACCAGCATATGGAACATTTTCTAGGATAGATCACATATTAGGCCACAAATCAAGTGTCATCAAATTTAAAGATCAAAATAATACAATGTATCTTCTCATACCATTAAGGGAATAAAACTAGAAATCAGCAAGAAGAAGAATAGAACACTCATAAATATTGGAAATTAAATGACAAGCTCTGAAGAGTCAATGGGTCATTGAATAAATTAAAAAGGAAATAAAAAACTTTCTTGAAACAAGTGAAAATGGAAAAACAACATCAAAACCTATTGGATACAGCAAAAGCAGTATTAAGAAGGAAGTTTATAACATTAAGTGCTCGCATCTTAAAGACTTAGGAAAACAATAACAAATCAAACCCCAAATCTCCAGGAAGTGAGAAATTATAAGGATCACAATAGAAATAAATGACACTAAAAGATAAAAATGATCAACAAAACAAAATGTTGGTTTTTTGAGAAGATAAGCAGAATAGATAAAACTCTAGCCAGACTAGGAAAAAAAAAAAGAGAAAAATATCAAGAAAATTAGAGATGATAAAGGAGACATAACAACCAAAATCACTGAAATAAAAAGGATCATAAGAAACTACTATGAAGAACTACATGCTAATATATGGAGAACCCCGAAGAAATGCATAAATTCTTGGATTCATATAACCTACCAAGATCAAATCAAGAAGATACAGACAACCTAAACGGACCCATAACAAGCAATGAGATTAATGTGGTAATCAAAAATTTTCCAAAAAGGAAAAGTCCAGGACCTGTTGGCTTTACTACTGAATTCTACAAAACATGCAAACTATTCTGAAATAATGAAAAGGATAGAATTCTGCCAAACTCTTTTTATGAGACCAGCATTTCTTTGCTACCAAAACCAAAGACATGATGTGAAAACTACAGACCTATATCCTTAACAAGCATCGATGGAAAGATTCTCAATACTAGCAAATCAAATCCAAAATCATATCAAAAAAGTCACACAGCATGATCAATTAGGATTTATCCCAAAAATGCAATGATGGTTTAACATTACAAATCAATATATGTCATAAATCACATCAATAGAATGAAGAACAAAAACCATATAGTTATGCCTTTTTATGTACAGAAAAAGCATTTGATTAGATTCAACACAATTTCAGGAAAATTCCAGCTGAAAGGAGACACCTGAGTTTGGCTGGGAGAATTGACAGGAGGGTGGGCATACATGATGGTAAGAGCCTTATGTGCTGGGACTATGAAAATGCTGTTGCTGTAGGGGAGGGTGCAGAGTGTGCTAGAACTCTGGGCAGTCACTATGGGAGGCTCCACATGCTCGGGGCTCCTCGATTGACTGGTGAGGGTCATTGCTGAAGGATCCAAGCTCACACTGAGAACTGTGCAGGTCCTTTGTATGGTTCTTGTGGCAGCACAGACGAATATTGCACCCACTGGGGAAAACACCCAGGCACTGGTCTCCTTAGAGGAGAAGAGATGAGTGTAAGACTATGCCAACAAAGCTGATCAAATCATCCTCTTTGATTAAAAAAGAGAGAGAGGGAGAGAGAGAGACTTACTATATCCATCTTGGGTGTCACCTTGAACAATGCCCTCACCCTGGAGCACTGAACAGAGCTCCTGGCTACACTCAGCCCATGATTCTGGATATTCACTGAAAGAGAAGATGTTCCACTAAGCCACAGAAGCATATTCCAAAGATAAAACTCATCAGAGAGGGAAAAACGACCTAACAAGTAAATCCACAAATGCCTAAAAATAAACACAAATTCAATAAACAGAAAAAAGAAGACAACATGACCCCCCAAAAGGAACACAACAACACTTCAATACTACAAATGTGAAGATGAAGAGATTGATGAAATGCCAGAAATGGAATTCAAAATATTGATCACAGAATTACTCAGAAGTAATCGGGAGCAAATCCATGAATTAAAGAAATCCATAAATAAGATGAATGAAAATTTTTCCCATGAAATTGAGATCTTGAAGAGGAATCAAAATGCAATATTGGAAGTGAAAAATTCAACAGATCAAATAAAAAATGCAATGGAAAGCCTAACAACAGACTTGCTGAGGCAG
Organism: Oryctolagus cuniculus; assembly: GCF_964237555.1. Taxonomy (NCBI): domain Eukaryota; kingdom Metazoa; phylum Chordata; class Mammalia; order Lagomorpha; family Leporidae; genus Oryctolagus; species Oryctolagus cuniculus. The sequence goes on from NC_091435.1 coordinate 150,461,747, forward strand.
AAGGAAGAATATCAAGTTAGAAGACAAATCTCTGGAAATTTTACAGTCAAACAAAAAAAAAAAAAGGAAGAAATTAGAAAACTAAAAAACAGTGTTGGAGATCTATGGGATACTATCAAATGACCCAACATACAGATCTTAGGAGTTCTTGAAAGTTTGAAAACAGAGAATGGATTAGAAGACCTTTTTAGTGAAATAATTACAGAAAGCTTCCCCAATTTGGAGAAAGTGAGAGGCATAGAACTCTTAACAGACATGACCAGAAAAGATCTTCACATTGACATATTGTAGTCAAACTGTCAGCAGAAAAACATAAAGATTGTAAAATGTGAATGACAAAAATGCCAGAATACTTCCAGAGTATCTCCAATTAGACTTGCGGCTGACTGCTCATCAGAAATTCTACAGGCTAGAAGAGAATGGTGAGATATATTCCAAGTCTTAAGAGAAAAAAACTGCCAACCCTGAACACTGTACCACGCAAAGCTCTCATTTATGAATGAAAGTGAAATAAAGGCCTTCCATGGCAAACAGAAATTGAAAGAATTTGTCACCATTCATGCAGCCTTACAAAACATGCTTAAGGATGTGCTACACACAGAAATGCAGAAACATGGTCATCACTATGAAGGAATGTGAAGGTAGAAAATCCCTTAGTAAAAATACAAGTGAAATCCAAAGTAAACAATAGGAATATCTAAGGGAAAATGGTAGGGCCAACTATTTACTTATCAATAGTTACCTTGAATGTAAATGGCCTCTACTCTCCAGTTAAAGGACACAGACTGACTGAATGGATTAAAAAAACATGATCCATCTATTTGTTCCCTATGAGAAACATATCTCACCAACAAAGATACATGCAGACTGAAAGTGAACGGATGGAAAAATATATTCCATGCTAACAGAAACAAAAAAAGAACTGGTGTAGCTATCCTAATATCAGACAAAATAGACTTCAAAACAAAAACTGTTAAAAGAGAAATGAAGGGGCCGGTATCACAGCTCACTAGGCTAATCCTCTGCCTGTGGCGCTGGCACCCCAGGTTCTAGTCCCGATTGGGGCACCGGATTCTGTCTCGGTTGCTCCTCTTCCTGTCCAGCCCTCTGCTGTGGCCCAGGAAGTACAGTGGAGGATGGCCCAGGTACTTGGGCCCTGCACCCACATGGGAGACCAGGAGGAAGCACCTGGCTCCTGGCTTCGGATCGGTGCGGTGTGCCGGCTGCAGTGCACTGGCCATAGCGGCCACTTGGGGGGTGAACCAATGTAAAAAGGAAGACCTTTCTCTCTGTCTCTCTCTCGCTGTCTAACTCTGCCTGTCAAAAAAAAAGAGAGAGAGAGAAATGAAGGGTACTATGTAATGAGTAAGGGGTCAATTCAACAGGAATATGATTATAATAAACTTATATGCACCCAATTACAGGGAATTGGCTATTAAAAAGAAATGTTAATGGATCTAAAGGGAGACAGAGACTCCAAAACAATAGTAATGGTGGGCTTCAATACCCCAGTTTCAGCAACAGACAGATCAAAGAGACAGAAAATCAGCAAGGAAACAACAGAGTTAATTGACACTATAGACCAAATGGACCTAATGGATATTTACAAACTTTTCATCCTATAGTTGCAGGATACAAATTGTTCTCACCAGTACATGAGACTTTCTCTAGGATAGACTAGATGCTAGGCCATAAAGAAGGTCTCAGAAAGTAAAAAAAATTCGAAATCATACATCTTCTCTGATCACAACGGAATGAAGTAAAGCTGGAAACAACAACTCAAGCAACTCTAGAGCATATGCAAACACATGGAGACTGAACAACAAGCTCCTGAATGAATAGTGGCTCATAGAAGAAATCAAAAGAGAAATAAAAAAATTTCTGGAAACGAATGAAGACAATACAACATATCAAAACTTAAGGCATACAGCAAAAGCAGTGTTAAGAGGAAAGTTTATTGCCATGGGACTCCAAATACCATTAAGCTGGGTGGTATTAATGCCATCTTACTAGTTACAATAATCATTTTAAGTGTGTAACTGATCATATAGATAGGAATAAGTGTCAAATGGATCATGTAAATAAGACCAAGTATCTGCTAATAACAATAGATAAAAAAGAATTAAAAAGGAGAGAATGATCCAACATAGGAACCAACCACACAGCAGACTCACAGTATGACAAAAGCCCTGAAAAGAACTCTGACCTCAGAATCAACCCTTAAGACATTTAGGTCTGGCTAAAAAGCCCATTAGAGCATTTCAGGCATTGAAAGCCAAGACATTATGGCAAAAAAAAAAAAATGACCTACATGAAGGATCTCTGAGTGAGAGCCCAGTGGAAAGAAGGGACCATCAAAGAAGGAGGTACTTTTCTATGAAGGGAAGAGAGAACTTCCACTTTGCTTATGGTCCTGTTTAAATAATGACAGAGTTTATGGACTCAAAAGGCTTCCATAGCCTTGGAAACTCATAACAAGAGCCTCAGGTGATCTCTGATGTCATAAATAAGAGTGTTAATTGTTAAATCAACAATGGGAGTCACTGTACACTTACTCCTCATGTAGGACCTCTGTCTTTAATGAGTTGAACTATCAGAATTAATGGTAAAGCTTGTCTTCAAACAGTACTTTATACTTTGTGTGTCTGTGTAGGTGCAAACTGTTGAAATCTTTACTTAGTATACAATTGGTCTTCTGTACATAAAGATAATTAAAAATGAATCTTAATAAAGAATAACATGAGAGAGGTAGTAGGAGGTGGGATGGGAGTGGGGGTAGGAGGGCAGGTATGGGGGGAAGAACTGCTATATTCCTAAAGCTGTACCTATGAAATTTGTATTTATTAAATAAAAGCTTTCTAAAAAAGAGGAAAGTTTATAGCAATTGGTGCCTACCTCAAGAAATTGGAGAAGTACCAAACAAATGAGCTATCAATGCATTTCAAGGACCTAGAAAAATAATATCAAACCAAATCTAAATCTAAAACTAGTAACAAATTAAAATTAGAGAAGAATAAACAAAATTGAAACAAAAAGAGACAAAAGATCAGTGAAGTGAAAAGCTGGTTTTTTGAAAAAATAAAATTGTCACACAACAGCCAATGGGCCTGATTAACCAAAAAAGAGAGAGAAGACCATATCGATATAATTAGAGATGAAAAAGAAAATATATCAACAGATATCACAGAAATAAAAAGAATCATTAGAAATTACTACAAACAGTTGTTTGACAAGAAATAAGGAAACCTAGAAGAAAAGGATAGATTCCTTTCTTACATACAACCTACCTAACTGAGCCATGAAGACATAGAAAATCTAAACAGATCAATTACCAAGATGGAAATTGAATCAGTAATGAAGACCCTCCCAGCAAAGAAAATCCCAGGACAAGATGGCTTCACTGCTGAATTCTACCAGATATTTGAAGAAGAACTAACTTCAATTTTTCTCAAGCTATTCAAAACAACTGAGGCAGAGAATCCTCTCAAACTCCTTCTATGAAGCCAGCATCACCTTAATTTGTAAACCTGAAAAATACAACAGAGAAAGAGAACTACAGACCAATTTCCCTGATGAACATAGATGCAAAAATCCTCAACAAAATACTAGCCAATCAAATCCAACAACATATCAGAAAGATCATCCACCCAGATCAAGTGGGATTTATTCCTGGTATGCAGGTATGGTACAACAGTCACAAATCAATCAATGTAATACATCACATTAAGAAATTGAAGAACAAAAAACATGATTATCTCAATAGATGCAGAGAAAAGCATTTGATAAAATACAACACCCTTTCATGATGAAAAATTTAAGCAAATTGGGTATAGAAGGAACATTCCTCAACACATCAAGGCAATTTATGACAAACCCACTGTCAGCATCCTATTAAACAGGGAAAAATTGGAAGCATTCCCACTAAGATCCAGAACCAGATAAAGATGCCTACTCTACTCTCATCATTGCCATTCAATATAGCCCTGGAAGTTTCATCCAGAGCCATTAGGCAAGAAAAAGAAATCAAAGGGATACAAATTTGGAAGGAGTAAGTCAAACTATGGAACTCATAGAAATGTTTGGTAAAATGACAGGATATAACATCAACACACAAAAATCAATAGCCTTGTATACACGTACAATGCCATGGCTGAGAAAGAAATTCTAAGATCAATCCAGTTCACAATGGCTACAAAAAATTAAATACCTTGGAATAAATTTAACCAAGGACATCAAAGATTTCTATGATGAGAATTACAAAACAATCAAGAAAGAAATAGAAGACACACACACATGCACACAAAAAAGGGAAAAATCTTTCATGTTCATGGATTGGAAGAATCAATATCATCAAAATGTCTGTACTACTGAAAGAAATTTACACATTCAATGCAATACCAATAAAATACCAAGGACATTCTAAGATATAAAAAAACTGATGCTGAAATTCATATTGAGACACAGGAGAACCTAAATACCTAAAGCAATCTTATGCAACAAAAACAAAGCCAAAGGCATCACAATACCAGATTTTAAGACATATGACAGGGTAATTATAATCAAGATAGTCTGGTAATGACAGAAAACAGACGGATAGACCAATGGAACAGAATACAAACTCCAGAAATCAGCACATGCATCTTGAACCAATGTATCTTCGACAAAAGAGCTAAAGTCAATCCCTGGAGCAAGGACAGTCTCTTCAACAAATGGTGCAGGGAAAACTGGATCTCTGCATGCAGAGGTATGAAGCAGGACCTCTACCTTGCACTTTACACAAAAATCCACTCAAAATTGATTAAAGATCTAAATCTATTATCTGATACCATCAAATTATTAGAGAAAACTGTGGAAACCCTGTAAGACATTGGCATAGGCAAAGACTTCTTGGAAAAGACCCCAGAGGCACAGGCAATTAAAGCAGAATTGACAAATGGGTTTTCATCAAATTAAGCCTCTTCTGCACTGCAAAAGAAACACTCAGCAAAGTGAAGAGGTAACTGACAGAATGGGAGAAATTATTTGCAAACTATGCAGCTGATAAATGATTATTATCCAGAATCTATAAAGAGATCAACAACAATAAAACAAACAATCCATTTAAGAAATGGGCAAAGGACTTAAACAGGTATTTTTTCAAAAAAGGTAATCCAAATGGCCAACAGACACATGAAAAAATGCTCAGGATCACCAGCCATCAGAGAAATGCAAATCAAAACCATAGTGAGTTTTCACCTCACCCCGTTAGAATGGCTTTCATACAGAAACAAACAAATACTGGTGAGGATGTGGAGAAAAGGGTAGCCTAATACACTGTTGGGTAAACTGATACAGCCACTGTGGAAGACAGTAAGAAGATACCTTAGAAGTCTGAATATAGACTTACTATATGACCCAGCCATCCCCCTCCTGGAAATTTAATGAAGGGAAATGAAATAAGTATATGAAAGAGTTATCACAGCAATAGAAGCACAATAGCTTATTTATGGAATTAACCCAGATGTCCATCAACTGAAGACTGGATAAAGCAATATTGGATATGTATAACATGAAATACTATACAGCAATAAAAATTATTTTGTTTGCAACAAAATGGATGAAACTGAAAACCATCATACTTAGTGAAATAAACCAGTCTGAAAAGGACAAATATCGTTAGTTCTCCCTGATCTGTAGTAAATTATAGAATACCTAATAGGTAATCTATAGAAATGAAGTAGACACATTGAGACACAATGACTTTGAACAACCCTTGTCTTGACTGTTGAGGAATAGGTTTTTTTTCATACTATTGGTGTTGAACTTTTTACTTTGTTAGGGTTAATCTTATGTGTATTTGGTTAATTGAAAATAGATATTAGTAAAAAATAAGAATGGAAATACATGAGGGAGGAGGAAAAAGGGTGTGAATGTGGGTGAGAGAGCAGGTAGAGTGGGAAGAATCACTGTGTTCCTAAACTTGTATTTATGAAATGCATTAAGTTTGTATACATTAAATAAAAGCTTTCTGGGAAGGAAAAAAATCAAATATTTAGGGATAAATGTAGCCAAAAATGTGAAAGATCTTTACAATGAAAATCATCAAATTTTGATGAAAGAAACCATCAAGGACACAAAAATATGAAAATATTGTCCTTGCTTATGGATTGGAATAATTAATAGCATTAAAATGTCTATTCTACCTAAAGCAATCTATAGATTCAGTATAATCTCTTTCAAAATACCAATGATATTCTTTATAGAATTAGAAAAAGGCAATCTCAAAATTCACATGGAATCACAGAAGACAAGAAAAATCAAGCCTGAGGCATTACGATACCTAACATCAAAGCATACTACAGGGGCCAGAGCTGTGGCATAGTAGGTAAAGCTGCTGCCTGCAGTGCCAGCATCTCATATGGGCGCCAGTTCATGTCCTGGCTGCTCCACTTCAGATCCAGCTCTCTGCTATGGCCTGGGAAAGCAGTAGAAGATGGTTCAAGTCCTTGGGCCCTTGCACCCATGTGGAAAGACCCAGAGGAAGCTCCTGGCTCCTGGTTGCTGGCTTCAGATTGGCACAGCTCCAGCAGTTGTGGCCAACTGAGGAGTAAACCAGCAGATGGAACACCTCTCTCTCTCTCTCTGTCTCTCCTCTCTCTGTGTAACTCTGAATTTCAAATCAATAAATAAGTCTTTTTTTAAAAAAACATACTACAAACTATAGTAATTAAAATAGCATGGAAATGGCATAACAACTGATACATAGATCAATGGACCAGAATAGAAAGCCCAGAAATTAATCCACATACATACAGCCATCTGATTTTTGATAAAAGTGCTCAGACTGTTCAATGGAGTACAGATAATCTTTGCTACAGATGGTCCTGGTAGAACTAGATCTCTCTCTCTCTCTCTCTCTCTCTCTCTATATATATATATATATATGGAGAAAAATTTATGGAGAAAAATGAAAATTTATATATATGGAGAAAAATGAAATTAGATCTGTATCTCTCACTAAATACAAAAATCAACTGAAGATCTAAATTTAAGATCAGAAACAATGAAGTTCCTGGAAGAAAACGTAGGAGAAACACTCTAAGACACTGGTGTAGAGGATGACTTCTTGAATAACACTCCCAAAGCACAGGAAACAAAAGGAAAACTAAACAAATGGGACTATATAAAACTCAAAAGCTTTTGCACAGCCAAGGAATAATCAATACATTGAAGAGACATCTAACAGAACGGGAAAAATATTTGCAAACTACCTACCAACAAAGGGTTAGTATCCTGACTGTATCAGCAACTTAAAAACCCAACAACAAAAAAACACCATTCCAGTTATGAAATGTATAAAGGACTTGAACAGGCATTTATCAAAAGAGGAGATCCAAATGGCCAACAGACACATGAAAAATGCTCAGGATCACTAGCCATCAGGGAAACGCAAATCAAAACCACAATGAGATATCTCCTCACCCCTGTCAGAATGGTTAAAATCCAAAACACAGAGAGTAGGCCGGCGCTGCAGCTCAATAGGCTAATCCTCCACCTAGCAGTGCCGGCACACCGGGTTCTAGTCCCGGTAGGGGCACCGGATTCTTTCCTGGTTTCCCCTCTTCCAGGCCAGCTCTCTGCTGTGGCCCGGGAAGGCAGTGGAATATGGCCCAAGTGCTTGGGCCCTGCACCCCATGGGAAACCAGGAGAAGCACCTGGCTCCTGCCTTCAGATCAGCGCAGTGCGCCGGCCACAGCACGCCAACCGTGGCGGCCATTGGAGGGTGAACCAACGGCAAAAGGAAGACTTTTCTCTCTGACTCTCTCTCTCACTATCCACTCTGCCTGTCCAAAAAAAAAAAAAAAAAAAAAAAAAACAGAGAGAGTAAGAAATACTGGCAAGGATGTGGACAAAGGACAAAGGGGGACACTTGTACACTGCTGGTGGGAATGTAAATTATTGAAACCACTGTGGAAAACAGTGTGGAGATCTTTTTAAAAACTGGAAGTAGACCTGCACCAAACTATTGAAATATTTACCTAGTATAGAGTTGATCTTATGTATATAAAGATAATTAAAACTGAATCTTAATGAAGAATGGGATGGGAGAGGGGGTAGGAGGTGGGACGGTTTGGGGGTGGGAGGGTGGAGTTGGTGGGAAGAACTGCCATATTTCAAGAATTGTACCTATGGAATTTATATTTATTAAATAAAAGCTTTCTAAAAAAGAGAGAGAGATACCTGCACCACCATGTCCATCACAGCACTGTCCACAATAGCCCAAATTTGGAATCAACCAACGTGCCCATCATCAGATGAGTGGATAAAGAAAACGTGGTATATATATACAATGGAACTTTATTTGGCTATTTAAAAAAATGAAATTCTACCATTTGCAGCAAAATGGATGCAACTGGAAGACATCATGTTGAGAAATAAACCAGACCCAGGAAGACAAATACTGCATGTTCTTTCTTATATGTGAGAGCTAAAGAAGAAATAGCTGTGTGCATCAGTATTGCTACAAATATAATTATGTGAAACTTTGTTTTATACCTTTACCAAACAAATCATTAAGAATGTTATACTACTATAGATTTAATGACCTGTGATTACTTTAAAATTTACTATATATGGGTGAAATGGTAATTTTTCCATTCAATTATTGTTTATGTCTTGTCTTTATTCCCACTAAACTAGGATCTTCTTGCTCTTTTACTTCTTATTCAGTTAAGTATTAAGCCTTTTTATTGTAATGAAAAAAAATTTTTTTGACAGGCAGAGTAGACAGTGTGAGAGAGAGAGAGACAGAGAGAAAGGTCTTCCTTTTCCATTGGTTCACCCCGCAAATACCGCCATGGCCAGCGTGCTGCAGCCGGCGCACTGTGCTGATCTGAAGCCAGGAGCCAGGTGCTTCTCCTGGTCTCCCATGCGGGTGCAGGGCCCAAGCACTTGGGCCATCCTCCACTGCCTTCCTGGGCCACAGCAGAGAGCTGGCCTGGAAGAGGAGCAACCGGGACAGAATCTGGCGCCCCGACCGGGACTAGAACCTGGGGTGTCGGCCTATTGTAATGAAAATTTAAAATATGTTATCTCAAAAAATTTTAAAAAGGGAGAAGGAAAGGGAGGGGAAGGGAAATATCATATGTTTTTAGAATTATATCTACAAACCACGTTGATCTGTTTGAAATTAATTAAAGTTAAAAGAAAAAGAAATTTAAAAAGAACATGTAAATTTTACCTGCTATACCTCAACACAGCCCAAACATATAAATTTTTAAAATGTGGTATATATATCCATTATGGCATGTTATACAGCCATAAAAAAGAATGAACTCCTGACACTTTCAGCAAAATGGATGGATCTGGAGATCATTATGTTAAGTGAAAGAAGCCAGACACAGAAAGACAAATACCACATGTTCTCTGTCATATGTGGAAGTTAAAAATAATATATATTATATCCAAGTTTAAAATAGTGATTACTGGAAGCTGGAGGGCTTGGGAGGTGGTGGGGGAGGATGGGTCATGAGTGCTGAGGCACACAGGGTGAATGCCACGGTTTCCATCTTTTGCAGAACAGTGGGAAGACTCTGGCACAGGATCATTGCCATACTCTTTTTAAAAAGAACTGGAAAAGAGCTGGTAGGCTGTGCTGAAAAAAGTTGCATTGTACCCCATAAAAATGTGCAAATATTACACATTAATCCAAAATTTTAAAATAACAAGAAGGGAGAAACAGTGTTTCAGCCAACATTTGTTCATCCTGGAAAAGTTTTATATTCAAGATACTTACAGAAGTAGAAATAGAAGCACAGAAAATCGAAACTTCATAGTTCTTAGGACAGTAGTGATATAGGTTCTTTGATTGCAAATACACAAGTGAACTTCTAAAAATTTCACGGGAAATGGAATTTAAAAATAATTTTGCTGCAAAACCGTTGAGATCCATGTGTGAAAGGAGTTTTTAAAAAGTTTATAGAAAATGCATATTATGAAAAAAACATGTATGAATTTCAAAACATTTTTGCACCAAAATAAGCTTATCTTTTAACTCCACTTCCCACGCACTTTTTGAAGTCCCTAAGTATCCACTAGTCTGTACTATTTTTACTTATTTGCAAGACATGGAGCTAATAAACCCACATTTTTGAGACATTCCCGGGGCAAGGGCTATTTACGGAGAGAACAGTTCTCTTCTGTCAGTTTTAAGATTGTTATGTTAGTGGAACTATACCAGGGTACAAAGTTGGTGGAAAAATGGATTAAAACATAAGGGGTGTTTGGGGGTGCAAAAAGAAATGAAAACCCATGCCTAGTCTCTTCCTAACACACATTTTGCATGGAGTTCTGCAGACTCCTGTTGCAGCACAGAGATGAGGTTATAATTCTTGTAACCTGACCTTCATTCGATGACTTCATTAGCTGGTCTTGGTACTGTCTGTGAAAATAAATACAGAAATCTTTTCTGTATTAATGTTGAAAATATTCAAACTTTCTCAAACTCAAGCTATTTGAAGGGAATAGGAAAACTTGACACCAAGGCAGGCATTGGATAATTATCAACACATTTTTCGGGAATTGTTTCACGAGAAGATTCAGCAACCTTAAGAGATCTTTATTACTAAAGCAGTGGGAGATCATTTTCAAACGAAAGCTTAACACAAACTTTTTTGTGGGCATCCTAACATTTAAGTTCACACAGCACAAATCCCAGTGCACCTGTGTTTTCCAGCGGACGGGAATTTTCTGCTCCCATCCTCAACCCCTTCTCCTCTGCAGCTCCAGTGTTCAGGGATACAATGAAGAAAGTGGGAGGGAACTGCCATCTTTTACGAGGATGAAACCTTAGGGTTGGGTATTTGCAAGCACTTTGCTTAGAAGTTTAAAGGTTTTTATGTATGCAGACCAGTGTATAGAGCCGTTAGATAACGTAACATCAAAATGACGCACCTGAAAAGTTTACGTTACACATACTACACACCAAATAGATATCTTAGAAGAAATGGCAATGTGGCTGTTGAATCCTGTAACTGCAGGGAATTTTAAAAGACTTCTAATATCCTGCCTAACTCAAGCCTTGTGATTTTCGCCTTCCCAGATACTCCTGATAGATATCCGTCCCCTTCCCCACCACACACAGGCAAAGGTCCTATACCAGCATCTCCAGAGTGCACTACCAAACCGAGGAATGAGAAAGTTCCATCACAAAAGGACACAGAAGACAACCACTTCCTAGCCCTGGCGTCTCTCCCTCTTCCAGCCGGCCTCCTCCCTGCAGCAAGATCACCTACAGGTGGGTCCGTAGCTAAGGGTTTCCTCCTGGCAGAGTAAATGCTACTGGGCAGTGAGCATAGGGGGCAGTACACCCCCAACCACCTTTAATAAATGTGTGTGAGGAGCAGGAGGCAAAGTACAGGGAGAGGTACGCAGGGCTCGGGAATGACTTTCCCCGACGCGCACTGGCTAACCCCATTCATTCGTTTCGGAGTGGCCCCCGCGGGCCGCTGGACGTGAAGCCAGTGCTTGGGGAAGCCCCCGGCAGCGTCCCGCGCCCGGATGTGCGACCAGGACCCGCAGCCCGGAGGAGAGTGACCACGGAGTGCGCAGAGATTCTCCAGCAGGACGCGGAAAACTGAAGTGGGGCGGGGGGTGAGAAAGGCCGGCTGCCTGGAGGAGGAGAGCAACCAAAGGAACTAGCTCTGAGCTTCTGAAACGCGTTTTTCTATCTTGCACCTCGCGCGGCGCCTCCATTCTGTCCGGTGCCCGCCATCCAAAACCACTGACCTCTTGTCACCCAGCGGACGTGGGTGAACTTACCTCGGGGAAACGTCCACGCCGCCTCCAGCCCCGCGCCGCCTGCGCGCCGAGCTGGGGTCCTCCGGACGCACCGCGGGGGCAGAGCGCAACGCACCGCTGGGAGCGCAGCGCCAGACCTCGGGGACCACCGACGGGACGCGTGGCGGCGCGGGCGGCTCTGGCCTCCCGGGGTCCCGCGGGCTAGCGAGCGCAACTCCCCGCCGCTCCTCGCGGTATTTAAAGACCTCTCCCCGCCCCGGCCCGACCCTTCCCCGCCCCGGCGGCCCGCGCCCAGCACGCGTCTCCCGGGAGGTGACGGAGCGGGAGTGGGGGGTTCTCGGGGGGCTGTGTCTCTCCTGGCGGCTTCTCCCCTGCATAAAATGCCCACCCTCAGCGCCCATCAGAGGAAGTTGAGGGCGAGAGAAGTGGGACGTTTCTGGTGCGCGCCTTCTGGCACCCCGCGGACAGGCAAGGTGCGCAGAGACAGGAGCACGAAGCAGCTGGGCTCCTGCCTTTGGGGTTGTGGTCGCCTGGGGACTTTGCTCTAGGGTTGGATCCTTTTGCAGAAGGCAGGGTTTAGCAAGGAAGCCTGCGAGTCTCTGATGCTGGAAATTTCTCCCTTTCGCTTGGATACAGACCCCCATGATGGTGACCAAGAGCCCCAAGGGGCCCCTGTTGAGAATACGTGGGTTCCCAGGGGAATCCCTTTGGACTCTTATTTACCAACCTTTTCCTCTTCTGGCTAGATGTGTATTCATTCATCATCCCGTTTATTTGCTCACAAAGATTTGAGCACCTGCTTGCTACACACTACGCCTAGGTGCTTGAGATAGAAAAGCAACTTGTCGCTCCCCCTCTTCATGGAGGAACGACACAGGACCCTGCGCTGTTCTTTTGTCTGCTCGGCCCTCCCCGGGTTTGCTGCTGGTTCTTCCCGGGTTGGCTGCCGTCCCTTCCACCTCCGTGGAAGGGCGGTTCCCCCTGCCACATTCCCCACTTCCGCAGGGGAGCGGCACACCGCCGGCCGGCTCTCTCGGGGGCTGCACAGGTGTTCCTTCAGATAGATGTTCCCCTTAGATGTTCCTGGTGCATGTTGTCTCTCTCCTCCTTTATAGTCCTCTTCCGCCAATCCCAACTTGGCTGCCCACACGCCGAGTACGCTGCTCTCCTCCAATCAGGAGCAGGATCAGCTCCTGGAGGTCATCACTCAAGTTGGCAAGAGGCAGCTGCGTAGAAGCTGTTTTCTTCTCTCCCAGCGCCATATTGTGGGAGAGCAGATGCATAGAATAAGTCTTAATTCCAGTAACTCAGTCTAGTCCGAGTTGCTCCCCACAGCAACTAGGTTGGGATTTCAGATGAGGAGACAGACGGCAGACACTGCTGCATGGGACAAGTGAGCCCCAGGAACACAGCAAAAGGGGCTTTGGAAAGCCAAAAGAAGCTTCCTGAGGATATTAAGTCCAAATTCAGATCTAATGACAAACCTGTGGGGTTGGTGCAGTGGCGCAGCAGGTTAAAAAGCCCTGGCTTGTGGCGCTGGCATCCTATATAGACACAGGTTCGCCTCCTGGCTGCTCCACTTCCTGTCCAACTCCCTGCTAATGTGCCTGGGGAAAGCAGCAGAAGATGGCTCAAGGCTCAGCTCTGGTCAGTTGTGGCCATTTGGGTAGAGAAACAGCGGATGGAAAATGCATGCTCTTTCTCTCTGCCTCTGCCTCTCTGCAACTCCACTTTTCAAAAAGAAAAAAAAAGACTGAGCTGGGTGTAAAAGCAGGAGGAAAGGGTCCCAGGCAAATGGAACAGCAGAAGGAAAGAGAGCTATCCTTCTTCAGATGTTTGGCTATTTATTGGTTTGCTATTATTAGATTTAGATTTGCTACTTATTGTCATGTTAGATTTGCTATTCATTGTCATGCATAATGAAGAAAAAGACAAAGAGAGATAAATTGGTCCATTGTAGAACTGGAATGACATTGGTCAGTCTAGCTTTAAAGTGCATGCTCACCTGCTATTCTGTAGCATATTCTGTGGCATTTCCTCCTGACAAACACAAATGTGATACTGAGCTGTCCACCATGAATTGGAGGTTGCTGTGGCATCTAGGGCAGTGCCTCGAGTCTCAGCCACACCATCACCAACTGCAGCTTTGCCCGGACTCTTCTCACTTTCTTTCTCACAGTAGCATAAATAGTAAAATGTAAATAGATGCTTCTGATGTTCCTCCCTGAGTGCCCTGGACCGTGAGGCTTTATGTTCTGGCTCCCAGATGGGCAGAGCAGCACCACAATGGGTGGCTGGAAGATGGTGATTCCCCTCTAGACCCCTTGGGAGGCTGGAAGACTGTTGGAATAATGGCAACAATGTAAAGAGCAAACATCTGACAGTCTTTAATTATTATTGTTTTTACCTAAAATGGTGAAAAATTAAGCAATGTGAGTTTTCATATAATACTGTTTTAAAAAATACACTTCATGATATGAGGCAGTTATTGAAGGAGGCAGATGTACTTCCTGGGAGGCATGGTTCCTAGCTGATTGCCAGTCCACCCAAAGCTACTTTTACGTGTCTACTACACACGTGAACAAAACTCATTCCATCATAGCTCCACAGGAGTTCCAGTCTGACAGACTTCCCTGAGTCAGGAGCCTGTGATCATGTCAGTCCAACGGCAATGCTTTGCAGCCCTGCATTAATAACTGGCTGTCTTTGACGTATTGTTTTGAGACATCTCAAAAATACTCTGTCTAATGCCCTGCACCATCTGATGCCTGAACTGATTTCACAGTTGGCTCAAACTTGGACCCAGCATCCAAAGAATTGGGCTTCCTTTCATCCAGCCTGTAGCAAAAAGACGGGGTGTTGTGAATACAGATATTTGCTTAAAGTGAACCTGAGTTCTCATCGTGCAACCCTTGGTTTAGAGACCAAACAAATGATGGGCAAACATCCAGTGTTCTTTCCTGCATTTCAAGAGCTTTTCCAGGAACATCTGAAATGTGGATGCCAAATGGTGTTTAGATGGGGTTGGAAGCTCCTGACAACCTCGTCAAAGTGCTCACTAATTTTTCCAGCAGACAAAGGCAGCTGTATGTAGCCCAAGCCATCCATGAGCTGGTCTAGCCTGCCAGTGTGGGTTCTGGAGGACTTGTCTACTCATGGTTCAAATCTTATGTAGAAAGTTGGGTCCCTCATAAATAAGAGCGTCAATTGTTAAATCAACAACAGGAGTCACTGTGCACTTGCTCCCCTTGTAGGACCTCTGTCCTTAATGAGGTGGACTATGCGAATTAACTGTAAAACTTGTTTTCGAACAGTACTTTCTACTTTGTGTGTCTGTGTGGGTGCAAACTGTGGAAATCTTTACTTAGTATAGAGTTGGTCTTCTGTATATAAAGTTAACTAAAAATGAACCTTAATGAAGGATGGGATGGGAGAGGGAGTAGGAGGTGAGATGGGAGCAGGGGTGGAAGGGCAGGAATGGGGGGAAGAACCACTATAATCTGGAACTTGTACCTATGAAATTTTTATTTATTAAGTAAAAGCTTTCTATTAAAAAAAAAAGAAAGTTGGGTTCCACTGGCATGGGAAGATACATTTGGTGGTCAAAAGGTCTCCAGGACTCAACTCAGCTAGATCTTCACATGTTAGACCTTCTAGCTATGGAAGTTGCATTCTATTTGGTCTTCCAAAGTCCAGTCTTCTCCTTCACTCATCCAAGCCCACCCAACTCCTGAAAGTCCATCCTCCATTCTTCTGACAGAGGGATTGTTCCAAACCACACTTCTGATTAATCACTCTGCTGTCTAGTGCTATAAAGGGCTCCCAGATGCCTAGACAGCAAACTCAAGGCCCCTTCTCTCTCCTCATTCTTCCTTCTTGCTTGAATTTCCTGCCATCCTGCCACACTCGCACCATTAACCGCAAGTTCCAATGCCCCACGTTCTTGAGCTCATGCTGCTTTAATATCTTCTTGTCATTGTTAGGGCTGCTTCTTCCTTCCTTAAATAAAAAAGAGATGTTCTTGACTTACAGTGGTGTTGCATCCTGATAAATCTAGTATAAATTAAAAATATTATAGCCCACTGAACACCACAGACTAGTGTATCCCACCTTAAACATGCTCATAATACATACATTAACCCTACAGCTGGACAGAATAATCTAACATGAAGCCTGTTTTGTAATAAAGTGTTAAATATCTTGTATAATTTTTAAATATCTGTACCCAATACATGCCGACAACCCAGCGCACTGTGGAGTATAGGTTGTTTCCTCTTGTGTTTGTGAGGCTGACTAGCAGCTGCATTTGCTGCCACTGCCCACCCTCACAAGAAGTGTACAGTGTACGGCAGGCCCAGGAAATGATCAAAATTCAAACTTTGAAGTATGATTTCTCCTGAGTGAATATCACCTTTACACCATTGTAAAATCAAAAAATTATGTTGAATCATCATCAGTCAAGCACTGTCCATATATTGAATACTCACTATGGGACAGTGCTGTGAAGAATAGCGTCATTTTTGTAATGGCAATTTCCATACTTGTACATCATAGATTAAAATAATATACTTAAGACAGACATTTTATTTGGGTTATTAGGATTCATTTGTTTATCATATATGTGTAAACATCTACTGTGTGGTAGAGTCTGTAAAAGGATACTTCCAAAAGTTTGCAGGAAGTAGAATTAAAGGATAAGTTTATTTTGGTACAAAAGATTTTTGGAAATCTGTGCGTGTTTCTGTTAGACACCAGAAGGCAATCAACCCTAGGTTTCATCCTTAACCTAAGGACCTGGTGTTGGCAATGGAGAAGTAAACTAATTATTGAGATAAAGGTTTAGGCAATAGGGGAGGAACCGTGGGAAGACAATGATGCTTGGAACAAACATTGGACCGAGAGTTGTGTCAAAGGTTGGGGAGATGGGACAGTGACAGAAGGAGAAGCATATGTATAAGCATTGCAGTTGGTGGTAGCTGGACTAATGGACAGCAGAGCACATGCCATGCGATCAGTCCAGAAAAGTTTACTGGAAGTGGGTGAAGGATTGGGTGAGTGCAAGTAGGTGGGTGATTGAGAGGAGTCTATGGTAACCCTAAGATTTTTGACTTACAGCTCTGCATGGGCAATAGCACTTACTAAGATAGTGAACATAGACGGAGGAGAAGGTTTGCCAAGGGAGGCAGAAGAAAACAACTCTTGAGTTTGAGACACACAGAGCTATTGAAGCAATGATGCTCAGGGGCAAGGTGTCTATGTCCAGATCTCAGGCTTGTTTGTGAGGCCTGGAGACCTGGATTTGTGCTCATCATAAAAGCTACAGAAGTGTATGGGGTGATGCAGAGAGAGTTCACTCATCCATCATTCATTGAGATGTTCACTGGGCACTTCCTATGTGGGAGGTACTATTCAAGATTGTAGGGATACATCAGGAAACATGGCACGTGCAGCTCATGCTCTTGTGGTATTTGGGGAAAGGGGTTAGGAGCACCATCCTGGATGGTAGAGAAAGTAATAAGTTAATGCCATGAGAAGGTGACTTTGGGCAAGTTAAAAGGAGATGATAAGTCTAGCTTGAGAGATATTAGAAGGAAGAGAGTTTTGGCCAGTGGGAACAACCAAGGCAAAGGGGCCTGTGGCAGGAGCAGGGCTGTGAGTATGAGGGAAGGGCCCAGTGTGGCTGAAACAGGGTGAACAAAGGGAGGAAGGGCAAGGGGGGTATGGAGTCAGAGAGGAGATGGGAAGGGGGGCAGTCACAGGGAGCAGAGGTGGACACAGAGTCAGAGAGGAGATCAGAAGGGGCAGTCGCAGGGAGCAGAGGGGGACATGGATCACTTGTTTAACAAAGGATAACAGATTGTAACGGCACAGGGCTTGATAGCAGATCCTGGGAAATATCTGACATTGAAGGGGTGAGCAGTGAAACTGAGTGTTCAGAGCAGTGGGCAGGTTGATGACAGGTGGATCCAGATTCTCTCATAGATGTTCAGATGTTAACATTCCTTAGGACACGGTGACTAGTTGTGAAGGAATGACCAGCAAGACGGGAGGACACCAGAGAAGAGGTCTGTCCCAGAAACCACAGGAGGATGACCTTGTGGGGAGACATTCATGCATGTGCCCAAGGTCACAGAGAGTTCTGGAAGAAAAGGCTTGGGAAGCATCTCTTGGACTGGGTGCTGCCAAGAGCCCTGGGACTGCTGCTAGAGCAATGGGTGGGTGGATGCCAGAGCTCAGGGAGCCACAGAGGGGAGGGAGATGCAAAGAGAAACATGGCTGAGAAGGGACAAAGTGAGAAGTGTAACTTCACTGAGGCACGGTATTGAGGAGATGTTCATCTTTTGAAGATGGCATAGTTCTTCCAAGTGCAAGAGGATTTCTGAGCTCATAAAACAGTCCAGAAGTGGGAATAGGAGCAAGTAGAAGACATCTGTGTTATAGGAGGCCTGAGTCTTCCCCTTTAGAGGTTTGCCAACTATTTGATCATTCAAAAGAAAATCTAGGAATAAGGACACAGTAAATTGTTTTCTAGCAAACATCCAGGGAGTGGGGAGCATTCTAGGCTAATCCCATACTGTGCTTCAGGGATGCTAAGATAGGGCAGCAAAATTCCAACTGGGTGGACTTGGACCTATCACCAGTTGCTGCCTGGCTATCGTCTGTCACCACACCCACCTTCCTCTTCAGCCAAGATGGCCTCATGTTCTTGTCCTGGGTGAGAAGGATGGGGATGTCAACTAGGAAATGACAGATCACTGGAACTCTCCCAGTTACTCCACCCATTGGGAACAGTATAGATTTTACTACCCTTATTTTTGTGTGCTCTAAGACCATAAAGACTCAAAGAGTACTGGTTTTCATTAACCTTGCAATGATACAACCCTGAAATTATGGATGTAGTTTTCCAACATCACTTACCATGTCTCATCAAGTGTATCAACTTGATCACTTATGTAGGGCATGAGTTGAGTCATTCAAAGAGGGAGATCCTTTTTTCAAGCCGTGAAAAACAAAATCATGCCATGAAGAATGAAGAAGACCTTTTTCTTCCTATTCATTCAAGCAAGTGCTAAGAAGGCAGACAGACTGAGCCAAGTTCTCTCATTGTGTGATTTACTCCTCTTGTTCAATTATAGAAGAGATTCATTCACTCTTATAGACCATTAGGGAGTAATTGGGATTTAGCAGAAATTTCCTCAAGTCTCATCTTGAGACTGAATGGTGAGTACTCTCTTTCTAAAGGAACAGAAGACAAAGAAAACCCATGATAGAGTAAACTTTCCCTCACCTGCATAAGAAAACGCACTCGTTCCTATAATCCAGTCAAACCAGAATCCGCTGCGGATGGCAAGGGAGGGGCAGCTGGACCTTGTGAATCTGACCATTGACTCCAGATAAATCTTGTTTGTGGCAGCACTCCCTAGCTAATGCTGCTCTCATCCCTCAGCTCTTTGGCCCAAGAAGAGTCTTACCAGGGTTTCCTTCCTTCCTTCCTTCCTTCCTTCCTTCCTTCCTTCCTTCCTTCCTTCCTTCCTTCCTTCCTTCCTTTCTTCCTTCCTTCCTTCCTTCCTTTCTTTTTTAAAAAGATTTATTTATTTATTTGAAAGTCAGAATTACACAGAGAGAAGGAGAGGCAGAGAGAGAGAGAGAGAGGTCTTCCATCCGCTGGTTCACCCCCCAGATGGCCTCAATGGCCAGAGCTACGCCGATCTGAGGCCAGGAGCCAGGAGCTTCCTCTTGGTCTCCCACACAGGTGCAGGGGCCCAAGGACTTGGGCCATCCTCTGCTGCCTTCCCAGGCCATAGCAGAGAGCTGGATCGGAAGTGGAGCAGATGGGACTCGAACCAGTGCCCACATGGGATGGTGGCACTGTGGGTGGCGTATGCCACAGCGCCAGCCCCATCCCTTTCTTTCTGTGTCACAACCTACAAAGGCCAATACAATCTGAGTACTCAGGATAATCACAGAGAAGTTCCAGCAACACTTAGTTAACCTCCTGCAGCAGGTATCTTTTCTAGATGAGAAAGCAGGTTAAAAAAGACAAGGAGGCTGCCCCGGCTGAGTTGCTAGGCTGCTAGTTGTTGAAGGCAGCACTAGAGTTCAGAACCTGAAGCAGTGAGTGGGTCCATTATACCAACAGTCCCCTGGCATGCAAGGTGTGGGGTTGAGCTGGATTTCCAGAGAAGTTTGCAGCGATAGCTCCATGTCTTTGTCTCTGCAATCAATTAAAGAACATTCTGCTGTCTTCTCTGTGCTGGACACAGAGACTACCCTCATCTCCCTCCAAGTCTTGCCCCAAAGCAAACCCCAGACAAGGGTTCGGGAAAGAATGGATCCTGGAAAGCGCTGCTCATGCAGGAAGGGAAGGCGGCCAGCTGGGCGGTGCCCTCAGCTGTGTAACCTCCAAATCCCTGTTCATCGTTGGCTTTGAGGTGCTGTCACCACGGTGAACTCTCTGGCACTCTGGCTCTTGCCAGGAGCAGGCACAGCAGTGTTCAGGACCTGCAGGTAGATTCCAGCAGAGAGAGAGGACCCAGCGAGGAGGGGCACGGCCAACATCTGTGTGCCCGGGTCAGTGTGTGGGCTCTTAGGCATTGGAACAGTCAGGGAAAGAAAACCAAGACACAACTGAGGCTCACGGGAACCAAAAGAAGCAGGTGGGCCACCCTCTTGGGGCTGTGCTCGGGCAAGCGCACATGCTCTTCTGCAAGCCCTTGCCGGCCCTGGAGTCTCCCCGAGCCTCCCACTCGAGCCCTTCTGGCCCTCCTGGTCTGCTCTGCTCTGTTCTCGAGGAACATCACATGGACAAAGTCTCCCTGCCTTTTTCAAAGAGCTGAGCACTTTGTGCAACACGGGGCCTTGTCAGGGATTGCTAGTTAACACTGTGGTTGATGAGTTCAATTGAGAAGTACTGAGAAAGCTCACGCCAAAAGCTCGTTCCAACGTGATTTTCCTATATCTGACAAGAATTGTTTCTCTTGGACACATCTAAAAGAATTCAACATGTTGACTGAGTGCCTAACTTCAAAGGCCAATTCTCTCCAGTTTGGAAATTACATAAAAGCTTTGAAAAAGGCTTAAGCTCATAATCTGTGAGCCTTAATTATATGTATTTTTACGAAGAAGTGGATTGATCTATCCTGTAGTGCATTTCCCATTTTTCTGGTGTGTGTGTGTGTGTGTGTGTGTGCATGCTCCTTACACAGCAAGAACTGTTTGAATTATGGCCCCATTCTTGGCATCTGGAGAAGCCCAAATCTTTATTGTTAAAAAAATAAGTAAATCAGGATTTTCAGAAGCATATTTATCAACTAAACAACTAACTAGAATCTTTTGGTGCAAACTTTGAGTCCTTGGGTGTAAAATATAAATAGCAATTCCATGTTTTTAACAGCTTTTGCTACTTTAATAGACTAGAATAAGACCAAGAAGAATAATTAATAAATTAAAAGATTCAATGAACTTTATTATAGGTGGCACAGTGATTGATATTATTCCAACTGGTCATTTTTCTGTAAGAAAGATTATTGAATAAATGTGTGTGAACAGCTGATTTTTTAAATTTATTTCAGAAATGCCCTTTTAAAGAATAATTGGGGGCCAGTGCTGTGGCACAGTAGGTTGGTCCTCTGCCTGCGGTGCTGGCATCCCATATGGACCGATTCTAGACCCAGCTGCTCCTCTTCTGATCCAGCTCTCACTGTGCACTACTCACTGTTGTGGCTGGCTCATCAAGTTAAAATTGAGGAGGCAGGGGAGGAAATGATATAAATTTCTTTTTTTATTAATCCTCTTGAAATAGTGAACCCGCATGAATTCTAAGCTGGGAGTAATCCTCTATTGCTGGGAAAGAATTCCAAAACATGTCTCCTCATTATTTCCTGTAATGTCTTTACACTTTATTTATTTATCTTTATTTTAATTAAGCAGCAAAGATAAAGACAAAAAGACATGAAATGACTTCCTAGCCACTGCTTCATTCCCAAAGTGTCCACAACAGCTGGGCCAGGCCAAAGCCAGTAATTCAGTCTGGATCTCCCACATGAGTGGTAATGGCTCACGTACTTGAGCCACCACTGCTGCCTCCCAGGGTGTGCATTAACAAGACGCTGTAACCGGAAGCAGAGCTGGGGCTTCAACCCAGGCACACTGATATGGGATGTAGGCACCCCAAGAAGTGTCTTAGCTACTACACCAGACACTTGTCCCAACTTCATGATTGTCACTAAGTTCCTGGGCAGTTTCTGCTGCTGTCCTTGGTAAGGGAACATCATTCAGAGGTGGGAAAAATCTACCGTTCCCACTCCAGCGTCATTGAGGATAGGAAGAATGGGGAAGAATATTACGCAGCAATGAGAAGTATACAAGTGTCTCATTTCCATTTGCTCAGGACTCAAGCTTAGAGTTAGAGGTGATGAACTTAAAACATCAAGATTAGCTCATCCAGCTCCTTCCTTCTCCTGTGAAGTAATGGAGACATAAGGAGGCTGAGCCAGGTCACCCAGTGGCTGGTGGCAGAGCTGAGGTCCAGAGCAGTCTTCCCTCCGTCCATCTCTGTTCCTGCATATTTTGCGATACAATCCAAATTTGTTTTCTTTTCCTGGGAAATCTCCCTCTAAGTTTATTCATGGTTGATCACTTCCTGGAAAATTATCTAGTTTTCCATAAGCAGATTCACACTCCAGAAAGATATGGATTTAATTGCATATTTTCAAAACAATGAGTCACAACTTGGCTTCTATGTTGTCACATATTTTTGGTTGAGAAATCCTTGTATGGTACTGGAAGAGATTAATTATATATGGGGTGAACAATGAGATTCTTCTAATAGAAACAACTCGTTTTCTTATTTCTTTGTTGCCCCAGGAGGCATAAATCCAGTTTCTCTGACAAATGAATGTGTCTGGCAGTTGGTTGCTCTGCCAATGACCCGTGTGCCACCTTCTATGTGTGGGGAGCAACTCGGACTAGACTGTTACTGGAATTAAGACTTTTTCTATGCATCTGCTCTCCCACAATATGGCGCTGAGAAGGGAGAAACAGCTTCTACACAGCTGCCTCCGGTTCAACCAATAAACAGCAGGAGCTGCTCCTGATTGGAGGAGAGCAGCGTACTCGGCGTGTGGGTAGCAGAGTTGGGATTGGTGGAAGAGGACTATAAAGGAGGAGAGAGACAACATGCACCAGGAACATCTATCTGAAGGAACACCTGAGCAGCCCCCGAGAGAGCCGGCCGGCGGTGTGCCGCTCCCCCGCAGAAGTGGGGAAAGTGGCAGGGGGAACCGCCCTTCCACGGAGGTGGAAGGGACGGTAGCCAACCCGGGAAGAACCAGCAGCAAACCCGGGGAGGGCCGAGCAGACAAAAGAACAGCGCAGGGTTTAGTGTCGTTCCTCCGCGAAGAGGGGGAGCGACATAATGGGGCCGTGACTCGGATAGGGAACCTAGGAGGGAAGAAGCAGGAAGAAGTGGGAAAATACCGGAGAGAGAGACTAGCAAAGAGCCTAGGGAAAAGCCGGACGGAAAAGGTGCCGGAAGAAGCTATCGAAAACTTAGGCATAGACTCGGATACGGACTGTGGGAAAGAAGTTAGGATTGAAAGCTAGCATTCAAAGTGAAAGTGAAACCAAGAAGAAACTTAGACTCGGATGTGGACTATGGCGGGGAAGCTAGGAGATTGAAAGTGAAAGTGAAAGCTAGAAGAAACTTGGATACGGACTGTGGGGAGAAGCCAGGAGAAATGAGGGAGGAATATTGTTGGAAGAAAAGTTAGGAAACATACCGGGTAGAGAAAAATATGTTAGGGAAGATGAAGCCGCGGGGGCAGGCCGAGGTGGAGACATAAGCCAGGTTGGAATTCTTCAAGTCAGCCTGGGGAGCAAAAGGTGAAAATCTGGAACCAGAGGCGGAGACGTGGGCCAGGTTGGAATCCGTCAGATTAGCCCAGGGAGCAAAAGACGGGAAGCCAAACCATAAGGCGGAAACGTAGGCTAGGTTGGAATTCGCCAGGTTAGCCCAGGGAACTTAGACTGAATGCTGGTGGCGGAAACGTGAGCTAGGCTGTGTGACTCGCGGAAGCCGCCGCGTGCAGAGAGAGTGCGCGGGCGCGAATAGATAGGGAACGTGGGGCTAGTGCGAAGGCCGTGGTGCGGGCGCAAAGGGCGCAGAGACCGCGGAGCGCGTGAAGCCGGGAAGCGGCTCAGAGCCGGGAAGCCGCCTCGGGGCAGGCGCCGGGAAGCCACGGGGATAAGAGAAACAGAAGTTTAGAAGTAAAATGAGAGAAATAGGGATGCTGGCAGATAGAAGTAAAATAGGAGAAATAGGAATGCCCAGAGATAGAGAAATAGAGAAAAATAAGGCCTCCCCACACCATGGCAATGAGAGGGCTTGGATTCGGTCTGCCTGATTAGTAAGACGATAAGCACCTGTGGGCGGCTGCAGGTCACCGAAGACAGGCACGTTATCAACACCAATAAGTCTCCCCACAATACGGCAATGAGAGGGCTTGGATTCGGTTTGCCTGATTGATAGGGCTTGTAAGCACCTGCAGGCAGTTCTAGCAGAGCAGAGCATGCGCTGCAGGGCACCGAACACAGGCACGCATCAGCGCCTAAAAACCTCCTCACAACATGGCGAAGAGAGGACCTGGATTTGGTTTGCCTGATTGGTAGGGCTTGTAAGCACCTGTGGGCAACTCCAGCAAGCAGAGCAGAGTGTGTGCCACGGGGCACCGAAGACAGGCGCATATCAACGCCAAAAATAAAAAGAAAGGGGGAATTGTGGGGAGCAACTCGGACTAGACTGTTACTGGAATTAAGACTTTTTCTATGCATCTGCTCTCCCACAATATGGCGCTGAGAAGGGAGAAACAGCTTCTACACAGCTGCCTCCGGTTCAACCAATAAACAGCAGGAGCTGCTCCTGATTGGAGGAGAGCAGCGTACTCGGCGTGTGGGTAGCAGAGTTGGGATTGGTGGAAGAGGACTATAAAGGAGGAGAGAGACAACATGCACCAGGAACATCTATCTGAAGGAACACCTGAGCAGCCCCCGAGAGAGCCGGCCGGCGGTGTGCCGCTCCCCCGCAGAAGTGGGGAAAGTGGCAGGGGGA
This sequence comes from Oryctolagus cuniculus, assembly GCF_964237555.1. Lineage (NCBI taxonomy): Eukaryota > Metazoa > Chordata > Mammalia > Lagomorpha > Leporidae > Oryctolagus > Oryctolagus cuniculus. The sequence goes on from NC_091435.1 coordinate 150,486,633, forward strand.
ACCGCCCTTCCACGGAGGTGGAAGGGACGGTAGCCAACCCGGGAAGAACCAGCAGCAAACCCGGGGAGGGCCGAGCAGACAAAAGAACAGCGCAGGGTTTAGTGTCGTTCCTCCGCGAAGAGGGGGAGCGACACTATGGTGTGAAGTTCTAATGGGAAGCCAGGAACCAAGATTCCCAGACTCCTTTGCATGTCTATGAGGATACATGACCAGCTTTGGATAACAGAAATCCAACTGCAGGTGATGAATTATTTCCAGACTAAAGAGCTGAAGAAGTGAAATTCACCCTTTCCCCATAGTGAAGATGCAGGCATGAGGAGAGAGCAGCAGAAGAAGACGGAGACGAGGGTGCACAGCTCCTTGAAGCCCCTCAGTTACCCTGGACAGCGTCTGCTCACCCTAACACCAGCACTGCACTGTGAGCGAGAAAGATGCTTCCAACATGTTGCGCTGTGTCTGTCGTCTGTTGGTGTGCAAAATCATCCCAAAACACGGAGGCTTGAAATAACAGCAATCAATCATTTATTTTACTCACCAAACTGCTTTCACAATTTCATTTTTATTTGAAAGGTGGAAAGAGATAGAAAAAGATCTTCCATACCCTGGTTCACTTTCCAAACACTCACAACAGCTAGGGCTGGGCCATGCTCGAACTCCATCCCAGTCTCTCAACGCGGGTAGTAGGGACCCAAATATTTGACCCATCACCTAATCCCTCCTGGGATGCACACTAGCAGGAAGCTGTATCAGAAGCAGAGCCAGGACTTGAACCCGGGGACTCCTGCCCCCATTCTTGATGGTGTTCTGAGCAGACCCTACCCAGGGCTGCTCTCCCCTCTGCAGGGGCTCCTACTTCCTCACCTCCAGAAGGGCTTCTGCCCTGCCCACCCCCAAACCTGGTTCTCCAGCCTTCCTTGAATTCTGTGAGCCTCTGATGTCTTTACCTTCATTCCTCTTGACTTAGCCTGCCCAGACCCTTTTCTGTTGCTTGCAGTGAAAGGGTACTATGCTATACAAATGTTCATCCACATCAGCGATAAAATCAGCATATGTCTCTGTAACAGCAGGGAGAGGCAGTTCTTCTTATTTATTTATTTTTAAAATTTATTTGACAGGTAGAGTTATAGACAGTAAGAGAGAGAGACAGAAAGAAAGGTCTTCCTTCCGTTGGTTCACCCCCCAAATGGCCGCTACGGCCGTCACGCTGTGCCGATCCAAAGCCAGGAGGCAGGTGCTTCTTCCTGGTCTCCCATACGGGTGCAGGGCCCAAGCACTTGGGCCATCTTCCAGGCAGTTGTTCTTATTAAACTGGAAGGATTCTTAAAATGAATAGTGTTTGTCAAGCTTTTCGAAAAATGACTCTTCACATAATTGCTGGAGAGAGTGAAAAATTGAAATATTCATTCTGGAAGGCAAGGCACATATATCTAAACTTTTGAGTCAGTCTTTTAAAATTCTATGTAAAGACTTACCTACAAGGATATTTATTGAAGTGTCATTTATATCAGAAAAGCATTAAAAACAATATATGTAACATGAGTGGCCATATAGTGTAGCATACTGTTGAGAGGGAAAGGAGTCCCTATTACAGTTATTTCAAAACAAGAGGCATAAACCAAGCCAGTTTCAGGTACACCAGAAGGCACTCATCACCTTGTACATAACCAGTGGTCAGGAGTTAGTAACAGAATGCTACCAAACATTCAACATCAGAATTCAGCCAAGCTATTAAAAATATGAGTACATGAAGATTCTATGTTTATTGAGGCCTGTTTTGGGAAATTTGTTATTGTATTGCTTTACCTGTCTTTTTGTACCCGTTTGAAACATGGTTTCAGAAACATGATATGATACCCTGAAAATATGCACAATTTTATGTGTCAGTTAAAATTTCTTTTAATGTTATGGTTTCGGGGATGGAATTGTGGCACAGTAGGTAAAGTTGCTGCCTAGGACACTGGCATCCCACATGGGCACTGGTTCAAGGCCTGGCTGCTCCACGTCTGACCTAACTCCCTGCTAATGTGCTTGGGAAAGCTGTGGAAGATGGTCCAAGTGCTTGGGCCCTTGTACCTACAAGGGAGACCTAGATGAAACTCCTGGCTCCTGGCGCTGGCCTGGGCTAGCTCCAGGCTGTTGTGGCCATTTAGGGAGTGAAACTGTCTCTCTTTCTCTCTCTCTGTAACTCTGCCTTTCAAATAAATAAAATTAATCTTTTTAAAAGAAGTCATGGTTTTATCATTTTAATATAAAATAAAGTTACCTAAAACTAATTTAACAATTTTACATGCTCACCTTCCCCTAGCTTGTTAAATTATGGGATGCTTTGGATATTTTTTACATAGTCTGTCTTTTATGACTATGGAATCTTTCCACTTTCTGTTTTCTTCCCTGTTGCTCAGTGAAATTTTATCCTTTCTCTGCATTTCTTACTATGTTTATGTCCAGGTGCTTTTTACATTTTATTCATATTATAAATACTGTTCCTTCATTATTGCTACATACAAGGTTATAGATTTTTACATATCTGTATCTATGTTATATATAGATATAGGTAACATACAACCAACCATTCTATTGAGCATGCCTTGCAGTTAGAATTAGGACTTTGGGTTTTCTAGGTAGACAACCATATCATATGAGAATATCAGTTTTTTGCTTTTTGTTTTTTTGTGTGTGTGTGTTTTTGTTTGTTTGTTTGTTTTTGTTTTTGTTTTTTGACAGCAGAGTGGACAGTGAGAGAGAGAGACAGAAAGGTCTTCCTTTTTTCCGTTGGTTCACCTTGCAATGGCTGCTGCGGCCCACGCACCGCGCTGATCCGAAGCCAGGAGCCAGGTGCTTCTCCTGGTCTCCCATGTGGGTGCAGTGCCCAAGGACCTGGGCCATCCTCCACTGCACTCCCGGGCCACAGCAGAGAGCTGGACTGGAAGAGGAGCAACCGGGACAGAATCCAGCGCCCCGACAGGGACTAGAACCCGGTGTGCCGGCGCTGCAGGTGGAGGATTAGCCTAGTGAGCCACAGCACCGGTTGAGAATATCAGTTTTGTCTCTCCCTTTCATTGCATTTCATTTTTTCATATTTATTGGTATTTATGAATGGAGTTTAATAACATATCTGGGAATGTACCTGTTTCCCATCTTCTCATACACACCTCTTTTCACCTATCTACCTCCTACTTTCCCCTAGGAACTCCTACTTCTTCCTCAGGTCTCAAGTGCATCTCTTCCAGGATGAGCAGCTCTCACGATATGTACTAGACCAGGTCTCCTTGTTGTCTTCCTCAAGTGGTAACTTCAGGCTTATTTGTGTGACTGTGGCTACTGACTGTCTTCTCCACTCACCCCTAAGCCTCACGAAATTTGAGAATGGGTCTGTCTTTGCTCACAAACTAAGCTCTTAGTGAGAGCTGACATGGTTGGTGCTCAATAAGCACTTGTTGAATTCTTTAATTCTAGCATTTTATCATTAAGTCTGATGTTTATTTTTCTATTGATCCTTTTTATTGAAATTTTTAGAAAAGTTTCATCTTTCTAATGTATTCATTATCCTGAGCTGGAATGATTTCCTCTATACTTACAATGTGGGAAATCAAAGCTGCCATTCAAAAGCTGGCTGGGGGGTGGCAGCTTTCCCGCTGAGGTCTCACCTGTGACAATCTGGCAGGCAGTGATTCAGGAGAGGAAGGTAGTCACTGGTGGAGTCTCGTCTCTCCCTCACATCCAAGCTTGCTCCGCTGAGATTGCTTGGGACACATATTCCTTCTTGTGTTTTGGCATGGATTTTCTGGAGAAAATCAATTCAGTGATAGTTCTTCTTGAAAACTGGTCCAAATTCAACTTTTTCTTTAAAAAACTTTCTCAAAGTTTAGAGTATACAGTTGTCACTCTAATTTGAGCTCCTACCAAGTATCCCTGCCCCCTTTCTGTTTTCCATTTGGTGCTCATGTTGGTTTATTGGGATGATGTTCAAGGTCACTCATAGACATATTTCTTGGATATTTATGAGTGAAAGCCATCTTAAATCCTGAGAATTATTTGAGGAGTAAACAAACACACAGCCAGCCATCTGGATGGAAATAATACATCCGTGAACACCAGGAACTTGTCTCGCCTCCATCATGGATAAATCATTAGTCTCTCTGGGCTTCATTTTTCTCCTTTCTGAAATGGGGATTATAACAGTATCCACTTATAGGGATTCTGTGAAGATTCAGTGAGTATGGAAGTCTGTGTGCCTGGCTATTGTTACTGGAAAGATGGTGTGTAGAAAAGTAGTGTGATATTTCAGGAAATAATGGCCTGTGTGCTTACTGGTTTTTGCAGAAGAAGTGTATGTGGGAGGAAGGGACATTGTAAGAGTAGCTGTACATTTTGGCATGAGTGTTTTCAAGCATTCTTAAGTTAGGAATCTCTTTGGAGCATCCCTGATACTGGGCCCAGAGTCTTGGCTTAGCAACCTTCTCTGCAAGTCTAGCAGTCTATTTTCTGTTGCTGTCACAAAATACCTGGAACCAAGAAAAGAAATCTATTTAGTTCCCAGTTTTGGAGGCTGCAGGCTCAACATTAGGCGGCCCCATCTGCTCAGCCTCTGGTGAAAGCCTCCTTGGCTGTGTCACACGTGATGGAGAAGCAGGAAGGAAAGCCCCTTGCACAAGGGGCTAAGTGTTGGGTAGTTTTGCTCTTGAACAAGCCACACTTGCAAGAACTACTCAGGCTCTTGTGAGAACCACATTAGCCTCTTCCAAGGAACCCCACCTCTTAAAGGTTCCAGCACTTCTCAGCATGACCACTGGAGGACTGTGCTTCCAGCACAGGAACCCTGGGAGGGCACACTCAAGACACGTCCACACTGTGGTAGCAAGGAAGCTCACTTCCTCTGAAAGACTTGATCAGGCAGAAAAGTTAACATATTTTAATGTATCAGCACTAAATGTCATACTGGTTCAGTCTCCTAGGTCTATCATTATTTTAAATCTCTACACAAATTTTCTTAAACTTTGTGGAACTAAATGTAATACATTTTCCCTTGTGGGTTATAGAATTGATTGTTGAATAGAAAATATAGGCAAATAAAAATGAATAGATAACAGAATAAGAGGTATAAATGCCCAATAATTACATTAGTGTTCAACTTCATAGTAACAAAAGTAGTTAAATTAAAATAATGGAAATGGAAATTTTGCATATAGAATTGGCAAAGATCAAAGAAAGATAAAATTGATTACTTGCTAGGGTACAATCTGATACTTTGCTCATACATGGCATATAAAAATTTAAACTACTACAAATATTTGGCCATGTGGATCAGCAACCTAAAACTTGGTGTGATGGCTGCTACTATGTGTGAAACTTGCTGGGCCATGGCAACCAGCTGTTTGCTCAAACACTATTCTAGATGTCTCTGCAAAGATCCTCTAGATGTAATTAACATTTTAATCAGTAGATTTTGAGGTTATGCAGATGATTCTCCATGATGTGAGTGGGCATCATCCAATCTGTTGAAAGCCTTAATAGGAAAGACAGACCTTCCCCAAAGAAGGGGGAACTCTGCCAACAGACTGCCATGGGCTTGACCTGCAACTCAGTTCTTCCATGCCTCATAGATTGGACTCCATCACATGAGGCAAATGTTTACATTCCTTAAAAGCAATCTCTCTCTCTCTCTCTGCATATTTCTTTTTCTTTTTTTTTTTTAGGATTTATTTCTTTATATGAAAGGCAGAGTTACAAACAGGGAGGAGACACAGAAAGAGAAACAGATCTTCTATCCACTGGTTCACTCCTCAAACGGCCACAATGTCCAGGCTGAAGCCAGGAGCCGGGAACTCCATCCAAGTCTCCCATGTGGGTGGTAAGGCCCCAAGCACTAGGGCCATCTTCCACTGCCTTCCCAGGTACATTAACAAGGAGCTGGATTGGAAGTGGGGCAGCTGAGGCTCGAACTGGCGCAGATAAGAGATGCCATCATTTCAGGATGCAGATTAACCCACTGCGCCACAATGCCAACCCCTCTCTCTGTATCTTGATGCATGTGTGTGTGTCTATCCCATCCTAGTGCTTCTGTTTCTGTAGAGAACTCCAATACACTTAATAATAGTGAACTTATACCTAGTAATACCATTTCTAGGAACCTATCCTAAGTAAATAGTCATATAATGTACACTTATATAACAAATAAAAAATTAAAAGCCTCATATTCAAAATCTTTGAAAATAATTAAGCAGGCAGATTATGCCATTTATACACATAAAGAGAATAAAGGAATCATGTAGTCCCCAGTCACTGGAGATCCTATGTGGGAAATATTTCCAAACGTGCCTATCACAAACGTTCAACTTTTCAGGAATAAGAATCTCGAAACTATTTGAGTGATAACATTTCATTGAGCAGTACCAAAAATTTGAGGAAATGGGTCAGTCTGAATCTTCATGTGGGATTTGTTAATATTCCAAACACAATTATTCAACACATTTTAGAACACTTTTCTTGAGCCATGAATAATTTGCTACTCCCTTCCTGAATTCTGGCTCCGAATTAATGTTTCTTTATTCCTGGGGGATTTTGCAGTTAGATTTTGCAAAGATAAGACTCATTTCCAACCAGCCCTATTCTTGTGGGGGAGCCACACTTTGCCTGGAGGAAGAGAAAGCCCTTGGTTCTCATCGTCGCGTTTTCCTTTCCTTTGCAATGTTACAGCTTGTGAGTTATCTTTGGGGATGCTTCTCTATCAGAAGATTTATGAACTTGAATTAATCTGTTAAATTTGTTAAATGCTCACTCCCTACCCTTGCTACCCACACGAGAGACCATGATGGAGTTACTGGCTCCTGGCTTCAGCCTGGTTCAGCCCAGCTGCTAAAGGCATTTGGGGGAATGAACCAGCACCTGATCCATCTATCTCTCTGTCACTCTGCCTTTCAAATAAATGAATAATCTTTTTTAAAAAATGACCACACTGTGGTGCAGCAGGCAAAGCCACCACCTGCAGTGCCGGCATCTCATATGGACGCCAGTTTGAGTCCCGGCTGCTCCACTTCTGATCTAGCTCTCTGCTATGGTCTGGGGAAGCAGTAGAAGATGGCCCCAGTGCTTGGCCTTTGACCTCTGCCTCTGTGTTGGAGACCTGGAAGAAGCTCCTGGATCCTGGCTTCGCATCAGCTCAGCTCCAACAACTGCCGCCAATTGGGGAGTGAACCAGAGGATAGAAGATTCTCTCTCTCTCTCTTTCTCTCTCTCTCTCTCTCTCTCTCTCTCTCTCTCTCTCTCTCTCTCCCTCTCTCTCTCTTCCTCTACCTCTCTGTAGCTCTTCTTTTCAAATCAATACATAAATCTTAAGAAAAAAATGACCACGTTTCAGCATCGGTCTTTCATTCCGTACTACGGGGCAAAATGCTGAGAGTGACAGGATGAGGCCTGAGCTAGTAGTGATTTTTTTTTTCCTGCCATGAGCCAGTTAACTCTAATTAATCCCCAAAGTGGGAAATGTGAGCTACCGTGAGTTAGCGTTGATGACGCACAGGTGAGTCTTTGGATCTTTTTAAGGACAGCTGTTACAGAAAACAGTATAGAAATTCCTCAGCTAGTTAGAACTGTCATAGAATCCAGCAATCCCATTTCTGGGTATACATCCAAAGGAATGGAATCAGCATACTAAAGAGATTTTGGTATGCCCATGTCTATTGCAACATTGCTCACAACAACCAAGATTTGCAATCAGCCTAGATCTCAATCAGTGGATGTGGATAAAGAAAATGAAGCATGCATACAAAATGGAATACCACTGACCCTTAAAACAGAAGGAAATCCTATCATTAGAGACAACATGGATAAACCTAAAGGACATTATGTTAAGTGCGATAAGTCAGACACAGAAAAACAAAGCCCATACGATCTCACTCATATGTGAAACCTAAAAAAACCTGAACTCACAGAAGCAGAGGGTAAAATAATGGTCACCAGAGGCTGGAACAGAGGGTAGGATGCTGGTGCTTAGGATGCCTGCCTCCCACATTAGAGTGCCTGGGTTTGCATCCTTCTCTGCTTCTGATCCAGCTTCCTGCAGGCTCAAATACTTTGGTTCCTGGAATTCAAATGCTCCTGACTTTGACCTATCCCAGCTTCTGCTGTTGCAGGCCAGGCATGGGGGTGGGGGAGGGAACCAGGGGATGGAATTTTCTCTTTATTCTTGTTTCTTTGTCCCTCTTCCCACCTATTACTCTGATTTCAAATAAGTAAAAAATAAATAAAAACTTTATAAAAATAGAGAATTTCAGTTAGGAGGAATGAATTCAAGAGCTATGTGGCCCATCATGATGACTACAGTGAATAATAATGCACTGAGTCCTTGAAAAATCACTGAGTGGAGATTTTTAAGTGTTCTCCCCACAAAAAAAAAATTCTGGGAGGCAATGCATATGTTAGCTTTATTTAACCATTCCATGATGTATAAATATAGCAAAACATATTGTACACCATAAATATGTACAATTTTGTTTCCTAGTTTAAAACTAAAAATAAACTTTGAAGAAAGACAGGTTTTAGAAATAATACATGTGTGGCAAATGAAAGAACTGGGATCAGGCCAATGCTGTGGCATAGCAGGTAAAGCCGCTGCCTGCAGTGCTGGCATTCCATACGAGCGCTGGTTCGAGTCCCAGCTGCTCCACTTCCGATCCAGCTCTCTGCTAAGGCCCAGGAAAGCAGTAGAAGATAGTCCAAGTCCTTGGGCCCCTACACCCATTTGAGAAGACCTGGAGGAAGATCCTGGTCCCTGGCTTTGGACTGGCACAGCTCTGGCCATTGCAGCCAACTGGGGAGTGAACCAATGGCTGGAAGACCTCTCTCTGCCTCTCCTTCTCTCTCTGTAACTCTGACTTCCAAATAAATAAATAAATCTTAAAAAAAAGAACTAGGATCTACTACTCCCATCTTCCAAATCCTATGGCAGGGTATGGTTTTACTCTAAGTGTCTCATTAAATAATTGAACATTAGAAAGTGCAGGAAACTTCTGGTTCAACATGACAAAAAGCCACCACATCTATCTCTTCCTCTTGACATCCCTTTAAATGACCAAAACAGAATGAATATGCATGAATGAGGCCAAATGAAAATGAGCACAAATTCTTCAAAAACATAAATCTCTCCGAGAGAATGGTGACTGTCTCAGAATGGAGAAAGCTACAAACTACGGATATCAGAGACACAGTACTTAAAAGAAACCGCTTATTCCTTCAGAACCCTGGTTCCATGGAGCAGCAGGTGCGGCAAAAGACAGGAGAAATGTGAGCTGAAGAGGGAGGAGCTGATCGTTCCTTCACACAAAGCGGTTGGGGTCTAAGACTCTTTCTCGCCCCAGAGTGGGTTGACAAGCTTCTTCTTCACAGGGTTTCCATCAGCTACTTGCTGCACCCTCTTAAATCTGGACAGCTGAAGATCGTGGACAGCTGAGGGAGGTTTTCAATAGAAGTAAGACCCAGCCCAGCAGAATATACAACATGGGGAAAACAGAGTATACGACAGAGCCGAGGATATCGCAAAAGGAAATAGAACAAGAAGAGAAGCAGAGTACAGGAGATAGAGGATAAGAAGTTTGGGGCACTCAACCAGGGAGGGTCAACTTTCCACGAGAAGAGGAGAGGAAATTATGGCAGAAAAATCCCAGGAAAACTTCCCAGCGCTGAGGGACTTACTAGATTGAAAGGCTCCGTGTGACCATCTTAATCCCTAAAAAAGGAGCCACACCCACTAAGCCCCATGGTAGTGAATTTTTGTTTCCTCTAGTAAATGTAAGCAGTGCATCTCAGGACCCGGGGAATAAAGTAGTGATAATAACATAGTATCATTGGTTATTACCATGGTGGCGGCAACGTTACACACAAAGAAATGGGATGTGAAACAGAGTTATGCTTCTCAAACCAACACTGGGTGCCATGGTGCCATGGAGCACTGCTGTGCCAGTGGGGAGACAGCTGCAGTGCGACCTAGAATGTTATACCCAGATAAGCCACAGGTTATTCTCCTATGGGTGTTGTAACAAAGTCTTCAAACAACAGTAGCTTATTCTCTCACAATGGCTGTGCAGGCCAGAAGTGAAAAATCAAGGTATCCACAGGGCTGATTCCCCTTTGAGGCACCGAGTGAGAACCTGTTCTGTGTTTCCCTAGTGGCTCCTGGTAGTTACCAGTGATCCTTAGTGTTCCTGGGCTGGAAGACACATCACTCCCAGCTCTGCCTCTGTCTTCACAAGACCCTCTGCTAAGGACGCCAGTCATGGGATTTAGGACCCACCCTAATCCAGGGGGAACCTTCTGTTAACTAATTACACCTGTGCAGACCCTTTTTCCAAGCGGGCTCACAATCTGAGGTTCCTGATGGATACAAATGTTGGAGGGGATTTTGTTCAACCCAGTGCAAACCATCAATCAACTGAGAGGGCAGAAGAAGGGTATTTTGGGGGAGATAAGGATTGAAAATGTACCTGTTGAATGCTCTGGTTCCTAAGGATGTCCCTGAGGGATGTGATAAATAAAGAGGAAAGCCTGGGTCCAGACAATAGAGACTCTAACCAGGGAAGCAGACCTGAATCCATTCAAAGCAGGATGGAGGGTTCTCGGAGTGAAGATGCCAAGGGCAAGAGAAAGAAAAGCCTTAGTATTTGATTTGTTTGAGTATTTGGAAAATAAAATTGACAGCTGTTTGATTTAGAACTGTCACTCCAAGATGAAACCGAAATTGAATAAAAACATATTCACAGTCTCTTCGTGGCTCAATACTAAGCAATATTTGCATAATCATAAAATAGCAATCCTAATTCTTGATTTAACGAAATTGTAAGTGACTTTATCAAGAAGGTGATGATGGATGATTACGTTAGGTAAGTGGCTGTATATTAACTGTAATAGGAAGTCAGCAAATGCACTCTAAAATTGATATGACATGAAATTGTAGTGTTAGCACATTCTTTAAAAACAGGGAGGTAAACTTTAGAAGAATATTAGAAATGTTAATAGAGTGTCTTAGTCCATTCAGGTGTCGGTAACAAAACACCATAAACTAGAATGAGCAAGAGGGTTTTGTTTTTCAGTTCTGACACCTGGGCCGTCCAAGATGAAGGTTACGGAAGTTCTGGTGTGTGGCCTGAGCCTGCTGTCTCCCAGATGCTGTCTTCTTGCTGAGCGTTTGTGGTGATGCAGAGAGGCTGCCTCAGCCCTCTTTGACGAGGGCACCAGCCCCACTCCTCAGGGTGGACCCAGACACCTCCCTGGCACCCCATCTCCTGATACCATCGCTTTGACCTCTCCTTTGTCTTTTGCTGTTATTAGATTTTTTTCTTTAATTTGAGCAGCTAATAAATTTTTTAAATTTTTCTTAAAGATTTATTTGTTTATTTGAAAGAGTTACACAGAGAGAAAGGAGGCAGAGAGAGAGAGAGGTCTTCCATCCAACGGTTCACTCCCCAAATGGCCGCAACGGTCGGAGCTGAGCCGATCTGAAGCTAGGAGCCAGGAGCTTCTTCCGGGTCTCCCACATGGGCCCAAGCACTTGGGCCATCTTCTACTGCTTTCCCAGGCCACAGCAGAGAGCTGGATTGGAAGTGGAGCGGCTGGGTCTCAAACCAGCACCCATATGGGATGCCGGCACTTCAGGCCAGGGCGTTAACCCGCTGCACCACAGTATTGGCCCGGAACAGTTAATATTTTTATAGCAATACAAATGAAAACAGAGAACTGTGATATAATATGCGTAATAATCACGTGAAGAATGTGTTACAATGCAACTTTGAATGTTCTCATCCAGAGATCCCAATTGGGATCTGGGGGTGCCTGAGACTCTGAATCTGAACCAAGAGTGTGGAATGCTGGCAGAGGTAGTCCCTGAACCCCACTTTGAGAAGCACTTGTCTGGAGAACAGCCAATATTGCAGGTAAGTCAGCTTCCGCCGCTTTCCCGTGGAGACCAAGTGTGTTTGAGCCAATGCTAGTCTTACCCAAACCCTGTTGACATCAGGGTAAACAGTGTTGCAGGTTAAAACTTCACTTACTTGAAAGTTATCTTGGCTCCAAGAATGAGAGATAAAACAAGAATCTTACCTGCGGACATCAAGGGTTGTTTTCAGGTGGTCGAAAAGAGCCTTCGACCCAGGCAGGTGGCTAACACTGGTAGCAGCTTCATAGACATCATTGCCGTGTTTGTGGGAGGCGGGATGGGCTGGATGAGTCTTAGAAGGCACTTGCAGAAAGAAGTGCCATGGGTCCCGCACCGCCCTGTGGCCAGCTGCTGCTATGCAGTCCCCAGCGACCGGTCATAGCCCAACCCGTGGATGGGAGGACCCTAGGGAAAATGCCCCAGGGACAGCTGTTGCTGAAATCTGCTTCTTAAAACAGGGATGGGACTTCCACAGCGACAGCAGATCTACTACAAAGGGTCGAAAAGCTATGATCAGCCCTCCCCAAAGCTCTACACAGTCTTGTTTTTTGGCCTGCCTGGCAGGGTAATCCAGCTTCCCAAATAGATTCCTTAGGGATGGTTTCCACCTTGTGTCGAGATACTGCTGTGAGCCAGGCCCTGGATAAACTGCCTCTCACAAAACCAATTTCACAGCTGAGAAAGATGGAGTTTCTAATCAGTTAACCTGAGAGTACAAGATCATGGAACCGAAGTGGGGGAGTTGGAGACGAATTTTTATTCCAGGCTCTTGCCATGCACAAGACAGGAATTGTTAGTGCTGGCACATGTAAAGTTAGTTTTATTCAAGAGGTGAGAAAGTACACACACACACACACACACACATGCACACCTGAGCATGGATTGCCCCACACAGAGAAATACCTGTCATGGGCAGGCATGGGCCAAAGAGAAAATGGGGTTGGGGAGAAGTAGAGAGGGCACCCCAGCACCTCCTGCAGTCATGGTCTCCAGCATATTGAGCTGCCCCCAAGTTGCTAGCCTCTTATGTGGTCAGAGTGGGGGTGCCTCTGCAGGCAGAAAGCTGCCTGGGAGCTTTATGGTACCTCCAGAGAATTTCACACAGAGCTTAATATCCACATTTCCGAGGTGTCTCACCCCCACCCCTGCCCTAGGTCCTGGATGAAGCCAATACGTTCCAGGAAAGGAGCTGTGTTGATTGACGAGTAGCAGAAGAGCATTACACATGAGGCAGGGGCTTACAGGTCCCTCCAGCTCAGCACATCCTAAACCAGCTGCCTGCCTATCCTGTATCAGAACCAGTATGCGGTAGAACAAGTCAGACTCTTCCCAGGAGTCCCATTTGCATCTTGCACACCTCTTTAAACCCACAGGGCCTCAGGTAATGGAACAGATGACCAGCACGGAAGCTGTGACGTGTGGTCCATTTATCACCAGACAGAGAGCTTGCTGGTGAAACATCAGGACTCCCATCAGGCACTGCAGAGCTTGGTCAATACCAGTGACACCACACAAAGATGTGGTGCCAGGAGCTCCTGTGAGTGTCACTCTAGACATAGCTCTGTCACGGCTACTGCTATGCAGGGAGCACCCATGGACTTGCCAGACATCCCCCAGGGGTGGGAGTTAGAGATAGAGGCACCATGGGAAGAGAGAGGCTGATCGTAAGCAAAGATCAATTTTTTAAAAATTCATTTTGTTTATTTGAAAGGCAGAGTTACAGAGAGAGAGAGAGAGAGAGAGAATCTTCCATCCACTGGTTCACTCCCCAAAGGTCTGCAATGGCTGGGACTGGACCAGCCCAAACACAGGAGCTTCTTTTAACTGAGTACAGGGGCCCAAGCACTTGGGCCATCTTCTGCTTCTTTCCCAAGCACATTAGCTGGGAGCTGGATTGGAAGTGGAGCAGCCAGGGCTTGAACAAGTGCCCATGTGGGCTGTCAGGTGTCAGTTTAGCCCCTTAAGCCACAATGCCAGTCCAAAGACCAATTCTTAAGAAGAAGCGCTGGTGGAAGGGTTTCAGAGAGTAGCTGCAAACATCAAAGAAAGCAGCTAATCCTTAGTCGCAATGTATATAAACTGAAGGAATTGTAGGGAAGACAAGCCCAATATTCTCATTTTGCTAATAATGACAATGAAGAATTGGTAGATAATAAGAGCTAGCATGATTAAAACCCTCTCAGATGATTCCAGGAATAACTTGAAAGATGGCAGCAGCGAGGTTCTCAAAGTGTGAGCAGTGAGGGGCCAGCGCCGTGGTGTAGTAGGCTAAGCCTCTACCTGCGGCACTGGCATCCCATATGGGCAGCAGTTTGTATCCCAGCTGTTTCTCTTCCAGTTCTGCCCTCTGCTCTGGCCTAAGAAAGCAGTGGAAGATGATCCAAGTGCTTGGGCCCCTGCACCCACGTGGGAGACCCAGAAGAGGCTCCTGCCTCTGGCTACAGATCAGCCCAACTCTGGCCATTGCTCACATTTGGGGGGTGAACCAGCAGATGGAAGACCTTCCTCTCTGCCTCTCTGTAACTCTACCTCTCAAATAAATGAATAAAATCTTTTTTAATATTTATTTTATTTATGTGAAAGATAGAGTTACGGAGGGAGGTAGAGACAGAGTGAGGTCTTCCATTCACTGGTTCGCTCCCCAGATGGCCACAACAGCTGGAACTGCACTGATCCTAAACCAAGAACCAGGAACCAGGAACTTCTTTCAGGTCTCCAATGTGGGTGCAGGGGCCCAGGCACTTGGGCCATCTTCTACTGCTTTCCCAGGCCACAGCAGAGAGCTGGACTGAAGAGGAGCAGCTGGGACTGGAACTGGCGCCCATATGGGATGCTGGCATTTGAGGCTAGGGCTTTAACCCACTGTGCCACACGCCAGCCCCCTGAATGAAATCTTTTTTAAGAAAATGTTTGAGCAGGGGACCAGCAGCGCCAGTAGCCCTTGGGACCTTGTTAGACATGCAGATTCTCAGGCCCCACCCAGACCTGCTGAGTCAGAAACTCTGGGGTGGGCCCAGTCATCTGCATTTTACCAAGCCCAGCAGGGATTCTGATGCTCACTCAAGTGGAGAACCACTGATCTACCCAGTCTCCTCGCCCTTGTCATCTATGGGAACCATTTGATAATGACATCCTAGTAGTTCTACCTGGCAAACATCTCCCTCAAATGTGCACTCACCTCCACGCCAAGTAGCACTGCCCACCTCACCTGGATGGCTGGGCACCCTGCGACTGGTCCTTACTCCTCCACTTCCCTCGGCCTCCAGCAGCCAGTGCCCGCCATGGCTATCAGTCTGACCATGTTCCTTCCCTGTCCTCAGAGCACCCCAGGGGCTCAGCAATAGCACCTGAGCTCTTCTGCATGGTGGGCAAGGCGCTCTTAACCTAACATGACTGGCCTCTGCAGCCTCCTCTCCATCACTCCTTGACTCAGGGCTGGCAATGCAGAAGCCATGTACTCACTCCCTCTTCCCCATGAACACATACCACTAGGGGTCCAACAAAATCTTTAAGGACATACAGTCAAGAGTGACCCTTGCTTCTTGCTTGGTTGTCTACCCTATTTCTGCCTTGCTGAGCAGTATCCAACCATTTTCAGCAAGGTCAAAGGATTTTTTAAAGAAATTGCCCCATTCTGTGCTAAGAAGACCTTCTGCATACTCCCACAGTGCTCTCTGCAAGCCCTCACGCAGGCGCCACCATGTGAAATGGGAGGAGTCCCTGCCTGGGTCAGTCTTCCCAGCTGGGCCATGAGGTTAAAGCCCCTGCTACCTTCATATTCCTTGCCTCTGGCACAACACATGTGCATGGAGATTGCCCAACATTTGTGCCATGCTGAGCTGAAAACCTGCAAAATGTGTTGACACATTCACAGAGCTTCAAACAAATGAATTCTAGGCCAGTGCTTCTCAAACTTAGACACACACCTGGATCACCCAGAGATCTTGATAAAATATAGATTCTGATCCAGGCAACTGGGAACGGAGCCTTGGGAGTGTACATCTCTCACAAGCTCCTGCTGATACTGATGCTGTTAGCTTCTGCGCCACCAGCTTCAACGGGGTAGCCAGGATTGTGGCCATTCAAAGCTGTGAAACTCAGGCACTTGTAGGTCAATGTATATCACTCAAGGGCAATTTTTTTGTTCTACAGAATTGCTAGTAACTGAGCTGGGGAATTGTGCTGTTTGCTTGTCTATTCCCATAATAGCCATCATCACAGAGTCTTGTTCATTCTTTTGAAAGAAAGCCAAGAGTCCTTTTGTGAGTCAGTCCTTGTCTGTGAGGGAGGACAATTGAGAGCTAATATGGCTTTTGCTCAACACAGAATCCACTTTCTGTTCAGGAAGTAGAGCAGGAGAGAAGACAGCGTGGCAGACAGGATATTACCCAAGCTCAGCAGGAGAGGGTTTATTTATTCATTCCTTCCTGTTAATGGACCTGTCCAAAGTTCTTAGTGTTCTATAAGGCAAGAGGTGCTAGGACAGTTACGGTGGTTAATGGAAGATTGGAGGAAGAATTTAGACAAAAGAAAATTCCAGAGTTCTGGGGCTGGATCTCTGACCTTCTCCAAATCAGTGAGGAGCTCTGGATTGAGACAGGTTACTCTACAGACATGGAAGGAGGTTCTGACTTGGGGAGACAGCTAAGGGGCTGCACAGCCTTCCCAATGGGGCTAGCCAGATGCTCACCCTCACTGTCCACACTCAGAAAAGATTTCGGAATCAGCTTTAAACGGTCGGGTGAAGTTTTCCAGAGATATCACAGGATTCTTAGTCATCTGTAATTCCGAGCAGCTGTTCTCCAGCGCCTGCTCTCCTGTCCGGGGAGACTGTAGAGGAGGCTCTGGGTCACTTCTGCACAGGACCTCTGGAAAGATGGGCCTGGCTGCATGTGCTGGGGCTCCCTTTTGGGGGTGTGTCATTTCATTTATAGGTCATATAGCTTGGATGTTGTGCAATGGTTCAGGATGTTTTAAGTTCGCTGGTTTTTACAGCCTTTTCTCTTCACCAGCTCACCACACTCGCCAGGCCCCAGGTTTCCAGGCCATACTAGCCTCCACCCAAGCCCCGCTCACCCTCCACCCAAGCCCTGCTCACCCTCCACCCAAGCCCTGCTCACCCTCCACCTGCTCCCTGCTTCCCTCAGTGCACGCAGACACTCAACTCCGCCAAGCTTGGTTTTCTTGTCATGGCCCTTGTCAATTCCCCTGCTTGCTGTCAAACCCAACAGCCTTTATCCCTCACAGTGAGCCCATTGCCCATGTTTCTAGAAGCAGCTCCAGTTCACCAGTTCACTGCCATTGTATAGGTGCACTACATTAGGACCTTCATGTCGGATTCAACTCTACACCGAAACAGACAATGCTGCCTTGAGCCTGTCTGTGTTTGGTTCTTTGTGTACACATGTGACAGCTGCTCTCACATAGCTATTTAGGTCTGGCAGTGGGGTTGCGTGGTTCTAGTGATATGGTCCAGCCTTATTGATAATTTTAATATGGATAATTTTGTGGGTTCTTGCCATCTATTCAGATAAAAATTCTGAATATTGGCTCAAAATAAACCAGGCTACATGGTGAGTTTTAAGCGTTTTATTCAGTGAGAGAAATGCACAGAAGGGTGATTGCTTTATTTAGGGGAGAAAGAAGTCTAGAAGCTAAGCTGGGTCCATACCAGGCAGAGAGCAGGCCAGGAGCCACGTGGAGCAAGGTGTTTGATTATGAGAACAGCAGTCATGCAGTCATCAAACCTTTCCTGGATGCCTTTGTGATGCCAAGCCTATCCTGGGTATTGGGGGTGCATAGATGAACATCCCAAGTGCATACTTCACTGCCTCTTGGGGATAATGAAAAGTCACACTGTTATCCTCTCTAGGGAGGACCCAGAGGGACAGATCCAGGGGCTAGAAGAACACACAGTGGGGTGGGGTTCCCTTGCCCAGTTTAGGAGGTGTCCCTAAGCAGGTGACAATCAGCCTCAAGGAAGAAATGCCTTGCAGTGGGAAAACAATAGGCTGGAAATGTGAGCAAAGTTCCCATCAGAAGCTGAGCTTCATAAAGTCCCCTGGTGATTCCTTGAAATCTTCTCCCACCGTTGAAATCGCACGTGAATTTCCCTTCTCTGATTTCCAAAGCAGTCGCTCGCCTCCCTTGGCACTGTGTTGTTATCATCCCAAGGAGAATCTCCTCTGTTGGGTTTGGACTTTTTTGGACCCTCCACATGCATTCAAGTGTTATGCATTTGCCATGAATGATGGCATATGTAACACTCCTGTCCACAAGCCCCCCACTAAGCTTATCGTGACACAATGTCTGTATCACCCCTCTGGTCTCTGAGCCGCAGCAAAGTGGACACAACTTCCAACAATCACTCAAACCAAAAAGCAATGTCCACCAGTGGTAACTGACACTAATTTTATGCATAGATCAGTGTTGTGTGACACACCAGCCAGGAGGATGAGTTCCACTATCCTAGAAGTCACCTAACTCTGATCTTCACTCTCTACAAACTCCCTAAGGGTGAAGAGAGTTGTCTATTCTTTAGATCTCACAATTCCTAACATGGTTCTGGATGTAGCCTAAAGATTTACGTAAGTCTATCATTTACTTTTTTATGATTTGAGGTAGTGTTTCTAAAATTAGGACATGTCAGGCATCCAAAATATATACATGATTAAATAAAGAATGTGCATTTTCATCCCCAAGCTTAAGAAATCAAGCAAGACAGGGGACAAGTGTTTGGTCTTCATTAAGACTCCTACTGGGGCACCTGCACCCCATCTCAGAGTACCTGGGTTTAAGTCTCAGCCCCAGCTCCCGACTCAGCTTCCTGCTAATGCATTCCCTAGGAAGTAGCAGGTGATGGCTCAAGCCGTTGTGTCCCTGCCATCCACATGGGAGACCTGGATTGAGTTCCGGGCTTCTGCCTTCGTCCTGACCCAGCCCTGGTTATTGCAGGCATTTGGAGAGTAAATCAGTGGATTGGAGCTCTCCCTTTCCCCTTCTCTCCCTCTCCGTGTATGTGTGTGTGTGTGTGTGTGTGTGTGTGTGTGTGTCTGCTTTTCAAATAAAATTTGTTTTAAAAAGAATGCAGGCCGGCGCCGTGGCTCAATAGGCTAATCCTCCACCTAGCGGCGCCAGCACACCGGGTTCTAGTCCCGGTCGGGGCGCCGGATTCTGTCCCGGTTGCCCCTCTTCCTGTCCAGCTCTCTGCTGTGGCCCGGGAGTGCAGTGGAGGATGGCCCAAGTGCTTGGGCCCTGCACCCCATGGGAGACCAGGAGAAGCACCTGGCTCCTGCCATCGGATCAGCGCAGTGCACTGGCCGCAGCGCGCCAGCTGTGGCGGCCATTGGAGGGTGAACCAACGGTAAAGGAAGACCTTTCTCTCTGTCTCTCTCTCTCACTGTCCACTCTGCCTGTCAAAAAAAAAAAAAAAAAAAAAAAAAAGAATGCAAACATTGAATGACAACTGGACCCTTGCATACCTCTCCCCAGTGAACAAGAACCACTGTCTTGAATTAAGAGTTTGGCATCCTTCTGTATGCCTTTATGTTCTTATACAGCTGTCAGGAGTCACACATCATCCATACTATTGATCCCCAGGTTGTAGACTGTTGTATAAATGATGTCACAATGTTGTATAAATGTATCCTTCTGCAACTTTCTCCCATTCAGTTTCATCCCTGAGATTTGCCCATGTTTCTAGAAGCAGCTCCAGTTCACCAATTCACTGCCATTGTATAGGTGCACTACGTTAGGACCTTCATGTCAGATTTAACTCTTCACCGAAACAGACAATGCTGCCCTGAGCCTGTCTGTGTTTGGTTCTTTGTGTACACATGTGACAGCTGCTCTCACATAGCTATTTAGGTCTGGCAGTGGGGTTGCGTGGTTCTAGTGATATGGTCCAGCCTTATTGATAATTTTAATATGGATAATTTTGTGGGTTCTTGCCATCTATTCAGATAAAAATTCTGAATATTGGCTCAAAATAAACCAGGCTACATGGTGAGTTTTAAGCGTTTTATTCAGTGAGAGAAATGCACAGAAGGGTGATTGCTTTATTTAGGGGAGAAAGAAGTCTAGAAGCTAAGCTGGGTCCATACCAGGCAGAGAGCAGGCCAGGAGCCACGTGGAGCAAGGTGTTTGACTATGAGAACAGCAGGAAAGCAAAGAGAGGCCAGCCAAAAGGCCACGTGCCCGATGGCGGGGGACAACAAGGAGGGGGCCCACTGTGCTCCAGGCCTTTTATTTACTCCCAAAGGGAAGTGGTTACATAGTCTGATTGGCAGGTGGGCATACAGGTGAGGGCAGGTAGGGGCATAAGTTCACACAGGGGGGCATGGTCTCCAGCTCACAAACCTAATCCATTTCATCCTATCTGCTGGCCTATATCACTACAGTATGTGCATCATCAGTCGAATTCAATGTTGGTGAAGTGCTTTTCAAAGTAACAATTACTGTTCCCATCTGCACACTGTGAATCCCCGTGCCTTCACATTCTTGATTACCTCTGTCACTTTCTTATCTGGGGATCTGATGTATTCTTATGCTTATACTACACACACACACACACACACACACACACACGGTTCTTAGGGGGAAAAATTATTAAATGAGTAGAACTTACCTTAAAACTTCCCACAGAGCAATAAATAGCTACTTCCCCAAATCCTGACAACCCAGAATTTACTGATCGAATTACTTTAAATTACCCATGGAACAACAGGAACATGAAAGAAAATTATGAGGAAGAAGCACAAAGCTGCCTGTATTACCATCTCATTAACACAGTCATTATTTTATGAAACAGAGATTACCTGGTGTCTTAAGTGAATTGAATGACTTTTAAAACAAATTCACACTATTGCCTTATTTTACATTCTATGCATATTTTGCAGATGTATTTAGTCTTGCCCTGATATTCTAATGGGGTTTAGGGTAGACAACAATTAAATAAAAATGAACAGAACAAGTTTCCAAGTCGGACTTGCTTTTATTTTAAAAATTACCTCTCCTTACACTGCACTTCCCAGGAACTCTGGTCATAAAAGATATTCATGCTTTTTCCATAATTCTTTTGGCAGCAAAAATAAAGTACACACAGAGCTAAGCATGCTAAGATGTGAAGCAAATGACCACAGCACAAAATAGTAGTTCATAGTTGGCTGTTCCTTGCTTTTTTCTTCCTCATGATTTCTGCTCTTTTGCAAATATCCTAGAAGAGCGTAGGGAGCATGGGTGGGAGCAGCCTGGCCAGCGGGTCTCAAGACGACGCGTGCAGAACCAAAGACCGGAGGATGGGTTTCTAATTCTGTGAATGAGTAGGAGACAGTCCTCTGAAATTGTAACCCAAATGCTTTTTACTCAAGAGTCCAATTTGAGATGGAAAGGAGCTGAAAATGATGACATGGATACAGAACCAAAATTAGTGCCTGAATCATGCAAAGCTGTCAAAGAAACGATCCCATTAATTATTCAAGGTCCGTTTTCTTAATCTCAGGCAAAATGAAATCATTCCTGGTTTCTCCAGTGTGCCCATTGATGTCTTCACTGGGAAATGCCTCTCCCTCAGATTTGACCCAGAGAACACATTTAGCATGTTATTAGCAAATTGTTTTCATTAAGCCTTCCTGCCACTCACTGCTCCACCTCTAGGGGATGCTTCACGCTTCCTGATTGGAACCACATGGAACACACTGGAACATGGCAGTGGAGGCACTGGCTTCTTTTCTGCTATGATCATCTTATGTCCTCACCATCTGCAAAATGTAAATACCATTGTATTAGTAAACAGCATTGCATTCTCCTTTATATACCACATGGGAAACAAACACAAGTAGTCGTTGTCATCCTTCATAGCCAAAATGAAATCCCATTCAAAGTGCTGTGGCAAGAGATGTAAATGAGTGACAGATCAGCAAACTATAGATGTACTTCTCCCTGCAATACATTGGTATCAACCTACAGCCATGATCTAAAATTTCCCGCTTAGGAAATGTAATAGTGATACTACTTGACAGGTTCTTGAAAGCAGGTACAGCGGACAATGTCAGCATTTGCTCAAAATCTGATTTTTTTTTTTTTTTTTTAGCGATACTTGCTAGGACAATATTCCTCTTTCTACTCCATGTCCCCTGTCTGCACCCTGCCCACATGCCAAGTGAGCTCCCCACGGCAGCACCTTTGGAGAGACGCTGTGGAGCTACTGGGGTACTTCCCCCAAGGCAGCTCCTCCCGTGAGTGATCTAGGAGGGAACACCCAGCCTCCTGGAAGGCTCAGGCTGAAGCTGCCCTCTATGGGGCTTGGCCGGAGACGACAGCCCTGTTTGGCTTCTCCCTTCTCTTGCTTCTTTCATTCCCTTAGGGTTCTTGTGTGTGGGCACTTGCTCCATAAATCACCCGCACACAAATTCTCAGCTGGAGGCTGGCTTTGGGGGAAGCTGACCGAGGCAGAATCTTAGGGAAGCTCTGGCCAAGTTGTCTTCACTTTTGCTGCCTACTCCCCCTCAGTGGTAAAAACTCATGCACATTCTAAAGTTAACATCTACATTCTTTTTTCAAGATGAGATTAAGTAGTAGAAAAAGATTTAATTTGTGATGTAATTACACATTTAAAATTCACATTTAAAAAGAAAACTTCCACAGTTTTAACTTAAAATTAAAATTTCAAAAGTTCACATTTAAAAAGAAAACTTGCACAGTTTTAACTTACCCGGTGGAATTTCAGAATCAAAGTTAATCAATGCTACCATTATGCATTTAAAATATGAAGACACTTCAAAAAGGTTCAAACTTTGGAAATCCATGCATTATTTTTTGGTAATATGCAGTTCCATGAACCTTTTGAAGACTTCTAATAAATATAGGCATTCTCATGTGCAAAAGGGAGATATTTTATAGTGTTTATTTCCCACCCTAAATTTAAATTTCCATTTCCTCAAAAAAGGTTCATTCTTACTGTAATATACTTATGTGCTTTAAATGCTTGTATTGTTTGCCCGGTCATAATTCTCTGCAGAATAAATGTGCCTATTTAAATGTATGTCTTTTATTTCCTAGGATTATAAACTTCCACAGGTTAAAATTTTTCCAGATGAATTATTATAATATATCAAAACAATATTCATATTTAAATTTTGGTAATCCCATAAAGTCAAAAAATTAATATCTGTATTGGAAATGCACGTATTAGTGAGATAGATAGCATCTCAGAATTATTTTTACTTATTACTATTTATTGTTAGGTGTGATAAAGTTTAGTAGAAATTCTATTCATTTTACAGATTTGAGCACTGATAAATAGTATTTGCATAGATAGATGGGTTTTGAAAGAATTTTATCATAGCAATGTCAAATAATTCTTTGGATTCTGCGTTGTATGTTAAAAATCACCCAGGAATCTTTCAAAGGATTTTACCCTTTGAAAGAGAAGCTGTTACCCAGTCATAGAAATATCACAAAATAACATTTTGTTATTTCTGACAAATGCACCTGAAAATGCATTTCCAACCTTACCAAATGGCTATATGTATAGGATGGAAAAGACTGGAGCTTTTCCTGTGCTGGTGGCGTTTTGACTGAAGGAGGCTATAGATCCAATATTTTAAAAAGGCAAGCCTCGCCAGCGCCGTGGCTCACTAGGCTAGTCCTCTGCCTTGCGGCGCCGGCACACCGGGTTCTAGTCCCGGTCGGGGCACCAGATTCTGTCCCAGTTGCCCCTCTTCCAGGCCAGCTCTCTGCTGTGGCTGGGGAAGGCAGTGGAGAATGGCCCAAGTGCTTGGGCCCTGCATCCCATGGGAGACCAGGATAAGCTCCTGCCATTGGATCAGCGTGGTGCACTGGCCGCAGCGCGCCAGCCGTGGCGGCCATTGGAGGGTGAACCAACGGCAAAAGGAAGACCTTTCTCTCTGTCTCTCTCTCTCTCTCTCTCACACTGTCCACTCTGCCTGTCAAAAAAAAAAAAAAAAAAAAAAAAAAAAAAAAAAAAAAAGCCCCACTCCAACACCCACGCCTCCTTAGCAGGGTTTTGAGCCTGGGGCAAAGCACCTTAATCCAATTCAGAATGACAGGCCAACCATCTGCATTTGCAAAAGGGGATGGAGGAAAGGAAGTCCCCTTGCAGACACAAATGCATAAATGCATCCTTGGGTAGAGACAGCCCTTTAGGACCAGCTTTTAGAAATCCATGCATTGAAGACTGGTATTGTGGTACAGCAGGTTAAGCCACTGCCTGCAATGCCAGCATCCCATATGGGTTCGAGTCCCAGCTGCTCTACTTCAGATCCAGCTCCCTGTTAATGCACGTGGAAAAGCAGCTGAAGATGCCCCAAGTGCTTGGGCCCCTGCTGTCCATGTGGGAAACCCAGATATATATAACTCTCTATATAACTCTAGCTTTCAAATAAATAAGTTGGTAAATCTATCTTTAAGAAAGAGAAATTTGTGCGCTGGAAGGTCTGTGTGCCTGGCATGTGCTGTAGTACCTACACTCTAGCATGAAACCACTGACTTTGCCCAAGCCCCTTATTAGACCAATAGGAAGGTTGAGGACAAGAGCAAACTGGCAAGTCTGAAATCACAAAGCCAGTTAGTGACAGACGGAAATCCAGCACCTGGGTCTCCTCATTCCCCCTCTAATGCCTTTTCTGCCTTGGCCATCTCCTCTAATACTATCTGTCATCACCACCATCATCATGACCATAACTGAAAGAGTACCTAACATTTGTAAGCTTTTCCTCTTTGCTAAGTGTGCTGTTTGAAGCACTCCGCGTTGATCTACAGCTCACATGAATTAGCCCATTTTATGGATGAGGGAAGGTGGAGTGACACACCCAAGATCGGCTGACCAGTAACTGCAGAAATAGACTCAAACCTGTGTGTGGCCCCAGGATTTGCTCTTTAAGCTGCTGTTTCCCAAAACACTAGCCCTATGTGAAGTCCCCTGGTATGAGCCTGTGGTCAGACTGCTTTGCCTACAGTGGCTCTCCCAGACTCACTGTGACTTGGTCCATTAAACATGATGAAAAGTCCTCACACCACTTATCAATGATTGCTAGGAAAATGATTTTCCCCCACATATTTATTTATATCCAGTGAAAGGAACTTCATTAAAGAAAGCTGACTTAGGCTAAATACCTGTTAACACTAGGCAATGTTTTCAAACTCTAGCCTGTGTCAGAATTGTCTGGATCTCCAGTTGCAGGGGTTCTCATGCTGAAGGTCTGATTTCTAATGGCTTCTCATAATATTTTTTTTTTTTGACAGGCAGAGTGGATAGTGAAAGACAGAGAGACAGAGAGAAAGGTCTTCCTTTTGCCGTTGGTTCACCCTCCAATGGCCGCCACGGCTGGCGCGCTGCGGCCAGTGCACCGCGCTGATCCGAAGGCAGGAGCCAGGTGCTTCTCCTGGTCTCCCATGGGGTGCAGGGCCCAAGCACTTGGGCCATCCTCCACTGCCTTCCCTGGCCACAGCAGAGAGCTGGCCTGGAAGAGGGGCAACAGGGAAAGAATCCGGCGCCCCTTCATATGGTGTTGTTACTGGTCCAGGAATCACACCTTGTTAAACACTACGCTTGATGTTGGAAAAATAAAGACCCTAGCCCAGGGTTGGCAAAAAGGGAAAAGAGATGTTAGCTATGCTTTAAAAATCCACCTTAAAATCTTGCAAATGTACATTTTAAAGAGAAAACAGAAAACTATCTATTAAGTACATGTTAAACATGGAAATTCTAAGTGGGCAGGTGAAAAGAAAATGAGGTAAGCAAACCAACATAAAGGCTGATAATTCTCAATGGATTTTGATTTTTCATTGTCAAATATACTCTAATTGCCTGACTTGGTTGATTCACATAGAGATAACCCTAGCTGTTTATACCGGAGGCACAGGGTGTACTTGAGATTTACATGTATTGTGACTAATCTTTCAACAACCCAGAGTCAGGTTTTACGACCTCCTTTTCATGGCCTCATGAATGGTGAGCTTCTGCAAACATAATTATAGAGAATCAATTACTGTGGCAAGCAATATTGCCCTGGGTGCTGTGAACATTCTTAGATAATTCAGTTTCAAATGTCTACAGCTTCTGCCTCCTTGTCTGTAAAAACACACACAACAACTCAGTGACTTCCAAAGTCATTCTAACTTTCAAATTCTAAGCTCCCATGGTTCCAAGAAAAAAAATCAAACATTTTCCGAAGTGTTCTGTAGCAGCTCTGTGGAACAAGCCTGGCCTAACATCGCCAAAGCAAGCTGTTGGCTGGAAATCTCTAGCAAGAGGACTAAGGATATGATTTAATTTTAAAGGTATGACACATAATTACCATAGAAAAATGCAGAAAATCTCTTGGAGGAAAGAAATCATGAAAATAATAATAAACAAGAAAAGTATTGTAATGCTCACTGGATAGAAGTTCTTTTGATTCCACCAACTTTATTTGCAGTACCAAATCATCTGGAAATCTCTAACAGGATTGGATAAATCAGATTAATGTACATTCCGATCACCCGAGGAGCTTCAAAAACTACTGGTGCCTGTGTCTCACCCGCAGAGAATAGAACTGATGTGGAGTGTGGGATAGACTTTGAACTTCTCCAAAAACATCCAGGTGACTCTACAGCATAGACCAGCTTGGGAACCACTGATTTACAGAGTCCTTTCCTGCAATTACCTTATTAATTGTACCCAGGGACTGACTGAATTGCGTGCCCCTACCCCCAAGTTCTTATGTTGAGCCAGAGGGTGGGGTGCTGATCTGATAGAAGTGGGGAGCTTCTAAGAGGCAGAAGAGATCCCACGGCCCTCTCTCTGCCACAAGGGGACACAGGAGGCAGCTGCCTGTGGGCTGGGAAAAGACCCCTCATCAGGAAGCCTGCACACTGTACCTTCATCTCCGATTTCCAGCCCCGCCACTGTGATGGCTTAACCACCCCATCCCTGTATTTTCTACGACAGCCCAAGCAGCTGAGGTCCTCCCCTCTTACACTCACCCTCTCTGTCCCTGGTCTTCCCTCGACTCCTCCCTCAAGCTGCCGGGCAAGTCCCCTAAATGAGACTCAAGCCCCAGCAAGGCTGGTACTACATCTCCGCGAAGCCTCGGTTTCTCCACTTGCACGGAAGAGACGTTGATTCGTCTCCCACACAGGACTTTGGAGGGAATCCAGGGAGATCGTGTGTATGGAATCACCCTGGAGACGGGCCCGCTGTGTCCCTGGCTGAGTTGGGTCAGCGTCCCCAGTCTCTCTGGCTCAGCCAGCCTCCTCTCCAATCCCTCACTTGGCTCCTGCTCCTGTCCCATCTCAGTGTCAGCTGCCCGGTTTGTCTCCCTCAGTCCACCCCCGTCCCCTGGCTCTCAGATCATATTTCTCCCAGCTGTGCTGGTCACAAGTTCTCTCCATTTTCCTTCATCTGAGAAGTCATTAGTTGGCCTTCATTCTGGAAGGATGTTTGTACTGAATATAAAATTCTGTGTTCATAGTTCTTTTCCTTCAGCACTTTAAAGAAAAAAAAATCCTTCCATTGTCTTCTGAGCTCCATGGCTTCTGATGAGAAATCCATGACCATTTGTACGCTTGTACCTTTCTATTGAAACATAGTTTTTCTCCAGTTGCTTCAAGATTTTTCCTTTGTTTTCAATAATCTGATTACGATGAGTCTCTGTAGGAACTTTTTTGAGCTTTTAAAACTGTAAATTCATGTATTTTTTTTACCAACTTTGGGAAGTTTTGGATCATTATTTCTTCAAATATTTTTCCCTGCATAAATTTCTTTCTACTTTCCTCATGGAATTCCGATGAAATGAATATTAGGCTTTTTGATATTGTTCCACGAGTCTCGGGGGCTCTGTTGATTTGTTCCTCAGTGTCTCTTCTCTCTTCAGTTTGTATAATTAATCTTAAGTTCACGGGCCCTGTCTCTCTGTTATCTTCACTCTGCCATGGAGTTCATTTAGTGAAATTTTAAAACTAAAATTTAAAATGATGCTTTATATTAGGAATATGGTTTTCTTTGGATACTGTGATTTTTTTCTTTTTTGCTCCTAAAATCTCCTTTGGTTCTTCCTTCCTTCCTTCCTTCCTTCCTTCCTTCCTTCCTTCCTTCCTTCCTTCCTTCCTTCCTTCCTTCCTTTTTTTTGTCTCACTCTCTGCCAAGAATGTCTATCTTTCCATTCATTTCAAGGTGTTTGCCTCTACCTCATGGAGCACAGTTACGAGAGCTGCTGTCGTGTCTGACTGATATTACATCTGAGTTAGCTCGAGGTTGGCACTGTCCATTCCACTGTTTTTTTCCTCTGAGGATTGTTCACATCTTCTGGTTCTCTGTAAGCTGCAACATCTTGGACTGTATCCTGGACACTTTGGATATCATGCTGTACGGACTCCAAGTCCTGTTATGAAAGTTAAAGCTGCTTATTTGTTTTAGGAGACAATCCACCCAGACTTCTCTCCTGTGAGTGCTGCCTCCTGTAGGCAGTGGTTCCAGTTGCAATGGAGTTTGCCAAGCCTCTGCCATCCTGTTTAGGATCTTCCTTATCCATGGACAGTTAGGGGAGAGCCCAGGGCTTCTGCAGTTCCCCTAATTACAATTAGAGGATCCCCTCCTCCAGCTCCCTTTTCTCTGGGGTTCCTCACACAGGGCCTCTCTTCCCAGTGCCTGTAGCCAGGAAGACAAGCTTCCTCTTTCGTGTTAGCTGTCTAGCCTTCCACTCAGCTCCCAACTGCTGCCCGCCTTTGGAGGAAAACATGGAGATGTCTTCTATTGTCCTCAAACGCGGGGTCCATCTTCTTAGTTCTTCTGGTTACAGAGATGGGATTTCTGTTGAGCGCTGGCCACCACTGCACTGCTAGCACAGAGACAGTGCTAAGCAAGGAGCCCCTGAAGAAAACGGGGAACTCACCCCCCTCACAATGTGTTACCCGCTTTTTCCGAATCCCATGTAGTTGCGTTTTGTGTTCCTCCCAGGACTTTCTGTTGCAATCAATGGGAGTCTGAGGTGGGGAGGGCTTATTCCATCTGGCCTGGGACCAGAATTTGCATCATACTAATATCCAGTCTTCATTTTCTTATACTTCGTCACCTCTCTCCATTGTCAATATATTTCTACTCTCTTCACTTCTCTTGCTTTCCATCATGTTGTTAACTTGGTTCTCTATCTATATATCTTGCTAATTCTATAATTATGTCCAGATTTTAAATTCTATGTATGTATATATATCTAGCTTCTTCTATGTTAATATTTATTTTAGTATCTATAGCTATGTTGTTTTGAAGCATACATGCCTACCATAAGTATTTCATAGCATTTATTTCTCAGTTGTGCTTTATGGCATTCTTGTTCTCACTTTGAGACCTCCATAAATAGTGCTGTTGTTTCCATCCTTCTCGTACATGACTTGTGGTGGAGTAAAATTGCTGGGCCACTGGAAATGCACATATACCCAGGACTACTGATTTAAAATAATTCCCCACATGATTTTGGGGTACAGAAAGGGCTATGCATTGCTTTTCTAGGGCTGATGGTAACATCCTGTTTTCCATCTCCTATTTCCTCTGTGGCTGTAGGTCTAGGACCACCTCCACACTCAGTGTAAGAAGCTGCCCTTGCCTCCACGCAGCCTGTGGGACCACAGGAGCCTGTCCTTCCAGGGTCTGCCAGGGCTGGAGTTCAGCCGGGCAACCCCATCTTCAAACCAGGAACGTCCAGGCAGCCAAAGG
Organism: Oryctolagus cuniculus; assembly: GCF_964237555.1. Classification (NCBI taxonomy): domain Eukaryota; kingdom Metazoa; phylum Chordata; class Mammalia; order Lagomorpha; family Leporidae; genus Oryctolagus; species Oryctolagus cuniculus. The sequence continues at coordinate 150,516,269 of NC_091435.1, forward strand.
GGAGCAGAGCCTCGTGTCCAAACGCTGTGCTCCTGGCTCAGCCAGACCACCAGGCTGCACGCAGGGCGCAGGCCTCCTTCTGCTGCTGGGGCCCTGCTGTCCTTGTTCGTGGCCCTCTCCCTCCTCAGTGCCCTGACTCCACACCAAGCATGTATTTATTTCTACTTCCGGCTTAGTTACGTCAACACAAGTGACCCCCTTTGTGCCTGTCTGGAACTTCATCTCCCTTGCTTCCTTGTTTGGGGGACTGCCCTGGGGTCTTGGATGATAAGCCCTTCTGCTATGCCTGTCTTGTGGCTGTAGCTGCACCTGTGCGGGTCAATCCACACGGCTCTCCTCTCATCAGGGAAGAACCCAAACAAAGGCACTTCAGGGTGTTCACCTCCGATGCACCTAATGTTACCTTTTATGTCTTGCTGTTTATCGTTCACTGGGGCTGCAGTTTCTTCTGAATGTGCCTCATCCTTGTCTTTCATCATCACCTCCCCAGTTGCAAAGAGCAAATACAGCTTCTGGATCAGATCGGTCGTGGTCTCGGCATCGTTACTCCGGTTGTTTCCTAATGCGAAGAGACGCAGCTCCTGGGAACCAGGTTCACCAAACAGCCCACCGTCTTCTCTCTCGATTTCATACACCTCAGGGATGAGTCTGAGGTGACGGAGAAAAGAGATGGAGAATTAGATGACCAAGTCCCTTGCAAGATTAAATGTAAATACAGCCTGCTGATATCACAGGATCCCACTTGATGTGTGGGATTAGGATGGGCCAAATTCAGTTTGTGGATGAACCTCCACTCAAGGGGCAGCGGTGTGGGATTCCAAACCAGTTATTATTTTCAACTTTGAATTTTTATTGAGTACTTAGGGGTGTAGTCTACAAAATCAGCCCTGAAAGAACCTTTCCTTCCAATATTTATATGCATTTTGTTTTCTAACTGGCAAATGTTCTCTTTCTCCTGTGTTTCTTCTGCTCTAGAAATGTTACATCTCAAATGAGACAATGAAGGAGGCACAGACACAGATCTGTCTGTCCTTGTCTTGCTTGAACCCCCACAGCTGCCCTCACTTCTCTGCCCACAGGCTGCAGCGGGGCCAGAGGAGGGAATGAGTTTGGGAGAACTATTTAGGAGACCTGTATTGCAGACAAATCCACAGTGCCTAAATGACAATAAGGAGCAGGACCCACCTCCTGCTCCCCTCCCTTCAACCTGCACTGAGCCAGGTTGTGGGGAGCAGCCCGGACTGGACTGAGTTACTGGAATTAAGACTTATTCTATGCATCTGCTCTCCCACAATATGGCGTTGGGAGAGAAGTAAACAGCTTCCGCACAGCTGCCTCCAGTTCAACCAATAAACTGTAGGACTTGCTACTGATTGGAGGAGAGCAGCGTACTCGGCGTGTGGGCAGCCGAGTTAGGATTGGCGGAGGAGGACTATAAAGAGGAGAGAGACGGCATGCACCAGGAACATCTAGGGGGAGCACCTGAGGAACACCTGTGCAGCCCCCGAGAGAGCCGGCCGGCGGTGTGCCGCTCCCCTGCGGAAGTGGGGAATGTGGCCAGGGGGAACTGCCCTTCCACGGAGGTGGAAGGGATAATAGCCAACCCGGGAAGAACCAGCAGCAAACCCGGGGAGGGCCGAGCAGACGAAAGAACAGCGCAGGGTCCTGTGTTGCTCCTCCACGAAGAGGGGGAGCGACACCAGGTTGTGAATAATAAATAAGTTTTTATACAAAAAGTAAAATTGTTACATCTAGCCCTTGAAGTTACAAGTTTTTTCTTTTCTCAGTATTGGATATGACAGCCCTGCTACGGGAGGGGTCTTCAAAAGGTTCACAGAAAATGTGTATTATGAAAACATTAGGTAAGAACTTTTTAAAAATTGCACCAAAATAAAGTTATCTTTTAATCCTACTTTCCGTGAACTTTTTTGAGGCTCCTTGTGCAGTTAATAATGAGGTGCTAACGAGAGGCTTTTGTGTGAAGGCAGAGAAATGAAAGCAGGATTATTTCCAGTATAGTCATGTTCCAGTTGCAATGAACTCCAAATCTGTGCTGACACACTCACCGGTAGTACACACATACCCCTACACACATATAGACCGAAAATGTGCATCTTGAAAACTGAAATATCTCATTTCAAATTATGTTCTTGAAGACTTTTTCCAGTTGTAACATTACTCAAACTTGAGTTTCTCAACTCACAATATGGTGTCTTCTGTGTCAACGCCTTCTGGACCAGGGGAGGTGACATTTGCACACTTGGCTCTCAGATCATCCGTGGGGTAGCTGTTGATGGCACCTGTAGAGAGAACGGGCTGGTTGGTCTACATTTCACACCCCCACCTTAGCACTGTTATCCAAAGCCAATTCATTGTTTCTGTGGTTGGCAGTGTTTTCAAGAACAAATTAATTTTCCAAGGGGCTCAGCAAAAATACTTTGTTGTGAGTAAAGTCAATGGGATATTAGGGTATTTTTAAAAAGCCCTATGGAGGCCGGCGCCGTGGCTCACTAGGCTAATCCTCCGCCTAGCGGCGCCGGCACACCGGGTTCTAGTCCCGGTCGGGGCGCCGGATTCTGTCCCGGTTGCCCCTCTTCCAGGCCAGCCCTCTGCTGTGGCCAGGGAGTGCAGTGGAGGATGGCCCAGGTGCTTGGGCCCTGCACCCCATGGGAGACCAGGAAAAGCACCTGGCTCCTGGCTCCTGCCATCGGATCAGCGCAGTGCGCCGGTCACAGCGCGCCGGCCGCGGCAGCCATTGGAGGGTGAACCAACGGCAAAAGGAAGACCTTTCTCTCTGTCTCTCTCTCTCACTGTCCACTCTGCCTGTCAAAAAAAAAAAAAAAAAAAAAGCCCTATGGGAAAATGGAATTACAAGACAGTCTGGGGTGGTGTTTAGTGTAGTGGTCAAGATGCTGGTTAAGATGCCCAGGTCTAATACTGGAGTGCTTGGGCTTGATGCCTGGATCCAGCTCCTGACTTCAGCTTGATGTTAATGCAGATCCTGGGAGGCAGCAGGAGATGGCTCAGTGGCCCGGTCCTTGTCACCCAATGTAAGAGAGACTTAGATTGAATTCTCAGTTCCTGGCTTCTCCCAAGAAGCCTGATAAATGGGGCATTTTGGATATGAAACAGCAGATGTGGGCTCTCTCTCTACTTGTCAAATAATAAAAAAAATTTCCAAAAGCAAGTTTATTTTGACACACCAAATTTTGAAACCCATGCATTTTTTTCCCGGAATGCACATTTTCCATGAACTTTTTCAAGACTCCCTCATACAATGGCAATTGGGTAAAAAGTTCCCACTCTGCATTTCACAGGCTTTTGCTATAATTCAGGGACATATCCTAATTCCTATCATTTGCTTCTTTCACTGTAAAAGGATGTTCTTTCTAGAAGACCCCATTACTATTGAAATCATTTGCCCTATTTGTCTTGGGGTTAAGAGAAGGCACTGTTGTGTGCCTGCTACTAAATGTAACTTCAATCTTCCAACGTTGTTAAGGCATACATGAGCTCTGGGCTGTGTAAGTGCCAGAGAGCCACATCCCTTTAACAGTGGCTACAACAGCCATTCCATGTGGCCTCTGTTCCATTCCAAATTCCCAGTACAGGCCAGGACTTATCTGATGCTACATGAAATGCTAAAATCACAACACAGGGTCAGAGGCTGGAGCAGCCACTCTCAAAGCCCCTATAGGCAAAGACATCCTTAATAATCCCTGTGTGGGTGTGTCTGAGACACCTGCCCAGGGCAGAGGCTCCAGAAGAGACTTGCGCCAATGACTCACAAGAACTGAAGCAGGACAAAGTTCATTTATAATGACCAGGGAAAATCAAAATCCTTGGAGCAGGTGGAGGACAGTGGCAGTGGGATGCTAATTATTGCCTTGCTAAGGGTTTGGAAATTAAAGTACAGTTTAATGGACAAGAGCACAGCTCTGGGGTAGGATGTGTGGGGTGGAGTCTAGAATTTACCATTTATTAGTTGTGATCTTGTGACCAATCTCTTAATAGTTCTAAACCTTTGTTTCTTCACTTGTAAAATGGAGCTACAAACACATGGCTTTGAGGGCTGCCAGATAAATAAATGATACAACCCACTGGAAGAACCTGGCACATGATCAACACTCAGAGATTAGGGTTATAGGACGGGTTTCACCATTTGGGGGATTTCTTGGCAAAAACCTTGACAGTGCAGCAGCTCGGCTCAAGGTCAAAAAGACCTGGGATTGTATCCTACACACTCACGCTGCATTGCTCTTAACTGAATTGCACAGTGCTTCATCAAGTATGTTGATGGACTGTACACAGAAAATGAATCTCTTGCAAAAGCCACAGTAAAGCTTGAACGACTTACGTCGGATGGAATGGACAAAAGGTCTGACAAACTTGATAACATAGCTGAAATCTGGCTTGTGGGTCCGGCCAAGCTGGACGAGGTGATGATCCAGCGGGTGGCTGGCTAATTCCTCTAACTCCTCCTCATTGTGTGTAGGACCAAAGGAAAACACAAATATGGTGTAGCCTTGACACTTGGCTCTCAGAGACACATTTCTTAAGACTTCCTTGTCTATAGGATTGGTTTCACCGGCAGATATTATAAAGATAACTTTGTTTTTCCTCAGGTTGGGGGTTCCTACAAAGACATTGTCGATAGTCCACTGCAGGGCATGGCCAGTAAAAACATCTCCATTGAGCTGTTGCAGAGATTCTTGGAGATGGCGTTTCATTTGGTCTCTACTATTGTAGGTAATCAAATCGAATTCCAGGTAGGCAGGGCATTCTTCCGTGTTGGGCATGTAGCCTGGGGGAGAGTAGCTGAGCACAGCCACTCTGTCTCCTAAGGTGGAGGTCAGCGGGTAGGGGGTGATGTGAAAGTAATCAAGCACTGAGGTTATGAAAGCTTTCACTTCCTTAAATTCATCATCTCCTACTCTTTGGGAGGCATCTATGAGGAATGCCACATCCATGTAATATTCTTGCAAAGAGACATCTCCAGGTTCAAAAGTAAGACTTGATTCTTCTTTTCTGCCATAATATTCATGCCCTGCAACAGATAACTCAAGTCACTCTTCTAAGTAGGAGGACAAACTCAAAACTACCAGCCGTGGATGGCAAATATATGACGTGGGGTGTTGCCATCCTTCATTCCCACACACAGGGCAGACATCAATGATCACTCACAGTAGTTGCCAGGTGCATTTTCCAACTCTGTCTCCACATAGTGCATAGTATATGGAGAGCTATTATCATTTGACAGATGTTGTCTCATGAGAAGATGCAAGACATGCTAACCCTTCTCAGGTCAATGTCAAAAGCTTTATTTATACCCCAGCTATCTTAATGCTATGCAAGATAAGAAACATACAATCATTTTTAGTGTACCCCACTAAAATTTTGGTTACTGGGTTGCATAAGATTTAGTTACAATGCAATGACACCAAGAACAGATGTCAAAGTTACATTTCTTTGTGGAACAAACACACACATACCTTAATACACGTGTTCCTAATGTTCACACTGAGTGATGTCAAGTAACTGCTGACTTCTGAATCTAAATGCTAAGATGTAACATATTCCACGCCTTTTGGTGCTCAAAGTGCCATGGAAAATAAGGAGCTTGCACCGTAATACAAGTTGACTCTATTACCAAGCACACCAGTTAGTTCAGCTGACTGTTTTGTAGGGATGTCTGGGTGTGTAGCACATCTTCCTCAGTGTCGGGACACTCTGATGCAAGCTTATCCTGCTGCATACCAGCAGGATCATGAAACCTGTCCACAGTTATGGAAATGAGGGCTGCCTTGGTGAGGTCTCGTAAGCTCAGAAAGACAGCAGGGACCTGCACTGTGGTGCAGTGGGTTAACGCCCTAGCCTGAAGCAAGGGCATCCCATTTGGGCATCGGTTCTAGTCTTGGCTGCTCCATTTCCGATCCAGCTCTCTGCTATGGCCTGGAAAGGCAGTAGAAGATGGCCCAAGTCCTTGGGCCCCTGCATCCGTGTGGGAGACCCGAAAGAAGCTCCTGGCTCCTGGCTTTGGATCGGCGCAGCTCCAGCTGTTGTGGCCAATTGGGGAGTGAGCCATCAGATAGAAGACCTCTCTCTCTTCTCTCTCTCTCTCTCTTTACCCTCTCCTCTCTCTGTGTAACTTTGACTTTCAAATAAAAAAATAAATCTTAAAAAAAAAAAAAGCAAGTAGATGTCCACGTTCTTCTCTTTTATGATGAAATAAGTGTGTTGATGAACCTAAACAAGCACTAAGTACATTTCTCTCCAGCAAGAAATTATTGATCACTATTTCCGCTCAATATTTTATTAGATGCTTTTACATTTATTATTTTATTTAATTGCCACAAGTAAATTGATTAACCTGTATTAATGCTATAAAGCTTAATATTAAATAGAAACACAAAACATTCAGCACTGGGTGATATTATTAACAGGGAAAATGCTTTATTAGCTGACTTATGAATGTTCGGTGAACCCTGAATTCCTGGGGTAAAAAAAAAAACTCACATTATCTTTTTTTATCTATCATTGGATCTGATTTGTTAAAGTTTCGTCTATGTCCACAGGAATTGTAGTCTGTAATTTCTCTTTCATGTGATATCTTTGTCTGGTTTTGGTATCAGGGTAATCTGACCTAAAAGAAAGAAATATTCCCTCCTCTTCAATTTTCTGGAAGAGTTTGTATAGAATTGGTGTTATCTCTTCCTTAACTGTTTCCATAATTCTGTCAGCAAAATCATTTGTGCCTGGAATTTTCTTTATGAGAAGGTCTGAACTTCAAATTAAACCACTTTATTTGGTATAGGCTGTTTAGGCTATTTCTTCTTGAGTGAGCTTTGGTAATTTGTGCATTGCAAAAAATTTGTGTATTTTATCAAAGTGTTCTTATATGAGAAAGAATTGTTCTTACATAAGATTCCCTGGTTATGCTTTTAATATGAGTAAAATGTATTTTCTCTCTCATTCCTCACATTGCTTATTTATGTCTTTCCTTTGTTCCTGGTTAGTTTGATTACAGATCTACCAACTTTATTGATCTTTTAAGAGAAACAATTTTTGAGCTTATTGATTTTTCTCTATTGTTTTTTCTCTTTTTCTATTCCATTAAATTTCCACTTTAACTCTGGCACTTTTTTTCTGACTATATCTTGGGTTTAATTTATTTTTACTTTTCTGATGTCTTAAGGTACAAGTTGAATTCAGTGATTTGAAACCTTTATTCTTTACCATTACAGGCATTTAAGGATATAAATTTCCTAAGTACTGCTTTAGTTAAATATCACAAATTCCTGCATACTTATTTCATTTCATTCATTTCAAAATACTTTCTAGTTCTATGTTTGATTTCTTCCTTGATCATGGTTTTTTTATAACTGCCTTTATTTAATTTTCAAATACTTGAAGATTTTTCAAAGATTATTGTGCCACTCATTTTTAATTCATTTCTACTCAGGGCAGAGGACATGCTTTGTATGATTTGAATTCTTTAAAATTTGGAGTATTATTTTATGGCCCACAATATGGTCTGTTTGGATAACTGCTTCATGTGTACTTGAAAAGAATGTGTGTTCTACTGTTGGGTGCAAAGTTCTATAAATTAGATCAAACTAGTTGATAGTGTGTTCAAGTGTATTACATTCCTGCTGGCCTTCCGTCTACTTTTTCTATAAATTTCTTCAAGAGATCCTTGAGACACACTGATACTGTTTTAATTTTTTAAAAACTTTTTTCCTCTGTTTCATTTTGGATAATTTCTATTACTACATCCCCAAGTTCACTAATTCCTTTGCTTTGCCAAATCTCATCTGCTATCAGTATTATCCGGTGTATTGTTCATTCTAGACATTAAGGTTTTCATCTCCACAAATTCCATTTTAGTCATCTTTTTATACCCTCCTATCTCCACTGCACTTTTAAACATATGGAATATAGCTATAATAACTGTATTAATATCTCTGCTAATTCTCAAACCTGTGTCAGTTCTGGTTTGGTTTTGAGTGATTCTGTTCTTCATTGTGAATCATGTCTTCCTTCTTTCTATGGCAGACATTGTGAAGTGTTCCTTCTGGGGTGTGGGATACTCTCATATTCTTATCAATATTCATGTGCTTTCTTCCGGGAGGCAGTTAAACTACTCAGAACTTTGGATCCTCTGAAGTCTTGCTGTTACAATTTGTTAGGCAGATCCACAGCAGTGCTTCACTTGGCACTATTTCCTACTCTCCAGATGAGACCATTCTGAGCTTTCTCTCTGTATTCTGTGAGTTATGTGACTCTCCAGGCTTCCTGGTCTCTGTGAGCAATCGGCACTGTGTTCTCCTCCTTGGGGATGGTCCATTCCCTGGTCACACATCATTTCTGCCTGTCATGTGCCATCAGTTCCCTGCTGAATAACACAGGGAGACCCTGCAGATCTCTTGGATGCCCTGTACAGCTTCTCATCTCTGGATTTCTGTCTAAATTCTCAGCTCTGCGTCTCCCTGTCCTCTCAGCCCTGTCTCTTTCTCTCCAGGTGCTCACTCAGGCTCGACCTGAACTGAAGTTATCCTTCTCACAACATGACCTAGAGACATCCTCTTGGAGGCAAGAGAACCCATCAAACAGTTCACGTCCTTTGCTTCTCATCTCTTGGGATTACTGTCTGTCATTTCCTGATGTCCAATGTCTTAAAAACTGCACTATCTCTCTCTCACACACACACACGTGAGGGCATTTCAAATGTACAATACCTTTTAATTTCATTTCTATAAACCTTTTCAGATTTTTTGTAGTTTACAAGAAACTCACTGGCATCTATACACAAAAGAATAGTAAAAGTAGATGGATGGGAAAAGAAGCACCCTGCCAACACTGATAAAGTTACATTTAATATACTAATTTTGGCATCATCTTTATGTGAGGGTATTGTGCTGGCCTCTACTTAATCCAGAAACCTATTATTTAAGGTGTACAAACTTTTTATTTGCATTTCATAAATACAAATTTAGGAACACAGTGATTCTTCCCACCCTACCTTAATTCCCTGCCCCAAAACTCCAACCCTTCTTCCTCCTCCCTCTCCTATTCCCATTCTTATTTTTTACTAAGATCTATTTTCTTTCTTTCTTTTTTTTTTTTTACAGGCAGAGTGGACAGTGAGAGAGAGACAGAGAGAAAGGTCTTCCTTTTGCCGTTGGTTCACCCTCCAATGGCACCGCGCTGATCCAATGGCAGGAACCAGGTACTTATCCTGGTCTCCCATGGGATGCAGGGCCCAAGCACTTGGGCCATCCTCCACTGCACTCCCTGGCCACAGCAGAGAGCTGGCCTGGAAGAGGGGCAACCGGGACAGAATCCGGCGCCCCGACCGGGACTAGAACCTGGTGTGCCGGCGCCGCAAGGCGGAGGATTAGCCTAGTGAGCCGCGGCGCCGGCCTACTAAGATCTATTTTCAATTAACTAAATAAACATAAGATTAACCCTAACTAAGTAAACAGTTAAACAAATAGTATGATTAAAAAAAAAAAAACTGTTCCTCAACAGTCAAGACAAGGGATGTTCAAAGTCATTGTGTCTCAAAGTGTCCACTTCATTTCTATAGATTAGCTTTTAGGTGCTCTATTAGTTACCACATATCAGGGAGAACATATGGTCTTTGTCTTTTTAGGACTGGCTTATTTCACTAAGTATGTTTTTCAGTTGCATCCATTTTGTTGCAAATGAAAGGATTTCTTTCTTTTTTTGTTGTTTTTTTTTTTTGTTAATCACTGTGTAGTATTCCATGGTGTATATATACCATAATTCCTTTATCTAGTCTTTTTTTTTTTTTTTTTTTTTGACAGGCAGAGTGGACAGTGAGAGAGAGACAGGGAGAAAGGTCTTCCTTTTGCCATTGGTTCACCCTCCAATGGCCGCTGCTGCCAGTGCGCTGAGGCCAGTGCACCGCGCTGATCCGATGGCAGGAGCCAGGTGCTTCTCCAGGTCTCCCATGGGGTGCAGGGCCCAAGCACTTAGGCCATCCTCCACTGCACTCCCTGTCCACAGCAGAGAGCTGGCCTGGAAGAGGGGCAACTGGGACAGAATCCGGCACCCCAACCAGGACTAGAACCCAGTGTGCCGGCGCTGCAGGCGGAGGATTAGCCTATTGAGCCACGGCGCCAGCTACCTTTATCTAGTCTTAAGTTGATGGACATCTGGGTTGATTCCATATCTTAGCTATTGTGAATTGAGCTGCAATAAACATAGGGGTGCAAATAACCTTTGATATACTGCTTTCTTTTCCACTTGGGTAAATTCCCAGGAGTGGGATGGCTGGGTCATGTGGTAGGTCTATATTCAGATTTCTGAGGTATCTCCATACTGCCTTCCTCAGTGGCTGTACTGGTCTACATTCCCAACACTGAATTAGGGTACCTTTTCCCCCACATCATCGCCAGCATTTATTGTTTGTTGATTTCTGTATGAAAGTCATTCTAACAGGGCTGAGGTGTCACCTCATTATGGTTTTTATTTTCATTTCCCTGATGGCTACTGATCCTGAGCATTTTTACATGTGTCTGTTGGCCATTTGGATTTCCTCTTTTGAAAAATGCTTGTTCAAGTCCTCTGCCCATTTCGTAACCAGATTGTTTTGTTATTGTGGAGTTTCTTTAGCTCTTTATATATTCTGGATATTAATCCTTCATCAGTAACAGAGTTTGCAAATAGTTTTTCCCATTTGGTCGGTTACCTCTTCATTTTGCCGAGTGTTTCATTTGTAGTGCAGAATCTTCTCAATTTGATGCAATCCCATTTGTAAATTTTGGCTTTGATTGCCTGTGCTTCTGGGGTCTTTTCCAAGAAGTCTTTGCCTATGCCAATGTCTTGCAGGGTTTCTGCGATGTTCTGTAATAATTTGAAGGTATCAGGTCATAGATTTAGGTCTTCAATCCATCTCGGGTGGATTTTTGCATAACATGTAAGGTAGGGGTCTTGCTTCATACTTCTGCATGTAGAGACGAGTTTTCTGAGCAGCATTTGTTAAACAGACTGTCCTTGCTCCAGGAATTGATTTTAGCTCCTTTGTCAAAGATAAGTTGGTTGAACATGCATGGATTGATTTCTGGAGTTTCTATTCTTTTCCATTGGTCTGTCCAACTGTTTTTGTGCCAGTACCAGGCTGTTTTGATTACTGAGGGAAGTTTGATTACAATGTGTCAATATGAAGATCTCTTCTGTTCATGTCTACTAGGAGTTCTGTGTGCTTCTTGTACTTGGAAGTTGCTTTCTTTCCCCCAAACTGGGAGTTTTCTGTAATTATTTCAATAAAAAGACCCTCTAATCCATTCTCTCTCTTCATGCCTTCAGGAACTCCTAAGACTTGTATGTTGGGTTGTTTGATAGTATTCCATAAATCTCCAATACTGTTTTTAGTTTTTCTAATTTCGTGTTCTCTTTTTATTTTTGGTCTGCCAGTAAAATTTCCAGAGATTGTATTCCAACTTGGATATTCTTTCTTCTGCCTCACCAAGTCTGTTGTTAAGGCTTTCTAGCACATTTTTCATTTGCTCTATTGAATTCTTCATTTCATTTTGATTTCTCTTTAAAATCTCAATTTCATGGTAAAAATTTTCACTCATGTCATGCATGGATTTCTTTAATTTGTGGATTTGCTTCTGATGACTTCTAAGTAATCCTACAATCATTTTTTTGAATTCTGTTTCCAACATTTCATCAATTTCTTCATCCTCATATTCTATTATTGAAGTGTTGTGTTCTTTAGGGGACATCATGTTGTCTTTCTTAGTCTTGTTTTTGAATTTCTTTCTGTGTTTATTTTTCATCATTTGTGGAGATACTTGTTGGGTTTAATTCCCCCTCTGATGGTTTTTAATCTTTGGACTATCCCTTTGTGGCTTAGTGGATTGTCTGCTTTTTCAGTGACTACCCAGAGGCAACTGCTGAGTGTGGCCAGAGAGCTCCGTCCAGTACTCCAGTGTGAGGGGAGTTCCCAAGGTTATATCCAAGTTGGGCATGGAAATCTCCTCTTTTTTTTTTTTATCAGAGGGGAGTGTTTGAGCAGCTCTGTTGACATAGTCTCACATTCACCTCCTCTCCTCCAAGGTGACCAACACCTGGGCAGCAGCTCTAGTGGGTGCAATATTCACCTGCACTCCCACAAGAACCATACAAAGGATCTGTGCAATCATCATTGTCAGCCGAGATCCCACAGCAATGACCCTCCCTAGGCAGTCAGGGAGCTCTGAGCATGTGGAGCTGCCCACAGCGACTGCCCAGAGATCCAACCATACCCTTCACCCTCCCACACAGCCACAGTGTTTCCACACTCCCAGTACACCAGGCTAGCACAGTCACGGGCACCCAGGTACCTGCCAGTTCTCCCAACCATACTCAAGCATCTCCTCTCGGCTGTCCGTTGGGCATGTGGACACAAACTGTTGCAGCTGTTACACATGTCCAAAATGGCGACCCTCTCTCAACTAGCTACAGGACGCCATTGTTGGGTGGTCAGATAGAGAGAAGTGTTCCCCTTTTTCTTCCTCTAGTTTTGCAGGTACACAGTCCCCTACAGGGCTCCAAGCCAGACTCTCACCAGGCTCTACCCGCAGCTGTATCACCAGTGGCTTGGGCTGCTGCAGTCTGGTCTCACCTCACTCTCCAAAGCTGGTGCTGAGGCTCCTGGCTGCTGGGGTCTTGTGATGTGTCTGTGTTCATGCTGCCACTCCACACCTTCCACACAGATCCACAGCATCCCTCTATCTTGTGTGGAGTTCCCACTGCAGTTTTCTTCCTGACTCTTCTCTGAGATTGGACTCTCTCCACTTTTTTTTTTTTTTAAATGATCTTCCCCTAGACTAGAGAAGTAGCTCTACAAATTTTTTAAAGAACCCTCATGGGTATCCTTGAACATGAGGGATCTTCAAAGAGCTGATGGAAATGTGCATCATCTTTTAATTCCATTTTCTATGCAACATTTGAAGTATATACAATTATTTCAGTTCAATGGCAAACCCTGTTTTGGATTCTACATTTGGCAATGGCAATAAGTGATGACTATCCATTTTGTTTGAATGCCTCATGTTCCTTCCTTCTCACAAAGGACTAAGAATTGATCATATGTGTACCAGAGCATCTCTTTATTACTACCCTTCTACTACTATAACAGGACTTTGCATTCCACAAGCATGTTTGAAATTTATGGGCCTCTCATTTTTCACCAGGAACCCAGTTTCAAACTCTTCTGAGGATTTATTATCAAAATGGAGGTCCCTGATTAAACCACTACAAGAAACTAGACATTGAAGACAATGGCATATATTTTATATTCTTCTTTTCTGTCAATGTTACATAATGTGCCTCACCACCAAACATATTCACAGAGCTCTCAGCCATAGTGTGAACATTAATTTTTTTTTGAATTCACAATCCTGTATTTGATTTACTATTGCCTGTGTTGCCACCAAGATCTCTGTTTTCCAATGACAGTGTTTTTCATTTTAAAAAGGATAACTGGGGCCGGCACCATGGCTCACTTGATTAATCCTCCACCTGCAGTGCCAGCATCCCATATGGGAGCCAAGTTCTAGTCCAGGTTGCTCCTCTTTCAGTCCAGCTCCCTGCTGTGGCCTGGGAGGGCAGTGGAGGATGGCCCAAGTGCTTGGGCCCCTGCACCTGCATGGGAGACCAGGAAGAAGCACCTGGCTCCTGGCTTCAGATTAGCACAGCACCGGCCATAGTGGCCATTTGGGGGGTGAACCAACGGAAGGAAGACCTTTCCCTCTGTCTCTCTCTCACTGTCTATAACTCTACCTGTCAAACAATAATAATAAAAAAGAATAACCAATGCACTTTGTTAAAGCATACAAAAATATTGCATGAATGTTCTCAGAAGAGAGGAAAGGTTAATTTATCATGTCTGTGGAATACTTTCCATGCACACCCAGAAATACTGTTGGTTTTTTTTTCCAAAGTATCTAGAACTATTTTCAAAATAGGTGCATTTCATCTGCTAAATCTGTAAAAATAGGTTCCCTCCATACTTAAAGGATTAGCATGATTCTCCAAGGAGCTACATGTAGAGGATTGTGCCTTAAAAACTCAAGAATTTAGTCAAACGTAAGATGTGATCATTCTACTTTGAGTCTAAATTCATCTTACTGAGGGAGTCAAGACCTTCACAAATATTTTCTTTCAAGAGGACCTGGCAGAAGTGTGAATCAAATATACACATACCTCACAGTGATGCTGTGTGTTTTCTGGAAATGTCAGCCAAGTCACATTCCCATCTTCAACTCTGCAGAAGAATTTCCTCAGAATGGCAGGGGAGAGAGGAAGAACTGGCTCGATGTCTTGTGCACAAGACTTGGACAGAAACAGGGATCTGGTTGGATTTCCACGGAAGCACCCCCAGAGATTAGCCCAATTTTGGCCAACGCATGAAGCCACAGTGTCAAGTGTGCTCCAGTAACTTTAGGGAAAAGCGGGAAGTGGAAAGAAAATTTAGGGAGAAAAGAGAGTCTAAGGACTTGAGCCATTTGGCCTGGGATTAGTTGGGCTGTGAGGCAGCTGTATTGTCTGTCATGGAGTTTGTTGGAATCTCAAGAGTGCAGGAGTTATCCAATGCTCTGCCTTTGAATTTGTCCAGGGGCCAAAGTTAGCCGTATGTTCTCCACAGGGAAGCCACATGTACAATTGGGGCTATTTTATGTGTAAGTTTCTGTCCAGATGAACTGTAGCTGATATTTTTCAAGTGAAATATTTTTTTATAATGACTTCCCATTAAGTTGTCAATGCTTAGTTTTTGCTTTTCTACTTTCTGACTACACAATTGAGCATTCTGTTTGCTCCACGTCATGGATTCAACTCTACACATCTCCTCTTGTTTAACTTTCCTTATTGCACTTGAAAAGCTGGGATTATCATCATTCCCATTTTACAGATGAGACAACTAAGGTTTGGAGAGAGTGAATGGCTGGGCCAAGAAATAACACCTGGTAAATGGCAGAGGCAAGATTTGACCCCAGCACTAACTCCTTCGGAAGAACTGGTCCCCAGACATGAGGGTGGAGCAGAAATATTTAGGCACAGGTTAACAGGCTCATTAAAGGCCTTGGGGCCTGGCTGAAGAACAGTTTCCAGTCAGTTGCTATTCCTTCTGACTGAAGCCACTAGAAAATATTTTCTTCCAAAATTAGGCAGTTGTCAGGGCTGGGGCTGTGGCATAGTGAGCTAAGCCTCTGCCTGTGGCACACAGGCATCCCATTTGGGCACTGGTTTTAGTCCGGGCTGCACCTCTTCTGATCCAGCTCTCTGCTATGGCCTGGGAAAGCAGCAGAACATGACTCAAGTCCTTGGGCCCTTGCACCCATGTGGGAGACCCGGAAGAAGCTCCTGGCTTTGGATTAGCTAAGCTTCACCCATTGTGGCCATTTGGAGAGTGAACCAGCGGATGGAGGACCTATCGCTCTGTCTCTCCCTGTCTGTAACTCTACCTCTCAAATAAATAAGTCTTCTTAAAAGAAAATTAGGTAATTTTATGAATTAAATAAAATCTGAGTTGAGTCCTATCTCTACCATAAGTTTACCCTGTGGGCCCTGTGACATCATCTAAAATGTGGCAATAATAAACTATAATCTTACAAGGCTTTTGAGAGAATTAAATCAAGTTTGCACATGCCTAGCATACCCTCATGTCCTCCACAAATACAAGTCTAGAAGGACACAAATAGAGAAGTTTCAATCATCAGAATACCCTAGAAAGAAGAGGTTTCAAAAAGCTCATTGGAAAAGAAATTAAAAGATAAGTCTATTTTGGTACCAAAAATGAAATCCATATATGGGTTTTTCATAGTATGTATTTCCATTAATTTTTTGAGGATCCTCATATTCTGAAAACCATAATTTCCATAAGAAAAAAATGTACAACCAGTTAGCATAGCATAGCATAGCATAGCGCGCGTGTGCGCGTGCACACACACACACACTCACACACACACACAGGCAGAGTTAGTAGAAAGCAGAAAGCTCATCCTGTTGTGTTTGTACACTCTTCATCTCTGAGGAGCTGGCAAGAAGTTACATAGCTCTCTCTTCACACCACTGACCCAGGCCTCTCCTCCCCCCGCCTGACCAGACCACTGGTCAAGTTTTCAGGGCACGAGCTGGGGCAGTAGAGGAGGCAGTCACAGGCTGCATGCATATGACTCTGAGTCATTGGTTTGATTCCAAAGGTAAATACAGACATTTAAAATTCTTTTGTTTGACTGTAAAATGTCCTCTTTTCCCATGTGCCTGAACAAGTAGGAATGCCCTTTGGTTTTAATGGAAATATTTTGTGCTTCATGCCTCTTGATGAGTTTATAAATAGGTTTTTGAAATATTAAGTTTAGAAAACACAATTGTGCCACCCCAAAAGATGGTATGATTCAATTTATTCTCAGTTTTGGCAACTGGATAGATTCTTGCTTGTAACTGCAAAAAAAAAAAAAAAAAATGCCATCACTGAGCAACACAACATACATAGTTAAAGATCGGTGTTTTGTGCTGATGATCAGACATTTCAGTCCTGGCTCTGTTACTTACAAGCTCTGCGACTTTGCATGAGGCTCTTAGCCTTTGCATCAGGGCTCTTGTCTGTAAAGCACTTTACTAGTAGGTTTTTGTGAAGAGTAAATGGAATCCTGTATAGCAAGTGCTTATGTGACGCTGACCAGTGGCACTCATGAGCACGCAGTGCTCAACAGTCTTTTCTTTTTTTTTTTTTTAATGTAAGGCTTCAAGAGCTGTTCTATGTGAACAAATACCATCCCCCAAAGCATCTCCTCATTGAACACACCATCATCACCATCACCATCACACTCTCATCATTACTGCCGCTTATAATAAGCATTTTTATTTTTTGGACACACAGAATATATCTGTCAGATCATTAAGCTTCTTATAAACAGGGCCTATATTTGAATCTTTTTAAATTTCCCTAACTACCCAAAGAGTCCAGCACAGGGATTAACTCAGATTAAGAGCCAATTACAGGCCGGTGCCGCGGCTCACTAGGCTAATCCTCCGCCTAGTGGCGCCGGCACACCGGGTTCTAGTCCCGGTCGGGGCGCCGGATTCTGTCCCGGTTGCTCCTCTTCCAGGCCAGCTCTCTGCTGTGGCCAGGGAGTGCAGTGGAGGATGGCCCAGGTGCTTGGGCCCTGCACCCCATGGGAGACCAGGAAAAGCACCTGGCTCCTGGCTCCTGCCATCGGATCAGCGCGGTGCGCCGGCCGCAGCGCGCCAGCCGCGGCGGCCATTGGAGGGTGAACCAACGGCAAAGGAAGACCTTTCTCTCTGTCTCTCTCTCTCACTGTCCACTCTGCCTGTCAAAAAATTAAAAAAAAAATAAAAAAAGAGCCAATTACATATTTGTAATATCAGAGTGCCTGAATGATCATGGAAAAATCCATGTAAATGATTAACAGAGTCCTTTCATATGGCAATCTCTGAGAGAGGGATGCCACCGCCACCACCACCATCACCACCATCAACATCACCCCACCCTCACCCCACCCTCATCACCGCCAACACCATCACCACCACCACCAATATTATCATCACCATATCCACCACCTGTGTCTGCCACAGCCATCAGCAACAGCAACACCTCTATACCATTATCCAAATGTCATCACCACCCACTCCTCACCTGTACCACCACTATCACCTAATGACACTTTAAGTTTGCAAGTTTTAGTCCCTTAGAAATGGGATCACATGAAATGCCAGTGTCATCAGTACTCCAGAACATTGTCTTAGTGCAACAAATGATCGCATACTGGAATTCTGAATACCCTAAACTGTGAGTTCACATTTGCCTTGTCCACATGTAAAATCTTCAGATAACCAAACTATGACAATATTTATAGCAAATTCTCCAGTAAAAGTCTACAGTTTAAATGTATAAGGAGACTCAGTTTATTCCCCCAAAGAGCATCCAGATGTTTGAGATTTCCTAAGGATTTCATGAAACATCATTAAAATTCAGAGTGATCCCGATTGCACAATTGATCTCTTCTTTGGCGAGTGTACTGACGTGAAAGTAAAACATTTAGCTGATATTCCATGGATGGCTCTGAGGCCAATTGTGCTGCATTTAATTCCACTAGATTTTAAAATTAGCAGCAGTATATATGCCTTGTTAACACTTGTGCACAGGCCAGAGCTAATCCTCCGCCTGCAGTGCCTGTACACAGGGTTCTAGTCCCGGTCGGGGCGCCGGATTCTGTCCCGGTTGCTCCTCTTCCAGTCCGGCTCTCTGCTGTGGCCCAGGAAGACAGTGGAGGACGGCCCAAGTGCTTGGGCCCTGCACCCACATGGGAGACCAGGAGGAAGCACCTGGCTCCTGGCTTCGGATCAGTGCAGCGCAACGGCCGTTAGCGGCCATTTGGGGGGTGAACCAACAGAAAAGGAAGATCATTCTCTCTGTCTCTCTCTCTCTCTCTCTCTCTCTCACTGTCTAACTTTGCCTGTCGAAAAAAAAAATACTTGTGCATGACAGCAAAAATTAGAAGCAAACTAAGTGTTCAAAAAGAAGTTAATGATTAAATATATTAATTCATTGGATGATATATTGTGAACATATTAAGCAAACCTAGTACAAAGCTTACAGCAATTTGGAAATATCAGGACGTAGTATTACATAAAAAGCAGGATGTACAATTGAATAAACCATGCAAATCTGTATGCCTCTAGAAAAACTGAAGAACATATTCCACAGGAAAAATAGCTCAGCTTACTAAATCATTGGAGACTTCGTATTCCATTTTCATCTGGTTTGATAGCACTTTTAGAAGTCTTTAAACAGTTACCAGAATCCTGGTGGAGCAATGGGCAAACAGTGAAAAACGCCTAGAGGCCGTGAGCACGTGTAGTGTGTCTGTGAGTCCTGAGCCCTTGTGGGCAGGAAATTTCTACAAAAACAGGATTTCTCACTGTAGACAGTGCGACCTGCTAGTTCTTTGTTGTAAGGGGCTGTCCCGTGCATTAAATTGTTCAGCAGTGCCACGGGCCTCCACCCACGGGGTTCCCATGGCATCCTCCATTTGCAACAACAAACGTCTCCACACACTGAAATACCTCCATGTGGGGCAGGATAGGGTAGAATTGCTCCCTAGATGAGGTATTAAATATCCTTACAATTCTATCATCGAATGATGTATTCAAAGTCAAAAGACCTATTGGCCCTTTTTAGTGTAAAAAGCTGGTTTTCAAATCAAAATAAGATTCATGTTAGAAAAATTAAAAAAGGAAAACAAAACTCATGAAAATTCCCTTGAGCATAATTCCAACTTAGTCTGAAGGGGGAGGTGTTATTTTTCATTTCTTAATGCATTCATTTCAAAGAGGATCAGTTAGAGTTGCCCTAAGGCCTGGGACTAAGTTTGGTTAGGTGGGTAGCTTTCATTACCAATCATCCTGTCCTCAGTAGATGAGTTGTATCTTAAATATTGGTTAATACAGTATCCTTGATGAAAGTGTTAGGCTCACCACTGGGTCAACAACTGCAGCTTAATTAAGCTACTCATTCTTCATTACATAATGCTCTCCATTGGAAAGCAATTACAAGGGTCTGCATCTTTCAAGGGATTTTATATTGCAGCTGTCATGGCCGAAGTGCCTGCCCGTATTTCCAAATAATCTTTACATATCTTTTTAAAAACGTATTTTTGTTAAATAGACGACAGAAGGTGGATGGATATTTTTGGATGAACAAAATGAAAGTATAAGCCTGGAACCCTTTGGAAATAGGAATTCTCGATTGTTTTTCTGCAATACTAGATAGACGATTGCTTTCTGCTCCATTGAAAGCACAGAGCAAACGTGGGTCAACAAAATAGTAGGATACACAATGGTTCTCCAACTTCAGCCTACATCCGAGTCACTGTGCTGCTGGTAAAGCTCAGACTGATGAGCCCCGCTCCAGAATTTCAGGTTCAAGATTAGAATGAGTGCCAAGAATATGTTTTTTTTTTTTTTCTGTTAAGTTCCCAGGTGATTCTAATGCTGCCAGTGTATGAACCACACTCTGAGATCACAGGCACATAGATCTCAAACTTGAGAGCAAACTTCACCCACAGTGGTTCTAGCTTTCTCTTCCCCAGTCACAGCTCTAAGTAGGAGACAAGGGTTCTGAGCAGGTGTAGGAGCCTGCACTGATGATGGGCCTCCCTGTGGTTTGGACACAGGTTGTCCTTGGGCTGTTCTCAGGAATGAGAAGGTCAGGAAAGGGGATGGAATTAAAGATGAACTCTGGGGCCAGCACTGGGGCATAGCAGGTTAAGCTGCATTCCATAGGGACATGGTTTAAGTCCCTGCTGCTCCACTTCCAATCCAGCTCCCTGCTAATGCATCTGGGAAAGCAGTGGAAGATGGCTCGAGTAATTGGGCCCTTGCACCCACGTGAGAATTTTGGAAGAAGCTCCTGGTTCCTGGCTCTAGTCTGGCCCAGCTCTGGTTGTTGCTGCCATTTGGGGAGTGAACCAGCAGGTGGAAGATCTTTCTGTCTCTCCATCTCTCTCGGCAACTCTGCTTTTCAAATAAATGAATAAATCTTTTTTTTTTTTTTTTAAAGATGAATTCTGCAAATCAGCTCAGTTGTGAAGAAGCAGAGGGCAAGGTGCAGGTAGAAGCTGTGCTTCTGGGAAACAGGGCACTGCACAACTCACCACCCACCCGCAAGTCCTGGGGGAACTAGCTACACCTTTCATGATTAAGATTCCTGACCTTCCCCAACACTCCCTCTTAGTTCCAGGGCAGGAAGATCAGCCATCAGCTGCAAGACTCTTACTATGAATGAGAAGAGAACTCAGCACATGGAGGTGTTTAGGAAAGTTATCAAGCTTTTATTTGTGCAAGACATCTGGAACTTATCAATGCTCATATCTCAGGGGCGGAAGAAAACATCTGGACTGCAGGTCACTCTCCAGAGAACAACATATTATGCAGAAGGTTCTCAGCAGGTTTGGACGACTGGTGTGTGTATGAGACAGAAAAAGAGAGAGAGAGTGAGAAAGACGGAGAGAAAGCGACAAGCACTAAGTCCCCTGAAGACACTTAGGATCTGAGACTCAGATTTACTTTAAAAGATAATGAACATATAGTATCCTTAAGTCTGACATGCTGGGGCTGGCGCTGTGGCACAGTGGGTTAATCCTCCACCTGCGGTGCCGGCATCCCATATGGGCGCAGGTTCTAGTCCCGGCTGCTCCTCTTCCAATCCAGCTCTTTGCTATGGCCTGGGAAAGCAGTGGAGGATGGCCCAAGTCCTTGGGCCCCTGTACCCACTTGGGAGACCGGGAAGAAGCTCCTGGCTCCTGGCTTTGGATCGGCCAGCTCCGGCCATTGCGGCCATCTGGGGAGTGAACCAACGGAAGGAAGACCTTTCTCTCTGTCTCTCCCTCTCACTGTCTGTAATTCTACCTCTCAAATGAATAAATAAAATCTTTTAAAAAAAAAGTCTGACATGCTCTCTGTTGGCAGCTCAACCAGACAAGATCCTCCAGAGAACTCCCAATTCACATCCATCCAGTGCAAGAGAAATTGTTTGTGGTGAGATGTGCATTCTCTTCCCTGCTAGAGCTACAAACAGTGATTCTTTAGCTCAGTTGGACCTTTGAGTGACTCTGAGAAACCAAATGAAAAGTCTGCCCTTCAGTAAGGCACACATTGAGAATGGCCACAAGCGCACCCGCCTGCCTGCCTGCCTTCTTCCCTGGCCGTCTCTCCCTCCCTGCCTCCCGCGCTTTCTCCGTGAGTGTTATCTCTGTCTTTCCGGGACAGGCTCACAGATCTGCGTCACTAGACTTTGTAATGCTTCCCTCTAACAGAGCGATGACAAATGACAGTTTGATATTCTAACACTGCCAAAACACTTTTTCTTCTTCTTTTTCTCCTTTTAAAAATCAAACCATTAAAAAATAAATGCCTGTGACTTGAAGGCTATTGTAATTCCCAGGTCATTAAAATGAACACACAAAAATTAACAACATCCATTAAGAAGGCTTAATTCTCTTTAAGCTATGCCCATATGGGAATTTTTAAAAAATATTTTAACTAAGAAACATACAAACCCGAATGCTTTATGGTACCACATGTGCCCAGTTCATTACGTCACTTTCTTTTTTTTTTTTTTTTTAGTTTTTATTTAATGAATGCATTTTTTTCATAGATACAACTTTAGGCTCTTTCCCCCAACACCGCCCCCCTCCCATCCCCTCTCTCTCCCTCTCCCATCTCCTTCTTCATTATGGTTCACTTTTATATACAGAGAACCAACTCCATGCTAAACATAGACTTCAACAATTTGCACCCATGCACACACACAACATATAGAGTACAGTTTGGGGAGAAAATTTGCAGTCGATTCTCATATTACAATTCATTAGGGACAGAGGTCCTACATGAGGAGCATGTGCACAGTGATTTCTATTGTTCCTTTAACAATTAACACTCCTATTTATGACGTCAGTGATCATCCGAGGCTCTTGCCACGGGCTGCCAAGGCTATGGAAGCCTTTTGTGACCATAGATTCCATCGGTATTTGGACACGGCCATGAGCAAAGTGGATGTTCTCTCCTCCCTTCAGAGAAGTCACGGCCTTTTAAGAAGCCTGATTTTTCAACTAATGATTGACTTCTTAATTCTTAATTGCAGCTTTCACACAGGTACGTTTGGTTGTTTTAAAGTCCAAATGTTTATATTTCGGGACTATGTGGACCTGAGTGTTGAACACACAAGAAAGGAAATGCATTGAAGGATGCAACTGAGAATGAACGACATAGCTCATTCCCACTACCAAGGAGAATGAACAACATAGTACAAGATTGGCCCCCTTTCCTCTCACACCACATATTCCAACCAGACACGAGGTGCTTTTAACACGACTGTTAAAAGGCTGGCCTTCTGACCACTTGAGTATTTTGAAAGACTGTAGATGCCCGGATGGAATGCCATACTGCTTTGGAATTTCACATTGTAGAATAAAAACACAGACACAATGCTGAGGGCTCTTATTTGCTGGCCACTCTTAGACTCTAACAACAGCTACTGCCTTGTTATCTAAGAGTACACAGCAGGCACCCATGGACTTCATGCTCCAGCATTTCTGGGTACCTCAAAAATCAAATTTGGGGGAGGGGACTTTAAAATGTTTGTGGAAAATGGAATTAAAACATAAGTTTATTTTAGTGCAAAAATATTTTAAATTTATGCATACTCCTATCTTGTCATGTAATCACAAATTCTAAGGTACTAGCCAGGCCGCCTCTTAAGTCATTTCAATCCCTCTTCACTCTGATGTCCTCTGGCCTGCCTTGCTCTATATCCCATTAGCTTTCTAACTGGGGGACCCCAAAGAAATCTAAAGTTTGTTGAGAACCTCAGGACATGTCAGACAGCTTCTGTGAGCAACCTCCCAAGTGGTGCCAGTCACCATTTACTTCTTAATTCTACTAAAAGCAGAAGCTGCCATCTTACATTGGAAAAATACAGATGCTTTCAATACCAGGCTTAATTTGTTTGGTTCTCTGCTACTGTTCAAATATGAGGATTCAGGCTACTTAAAACTTCCATTATGACTTTTCATTTCCTTACCAGGTGTGAGACTTGTAGTTCCAACAGATTCCTGATCATTTTCATAATTAATCACTAATTTCTGTGGGTCCACCATTTGGTTTGGAAGGTACACCAAATGGCCACCTCCATTGTCTTCCAACACAAAAGATGACTCTTTCCCAACATGTATTTCCTGGCCAATGAAGCTGGTCTCATCTGCAGAAATCTCACGTGGCTCATCAACAAATCTAGAAAAATAAAACAAAATTTTAGATGAGCCTGGCTAACTTTGGATAATACAAATAAAATATGCAAACAAGTTGAGTTATTCAATTATTTTTTAAAATAAAAAAATTTGGGTGGCGAAAATGTAAATTCATTTCAGTCACATCACTCATTAAAAGTAGTTATATTTATTTTTTAAAAACCTGATTGATAGATAAAAAAGAATTTCCATTTATGCTTCCTTTCCCCATATCTGCTTAATGGCCAATGAAGCACTATTTTGGAGTAAACCAGGTCTGATTTGTGCAGAGTTTTAGATAAATGACAAGAAACCAACCAGATTATTTGTGTGTGGGGGGGGGAGGAGGGTTATGCCTTTAAAATAATTAAATTTTTAAAAATTAAAAAAAGGGCAGAATACACAAGAGCCTTTACTCAGGAAACCTCATTAGCACATGCTGGATGGGCCAGTGCACTTCCAACATTCAATCCACAGTGTCTGGAGCTTCCTACTCACAGGACACCGCTGCTGAGACCTTCCTCTTCTGAGTCGATGAGTTTACAGGCCTCCTCAAGCCCCGGGGGTGGGTACGAGTTGAATCCCCCTGTTGACAGAACAAAATTATAGCCAGATCTTAAAACTAGGAATGAGGTTGTCTGGGCAAAGAGAATCCCATTGGGAATCCTTTTGGAGCAATAAATGTCACTAACATTTCAGCGAAATTTGGCTACTAGCAAAATTTCGCAACTAGCAAGAGCGTTCAAAACTTGAGTTCAGAGTGTTTCAGCAGCCAAAGAATTACTAAGGTCAAGGTAACGGCCCTTCTCCAGCGGTTCATCTCAAGCCAGCTGTGAGGCAGGGACACGTGATTTCCACGTGCTCAGGCCAGCAGAACCTAAGCGATGCTCCAATCGGATTGGCTGAAGCTTTTTCACTGAGCCCTAGGCTACTGGCTCATAGAAAAGGTAATACTTTGTTATGTGTTGCCCTCTCTGCTTCTGCACCACTCAACACTGGTTTCAGACACAAAGAATCACAGAAAAGAGTTTACTTACTGGTCTAAGTAGTAGATCCCATCAATTCCTTCCTGCTGTTGTTCTGTACACTGTGGGATGTTGAGAAGTACAGCATTTTGCCCCACATGTTCAGGAAAATAATGTTTGGTTGGAGGCCTTTGGCCATGGACACATCTCAGAGAACATCTGTGGTTTTATAACAACTGCAGTTACACCTGACCCTTGCAGAGGGAAAAAATTGCAAAGCTGCTCTCATCGCTCACGTGCATGGGAACAGCAAATGTACCAGCACCAAAACTTATAAAATTGGAGCCAGCAGTTTGGAAGAAAATCTCAGAAGTAGTCTTTTAACTCCCGAGAATAAAGCGGTAGTGGAAAGTCACCGGGATGTGTTTGATCACATTGCTCAAGTGTGAGGGAAAAGGCCGATGGCTCTATAATACCACTAGCATTGAGTCACTTTAGAGTTTTTTTAGAATGTTGCAATATCATCAGCCTTGATGTCACAAAGAACAATACTGCATGGAAAAGATGGCTACCAACACTCTAAATCAGAAAGCAGCTTACAAAGGGCAAATTCGGAATGAGAAGTTTCATGAATGCCTTAATCTGTCTGTTTCACAGTACTTCCTTTTCACACATGCACAGGAGTGATACGCAGTAGGATATGGATGCAGCTACTGAAATATCATGTTGTACCCAACGAACACACACAAGGATTTGTTCAGGTTATCAAAAAGAAAAAACCAACTAAATGATGACTTACGTCGGACTGAGTATATAAATGGCTTTAGGAACTTCACAATGTAATTCAGTTCTGCTTTATGTATTCTCCCAAGCTGTATTAAATGGTGATCGAGTGGGTGGCTGGCCAACTCCTCCAGGTCATCTCTAGGTGCAGGGCCCAGGGAAATGACAAATATGACATAGCCTTGACACTTGGCCCTCAGTGCCATCTTTTTTACAAATTCCCGTCTCTCATGGTTCTCTCCAGCTGAGACCACTAATATGACCTTGTGTCTTCTTATGTTGGGTGTTTCAGAAAAGAGATTTTCCATGGTCCACAGTAGGGCATGGCCAATGGTGGCTTCTCCATTTAACTGCTGCAGGGAATTCTGGATGTAGTTCTTCATCAGGGCTTGGTTGCCATACATTGTGAAGTCAAACTCCGTTTTTACTGTACTCGTATTTCTCCTGGAACTTCCCGAAGCAGAATAGCTCAACAAGGCAATCCTATCACCGGAATTTGAGATTAAGGGGTCTGAAGCAATATTGAAGTTGTCAATCGTTAGGCTCACCATGTCTTTCACAGCCTTAAACTCATCACTTGCTACATGCCGAGAATTGTCTATAAGAAAGGCTATGTCCATGTATGATTCTTCAGTCAAGAAAATATCTTTTGCACAGGCATTTGGAAAACATTTATCTGGAAACACAGAGATGCATCATTGGTTCAATAGTGGCACGAATGCACTGTTGTTTGATATTTTCATCAAGCAACCCAGTGACTAATTACCAAGAATTCACAATCTGATCAACCCTCCTCAATGCCCCCAGCAGATAATTCGGAAAGATCTTGGTTGAAAGCAAATGCAGGTAGCATGCACAAGTCATTTCCAAACTCATTTAGAAAAGATTTTCAACATTCCAGAAGTTTTTGATACAAACTACCAAACTGTCCCCATCAACTGAGATAATTTTCCAAACGAATTTCCTGGAAACCCCAAACATGATGGAGACGGAAATCCTGACATATGGTGTTGGAAAACTGGGACACTGAAAATAGAAACAATCAAAAATAGAAATTCCTGACAAAGCTGGATTCCATCATTCATCCAGAGGGCATCTCATCTTTTCAGCACAGTAAATTCTTCTCGTTGGTCTTACCATAGCACAGTGTGCAGCGCTGAAGTCTGTCTAATGGTTCATATTCTCCATCTGGAGGAACTGGAATCACCTGGAATGTTCCAGTGTCATCAAACTGCATTGAAAAAGAAGTAAGGGCTTGTTTGCTCACTTCCTTTAGTTATTATGAGGAAGGCTTCATGCACCCACTTTAAGGATTAGTTTGAAAAATACTCATCTATTCAGTGTGTCTGCGCTCACACACACACACACACACACACACACCCTCCCTTTTTCTTTCTAAACATAATCCAGGGCTGTTATTGTGGCACAGCCAGTTAAGCTGCCACTTTCGATGTCAGCATCCTACTTCAGAGTGCTGGTTTGGGTCCTGGTTACTCCACTTCTGATCCAGCTCCCTGCTAATGTGCCTGGGAGGCAGCAACAGATGACCCAAGTACTTGAACACTTGTTTCCCATGTAGCAGACCCACACAGAGTTCCAGGGCTCCTGGCTTCTGCCTGACCCACCCTTGGCTATTGCAGACATTGGGGAATGAACCAGCAGATAGAAAATCTTTCTCTTTCTGTCTCTCACTCCCCATCTGTCACTCTACCTTTCAAATAAATAAATCTTTAAAAAACACACATAATCCAAAAATGTATGTTGTGAATAGGTATCAGCATCACTACTTTGTAATGAGCAACTTGCCACACATCAACTGACACACTCACTCACTGGGCAGGCAGCAAGAGTTCTTGTCTCCAAGCCTGCAGCTCTGGACTGAACTGCTATTTGTTTCTGATCATGCACTAGCGAATGATCCTCCACACACCACCTCCTGAAGTTGGGACCTGTAGAGACTTTGCACTCACAAGTTTCCTATAGGAAGCTCTTTAGGTTGTAACCCCAACCATTCCCACCTGACTCTAAACAGAAGGTACATCTTTCAGATGTCAGGCAGACTGTCCCAAGTACAGTGTAAAGTCTATTTCAAAAAGCAGAACACACATTTATTCAAAATTCTTGATAGTACATGCCCCGATTTCATATTGCTTAATAACTTTTTCAAAATACACCCTGAAATGGGCAATATGCAACACTCATTCATTCGAGTAGATAACCATGTATTAGACATTTAGGCTGAGTGAAGCACACACTTGAATCCTGATGACGGAGCTCGAGCGCCCTCAGGTTTGATGAAGGCATTTCTCAGGCCTTTTCTCTTCCTGCCACAGCAAATTAAAGGGCTGGAAAAGCCACGCCCTCTGCTCCTCTGGGAGTGCTGAGCATTTGCAAACTGTTCTAATCAATTCAGCACCATGGTTAGAAAGAGGGAGGCATTACTGCATTCTTACTCTCTGCTTCTTAGAAAATTGCATATCCTGGGTGTGCTTTCTGTATATATTTTTTTATTTATTTGACAAGTAGAGTTATAGACAGTGAGAGAGAGACAGAGAGAAAGATCTTCCTTCCATTGGTTCACCCCCCAAATGGCCACTACGGCCAGAACTGCACCGATCCAAAGGCAGGAGCCAGGTGCTTCTCCTGGTCTCCCATGTGGGTGCAGGGCCCAAGCACTTGGGCCATCCTCCACTGCACTCCCTGGCCACAGCAGAGAGCTGGACTGGAAGAGGAGCAGCCGGGAATCGAACTGGTACCCACATGGGATGCCGGCGCTGCAGGCGGAGGATTAACCAAGTGAGCCACAGCACCGGCCCCTCTTTCTGTATTTTTTAAAAAGATTTATTTTAGGCTGGCGCCGTGGCTCACTAGGCTAATCCTCCGCCTAGCAGCGCCGGCACACTGGGTTCTAGTCCCGGTCAGGGCGCCGGATTCTGTCCCAGTTGCCCCTCTTCCAGGCCAGCTCTCTGCTGTGGCCAGGGAGTGCAGTGGAAGATGGCCCAGGTGCTTGGGCCCTGCACCCCATGGGAGACCAGGAGAAGTACCTGGCTCCTGGCGTCGGATCAGCGCGGTGCGCCAGCCACAGCGCGCCAGCCTTGGCGGCCATTGGAGGTGAACCAACGGCAAAGGAAGACCTTCCTCTCTGTCTCTCTCTCTCACTGTCCACTCTGCCTGTCAAAAAATAAAAATAAAAAAATTTATTTTATTTATTTGAAAGACAGAGTTACATTTATATATATATTTATATATATAGGAGGAGCTTTATAAAGTTCATGTAAACTAGAATTAAAAGATAAATTTATATTGGTGCAAAAGTATTTTGAAACCCATATATAATTTTTTCTTAGCATGCATTTCCCATGCAGTTTTTGAAGAGTCCCTCATATATACACTACTGTGTATTAGTATTTACTTGTAAATACTTAGTATTTAGAAGTTGTTGTAGTTCTAGCATTAGGTGTTAGTGTAAATGCTAGTGTTAGTGTCAATTCACTATATATATTTATATACATAATATATATATTTATATATGTAACTCTGTCTTTCAAATAAATAATATATAATATATGCACAATATATAATACATAATTATATATTAAATATATATAATTATATTTATATATTTATAAATATATAAAATATATAATTATATAACATACTATATATAATATATATTATGTATATATATATAGAGAGAGAGAGAGAGAGAGAGAGAGGGAGGGAGGGAAGTCTTCCATCCGCTGGTTCACTCCCCAAATGACCGCAATGGCTGAAGCTGTGCCGATCTGAAGCCAGGAGCCAGGAGCTTCTTCCAGGTCTCCCACGTGAGTGCAGGGTCCCAGGGACTTGGGCCATCTTCTACTGCTTTCCCAGGTGCATTAGCAGGGAGCTGGATCAGAAATGCAGCAGCTAGGACTCGAACTGGCACCCCAATGGAATGCAAGCACTGTAGGCCAGGGGTTTAACCTACTGTGCCACAGTGCCACCCCTCTTTTTGTATTTGACCTTGTTGGTCTCCTAATTGAAGACTAAATTCTGACTTGAGAACCCAAGAAAGTTTATTTACAGGAGTAAACAACATGTTCTTCAACCATTCATTCATCCACTCACTCAAAAAAATTTATTAAATGCCTAGAATGCTACAGGTACACTTTGAGGTACTAGGGATACAGAAATGACTAAAACAGTTAAAACTTCCACCTTATATGCTAATAGCAAGAGATATATCATAAACATACCAACAAAGTAAATATTATTTAGTATGTGGAGAGGAGATAATTTTTATACCAAAAATAGAGTAATAGCAATGGGAAACATTGGGGTAACATTTAAATAGAATCCACTGAGGAAGAGACATTTTACAACCATTCAAAAGAGGAGAGTGAGAAGTCATATCTAGGGCAAGAGAATTTCTGCAGGGGCACAATCAGGCCAGGTCTCTGGGGAAGCAGGGGGTGTGCCTGGCTTGCTTGGGAGCTGGAGATGGGGACAGTGTGCATGGGATGGAGTGAGGGAGAGCAAGAGATGGGAGAAGTGAGGTCACAGAGATTCCAAGGGGACAGGTGTGTGCAGAAGGTTCAAATCCTTTGGAATATTGCAGGCTGTAATAACGACCTTAGCTTTAAATCTGAAAGAAACGAGGAGAAGGTGTTGAGCAGAGGACTAGCCTGGGAGTTTGGGTCTTACAAGGATTACTCTGGCTGCAGCATTGAGATAGACTTAGCAGGGCAAGAATGGACGCAAGGACATTAATGAAGAGGTGATGATCACATCCGGGGAAGAGATAATGGGGGCTTGGATTAAATGCCAAAGATGGAGGTGCTAGCAAGTGTCAAATTCTGAATACATATTTTATGAATGACATTAACACTAGCACTTACACTAACACCTAACGCTAGAACTTCAACAGCTTCTAAATACTAAGTATTTACAAGTAAATACTAATGCATACTAGTGTATATATGAGGGACTCTTCGAAAATTGCATGGAAAATGCATCTTATGAAAAAACTATATATGGGTTTCAAAATCCTTTTGCACCAATATAAACTTATCTTTTAATTCTATCTTTTAATTACATGAACTTTACAAGGCTCCTCCTATATGCACTTTAATAGGTGTAATCTATACAATATGCATATATACACTTTAGTAGACACTCACAGGTATACATGTTAAATACACGCTCAAATTGAGGAGGTTTTTGTATAAGCAAAGGTGAGGAACCATGGATGGTGGCAATGAAAAGGATGGGGTTATTATTAACTGGAATGGAGAAGGCTGTGTGTGGTACAAGTTTCGGGGAGAAAATCAGAGTTATGTTTTGGACCTGGTAAACCTGAATTAGCCATTAGAGACACAGGTGAACCGTTGGGTAAGTTTTATGCTTATGGGTCTCTAGTTCAGGGCCACAGTCAAATTTAAAACACACATTTCCACCATTGAACATATTTATGACATGGGCCAGGGCCAGGACCAGACCAAGTACACACTGAGAAGTGGGCTCAAATAGGCTTTGGGTAGCAGAGGCATTTTGTGTTTGGGAAGTGAAGAGGTATCAGAAAACTGAGACAGGGAGGGAGTGGCTAAGGAGACAGGAAAGGAACCAGGAAGAGGGGCTTGCTGAGAGTGAGGGAGAACCAGGAGTCCATGTAACAGCCAGGTCAGCAATACCGCATGCTGCGGCTAAGGGATGTGGGCCACAGCAGCACTGGGTTCCAACATGGAGGCCACTGCTGGCCTTGACGAGAGGCATTCAGGAGGGCTGTAGGGCAGAAAACACCTGGGTGAGGTCAAGAGCGATGAAGGAGAAGCACTGGGGACAGCAGAAGTGGAGTGTGCTTTCCCAGGAGATCACGAGATGGGGAGCCAAGAAATGGGAAGCGGCTGAAGAAATGGGCAAAACGTTGGTTCAGGAAAGTTTTCTGCCAATTAGAACAATCTGTAAATAGAGAAAAGTTCTTTTCTCATAGATGGATGTTCTCTTCCAGCAACAATAAAAGGTTAATGCTTTAGGGGAATGCGATTACCTAATAACTGCACACTTTGTCAAACTTTACAGCAAAGTTCATAGGTTGATTAAATATTCACATATATATGCTATAAAGAAAAATTTAAAAATTAAAGATGTATATTCTATAAAGAAAATCAGGATTATAGAGTCAATCTCCTAAAGTTCACAAATTTTTTAAAAGATATATTTATTTATTTGAAAGTCAGAGCTACAGAGAGGCAGAGGCAAAAAGAGAGAGGTCTTCCCTCTGCTAATTCACTCCCCAAATGGCAGCAATGGCCGGAGCTGGGCCAATCTGAAGCCAGGAGCCAGGAACTCTTCCAGGTCTCCCATGCAGGTGCAGGAACCAAGCACTTGGGCCATCTTCCTCTGCTTTCCAAGGGCATAGCAGGGAGCTGGATCAAAAGAGGAACAGCCTGGTCTTGAACCAGCACCTATATGGGATGCTGGCACTGCAGGTGGTGGCTTTACCAGCTACACCACAGTGTCTGCCCCTACAAATGTTTTAAAAATTCAACAATACCCAGGGGAGATTGAAAGTTTAAATTAAATTTGTGATAGGATCTAGAGCTAAGAAGTTAAGGCACAGTATATTGGAGTAGACTTGCCCAAGTTACAGTGCAAAAAGTAAATGAAATAAGGGATGTGAAGAGGCAGCTTCACAGGAAAATGAAAACAGTAAACACAGAGCAGTTACAATGCTGCTTGGGACACTTGCATGCCATATCGGAGTGTCTGAGTTCGAGTCCCAACTCTGCTCCAGATTCCAGATTCCAGATTCCTGCTACAGTGCCCCTTGGGAAGTAGCAGGTGATGGCTCAAGTGGTTAGAAGATCTGGATTTAGTTCCTGGCTCTTGGGAATTTGGGGAGTGGACGAGCAGATAGGAGATCTATCTTTCTCTCTGTGTCTCTATTTCTCAACCTTTCAAATAAATACAGCATGATTTCCCCTTGCTGCAGACATGGCTGTCTCATGGAGAATGTGAAAATATTCAAAGTCATCAAACAATAGACCGAGAGGTTCTTAAGGTTCCTGGGGGGAGGGAAAGGGAGCGTCCATCCCGTGAGAACCTGTAACCCGAAAGTGTCAGTCTCTTGAGGAAATGTTCACAGGCATTGAGTGTTTTGCTGACTTCGGGGGTTCAAGAGCCTCGAACTGCATCCATCACATCATCAGTGAGACATGGCGAGCCGACGACAAGTCCAAGACCCCAGACCAGCACAGGCTCCTGGGGTCCCTCTCCCACGGCCTTTGCAACAGGCAGACCTGCATTCAAAACTTTGTTTAGCCTCTTAGTACCAGCACAGGCTCCTGGGGTCCCACTCCCATGGCCTTTGTAACAGGCTAAACTTTGTTTAGCCGGCGCCGTGGCTCACTAGGCTAATCCTCTGCCTTGCGGCGCCAGCACACCGGGTTCTAGTCCCGGTCAGGGCGCCGGATTCTGTCCCGGTTGCCCCTCTTCCAGGCCAGCTCTCTGCTGTGGCCAGGGAGTGCAGTGGAGGATGGCCCAGGTGCTTGGGCCCTGCACCCCATGGGAGACCAGGAGAAGTACCTGGCTCCTGGCATTGGATCAGCGCGGTGCGCCAGCCACAGCGCGCCAGCCTTGGCGGCCATTGGAGGTGAACCAACGACAAAGGAAGACCTTTCTCTCTGTCTCTCTCTCTCACTGTCCACTCTGCCTGTCAAAAACAAACAAACAAACAAACAAAAAAACAAACTTTGACCTCTTAGTAGCTGCACAAATTGGACAAGGCATGGAACTCTGGGCCTGGGTTTCCTCATTCTTAACATGATGATGACTACTGCACTCATGTCACAGGGTGGTGAGAAGGAGGCTTAGGTAAAGCTCTGGGGACAATGTCCAGCACACACAGCAAAAGCAGTGAAGAGCCCACTGATCCCCCGGATGCCCCACCAATACCACCATCTCAGAAATAAAGCAGTTGCCCAGGACAGTCTTACCCCAAAGGCTTCATCAAGAAAAACTCTTTCGTTGAAAGCAAAGACTGCCGGACTGATGTCCAGGGCACTGAGCTCCATGGTGGCTGTGATGATGGATGACTTACTGGCCGCCTGACCGTTACTGAAAAACACAGCCACCCTTCTCACGTTGGCTCCCGCACCCGTCCTCTTGAAGACATTGCGGGCGACGAACCTCATTGCCTGACCGATGTCACGGGGCTGTGTGGGGACCTGGTATTTTATCTGGTAGAGAAACTGGAGGAGCTGCCGCTTGCTCCGGTAATCAGACCCACGGATGAGGTAGCTGACGTCAGAGTCATAGGAAACCACGGTGACTCTGGCCCCTACAGGACAATTATTTTCCCTGATGTTCAGGTCACTGATAATAGAAGCAATCATGTCCCTTGTCTCGTTAAATCTCCGTTCTGTGATCCCAGAGGCCTGATCCAGGGCAAATACCAGTTCTGTTGGATACACTGGACACTTTTCTTTAAAAAAAAAAAAAAAAAAAAGTGTGAAGTTATTGTATTGGATAAGAAGCTTTCCCAAACCCTCACCTTTGTTCTAGTGCAGTTGGCTCACATGGAGGTGAGTCAAGTACACCCCCCAGCCCCAGAACAAGGGGCACTCACATGTAAAGAATGGGATGGGCCGGCGCCACGGCTCAATAGGCTAATCCTCCGCCTGCGGCGCTGGCACCTAGGGTTCTAGTCCCAGTCGGGGCACCAGATTCTGTCCTGGTTGCTTCTCTTCCTGTCCAGCTCTCTGCTGTGGCCAGGGAGTGTGGAGGATGGCCCAAGTCCTTGGGCCCTGCACCCGCATGGGAGACCAGGAGAAATACCTGGCTCCTGCCTTCGGATCAGCATGGTGCGCCGGCCGCAGCAGCCACTAGGGGGTGAACCAACGGAAAAAGGAAGACCTTTCTCTCTGTCTCTCTCTCTCACTGTCCACTCTGCCTGTCAAAATAAATAAATAAATAAATAAAAATAAAAATAAAAATAAAGAAGGGGAGGGAACCTTCCCTGGAAACTGGCAGGTGTTGTACAAGGGTAGAGCATTACAACTTCAAGGCTGGCCTCACAGCCCTTCTGAGTCAGCCATTCAAAAGGAAACTGGTGGCAGCTGGGGGGCTGATGGCACAGCTCCCTATCGTGACTGAGGGTGTGGGTGCATGAATCTGTGTGCGTGTTAAAACTGAACACACACAGTGAATTTTACTGGATGTAAATTTTAAGAATGAATAAAAGGGAATTATAACTTGTTGGGGACTTTGAAAACAGCCTCTCCTTGGAAACCTTCAAAATGATGTATTTATGATAAAGTCCGTTGGAAGATTTTCACCCACTTACGCAAGGGCTAGTTATTGACGTCCACTAGGAAATACGTGCACATCTGCCATCAGAGAAACTGTATTGGGAAGGATCATTCTACTACGAGGTATAATTATTACTCTTTTTACAATGTTATTTTGAGAGAGAGAGAGCAAGACATCTCCCATCTTATAGTTCACTCCTAAAGTCTGAACACAGAGAAAGAAAATGATTTTTTTTAAAGAATAAGTATTTTCTTCTACTTAGACTGTCCCACTATCTTCTATCTGGCTAACTCTGAAAGCATTTTTTATTCAAAATATCCCAATGCCAACCGCTGTTCTTAGTAATAGAAATAGGAAAGTGTTAGAGATGTGTTTTAAATCAACAGATTTTACTGTGAATAAACTCAAAATATGAAAGTTGATAATTAACAATAGACTAAAAAACATGAAGTATTCTTAACTTCTTAACCCTACATTAAAATGACTGGCAAAGTGGCTGAAACGTGTCTTCCAGTTCTCCTGGAAGGCAGAATCTATTTCTAGTCTTTCCCTAGTGCCCAGCAGGGTACCTAATCCATTTACATTTAATCTAAATCATGAAAGCTTATTGAGCACCTGCCGTGTACAAGGTATTTTTGTAGAATTAAAGTGAATGACTCCAAACTTTAGGATGAGCTCTGAGACCTTGAGACCTACTTCCTCAGGCCTCTTGGACTCCAGGAGCTCTTGAGGTTGATATAATTGGCTTCAATGCCCCAGTCAACCAGGGGAGCTAAGGCTCCATGCAGCACCGCTGGCGTCCTGGCCCTGGCATGGCCCCAGGCAGGGAGGGTTGACCAGCAGTAGGCACTTGGTGAGAAGACAGGTGTGAGTGTGGGTCAACTGGGGGACAGAAAGGACCGTTTCACCTCTCGGAAGCCAGTACCAGTGGTCCTTTTACTGTTACTTTGCTGACCTCCTTATTTAGTAGAGTCATTGAGCCTTTGACTATAATGTAAGCTAAAATGTTATCTTGGCTGGTGCTGTGGCTTAGCAGGTAAAGCCCCAGTCTGCAGTGTCAGCATTCCATATGGGCACCGGTTTGAGTCCCAGCTGCCCCACTTCCAATCCAGCTCTATGCATGGCCTGGGAAAGCAGTGGAGGATGGCCCAAGTCTTTGTGTCCCTGCTCTCACACGGGAGACCCAGAAGAAGCTCCAGGCTCCTGGCTTCCTGATTGGCTCAGCTCTAGCCATTGAGACTATTTGGGGAGTGAACCAGTGGATGGAAGACCTCTCTCTCTCTCTCTCTCTGCCTTTCCCTCTGCCTCTCTGTAATTCTCCCTTTCAAATAAATAAATAAATAAATCTTTAAAAAATGTTATCTCATAAAAATAAAAAATAAAATATTAAGTTGAAAAAATAAATAAAACAATGACATTAGCAGCTACAGTTATAACCAAAAAACAGAAGTGTCTGCATAGAAAGGAAAAAGTCCTATTTGTCTCAAGAGTAAAAGTTTCTTTAAAATTGGTCTTGTCAGAACATAGGAATTACTCAGGCAAGAAACAGCATGGTAAGGACACTCACCTTTCCAGCAAGCTAAAAAAGGAGAGAGGGACAAAGCGAGAATCTGTTACATTTTTGGAACATACCAAAAAAAAAAAAAAAAAAAAAACAAAATTTCAACAAAGCTTAAGAATTGATTTCAGTCTAATTCCGAATGAGGCTAATTCCTAAGGTACAGGAGTCACGGTTAAAGCACTGAGGAGGATTTCCACAGAACCGTGTTCATCTGTGAACCATCCTTTTCCTCTTGGGAACCCTGGGCAGCGGAATTTCGGCTGAAGCTGAAACACCGATCCATCACTTGCCATGAAAGCAGAACAGATGAGGTGCCGGCAAAACAGCAAGGTAGCTGAAAACAGCAAGGTAGCTGGAATTCGATTTGTTCCACCTCCCATGCAGCCTTCTGAGAGTCACTGGGCAAGGGAGGCTGAGACACGGGCTCAGACTTTCTTTCCTGATGGACACCTGGGGAGCCTGCATTTTCCTGAAAAACCACAGTGATTTCCAGACGCACTTTGCCTTGGGTTGAAACTACAGTCCCTCTGTTTGAGCCATCTCCACACTCAGAGAGAGGGAGCAAGCCTCCTGCCCACCCCCACCCAAGGGAATCTGCTCAGGGAAACAGCACTGCTTTCTCTGCCTGACTCTGCCCACCAGGGCCAGTGTTGATAGACCTTTAAGTAACCACAGACCTGACATTTTCCATGTTCAGTTTACTAGAATCCTTGGAAGCCAGTGCGCGAGCCAGGAGAACAGATTGTATTAGCATGGCCGCACCCTTCCATCCCGCTGTCTGCCAGCACAGGGTCCCCTTACCCTCACAGCCACCTGCTGAGGGCTGAGGGACCAACTGCCCCTCCCAGCCTAAAGCAGATCCCTGTTCTGACGGAGGGCTTGCACGTGCTCGCCTCAAACCCCACTACAGGGCGACAAGCACGGGCTCTCGAAATAATAGTTCTTGCGGGTATGAGTCTGGCAAGGCTGGGGGAACTTGAGGGGGATGGAATTACTTGACATTTTGCGGAATGTTCCTTTGCTATTATTATTAATTTTTCTTTAAAAAATCCTCTTACGTCTCTCTCCAAAACAGTAATCCTCTGGGCCCTCCTGTCTTCTTCTCGGTCCTCCTTGCCCCCCCCCCCACCTGCTGGATCTATTTTATTCTCAGGGGTGCAGTGGGGAGGGCCCTTGTCCTTGTGTGGCAGAGCTGATGCAGGACTGAAGAGTGACTGATGTCAGACCAGGGGATCCAAACCTGCACGGACAGGGTGATGTCATCTAGGATGTGAGGCCCTTAGAACCGGCTCTGAGGTTCTGCCCCTCGGCTTCCTTGTACACTCTAGGGTTGCGTGCTAGCCAGTCAGCACTCTGTGTGGTTAGAGAGCCCAACCCCCTCTGCCCTGACCCCCTCATGTCTGAGCTAACCCCCCTCACTCAATGTTGGAAAACTCCCTCCCAAACTCAAACCCTGCAAGGTCACCCCCCGCCCCCTGCCCCAGCTCACTTATACCTGCCCTTGTCTTCCTTGCGATTCATCCCTTGTCTTGCTGAGGGCTGCAACACCCATGCTTCCCCACAATGGCAATGGCTCTTTCCTTCTTCGCCTCCTTCCTATCCCTTGCACAAACTCCCAGCCTCTGAGGCTCCACCCCACCAGCCTCCCTCCTCTTGTCTTCCTCCAGGTGGCCCACATTAGGTGAGGCTTTCCCATCTCTGCATCACCCGCTCCCCATGCCCTGAGCTTCTGCCTCCAACCCCAGTGCTGCGTCCTCAGGAGCCTCACCTGCCCCCATAATTCTGAGGACCTTCTTCACCTGAGTGACTGAGATCTGCATCTTCTGTCCTGTTCCTGCCCCATTTCGCCAGTGGCCACAGTTCCTGTCACTCAGGGTCTACACAAAGCCCCTCTACCCCTAAAATGCTGGATCTTGGTTTCTTTTCCAATAAACTGATTTCTCTTCAGAATTTCTTCTTCTGCTTCCTCATCCATGTGGCACCAAGTCTCTCCACCTCTAGCCTGGAAGTGATTTTAAACCCACTTCCCTGTTCTTGCCTTGTCGTATGCTTGCAGTGCTATGTTTTACCCATCTCCTTCAGTACGGCCTGTCTGGTTGCAATTATATGAAAACCACAATGAGAAATCATCTAAAATTCTACCACCCTAACAAGATAAACTGTAACATTTTCTTACTTTCACTTCTAGGGCAAGAGGTCTTTCCAGAGTTCATGGAAAATATGTATTTGGGGAGATAAAATTTTTTGCACCAAATAAACTTATCTTTTAATTCCATTTTCCCATGAATTTTTTGAAGTACTCTAGTACTTGTTACATGCAGATAAAAATAATGAACATTCCATTTAATTTTCTGGTTTTAGCTCCCATTTTTTGAATGTCTTTACTGAGTCTTCGTAAAAGCCGGATCTACTTGATGTTTTACCGGAAGATGATGTACCAGAATCTAATTATTCCACAAGTGTGAATGGTCTACATATCTCGTGTTTTTGCTCTGATGAATAACCTTTCAACAACTACGTTGACTGACGTGTTTCCCTTTCTGTTGCTTTATTTCCTTAGGACGAGTTTTCGGGAATGAGCTCACTGGGCCTTTCGCCTTCCTTCTCCCTCCTTCCTAACAAAGACAGCCTCTCCATTTGTTGGCTTTGGTCTTATTCCCTTGCTGAAACAATTTTCTTGCCACTCTCCATTACATGCCCATAACCAGATTCAGTGACCTGTACCCAAGCAGCCTTCAGTAACTACCTCGCTAACCAATGACCCCTCCCTGCTCTGTTCATCCCGTTTAACACCAGGCTTTCTCAGTCCTTTTGCACAGGATTGTTACATGAACATGAGCTAATGGACACACATTAAGTTGGTCTTTGCATCCCATAATGCATGCGTTCTCTCCCAGTAGGCATCACTCCCAAAAGCAAAGGCACTTTTGTCTTCACCCCTTGTCTTCCCACCTCCGATGTGCGATGTCCCAACAACAGGCACTCCAGGCTTGCCCTCCAGGGAGCTCAGCCTGCTGATTCCAGACACCCACACCATCTTTAGTGCCAGTGCCCTCACCAACCCGACGCTCTCGTTCCACAGCCCGCAGATACTCACGACTGTGGTCCCGCAGGAACTGCATCAGCTCACACTGCTGCAGGTTTTAAAAAG
This sequence comes from Oryctolagus cuniculus, assembly GCF_964237555.1. Classification (NCBI taxonomy): domain Eukaryota; kingdom Metazoa; phylum Chordata; class Mammalia; order Lagomorpha; family Leporidae; genus Oryctolagus; species Oryctolagus cuniculus. Next base: position 150,555,845 of record NC_091435.1, read on the forward strand.
AGAGAAAAAAATGCATGAGTACAGTGACTTCCCGGTGACTCTGAGCTTATGTTCCAGTGGGCTGCTGAGGGAGATACATACAGAATACACTGGTGCCCCCGCCATGCCTTTAGGACCCTAGGAAAACAAGAACAGAGCAAACTATTGGTATGTGAATGGCAGTCTCTAGTAATAAGACAACAGAAAACAAAACAAAAATAATTGTTCTTCAAACCACAGCAGGAAGAGGGTAGTTTTTCCCTTGAACCTCCTGAATTAATTACAATGCTTTACTCATCCTCACCAAGGGAGTACACTTCCTATTTCAGTATTAGATGAAGTAAGCTAATGTTTACCCAAGTGAATTTATTTTTTAAAGGTGGTAAGAAACAAAGAAATAAAAGTATTTCTTAAAGGTGTTTGCACTGAAGATGCAACACTGGGGCTGGTGTTGTGGCATAGCAGGTAAAGCTACCGCCTGCAATGCCAGCATCCCATGTGGGTGCTGGTTCCAGTTTTGGCTGCTCCACTTCCAATCTGGCTCTCTGCAATGGCCTGGGAAAGCAGCAGAATAAGGCCCAAGTCCTTGGGCCCCTGCACCCACATGGGAGACTGGAAGAAGCTCCTGGCTCCTGACTTTGGATCGACTCAGCTCTAGCCATTGTGGCCATCTGGGGAGTGAACCAGAAGCTGGAAGACCTCTCTCTATCTGTCTCTCTCTCTCTCTGTCTCTCTCTGCCTCTCTGTAACTCTGCCTTTCAAATAAATAAATAAATCTTTTTTTTTAAAAAAAGTGCAATAGTTAGATGAAGGCATTTTTGGTAAAAGTGTTAAAATTATAGATTTTCCAAAGGACAGTGCTAAGGAGAGGAGGAGTTTATTGAGAACTCAAAAGTAGGGTTATGTGACAAATCAAGGCATTTAAAATGCAGGAGGTTAATATACAATCTCTACATGTGTAAAAGAACCAAAAACAATTACATAGCAAAGTGGTTATTTTACATAAGAAGAGCACACACACTAAGCTCATAAATTACGCTGAGCAATTTTGGAGGCAAGAAATACAAATAATTGATTGAAATGAATCAGGAAAGACTTCCTGAAACAGTGTGGTATTTCTCTCTCCCCCTTCTCACTCCCTTTGATCAGAATCAGGTTTTTTTCTTGGCAGTGGTTTGTAATACATTGGCACTCACAGATCCCTTTGGTCAACTAATAAAACTAGTACGTCCTAGTCAAAACAAGGCTCTCACCTGCCCACATATGCACATTTCATTAATCCTCCAGGAGTTCAACCAAGGATGTTGGCGTAAGAGCAGCTGTTCTAACTGACAAGGCAGTCACCTGTCCATCTGTCCATCCATCCATCCACCCGATATACAACCAACTGTGCACTGAGTGCTGAAGTGCTGAAGTGGCTGCTTGTGTGCTGTTGTGTTCACCAGCATGGTTGCGCCACCCATGATGCTACCCTCGAGGGCATATTCTCTTTCTGCTCCAAATCAAGAACTCATATACCTCACTATGAGATGCAGTCTTATCCTTTCTTTTACATATGACTGTAGCAAACAGAAAGAATGTGCAGCCATTCAAATAGAGGGGACCAGGTCTGGTGCATGAATGGAGGTCACCCACACAGAGGACCAGAAACCTGGAGAGAATGTCCTGACAAGCTTCAGAAGAACTCTGAGCAGAGGGAGAGAACCGAGGGCCTGAGACAGGAAGTCACATTCCAGTGCGGGCCAACAGGGCCATGCACAAGACCAGAAAGAGGGGAGGACCCAAAAGAGAGTTCTAGAATCTGGAAAGGAGAGGAATCCTGAGTGGGCCAGATTGGCCCAGAGACCAGATGCTTGCCCATAGGACAGAATATTCCCCTGTTTATTAGTGCACAAGAAAGGAAAGATTGTATTGTAGTATCCTTTACAGTTTGCTGGTTCTTGTTCTGTTTGTTAGGGAGTCGGTCATCCACTAAACCATCTATATTTTTTTAGTTTTCTTTACAAAGCCTCAAGTTCAAGAACACTTCCAGGTGGTCAGAATACACTGACAATGCATGATGCTCGGGGCCTCCCCCACAACACACAAGTGCTGGCTGTATTTAATTCCTACCTGACTGCTTGCTAGGGAAGAAAGTCACGTGACTAAATCATTACAAGAATGCAGGAGGCACTAGAATAGAGAGATGAGTATTTTGTCAGTGGGAGATGCGTCTGGCTCTGCCTGGGAATGATTCCAGGGGTGACATATCTCTTGTAAAGGAATCATAGCTGCGGTCACACTTCCCAGTCTCTCCAGCCTACCTTTGGAGGTTTGGACAGCAACGGTGGAGGTCTGGGGAGACTCCATTGATGTCTCCTGCATGAGGGAACTTCGCCAGGACACACACCTCTGTGATGCTCACATAATCCCATCCCCAGTGTAAAAGCTCCAGGCGTGAGTCACAGTAACCACTAACATCCGCACTGCACACTACAGCTTACAAACAATGCTCACCCTGGATAATCTGAGCCTCACCACTCCCTTTAGAAATAAACTGAGCCACCTAATGACTGGCTCATGTGCACTCAGCTAGCGAGAAGCAGAATGTGGACTTGAACCCAGTGACTTTCAATTCTGTGCCCTTCCCGCTGAACATTCCAGAAGCCAACATATACAACACTTGGATCTCTGGGGTATACTTACTCTCAGTCCAGGAGGGCCTGGGGGCCCCTGAGATCCCCTTTCACCTTGCAAACCTACAGTGAGCTACAGACAAGAACACAGATTAGTTGCAGTATCATCTACCCATGGGAACTATTTTAGTTTTGATGAGATGGCATAATTTTTTAAAAATTTTGATTTGAAAAGGCAGCTGCTATTAATTCAAGTCAGGGAAACTGCTTCCTTGTAATGCAAGCCACTCATTCTTAATCGTTGCCAAACTTTCTGTTTCTCTCCCATCCTCTTCATTTAGTGACATACTTTGCGCTGGCACTGGCTGTGCATTTAAATCTAAATGAGTCATAAACTGGGACTGGTGCTAAAGAGAAAGCAAACAGGGCACACAGAGAGCTAATAAAGAATCTCCTGTCTGTAAAGGATCAAGTAGGAAGAATGCCCGCCACGCCCATAAGCAGACCCGGTGGGCTGAACCATGCCCAAACCTCAGGATGATGGAAGCAGATGCTGTGACCTTTTGCGGCCAGATGGAGAGGAGCTGCATCTCTTTCACACTGCCAGTACACTCAGATTTAAAAGGAAAGGATGCTTGTCTCAGCAGTTGGTTCTCAAGGCAGCAGGGTGCTCTACTCTGCACTTCGCTAATGAGGAGTTCTCCATGGCTTTCTTAAGACAAAGACCCCAGTGCGACCTGGTTTGGACAGTGGGGTCCTCAGGAAACTCTCAGGGACACAAGGGGAAGATGTCAGTTTCATTTCTACTCACGGGTGAATATTCTGGGATTTAATCGGAAACACCCGGAGGCACTGATGACTCCAGAAACATCCACATATCAATTTATAAATCTTTAAGATAGTTCAGATTTACAGACTTTGAGAGCTGGAGGTGACCTTAGCTGTCATGAAATACAACTGTCATGTTACAGAAATAGTGGGGGGGGGGGCGGTGAAGAGGTGTGCTGAAGGTCACACAGGCAGCAAGCGCCACTTCAGACACGTGGGGGCTGGGTGGATAATCCACATGAATTTTGCAGCCCAGCTGTGGAGTCTGCCAGAGAAGCAGTTATTATTCCTGGGGTCACAGGCCACTTACTATTAGGCCCCTAGAGCCTTTGGGTCCGGGCCCCCCAGGACTTCCAGGATCGCCAACTTCACCCTGATGGTTCCAATAGAAGAATCAAGATGTTAACATATTTGGTGCAAAAGAAGAAAAAAAAAACCTCTCCCAACAAAAATTGCATTATCTTATCACAATGATGCTCTATATCAGTGCAGGCCAATATATTAATTGTCCCTGCCCTGCTATTTGGAACTAAGCCATTGGTGTGTATGTCAGTAGTCTGCAAAGTATTTTTAATTTTCTAATGATACAAATATTTATGTATAAACATCAATTCAATGGACATCCAGTTACCAAAAGTATACAAAGAAAATGTTTAAAACCAGGGAAAATAGAAGGGGTATTGACTATGTAAAATATTAAATAAAAATTACTTTCTAAATTTGTGCATTACTTCTGAAAAAGTTTAAGGTAAAAAATAAATATACTCTGTCTTTGGTGGGAAATTAATCTTAACAGTAATTTATCAGTATGTTTATTTCACATTTATCACTAACTTGAAAAATGCTATTTCACATTTATCATTAAAATTGAAACTTTCATCTGTGAATTAGAGAAATCACTCCTCTGCAGCAAGAACTCTCACTTGTATGTATTATGTATTTACATGGTCCCTGCTCTCCTCTTTTCTACCTGCAGAGGAAGTCTCATCTGGTGATTCAGCAATTAAAGACACTTTTAAAAAGATTCCCCAAACGGCTGTTTTCTGATGGTTGATTTGATTTCATTAATTAGACATCCTACTTTTTAACCTCAATTTTATATTCTGACTTGAGCATCCGCTGTGTGGAAGACACTGTTCGGAACTCCATTTTCAGAAAAGAAATCCTAGCACAGAGGTCTAGAGTACGAAACAGATAAACATGAGCAGCTCTGCTTGAGACGGAAGGTTTACTGGCGTCTGTAGCACAGAAATGGAGTTCAGCCTGGTAGCACTGAGGAATTCTAGCAGATGTTTGATCATTAAAGTAGCAGTAGTGCTATACTCAGGGAAAAAACTCAAGTGACAGGAGTGATCGGGGTTAAATGAAGCAGAGAGAAGAGGATGCAGGAGACAAGAGGAACGTTGTAATTTTCTGCATGAGGGGAAGTCAAGGTCAAAACAAGGAAGGACCAAACATGACTGAAGTCAAGGCTATCAGGTGAGATCACCAAGGCAGATAAATCAAGAAGACAGAGAGTAAGCCTGACAGGACACCTGGGGTGGGGGTGGGGGGACGTCAGGCTAGGGACAGGATGATCTTGTCCAACGTGAAGATTTATGGGGGAAGGGTGGCCCTTCCTCAGGGAGTCCAAGGGAAACAACAGCCCCGCTCTCCCCACTCCTGCCCGCCCCCCATTTCATCCAGGTCTACTGGCTTATCTCTGGTCTCAAATACAAGGTCAAGGTCATGGCCATTTCAAAACAAAGTCAGAGGCATAATACCTTTCGCCCCATGTCTCCAGGGAATCCTCGTGAGCCCTAGAATTTGCAGCAGAGAACATAAATCAATATACGACTTCCTCAGTGTGTTCATTTCTTCTAATGCTTAGGTTTGACTCAATTTTTAAAAATTGTTCTATATTTACCTTTACTCCTTTTTGTCCCATGTAACCGTAACCAGGAATGCCATCATCCCCCTGTAAGCACACCAGTTTGTCTCAGTTTCTCCAAAGCAAAAAAGAATTACAATCTATGCTATACGGTGTTGGAAGGAAAGGAGTAGGGACTTGCAGGTGGAGAGACCCTAATCAGTAACCTTGAACCCTGGGAACACACGTGTTGCTAGGTTCTCCTCACTTCCTGATACATCCTTGGTACTCTGGCCAGCCTCACTGTGGAATCATTGCAGGAAGCTGAGGGATTGTCATTCAGGATTTGTGGAGCTGGAGAAAAATTAGGAGCTGATCCAAGGAATATGGATGAGAAATTTCTCCAGAGAATTGCATGGCCAATAGACATAAGGAAAAAATGTTCATTCTTATTAGTAACCAAGGAAATATTACTTGAAACAGTCCTGAGAAACCTTTGTCAATAGTAAAGATAAGGAAAATAATGACAATACCCATTGTTGGTGTGGATGCCCTAAAATAAGTGCTCTAAGGCATAACACATGGATCCATATAATGACTGAATTTTCTTGAGTATTTCATAATAGAATTCAAAGCCTTATTAAATATGCACATATTCTTTGACTCCTCTAATGTGACTTCTAGAAATATTTTTGCAGAATATGCAGAAATTACAGTTTTGTCCAAAATTTTAGCTAATTACAAGAATATGCATTCCTGTACTATTTATGATGTTGAAAAGCTGAAAGCAACAATATCAATATATCAATAATATCAATATAATAATATCAAATAAACTAACACATCCAAGTGCAAATTCTGAAACTATTAAAAGTGACATTGAGAGAAAAATGAAAAGACATGGAAAACTGTTCATGATATTTTGTTAAGAGGAAAAAATAGAGTGATTTTATTTTGGTATCTCTAGAAAATAAATGATAAATGTCTCAAAATAGTGGTATTCCAGGTAATTTTTCTTTTCTTCCCCCTTTCCCACCTTTCATGCTTGCTAAATTTTTTTCCCATTAGTATTCATGTTTTGAAGAGAGATCACAAGAAGGTGGGTACTTTTGAGATTATAAAATAGTTAGGTCACTTCTACAAGCCTCTTGATTTAACTTTATGGATAGAAATTGCAATGAAGGACCCTAGAAAGTCTTTACAGAGGCAACAAACTGGGGTGTGGCCACATCGAAAACTTGCTCTGCCCTTGTCCTTTGTCCCTGCATAAGCCCCCGGTCTTGAAGTTGATTTACTATTATTTTCTCCTCCTGCTCCTCCTCCTCCTCCTCCTCTTCTTCTTCTTCTGTTTTGTAATTTTCAAATATACAATATACTGTTCTTAACTCTAGTCACATGGTGCACAATAGACTCCTTCAACTCACTCCTCTTTAACTAAAATTTTATATCCTTTGACCAACACTTCCCCAATGCCCCTCACCCACAGCCTCTGCTAACTGCCCTTGTACTCTCTGTTTTGGAGCTAAACTGTTTATACCTCACTTGTTAATCAGATCATGGAGTACAGTATTTTTCCAAAATTTTAGCTAAATACAAGAATATGCATTCCTGTACTGTTTATGATGTTGTCAGTATTGTCATTTTGAACTTGACTGTTTATACCTCGCGTGTCAATCAGATCATGGGGTACAGTATTTGTCACTCTGTGCCCTGCTTATGTCACTTTCCATAACGCCCTCCAGGTTCATCCACCATAGCACAATGACAGGGCTTCCTTCTTTTCAAAGACTAGAAAGTGTTGGCATTGTGAATATAGACCACATCTTCTTCATCCACTCATCTGTGGACCGACACAGGTTGACTCTGTATCTTGGCCGTTGTGAAAATGCTGATTTATGCTTGGTAAATGTTCTGCAGCATATGTACATAACAGTTGAAATAAACATAAAATAATTGTCCCTACATTGACTGCTCCATAGGCTGTGATCTTGGTACAGTCAGAACCACTTGGAGAGGGTCCAGGCTTGAAGAAGTGATCTCTGTTTCTTGGCCTTAGACCTCTATCTTTTACTGTCATCCTAGAGTTTTGCAAGAGGGGAGAGAAACCAGCAGTGTTGCTTTTCAACCAATATGCATCTACATGGCCATACTAGTTGTAATAGCATGAAAATGCCCCATTGTAATGCACTGATTATCCTCTGCCTCCCCCAACACCGCCTGGCTGTTCTGCCTCACTTTAACAGGCAGAACAGCTACAGAAGGAGAGCTGTGGGGCCACGAGAAATGTCTCAACGCCCTCCTGGAAACAGAAATTCCTTCCACACCCAGATGCTGAGGCCCTTCTCCTGCACTCAAAACGGAGCAGTCAGAGCAGGGGAAGGGAAGGGTTCAAAGCCTCCTACCTGTCTTCCTCGCTGTCCAGCTGGACCCACTGGTCCTGGGTCTCCAGGGATTCCAGGTTCTCCCTAGTGGGTGAGACAAAAAGAATTTGAGGTCTGCAAAAATCAAACTCAGCTCCCAACACAAGACATTCTGTCCTTTGGATAAGGCAATTGGAGGTTCTCCATGGGGTCAGCAAGAGGGTGGGGTGGAGGACATAAAACAATGGTTCCCCCACAGGTGAGCAGATAACATGGAGCACAGGCCAGCACTATGCTCAAGCAAGGCTTTCCCTGCATTGAAAATGAGTGGAGGAGAAAGGAGAGGGGAAATGCACCCTGAAGACGTTGTTGCATTGGTTGATGTATTTGCCCATCCAACAGTTATTCTTGTGCTAGAGAATAAACTATTGATGTGATAGATGCAGTCTTGCCCTTACCAAACACAGCTTGTTGGGAAGAGAAACAACTAGACAGACAATTATGATAAAGCCCAGAGGACTATGAGAGCAAAGGGAAGGAGAGCCTCAATCAGACTTGGTGGGCCTGGGCAGATGCCTACAGGAGAGAGGCAGCAGGGACTGAACCTTGAAAGACGCATGCATGGTGTGAGCTGGAGAAGGAAGCAGAGAGGGGCAAGAGAGACAGCCAGGTAGCGGGGAGGCCCTGGAGAGAGGCTGGGGTAGGCACAGCCAACAGCCTGGCAAGCTCTCCCCAGCTTTATAGTGGTATCACTAACCACAGAATGATAGAGGTTTAAGATGTACAGTGTGATGATTTGATACATGTATATACAAAAATTAGTGAAAATGGAATTAACAGTTTATTTTAGTGCAAACAAATTGAATCCACATGTAGTTTTCTCATAATATGCATTTTCATGAACGTTTTGAAGACCCCTTGTGTACATGGATTTCGAAATTGTTTTGCACCAAAATAACCTGATCTAAAGATATTTCCATAAATTTTTTTGAAGTGGCCTCATATTGTAAAATGATTACCACTATCAAGTTAGTTAACATATCTGTGTTCTCAACTCATTTCTGCTTCTTTTTGGATTTTTTGCTTTACAGTAAGAACAATAAAGATCTACGCTATTAGCAAAATTCCAAGGATACAATACAGAGTACCGTTAACTACAGCCACCGTGCTGTCCATTAGCTCCTCAGAACTCACTGATTTCCTAACTACCTTAGCATTTCAAGATTTCCCAGAGCCTGACGACATAATTTGCTGGGCTCAGTGTGAATGAAAACTCAGGTCCCTTGCTCAAAAATTAGGCTCCCAGGCTGGCAGCAGAGCAACAGCAAAACAAGCAGGAGGCTTCTCAGCTAGACCCCTGGTGCCTGCACTGGTCCACTGGTCCCAGGTCCCGAGGCAGGGAGCCGCTGAGAGGTTTTAAGCCGGGGAACCAGGTTCTGATTAAATCAGCCTTGTGCTTTCTGATAATCTCCATCCAAAGAGGCCTGTCAGTGTTTCAGAACTGCATGCTCAAACAGATCTGAGTTCGGATGCCTCCCACCTGTGCCCAACACAGCCCCCAGGTACACTCCTCTCCTGTATTCGGCAGCTTCCGGGGTGAAGGAGCTTTTCAGAGTTGTTTCATGAAGGGGGAGATCACGTGTCTAATGAGAGCAGGTGGCTTCACAGTGAGACTGGCCATTCAAAGTTCTTTGCTCAATGGAGAGAAAATAACATAATGGGGTACTTGAAAAAGCTCATGGAAATGCAAGTCATGAAAAAAAACGCAAATGGCTTTCAAAAGCATTTTTCACCAAAATATTTCTCTTTCAATTCCTTTTTCCCATGACCTCTTTGAAGGACCCTCATATTAACAGAATGTCATCGACTTGTCCGTGGCGGTTAGATTCAGTCACGTGAGGAATTAACATGAAAATCAGGGAGACTATGGAAGCAATTTTGCTCTCAGTATTTGAAACCCATAAGAAATGCAGTATTTACTTTCTTCCCCAAAAGTCCAGGTCGCCCCGTGCTCCCTTTGGCTCCAGCCAGCCCAGGGGAACCCTGAAAGGAAACGGGAGAGGCAGGAGTCAGCACCACAGCAATTCTTAGACAACCCACTAGAAATGTTTATCTTTTATTCATGTCCGTCATTTCCAACAACAGCTTGATGCCTCCTTAACAAAAGACCCAGTGCCCCCTGGACAGAGTGCCTAGATAGAGCTCACATCTCAGCCTCAGGCCAAGTCACAGGGATGTCCCTAATCCCCCCAGGAACTTAGGGGACGTGACAGCCCTGGCACATGTTGTTTCCAGACATGGAGAATTTACCATCGGGCAATGATTTCGTTAGCTTTTGCCATCATCGCTCTGCATTGAACCGTGAGCACAAATGTGAGAGCATGTGGAGTCTGCTGTGGCTTCCCAGTCTGACAGAGGGCAGAGGTGTTTCACACACATGCAAAGGAGGTGCCTAGCAAATGTAGGCGTCTCTCGCCTTCTGAGTACTTGTCTGAGCAGAAGAATCTAACAGACTCAGAAAATGCTCCATAGCAATCCCTCACCATCCAAACTCTACCACTCAGCAAACAAATAGATTCAGAAATCAAGAGCTAAATTTAAGAGCAAAGGATCTTTGTGTGATGAGCTGCAAATACCTACAGCCAACACAGATCAAAGTACATGGCTACATATATATTTTATTTTATTTTATTACAATTTATTTTATTTCTTTGAAAGGCAGAGCAACAGGTGTGGGTGGGGGAAAGACCACTCTCTGGTTCGCTCCCTAAATGTCTGCAACCAGGGCTGGGCCAGGCCAAAGCCAGGAGACAGGAACACCATTTGGGTCTCCGACGTCAGGGGCAGGGCACCAAGCACCTGGGTCACCATCCAGTACCTTCCCAGGAGCATTAGCAGGGAGCAGGTAGGAAATGGAGCAGCCAGGACTTGAACTAGTTCTCTGATATGGCTTAAACCTCTGTGCCACAATACTGGCCCTCCAGATAATTTTTAAAAACTGGAAAAATCAGAGTGATGCAGCAGGTTTGTGAAGAAATGTTGTGACTCAGCAGTATCGGTCCTGTACCAAACGCTTCCTGTGGGTTGATGGAGCGGGTCTGTGTTTTCAGAGAAAAGGCTCAGGGAGGGAAAAGTAGGAATACTTCAGTTACATGTGAGAAATCTGAGCTGCCCTAAAAATCTGCTTCCGAATAACTCAGAAAGGAGATGTCCCAGATGTAGACGACATGAACTAAACTATTGTAGGGATGCTTTGCGTACGAGGAAATGGAAGATGCGGAGCCACTGACCCGAACGCCCCTGAGTCGCTCACCTGTGGTCCTTTGTGCCCCTGGCTTCCTTTTTCTCCTTCCGCTCCAGGATTTCCACTGACCCCCTTTGGTGGAAACAAGAGACAGAAGGCAGTGGCATTCAAGACAATGGACTTCCTTGGTCTGTGATTCCGAAGCACTCCCATAAGAAAAGCAACCATCCAACCCCTCCAGCCACCCCGAACTCTGCTGCGTATGAGCGCAGATTAGGGCAGTCACTGGGGATTCAGCCAGCCTCAGGCCTTACTAAGGAATTCTCTGGGTGCATGTAAGACCCACATCCCTCTCCTTCTGGGAGAAATAAAAATAGACCAGAAGGGAAAGGAAAGCCCACAGAGAAAGGAAGTCAGCACACGAGAGCCAAGAATTCCTCTGGCTGCCCGGGCCAAGGTGGTTAGCAATGTGTAAAATGGACAGCAAAAGGTTTCAAGTCAGCCCAGAATGACATGTTAGCCTGAGGCCCCTACTGGAGGAATCAAAGGAGATTTTTTTCTGCCCTATCTGCCATCAAATGTATGGTTCTCTCATCTAGAAGAAATAACTTTTTAGTATTGTCCAGTATTGTCACTTAATGATGAAAGCACCAGCTACAAAAGGGCCCCAGGCTACCCAGGCACCACTGGGTGAGGCTTGTGTCACTGGGTCAGGATCTAAGGGACCCTGGAGTATTCGGGTAACTGGAACTTCTACCTTCCCCCTAAAACTATGGGAGTGGAGCCAGCTGGTCCTATGGCTACTCTGTCTGGAGAATTCTGCCAGCCCATAGTTCAGGTAAGGGAAGTCAGAACCACCACGGAGATCCCAAATTCTAGTCTAGGATTCATAATCTGGAACTTTCTAGAAGGGAAAGGAACTCTTAGGAATGTCTTAGAATAGGCCCATCTACACAGACCTTCCAGACAAGTCCAGGCTTATAGTGAGCTCCACGAAGTAGCAAAACACTAAATACTCATTTATTACAAAGCCATGTGAGAACGACCAGGTCTTCCTTCTGGTGTGAAAGAGAGTAGGACAGAGATGTCCCAGCTCCTACTCATGAAGGAACCAGGAAAGATGCCAATGGCTCATGTCAGACCCGATCAGTGGCATTCAGAACTCACCTCACCCTCTGTGGAGTTAGCTTGAGGCAAGTCAGATTACAGTTTCTAACTCCTAACGCTCCCTTCTGGGAGTTTGCATGCAGGACCTCAGCTATGTAAAACCAATCTGTTGATCCATATAGGAATTACTAATCACCTAGGAAGCCATTAATCATTATTACCAGAACGCAGACACAATGCCAGATGAGCACAAGACCACGTCTTTCCTCCCCAAAGGCTATTCCTGAGCTGCAAACATCAGAGCAGATTATGGGAGGGGACCAGATTAGAAATGTCTCACCTACTTGTCTATAGAACTATCTACCTTCTTCCCATCAGTACAACTCCATGGTGTTTTCCAATGTTTGTGAAACATTCCAACTCACCTGTGGGCCTTGTAGTCCTTCTGCTCCCTGGATACCTCCTGGTCCAGGAACTCCTGGTTCCCCCTGACAGGCAAGAGTTTTAGGTTTAAGATTTTCTCCAACGGCTTCCTCTGGAGCCTCCCTTTGCAGCACTTACATAGAACTTCCATAGGTACTAATGCGCCTGAGTCATGCCTCACCTCTCCTTGGGCTGGGATTTTACTCTTCCCGACTGAACACAAGCCTGATCCTTATTCTAATCAAGAACGTCCCTCTCTGTGGTGAACCCCCAATGCACGTGAAAAGTAGCCCAGTGCAGAACATTTGAAATATCACAGGAGTCGGAGCAGGTGGCTGTGCTGTAGCTCAGGCCTGTCCTGTTGCTGGCAGCTGAACTGACGGGTGCCTGTGTCTCCCACTAGTCAGTGGGGACCACGTGCAGTCCCGAGCACTTCCCACCATATCCGTGTCAAATGCACCCTGTGCACGCGAGAGAGTCCCTTGGTCCCAAACACCCCAGGGACAGGATGGAAAGGACGCTTACCGGGGCACCTTGCAACCCTCGTCGCCCTTCTCTCCCCTGGAACAGAGAAGGCAAAGTATTAGTGTGTGGATGTCTGGCAGGAGGATTTCTTGAGGCCAACCGGTTGCTCCCACTCTCTGATATGAGTCATGAGCAGCTCATAGAGGTTTCTGGAGGTGCTTTCCATAGACAAGTTTTCCCACTGGGCACCTAATTACAGACTAACATTTGGGGGACAGATAGCAGACCAGTCTCCCAAGTCATTATAGCCCCAGCCATGACAGCCTCTGTTTGGAGAGTCAAGTCAGCCTAAGGAGCCTCATTACCACTCTGGCAAATCCACAGAGCACGGCCAGCTAGGCAGAGGCTGCCACGAGAGCCGGAGCTGCATCACAGCCTTCTCTCTGTGTGTCCTGGGTCCCTGCTTATGTCTTGGGGAGAGTGAGCAAGTTCTAGATACAGTGCTGCACAGGGACCCACTGCAGTTTGCATCCATGGGATTCCACAAGCAGGAAATGAGCAGGGATATGGGGTTCAAATGCAACCAACAGCTTCATCCCAGAGAAGTCAGACTGCTCCCAGAAGCCCAAATCCCTCTCCCTGGCTCTCCAAGGGTGAGCTCAAGCCCCCAGATCAGGTTCCCACCCAGTGGCCCTCTTTGCCACACCCTCTCCTTCCACAGGGTATTCAAGGGGGAAGACCTGTCGGGCCCTGAGCCTGACTTCTTTCTCCTTAACAGCAAGGACAAAATCCACACCCTTCCCCCCTCACCCCTGCCTTCTCTCTCCAGGGGTGGGATGTCCCAACTGGCCATCACTTTGTGTTGTAATAAATAACCACAATCACGTTAGGTGCAAAACAACACTTAAAAATGACATCGGTCATCCACTCCCTCAGGCAGCCGAGGGAGTTCTTTCAGGAGTGCTGTTTCCCTCTATCTGCCCCCTCCTGTACTGTCTCAGGGCAGATTACCTGGCCAGATGTCAGCTCCCACAGGTTGGCTGATGGTTAGGAATTCCTAAGCCTTTGGGGGAGTTACCCATGGTAACTGCCAGGAACTTGCCCCTGGATGTGACTACTTTTTCTCTCGATGTACCAGAGTAGAGTAGAATCAATAACCAGAGGTTGAGGCTACTGTCTCTGTGTCCAATACAAAGCAAGGACAAAACGACATTTATGCTACGTAAGAGACAGCATTGCTCAGCTGTTAAAGTCGTGTCCTTTGAGGTCAGGCAGCCTTAGGCTCAGCTCTGCTCCTCAAGGCCTGAGTGGCAATCAGGACCGGCAGGAGGGCCCAGACTCTGGAGGGAGACGGTCTGAGTTCCAACCCCAGCTCCTGTGAGCTTGGGCAAGCTTGTCTAAGGGTTCCTTGACTTTCTCATCTATAAAATGAATATAGCAAGAGTCTCTGCCTCACAGGTATGTTACGAGGATTCTGCAAATGAATATTTGAAAGTCATCTGATCAGGACCTGGAGCCATGGAGATGCTATGGGGGTATGAAGTCCTTTGTGTGGGGCAGGAAAAACACCAAGGACCTCGGATGTGGTTTTAACCATGGTTCTCAGATGTTGATCCAGGGTTTCCACCACAGCCAGTAGAACAATCAATTTATAGAAGTTAAAATTCCATGAAGCAGGAGGCAACACCTCGTGGTGTTTAGAATTCCTCAGCCACTAAGGGTCTGATGTGGACAAGGCAGGGAGAGAAGGACAATGAGCTGATGACTCCAACACCCGAGCCATGGGCACAGCCCAAATCCCACCATCCATGCCAATTCAACCTGACTGCGACTCTCACTCCTCATCACCCAGCTAAGCCTCACTTTCCCTTATGCTCTGGTGGCCATGATACTTTCCTGGAGACCACCACATGCGCTGCAGCCATGCCCTAGATCCTATCTCCTTTGGGTCTTCAATCAGGCCTCACCCAAAGCCCCACCCCTCACAGAGAATCCTGTCCTTCCTTGGAAAGATGCGAGGAAGAGTAGAGAAGCTTGATGATGCTTATTCTGTCAATGTTACCTTGGTTAATTCAGGAGAAATGAAGTTACAGAGGAGATGAGCAGGGATGTGCAGAAGATGAGGAGGGAAGCTCAGAGCCTTGTGTTCTTAGAGAGACAGGGTTGTCCAAGGATTAATTCCCTACCCATCCCTGGCCCCTCCTTCTAGAAAGTTCCTGGCTGATGTGTCAGTCACAAAGTTATTTCAAACTGAAAGTATTTCCTCTTAAGCCAATTTACGTCTGAAATTTATAGCACGTAGCTTATCTTGCTGCTGTATATCTTCCTCTCTATTACACTTTAATTCTCGGGTATGTAGAAGAAGGCAAAGCCCCAGAAGATTCTACCAGAAGCACTGGGAAGCCGGAGCGCTGGCACTTGCATTCCTGGAGGCTAGGACTCAAGATAAACAAAGACAAGAGGAACCGGAACACATTTCCCCTTCATCTGTCCCAGGATAAAGAGCAATCCGCCAGACTCCTACGTGATGAGAAGATTCCAAGTTAGTCATAAAAAGGAGAGCCAAGAATTTTTAGTCCCCTCCTGAACAAAGCTTAGGGCCAAATCTAAGACTTGTAGATTATTCTCTTTATAGCATCCACAGCGAGTGCGTGGTAGAAGAGTTTCTATCTAACACATGATAAATATCATTGCTGGTACTGCCTCCAGTAGTCAACAAAGGGAAAGGTGATTTCTTGGTTGCTCCTTGGAGAGATGGGGGCAGTCCAATATCCCTGCGTTTGGCTGTGATGGGCTTGATATCATGTGTGATGCTAAAAGTTACCCCGGGAGCTGTAGGTTGCCACTGCATTGGCCCTGATTGCCACTGTTTTGGTCCATTCTGGAAAAATGGACTCATGATTCCTCCTTCCCATTGCAACATGGAAAGAGAGGACTTTTACCCGGTTTGGAGCATTCTACTCAGCTCAAAGACGTCATGCTACGAAGCAGAGCACTTACCGAGTACAAGGCATTAACTCTCTTTAAAGACATTCAAAACCACTGGAAGGGGAAAGGAAACGCTGGCTGCATCATTGTGTCCCAGACCCCTGCGAAACCTCCACAGACATGGGGTGACCTCTGGAGACGTCTGTGGGTGTCACAAGTGCATAGGAGTGGGGTGGTACTACTGAGGCCCTGTGGGCAGAGGCCAGGGTGCTGTCAACATCCTACAGTGCCTAGGGCAGCTCCTCACGACAGAGTTATTTGTACCAAAATGTCAATAGCATCGAGATCAAGAAATCCTGCCAATTCATCAGCCTAGATCAGCTGACTGCACAGCAATAAATAGTCTGAATGCCCCTGTGTGCTCTCCAGGAGATGAGGAGGGGAAATTAACATGCAGGGAAATACTTACCTCACTGCCTCTGGAACTGGGGCTGCCTTGTGTCCCTTTCTGTCCCGTTCTACCCTAGAAATGCAGGAGTTTCACAAAATCATCAGGCAAAAGATTCTGAACACAACACAAAGGACTCGGCATCCAAACTCCAAACACCATGGAACTAGCAGCCTACACAGGTCACACTAAACTCATCTGCATGTAACAGTATGGGCCATACATCCACTAACGAAGAAAGAGATGCAGCAGCATGCATTGCTGTGTGTTTTCCTAAAGAAAGTCATTTGCCGGAAAACTTAATCATTTCACCCATAAAGTAAGCGAGCCTTACTTTAACAGGACTCTTTTAAATACAAAGGTATGTCTGTTCAGTTACAGAAGGGTCATATATTTTACTGAATTTACATAGCTCAACAATGGGATTAATCAACTCCTGTATGTAAAATAGATCAATTACTTGGCTTCCTTGTTCTCCTTTGGAGCCCTTTTGTCCTTTGATGTTGCTGGCTTGTCCTGGATTACCCTAGAAGAAGATTTTTAAAGCATTTTAGAACCCAGAAATACCAGCTTTTCTTGTAAAAAAGAAAAAAAAAAGATATGATGCTCAGCACGAAGCTAATTTGGGTTAAGGAATGAGAGATCTGAGAAAATCCCCCACATTTGAAACTCATGAGATTTTTTTTAATGAAAGCAGTAAATTGCAATCCTAAATTTGCAGAAGACTTCATGAATCCCAAAGTTTAAAGATATGGTGATAAACAATGCACCATGAGTGTTTGCTCCATGCTGATTTCCCCTAAAATGACAACCTCACTGATGCTCTGGTCCAAATATTCTTAGACACTCCCTCGAAGATGTAACACCATTCCCAAGTTACCAAGTCTGCAAACAGGGACCCTGTAGATCTGCTAGAATGGAATTCTAATACAGAAAACTATGGACATTTCCCCCTCAATAAACCTTGAAAGTGTCAATGTGCTATAAGCATTCATAAGATGGAACTTTAGTTCCCAGTTCTGAATTTGTAATCCTATCAGGCCAGATGAGACAGAGTTTTCCCAAAGAAGCCTCCATCAACACCCACCACCCCCACACCTGAGACAAGCAGCAGATGCAAGGGGACAGGGGATAGGCACTGTGGAACAGGTGTGAAGCTCAGAGCCAACTTACAGGAGCCCCTGGGAAACCCTTTTCTCCATATGCCCCAGGGGGACCTCTGGAACCTGGGCTGCCCTGAAAAAAAAAACAAAAAAATTAAATGAGCTTGAGTGAGTTGGTCGGAGGCCTTCATGACACCATGAAGTGTCAAGTGCAGTTGCAGTGGGGGTAGGGCAGGGGGCAGAAATCCATCAGCCAAAATGCTGCGTACTCTTTCTCTCTTGACCAGGAGCCCTTGGATTTCTTAAGCAGCTCTAAATGTGCTTTCAAGTGTGTGGTCTCAGTTATCAGTAGCAAGGGGCTGAGAAGCTGGAAACATGTCCATGGTCTAGCAGTGCACTGCCCAATAGGACTTTGTGTCGTAAGGAAAATGACCTCTACCCATGCTGTCCAAGACGACAGCCGCTGACCACACAGGAGCACTTGAAAGGGGGCTACTGCAACTGATGAGCAAACTTTTTTATTTTAACTGATTCAGATCTAAATTGCCACAGCCACACGGTGGCTAGTGGCTGCTGCATTGCATGCCCTGGCCAGTCTAGCAATTTCTGACGTCTGGAGCTAAATTTCCCATTGGAAATCTCCACAGGGTGGTTCCATTGTCACCTCACACCTGACTGTCTACAATTAAACGTGCTCAAGCCAAGATCGTGTTGGGCACATTGACTGACTCTGCTTTTCCTGCTCTTCTGGTCAGCTGGGTTTCATGTTGCTGAGCCAGGACTGGGGCAAGGCACGTACTCTGTGGAATCCTGACCCTGGGTGTCTCCTTTGCACCCCAGGGGCCAGCCTGCCCCCGCATGGCCCTACGTCTCTCTGGTCTGTTCTCACTTCTCACTGCTGTTTTCTTATCTGAAGACTTCACCACTTCTCACCTCCAAGGAGGACAACTCACCTCCCATCCTGGCCTCCAACACCGCCCCCACACACCCAAACGAGTGAGGTTTCTAAACTGTGAATTGAATGGTGATCCTGCTGCTTACAATCTTTCCTCCTGCAGGTCCCCCCTTGCCTGGTGGCTAAAAGGCAGCTCCTCCACATGGCTCCCCAGTGCCACCCGATCACTTCCTGCCACCTCCTGTCCCTCCCCTCCCACCTGTGTCTAGTGCGCCTGCCAGGCAGAACTGGCAGTGTCACCAATGGTTGCTCTTCCCTCCATCTGCAACTCCTTTCTCCACATCTCTGCCCCACCAATGCCTATTCATCCACAGCTCAAGGATCATCTCCTCCAGGAATATTTCCTGGACACTCCCCACCACACACACAAGCCCATCCCCACCCCTCTGCCTGGCAGGAGGCCATGTCTGGATTCCCACCTAGATACCTACAATGTGGCCTCAATCACATTCTGTGTAACTGCATTCTACTGATACAGCTGTGGCCCCCACCCCGGTGGGGGGCGGATCCTTGAGGACAGGGGCTGTGTGGTCACCTCTGATTGGCAGCACAGAACTCAATGCCTGCACAAGGCTCAACCACACCTGATACATGAATGGACCAGAACATACAGGTAGAGCTGCCTAGACTCAAGCAGGTGACTATTAATTGGCATTAAAATCATTTTAAAGAAAAATATATTTCAGTGTGATTTATAACACCAAGGCCACCCAAATGAATTTCTCTCTTCCTATTGTCTTTTTTTTTTTTTTTTCCTCTCTGACAGATAAAACACTCATTTTCAGACTCTGACAAATGTGCCCAAGTAACAGCATTGCATGCTGGAAATTTTTCCAGCTGTCAACTCCTGAACACCACAGGTCAGCCCCTCGCCCGCGGCGGCAGGGCGGCCTCTGGTTTGTGGTGAGAGGCCTTTACCACATGCTGATGTCAGTGGTCCCTTTTGTCAGGGACACGTGACAATCAAGATTGTCTCCATCACCAGTCTCTGCTTCTTGGATGTACTGGAAAAGTTACCTGAGAGCCTGGATCACCTTTCTCTCCTTTTTGTCCAGAAAGTCCACGCATACCCTACAAGAGGACGAGGAAAATAAGATTCCCTTTAAAACCCATGCACACCCACAGGAGCTGCAGGGTGCCTCTGCGGTGCTCTTACCTCCTCCCCGTCCAGGCCGTCAAGCCCATGGTCACCTTGTTCTCCCTGAGGGACGGCAGGAGACAGCAGTCAGAGAAGGGGGCCTCCACCTCGCACTTCCCGGGAAACCAATCCCACCAAGAAACCAACTTGACCGGGGAGAAACAACTGTACCTTTTGTCCAGAGAATCCTTTGGCTCCCTAAAAAAGAGAAAACGTCTCTCACAGGGGTGTCAGAGCCACAGTGTGTGTGGGCAGGCTGTGGTGTGGGTAGCAGGCAGGGGCCGGGCCCCAAGCAAACGAGTGTGTATTTCTCTTTTTTTTCTTAATCTTTATTTATTTATTTGAAAGGCAGAGTTACATAGAGAGAGGAGAGGGGGGGAGAGGGGGAGGGAGAAAGAGGGAGAGAGAGGGAGAGAGAGGGAGAGAGAGAGAGAGAGAGAGAGAGAGAGAGAGGTCTTCCATCTGCTGGTTCACTCCCCAATTGGCCACAATGGCCAGAGCTGCACCGATCCAAAACCAGGAGCCAGGAGCTTCCTCCAGGTCTCCCACATGGGTGCAGGGACCCAAGGACTGGGGCCATCTTCTACTGCTTTCCCAGGCCACAGCAGAGAGCTGGATCAGAAGCGGAGCAGCCAGAACTTGAACTGGTGCCCATACGGGATGCCGGCACTGCAGGCAGCAGCTTTACCCACTATGCCACAGTGCTGGCCCCGAGTGTGTATTTCTGATACCCTGGCCACCTCACATCCACAAAGAAGTTACAGAGGGAATTTAACGGCTGCTCAAAGACTCCTTAAGATGATTAAGAAGCAGGATCAACCGCAGACAAGAAACTAGTGGAAGGAAAGGGAGAAAGAGACAGAGAGATAGGAGATGCCCAGGGAAATAGGATGGGGGAGGGGTGGAAGAGAGAGGGACGAGGGGTCCAGGCTCTGAAGCCAACATTGCCTAGCAGATCTCACCTTCTGTCCGCGTTCCCCTACACACCCTGCAATCCCTTGGTCTCCTGGGGGTCCAGTCTCCCCTCGTGTTCCCTAAGGAAAGAACAGAAGCAGGTTTCCAAAGTTCTCCTTGCCGGAAGCCGCTGGCAGTTTGCTTTCAGAGAGTTAAGCTAAGCCTGATTTCTCCAAGCCCACTCTTCCTGCAGCCCCATGCATTTAAATCTATACTCATGTATCTTCTCTGTCAACCTTCAGGGCTTCCTTGCAGATCCAAAGCCACAGAGAGCTGCGGGATGAACTCGGCCACTGCACCCTCTCATCTGACAGTGCAGCCGAGGTTCAGAGGTGGCCTCGCCTTCTAGCCACACTGCAGCCACTCTGTAGTCCCCATCCACCCTGACATGTGGCCTGGGGCCCTGGTGCTGTGCTGGGAGAAGTCAGCCTTGCTGACAAGGGGAAGCCAGTGGTAAGGTCTGGGGCTGTGTAGAAACAGTCACTGGGGATGGCACCATTGGGAGAAGAACCCATCCCCCAGGATAAGGATCCTCAGAGTCAGGTCACCCAAGTAGGGAAGGACACTCAAGGTCAACAAAGTGTGCACCTCCCCCCACCTGCTCCAGCCCTGCTTCTCCAAGGAAAGAAACACTGGTGAATGGCTTTATGCCCTTGGAGGCCAGGTCCCCGACTCTGTCACCCTTGCGTCACTTGGGTGGGCTCAGGTCTATGCACACAGCCGGGTGCTCACAATTTGTGCATCACTAAACAATTGCTTAGCCATGAGCTTAATTCTTGCCTTCCTGCTGAGAGAAGAGGGGAGAAGCAGATTTCCTTTTCTTTGATTTGCTGTTATTCTAAGGCTGCCTGGCCCATGGCTTCAGGAAGCTAGGAGAGAGGGGCTGCCATGGCCTGGGCTCTCACTGCCAGGCAGGCGGGCAACACGACCGCCACACTCAGAGCCTGCCTGTGCTGTCTGAGTGGTCTCTGAGATGCTTCTGAGGGTGCAAGGTGAGTGACTGAGAGCATTCCCCTTGGTGCTCACTTTGCAAGCAAGGCCTGCCTTAAGGTCCCAGAGAAATGCATAGATGTTTTTCATGCAAGCAAATGGTGGCCAAGAAGTTAAGTTCCCTGTTTAAGGTCTGATGTCTACACCTAACTTGGCAGTCTGATCCCAGAATCTGTGCTCATTGATGGACCAAGGACATAAGCCTCAGCCACTTTAGGTTCTTGTTCCCCTTGCCTTCTTTCAAGGGGCCAGTTCTGTCTCACAGCCTGTATAGTCTCCCACCCCACCCCCTGCATTCTTCCCCAGGTTGGGAAGCCAGGTGGCCAAACTTGAAGAACCAGAATGGAGAAGCTCACCTCTACTTACTGCCCCCCACCCCTGTCCCTAGCCCACTAAGATAAAAAAAGGCCCAGCGTGCTGGGGTCTGGCCTCTGCCACGAGTTTGGCCTGTGAGCATGATGGCAGTTGGTCGACTTCTCTGGCTTTATTTTCTCTGAATAAGTTCGGTCTGGCTGTGCGTTTGTATTCTGTCTCCTCTCTGTTCTGTGCCTCTTTTCATAACATGTTTGTGACCCGTGTGAGGAGGCACCAGTCTGTGCCTCTTTTCCAAACACTCATTATAACTTGTTGACCAGAGCAGCAGGTGGCCTTGAGTCTAAGGGATTACAGGTCCAGCGTAGACACTTCCTGAATTTTTCCCATCCCAAATGGAGCTGATCGAGTTTCGGTTTCTCCAAGTCTATTCTCATCATTTGATTGCTGAACCAAAAGGGTTCTGGGTTTAGGGTCAAGCACTGATCTCCCCCGTCACTGGGGATTGCATTGAGCCACAAAGCCATGCCCAGGGGACACCTTGCCCTCTTCCCTCTCCGTGGAGGGCTGTGTGCTACAGCTCTGGCCCATGGCCATGGTCTACCATGCAGACCCCTAGCAGACAACCTGTTGCACCTGCTTGTGGACTGAAATGAGGAAGCCCAGCTCCCTGCCAGTCCACATGAGTGTGAGCCTAATCCCACGTCCCCTGACCCCTAATGTAGACTTAGCAGGTGCTTCATGGTCTAGACTGAGAAAAAAGGAAAGCAAGCTTTTCCAACAGATTCAATAAATAAGCAAATAAACAAAACCTCATTTGAATGAAAATGGAGCAGTCATGGGGGAGGGGTCATAGGCACTTACTGGGTCTCCATCCTCACCCTGGTGGCCTCTGCTGCCCTTCAGGCCTGGAGAGCCCTGGGGGGAAAGAGAGGAAGGAACTTCAGCATGGCCCATCACTCACACTTGAGTCACAGGCGTTCAGCAGTTGGTGCAGACGGGCAGACTCTGACAACATCTGGAGCAGGCGCCTGTCCCGCGCTCCTTGCTGGAGGCCTCTGTAGCAGGCGGCCCTCACGGTGCCTGTGAGACCTGCCCCACACCAGGCTGCTTCTGCAGCTGACGGAGTTGTCGGGGAGACAGCTGTGGCCACCGCATCTCCTTTAGCAGGTTAACCGCTGGCATTTCCAGAAGGAGCGCTTTATTTTCTGTTGCGTTTCTGAGAGCCCAGGCAAGAATGAGCATGTCCAGGAACGAGAGGTTGCATGTGTTTCAATGGCAGACCTCTCTCCTCTCTCCCTTGCTACAGTGGTTTAGTTGCTTCGTGCATTGATAGCGGCAAAGGTTTCACCGGCGTTTGCTTTCCCCGCTCTCTAAGCTGCCTGCTCAGTACAGCCGCGAGGCTGAGCTCTGGAATGTAACTCTCATACCAACTGGAACAAGGCAAGGAGAGAGGAGACCACAGTAAAGGAAAATCACAACTCCGTAAAAAGTCCAATACAATTTTTCCTCCCACAGGACAGATGACGTAGAACTCGTGAGCAAAAGTATTATAGTTGATCTTAAAAAGCAAACTCCCTTTTATTGTGATATCTAAAACCCATTTGAAAAAGTACATAAAAATGAATAGACTGTGAAGGTAAAGCTTATCACCGTAAGGTGAACCTTATCCAAGAA
Source organism: Oryctolagus cuniculus (assembly GCF_964237555.1). NCBI lineage: Eukaryota > Metazoa > Chordata > Mammalia > Lagomorpha > Leporidae > Oryctolagus > Oryctolagus cuniculus. The sequence goes on from NC_091435.1 coordinate 150,579,220, forward strand.
TTTTATAATTACAGGCATCATAGGTAAAGTTTATGAGCCAAGAGGACAGCGACTGGTCCCAGGCACAGTCTACCCTGCCCCAGCCACCCTCCTCCTGCCCTGGGAGTGCACTCCTGATGTCCACGACTATATCGCTGCACCTTTTAAAAATACCTTGCCCTTGGGGTTGGTGCTGTGGCGTAGCAGGTAAAGCTGCCGCCTGCAGTGCTGGCATCCCATATGGATGCTGGTTTGAGTCCTGGCTGCTCCACTTCCTATCCAGATCTCTGCTATGGCCTGGGAAAGCAGTAGAAGATGGCCCAAATGCTTGGGCCCCTGCATCCATGTGTGAGACCTGGAGGAAGCTCCTGGCTCCTGGCTTCGGATCAGCGCAGCTCCAGCTATTGTGGCTGATTGGGGAGTGAACCAGCGGATGGAAAACTTTTCTCTCTCTCTCTCTTTCTCTCTCTCTTCCTCTTTGCCTCTCCTTCTCTCTGTGTCTAACTCTGACTTTCAAGTAAAATAAATAAATCTTTAAAAAAAACCTTGCCCTTAAATATTCATCCCTAGACACCATGGGTTAGTTCAACCTGTTTTCAAACATTCTCGAAATGAAATCATACCCTAAGTATTCTGTTTTGCTTTTTTATTAAATGCACAATGTGTTAATAGGGTTTATTCATGTTGTGTATGTGTCACTGTGGTTCTTTTGCATCAGCACAGAGAATGCCATTGAAAATACCAGGGTATTTTCTCTGAAGGGAGGAGAGAACTTCCACTTTGACTACGACCTTGTCTAAATATGATCAGAGTCGGTGAACTCAAACGGCTTCCATAGCCTTGGCAACTCATGACAAGAGCCTAGGGTGATTACTGATGCCATAAACAAGAGTGTCAATTTGTTAAGTCAACAACAGGAGTCACTGTGCACTTACTCCTCATGTAGGATCTCTGTCCTTAATGTGCTGTACGTTGTGATTTAATGCTATAACTAGTACTCAAACAGTATTTTTCACTCTGTGTTTCTTTGTGGGTGCAAACTGTTGAAACCTTTACCTAATATATGCTAAACTGATTTTCTGTATATAAAGAGAATTGAAAATGAATCTTGATGTGAATGGAAGGGGAGAGGGAGCGGGAAAGGGGAGGGTTGCGGGTGGGAGGGAAGTTATGGGGGGGGAGCCATTGTAATCCATAAGCTGTACTTTGGAAATTTATATTCATTAAATAAAAGTTAAAAAAAAGAAAATACCAAGATATATCATCCATCCTATGGTTGAATAATAGCTCTTTCACAATTTGTTTTTTCCACAATGCTACTTACTACTGAGGAACTCTCTCCATTATTTTTAACAGCTTTCAAGCTGTCCAAGGCAGCTACAAGAGTGTAAATTGCAAAACCAAGGTGCAACATCACCAAAATATATCTTCTTTTTTTTCCATTTACTTTGAAAGGTAGAAAGAAAGCAAGAGACAGACACAGAGAGAAAGAGACAGACAGAACTCCTATCTGCTGGTTCACCTCTAAATGCCCTCAACAGCTGGGGCGGGGCCACCACCCTAGTCTCTCACTTGGGTGATGGGAATCCAAGTACTTGGTATTTCATCTGCTGCCCCCAAGAATACACATTAGCAGGAAGCTGCATTGGAAGTGGAGGGGTTAGGACTCAAACCAGGCATTCCAAAATGGCATGTGGGCATCCCAAGAACATCTTAACTACTGTGCCAAATGCAAACCCATTTTAAAAATTCCCATTAGTTGTGTCACAAGTAAACCCTTCTGGATTGGCTCCTACACCTTAAATGTACACAAAATACCCAAAATAACTACATTACTATGGAGCGATTGTCGCCAACTCAGACACTGGGTCTCAGTCACAGCCATACCAAATCAAAGCATGTTAGACAAAAGGGTATCACAATGCAATGGCACCTTCAAGGCTTGTCTTCCTCGGGTCCCCTGAGGTCCTGGAACCCCTGGACATTTGCAAAATGTACAGCAGCAAGTCCTCTCTGCAATGTTGCCCTGCAAAAAGACAAAGTTGAGTGAGCAACAATTGTCAGCAAATTTATTGTGTAAGAATCACGTTCATACAAATGATAATCTATCACCTACAAACCGTCTTCTCCCGCCAGGGGAGGCGATGACAAGGAGAGGGGGCTTTTGGCCTTAACACTGCAGAGAGGACACTAAGCTAGCACCTCTGTTGGCAACGTCTCCTTCCCAAAGGAAATGACCTCTAGCTACAGAAAGGGCGCCCAGCACATACATGGCCAGACCAGGCTGGCCTACCACATGTTGGTTGCTACCGGACAGTCTCCTGTTTTGTGGAATTTCTGTATCATAAATGGTTGGAATTTTCTATCTGATTAGGGGTTGGCTTGTTTTAAGTTTCTTATACATTCATTTGGTGGAGTAATAAAGAAAGAAAAGACAAAATAGGATATTCTGGTCTTTGAGACCTTCTCATATTCTGAAAACCAGGAGTTCACTGACTGGGGCAAACAAAGGCAGCCTTTAGAAACTCTTGTCAGGACTCCAGATTAACTCCCACAGCATTTTGGATGACTGGCTTTTTTGGTTCAGCAACTCACCAGGTACTGGGACAGCATTTTGCCCACTTCCATCATCCCCAAGGTCAGAGGAGTCCTGTAATGAAATCCCTTTCCAAACTCAAAGCTGGAAAACTCGTCATGAACAGTGGTGTTAATGGACACCACAAGCAGAGCATCAAGTCCTGTTCAGTGCACACAGCAGAGAGAAAACCAAAGGGTCAGGCACGCAAAAGACAGAAGGAGTTATGTTCCTACCCCATGAACAGCATTCATACCACCAGAATTTGGAATAAAGCAGTGCTCTCAACATCGGGAGAACCCAACCTCAGATTTGCCTCTTCTATGTTCCAGTCTCAGCTGCATTCCTGACTACACCTGTTCACCCATCCCTTCATTCAGTTATCTATTCATTCTCCAGTTTGTCTATCCCATCCAACCTTTCATTAGACAAATATGTGCTTAATGGGGGCCTATTATGTTCTAATCATTGTGCCACTGATACAAGACGAAAGGGTCAGACACACTCCTTCTCTTCATAGGGTTCATGGTCAAATGGCACAGATGGAGGAAAAAAGTGGCACATGCCTATAGCTAGAGTGTTTGAGTAAGACAGAGACTTGCCCAGCCTATTGCAAGCTCCGCATTGCACATTGGCAACACAATACCTGCTTCTCTGAGCCTGTCTGCTTGGTTCTCCAGCACTGTGATGCTGTCACCCTGGAGACCATCAGAAAAGATGAGCAGCACCTGCAGGGAGAGGGAAGCAGTGATGAGACCACTGGACACACAGCTGGGGAAGGAGGTTCAAATGGGAGAGTGTGCGAGGGGACACAGAACACGGCACAGATACCTGTCCCCGGGAAGCAGATTTATCCTCAAATGTGTCCCACAGCGACTCCAAGAACTGGGCATTCAGATGAGTCGGGCCTCTGACGGCGACGTGCAGCAAGCTGTCAAACACTGCTGGCCGGTAGATTTGGAACTTGGCAGGGAATTCTCCTTCACTGTTCACCTTAAAGGCCACGCTTACCTGCGTCTCTGCACCGGCACCACAGCTCACCCCCTTGATGGAGGTGATGTCCTCTAAGATGCCTGGGAGCTGCGACTCCAGCCGGGGGTGGCCCTGGAACAAGGGCTGCCCCTGCAGGTGAGTGGAGATGTCGAATCCAACCACTACGTCCACAAAGCAATCTGGAGACCAAGGGAAATGAGGTCGGATTCGTGAGCAAACAGGAGTAAGGAAGGGCAGACAGGGCAGGGAAAAGAGAGCTCTTGTGCCACACTTCCTGGTACCTAGAGCTTGTAAGAAGGGAGATGCTGGGCCAGTGCTGTCGCATGGCAGGTAAAGCCACCACCTGCAGTACTGGCATCCTATATGGGCACTGGCTGCAGACCTGGCTGCTCCATTTCTAATTCATCACCCTGCTAATGTGCCCAGGAAAGCAGCCAAAGGTGGCCCAAGTGCTTGGGCCCCTGTACCCCTGCAGGAGAGCCAGAAGAAACTGTTGGCTCCTGGCTTTAGCCTGGTTCAGCCCTGGCCATTGCAAGCCAATTAGAGAGTGAACCAGCACATGGAAGATACTTCTCTCTCTCTCTCTCTGTCTCTATCTCTGTCTTTCAAATAAATAAATAAATCTTTAAAAAATGAATATGTTGACTGCTCTCCCAACAGCATATTTTAGGTATGACAGGTTCCAACAGCTATTTGAAGGTTAAACCACAGAACAGTCTCTCAGTGGTTCTTTGTGTTTCCAAGTACACATGTGTACAGTTTTCTTCTTTGAATGCTGACATGTTCAGATTCATATCATTGTTACAACCTGAAGATTGGGGCTGTCTTTAGAGATTATTTAATTTCCAGAGCTCACGAATGGCAACGGCTGCAAAGGCTCAGGGGGTGATGCAGATGGGTCAAGTGGCAGGCACTGAGGAAGTGAACTGTGGCACAGACACTCATCCTGGGACCTGTTGACTGATCAGTTCCCACCAGGAGTGGCCACATGGAACATGGGACCCAGTACTGTCAGATCTTCTGCCATTTCAAAGAGGAGCCTGAAATCTGGATTTTTAAGATGTAAAATCTTCAGTTTTTTTAAATGTAAACTTTGTCAACTAATTGAGCAGGCAGTCAACACTGGCTAGGACAAGTTGCACGTGCAGCTATTCACCTTGACCCCAGGCAGGTGCGCATTTTGCAGACAAGGAAACAGTGATGCATGCTGCTGTCACTGCTGAGCCAGGTTTAGAACTCTGGCTTTCTGCCTCCAGGCCCAAGACTCTTCCCACCTCCACTGCTGCACCCTAACAGGACAGTAAGAGACCTGCAAAGTGTGCAAAGACTAACAGAGTTTGTGACGGAAGTGGCTTCAACCACAGCAACTCTGGAAGCAGAAGCACTTGGGATTTTCTGCACGTCACCATCCACTGTTGCTTCCTGACATGCCACCCCCACCCTCCAAACGTCCAGCCACAGAGGGACAGCTATGCCCACTTGGCATTGACCGATGAAGTCCCACACGATGGATAAGGTCATCTCCACACACCCTGCCTGCCTGACTCTGCCATATCACCACTCACCTCTGGATTAAATAAATCCAAGTCTCTACTATGTCATGATAATGTGATGGTCATCATTCAAAGAAGAAAATATATACTCCTCCTCCCCCCCCCCACCCTAACACACACAAAAACAGAAAGGGCCTTCCAAGACAGCTTAGCAAAGTTCAAATACTGAAACTTCCAGCCAACACAGATTTCTTCTTCTTACTTCCTAAAGGATGCACAGCACTGTCCCAGAAGTAGAAAACAGAAATAGGTTGCTAAGGGTCAGGTGCTACATGGGGCATGATGCTTAGGTTGCACTGAGGGGACAGGACTCATCAGAGGACACAGCCCAGGGTCTCTTAGCCTCGGCACATCTCTCCTCATCTCTGTGAGATGCCAAGCGATCCCACAACTTCTGGGAAGAAGAAGAGAGGTCTCTTTCCATCAGACACTATTCCAAAGATATAAGAGGTCTTTAAAAAGTTCATGGAAAACATGTATTATGAAAAAACTATGGGATGGATTTCAAAAATTGTTCTGTACAATAATACAATAAACTCACTTTGGAATCCCATTTCCCCATGAACTCTGTGAAGTCCTCCTGTGCATTCTGTTGGAGCTGGCCCACCAGCCCCCCTTGGGTGATGGAGAAATGGGAGGTTGAGGTAAAGAGCACTCACTGGTTTTCCCACAGCTCTGGCAGATTTCACGGACCATTCTTTTTTGCACGTCCACATCCCTGAGTTTATTAAAGTTGTGAAGAGTGAGTATTTTCTCTGGGTTGCCTGTAATGGGCAGAAGCCGCTCCTTATGCACATCTCCTATGCCCAACACCAGGACACAAATTCCAAGGCGCTTCAGGGTTTTCACTGCATCTGCTACATCGTAGCGAGGGTCCCCAGAGATGATGACTACCAAAGTCTGGGGGACGCCAGCGTTTCCTCTCCCACCAGCGCTTGGGTCAAACATGTCGCTCACGTGCTTGAGGGCAAAGTCAACTCGCGGGAGCCCTTTGCTCTTGGCAACAGCCTGGATTTGGGTCTTCCACTGGCTTTCCGTCAGAGAGCTTTCCAACTCAATGATTTCCTGATAGCGGCTCCCAAATTGAGCCATTCCAATCTTCATTTTCCGAGACTGAATGTCAAAATTATCAATTAGGTCTGACAAGAAGGTTGCCATGGTAACGAACTCTGAGTCAGAGACCATATCAGAGCCGTCACAGAGGAAAACCACATCAGCTTCATGAAGATTACAAACTGCAATGGTGAAAAAGAAGGAATGATTTTTCTCCACAAATGGTCCTGAATTTTTCCTGAAATCAAATACTTAAATTGCTTTATTAACTACATAAATTACTCTGAATTAGTAGCAAATTGATAGACGTTAGCCAAAGAGAGAATCAATGGTTAGCCATCAAAAAGAGAAGGGAAATGGCGGAAGGGGAAATGATCAGATTTTCAAATCTTAATTATTTACGGGATTTGTTGGAGAATATATCACACTGAAAACTACTCAGAGAAGGTAGGAAGCTTGCAGCCATTTGGGGAGTGAAACAGCTGGTGGAAGATTCTCTCTCTCTCTCTCTCTCTTTCTGTAACTCTGCCTTTCAAATAAGTGAAATAAATGTTAAAAAAAAAAAAAGAAATAGAATTTAGAAGTCAAGTAACTTTCTCAAGAACATACGCCAGCACTGTGGCATAGCAGGTGAAGCCACCGCCTGCAATGCTAGCATCCCATATGGGTGCTGGTTTGTGTCCTGGCTGCTCCATTTCTGATCCAGCTCTGCTATGGCCTGGGAAAGCAGTAGAAGATGGTCCAAGTCCTTGGGCCCCCGCACCTGTGTAGGAGACCTGGAAGAAGCTCCAGGCTCCTGGCTCCCTGATTGGCTCAGCTCCAGCCATTTGGCCATTTGGGGAGTGAACCAGCGGATGGAAGACTCTGCCTTTGCCTCTGCCTCTCTGTAACTCTTCTTTACAAATCTTTAAAAAAAGAAAAAGAACATACAAGAGTGGGACTCTTTTCCTCTGGATCTCTTGATTCTTTTACCCTAAAATCCAGCACTTCTTACCCTGAATTAAAAAACAAACAAACAAATAAAAAACTAGGAGCTGGAACCGTGGTACCATCTTCCCATATGGGCACTGGTTCAAGTCCTGGCTGCTCTACTCCAATCCAGCTCCCTGCTAACAGCCTGGGAAAGCAGCAGAAGATGGTCCAAGTGCTTGGGCCCATGCACCCACGTGGGAGACCTGGAGAAAGCTCCTGGATTCTGGCTTCAGATCAGCCCAGCTCTGGCCATTGTGGCCTTTTGGGAAGTGAGCTAGCAGGTGGAGGAAATCACTCTCTGTGCCCTTTGCCTGTAACTCTGCCTTTCGAATAAATAAATAAATCTTAAAAATATATATTATATATTAAAACTTCATGGGACAAATGCTGGAGAGTAATAACCAGAGGATGGGGTCATCTGTCTGAAGTCTAATGTGAAATGTTCCAAACCCACGAGATGGCTTTCTACACTCAACTCTAACCAAACGCAATCGCCCGGGGAAGGGCCACACTAAAGGGATTACTAAAGCAAAGTCCCTGAGACCATGGCTTGCCCATGGCCACACAATTCTTTGTAAGTGAGTGTGGTGGACACAGAAGTGGCTGCACAGACAGACCTTCAAGCAAGGGCTTCCTGCCCAGCTGTGGGAGTAGTCAACAGACAACCTCCAGCTGTTGGCTCCTGCAGGGTCTGCCCCACTGCAGAGGGAAGCCATCTGAGGGTCGTCCCCTTCCCAGAGCAGCCCACATCCAGGGGCTATGTATAAGGGGGACCAAGCAAGAATCCCCTCCTTACTTATCCCCAGCCATTTTAGTCTAATGCTGGCTAACTCTAGTAGGCAGTACTTGGTTCTGATTGCTCAGCTGAGTTTGAAGCTCTGGTTAGCAAGCATCACCATTTGCCCACTTCTTCTGCCCATCCAGTTCGCCTCCTTTATTTCACAGGCGTGGATCCCTAATAAATACCCACAACCCAAACTGCATCTCAGGATCTCTGTCCAAAACGTAGGCATGGGAGTTGAGAATAAAGCAACCTCCATACTGTGATCTTAGTAATAGATTAGATTTAGATTAGATTAGTGATGATTAGATTTGGTAGGGGCCCAGTGAAAAACAAAACACCAAGCAGCTCATAGTCACACATTCCAAGTAGTAAGGGTGAGAAAACAGCTATTACGTTTAAATGGTACCACCAGGAGAAACAGAAGGTGACAAAGCTAGAGGACACAATAGGGCTCTAGGATTAAGTGTTGAGTCGGGAAAGTGGCAGATGATGGCTGAAACGTGACAGACAAGCTGAATGTAGGTATGTGGAGTAGGAGGACACGGTGTTCCTGGTGCACTAAGACATGGAGGAATTTCATGATGACGGGGCAGACTGTGAAGAGAAGGTGGGATGGGCGAAGTTGGAGAGGTGGACAGAGGCTAGGTGGAGCTCAGAAGTTTAGAAATCACCCCAAAGGCAGTTAGCAACCTATAAAACTGCAAGTAGATGAATGGCATAGTCCAGTGTTGAGAACAGACGGGATGGTGGTAGGACAGATGGATAGGGACAGATGGGAGTCCAGGGACAAGACAGAACAGGCAGGAGGAATTAGAGGTCCTGCAGCCTCAGAAAACAACATACTTCCTTAGATAAAGATGATATCATCAATCAATATTGAAGCCAAGCAGATGAATGTATTGCTTATTTAAGTGAAGCTAAGGAGATCAGGCATCATATCACCCAGCAAGGTAAATGCTGACCTGAGACAGAATCTGGGGTAAGACTTGTGTGGGACTGGACAGGTCACAGAGATGGATATGAGTGTAGGTGAGTCTCAGAAATATGACTGTGGTTGAACACAGAACTAGAGACAGGAAGGAAGCAAGATGGGTCAGACCTTCTGAGGAGGCACCACAGCCCTCCCTAGATGACTTGCCAGTCTCAGCTGCCTTAGAGACCTGCAGCAAATCCCACCCCATTTTTAAGCAGATGTGATGCCTCCAACCTACTCACCCCAGGGGTAGCTCGTGTCTTCAGCTTCATCCCCTTCCCTCCCTGTTTCTAGTAATGAGTCTCGATTTCCCAGATTCGACTCCCATAGCCCTCCCTTGACACAAGTGGCTTTCATCCCCCCCCCCCACCAAAAAAAAAAAAAAAACACACACACACACCAGACCACCTTGGCTTCCAGTGGCCCCATAGGATGCTTCTGATGGTATTTGGTGGTCCCTGGATCTTTGAAGACAGAAGCCATGACACTGTTGAAGCCATGAAACTCTCCACTTGATTTGGCCTAAAACTGATGCCCGCTGGCTGCACCAAGATCATTAAGTGCATGGAGCTGCACAAGTAGCCATTGCATGGGTAAGGTGGACCCAGCCTGAGAAAGAGTCACTTTCTGAAGCTTTCTTGTATAATCTTTTCAATACGTGCTGTACTGGGAAGGTACCTTCATGCTCAATTAATCCACTTCCTCTAGAGATGACAAAAGGTGTCATCAAAGCAGAGAAAAATTCAGCCCATGACACCCAGGTAATAGACAGCCATGACTTGCAACGTATTTTTTTTTCAACTTCTAATGCTGCCCCCGTGGAAAGTTTAAAAATAACAACTTACCCTCCCGTGCATTGGTACACATACTTTCTTGCAGGGGCAGGTATACATCTTTCAGTTTGTCAAAATCCTTGACATGGATGGTGTTTTCTTTATTCCCTGCCATGGCCTCAAGTTCTTCTTGGTTGGCCTTCCCTACGCCCACTGCAATGATGGTGATGCCTTTGTTTCTTAATTTCAGGGCTGTGTCATTGAGAAGACGCCGATCGTGGGATTCCCCATCTGTGATGATAATCAGCATCTGCTTCACGTTTTGCTTGATGCGGCTGCCGTGCTGTTCCTCAAAGAGGGTAGCCGAGCGACCGAGAGCCTTAGCGGTGAAGGTGGACCCACCGGTGTCCCTGCGCCTCCTCAGATGCTCAATAATTGCCGAACGGTTTGAGTATGTGTTCAGGTAAAAGAGAATGTCAGGATCATCAGAATATCTGAGGGCTCCAAACTGAACTCGGTCCCTGCCAACATCTGACTTCTTCACCAAATGGATCGTCAGGTTAATCATGCTTTCTTGCTGTTCTGAATTTATGCTGCCTGAATGATCCAACACGAACACGACGTCTAACAGTTGAATCCTTTTACAATCTGCAAAAGAGGAGCAAGAGAAAAATCATAAACTTTCTACAGTGCGTTCTACACAGAATGCTGAGAAGGAAAGCAAACTGACATCCCCACGAGCCTGTGATGTGCCAGAACATCCCATCCCACTGATTTCTTAGGGGTGCTGTTGCTAGTTTACAGAGCTAGAAGCTGAGGCTCATGAAGTGCAACTTCCCCAGATCACAGTTCCGAGGACACTTATCCCCTTATTTACAAGACTCTACAGTCAGGAACCCTTGTGCTGCTCCACTCTCCTCTGCCATATCTCATCAGCACATGTAACACCCTTTGCCAAGTAGGCTTTCAGCTCAAAGGAATATCAGAAGTTAGCTCAATCCCAATATAATGGAGAGACACCCTGATGTTTGCCAAACTGGCCTGCTGTTCTAGAGAGTTCAGGAACTCCTTGAATAAGCCCTACTCCCTCTGGCTCCAGCTTCTCGTGAGCTTCCAGCAGTCAAACCTTGCCTGCGCATCACACCTCTGTACACTTGTTTTTGCTCCTTCCTCTGACTCCTAAATTCAACTCAAAAAATAAGCAGAGTCTCCTATTACCTCTTCCTTGTGTCCAAGGCCCCCTCCACATTAGAAGCCAAGCAATCACTCTGGCCAGGTCACCAAAGTACATGTACCCTCCCTCCTCTCCTCTCCCTTTTTCTTCTCTCAGTAACTTATAACATGAGCTCATGCCTTCCAGTTTCATTTTCCCCCATTTTCCACATACCTGCCTTATTTCTGGCAGTGAAGTTTCAAATTTACAAGTCTCAGACAGTGTGGAGAGCCCAGGCTACACCTGTACAAAGCTGGGGCAGCTGTCCGCTGGGCTTTGTGATTAGTCATCACTTGACACCTGTTTATGAGTCAGCTAAAATTTCACCTTCTGCCATGGAGTGGGCCTCCATGAGCATTATAGTTTTCAAAATGAAGTAACACCAGGAAGAGCCCTGCAGGCTGCAAAGTTGGGTCTGAGGACTTTAGGGACACCTCTAAAGATGACCAAGAATTTACACACCACTCCCACTCTCGGAAGAAGGAAAAACTCGAATAAAGCTTCCAATTACCAGGGAAGTCTTAGAGATATTGCCTAAGACTCAGAGTTTACAGCCAAGCATTGTATTTGCTAACGTGATGAACATTTCACACACGTAATCATGAAGAACAAAGACTAAGGAGATTTCTATGTTGCCGGGGGGAAAACATGCAACAAACTTATTAATGTTTTGGTTTATTGTCTTAGTTGTATCTCAAACACAGATAACAGCCAGGGACAAACTTAAAAGCACTTTTGTTTTTAGTATATCTCTGGAGCCGGCGCCGCGGCTCACTAGGCTAATCCTCCACCTTGCGGCGCCGGCACACCAGGTTCTAGTCCAGGTCGGGGCGCCGGATTCTGTCCCGGTTGCCTCTCTTCCAGGCCAGCTCTCTGCTGTGGCCCGGGAGTGCAGTGGAGGATGGCCCAATTCCTTGGGTCCTGCACCCCATGGGAGACCAGGAGAAGTACCTGGCTCCTGCCATCGGATCAGCGCAGTGCGCCGGCCGCAGTGTGCTGGCTGCGGTGGCCATTGGAGGGTGAACCAATGGCAAAGGAAGACCTTTCTCTCTGTCTCTCTCTCACTGTCCACTCTGCCTGTCAAAAAATAAAAAAATTTTTTAAAAAAGTATATCTCTGAAGTGATAGCAGGTTCTCATTAAGTGGCATTAAAATTGATAGGCTCAAACTAATTTGAAAATCACTAGCATTTGCAATAAAAAATGATGACTATAAGTAAACAGAAAAAAGTCACAAATTAAAATTTTTCAAAGGTATAGATACATGAACAGGTAAATATAAAATACCTGATTGATAGAAGTTAAGGATAATAATGAAAATTGTACACTATATATCCAAAATACAAATGTTTAGGGTATTTTGGTGTTAGGTGCTTAAGAGACTGGATTTAATTTAACCAAGAAGAAGATAAGTTTGTATTTATAATTATTTACTCCTCACTAATAGTTATAGATAGCTAAGAAACAATTCCATGAAGTCATTTGAGATTAAAATTGGCTCTGGAAAAATCTGGGTATGTAAGTATTAAATATTTGAAAGTTTAGTGTAAAATTCTAAGACTTCCTTAGAAAATATATTTTAATGTTTACTTAATTATTTGAAAGGTAGAGAAAGAATATGAGAGAGAGAATATGAAAGAGAGAATATGAGTGAATGAGAGATCTTCCATCCAAGTTTCACCCCACAATGTCCTAAACAGCCACGGTTGGGCCAGGCCAAATTCAGGAGCTAGGAACTGAATCTGGGTCTTCAAATGGGTGGCAGGGACCCATATACCTGAGTTGTCATCTGCTGCCACCCAGAGTGCATTAGCAGGAAGCTGGGTTGTAAGTGGAAGAGTCAGAACTTGATCCTAGACACTGATGTGGGATGTGGGAGTCCCAAACAGTGTCTTCACCCACTGGGCCACAATACCACCCCGTCTTAGAATATATTTGAGGTCATGAAGGCCAGCCTATTTGGTACCAAGCAAGCTGCCAAAATTGTTCATCCAGAGGTATAGATGTTTTAATATAACTAAAACTTAACACCAAAGTCCAGGTAGAGGCCAAGCCCAGAATACAACACACAGTTCACCCACTGTTGAGTCAGTAGCTCACACCCTGGAGTCCCGAAGGATGGCTGGGTCACTTACCATGGAGAGTACACACGAGGAAGATGAGTTTCCTTTCTATCTCCTTTAGGTCCTCAAAGTTCTCAACATGGAAAACCAGGCTGCCGTCCCCACTGATCTCCTCCAGCTGCGTCCTGTTGGCGCCATACACCCCGACAGATAAGATGATCACACCCTTGTCTCGGAGAGCCACGGCAGGTTCTCTCACGTCATCCTGAGCTTCTCCATCCGTGATGAGGATGAGGAACTTTTTGACCCCGTGTCGGGCCCCCTTGGATTGAGTGAAGTATGTATCTATAAATTTGAGTGCACTTCCCGTCAAGGTGTTTCCAGTGATGAGAAGCATTCTGTCTATTGCATCTGAAATTTCTTTTTGGGTGAAGTACTTATTAAGTGGGAACTCTTCCTTATTATAATCACTGAACTGAGCAACACCAATTTGAGTTTTATCTGCACCAATTTGAATCTTAGCTAACAGGGTTTGCATGAAGCTTTTCATTTTCTCAAAATTTGCATATCCTATACTGCTAGAACCGTCCACTAGAAACATGATGTCAGCCTTCATGTCTTCACATCCTGTATGTCACAGAAAAGAGACCAGAAATAAACCAGGTTGGATAATCCAAATATGCAGAAACAATGAAGCAGTCGTAAGTGCATTAATGAGAAAACATTGAAAATTAACTCAAGCAACTACTGTTGCATATGAAAGTTCAGTTCGTTTTTTTTAATTGAATCTTGCCAACTAGAACCCTGAATCAGAAATCCACTGATGATTAACCATGGAGTTTTAAACAGGAAATGTAACTTCCAACATGTGTATTTATTCATTCTTGCATACATACATGCATTTATTGCTCATAGGCATTCACTCATAATTCTTGAGGCAAAGGAGGTACCAAGCATCAGGCTATGTGTCCAGGATGCAATGGTGATCAAAAGAAAAGGAATTAAACTAAAGTGATTAATTCCCAGGCTTCATGGGGCTAATATTCCAGGAGTATGTGTATATTCTTGAAAAAATGCAATTATAGGTAATCTTTAAATAGTCTTATATTCTTGGGTAACTTTGAGTTATTTGGTAACTCTGGAAGTCAATATTAAAGATTTAGTTGGCACATATCTGTTCAACATGGACTGCTCCTTTATATATACACAAAGTTGACACATAGCCTATGGATTGAAAATGAACGTGTATGTGCTTATGTGTAAATGTACATAGAAACAAGACCAATTTCAATAAGCTATTCAAAACAGTGTTATTAATTCATGATATACATGTTGTTTGCTTATATAGCATGCAAGTATATTGTCTTATATGTACCTTCTTGGTCTTATCTCTTTTGTATGTGTGTCTAATTGTATCTTCTTAGCCACCTCCACCTCAGCATCATGGGGTATATCCCACACTAGTTGAAATTAAATACTTAGCATCAGCCATATATGGAAAAATTAGAAGATGTTAATTATTTTTTAATAACTTGGGCTGTGTAAAGCCAATCCTCTGATCCACCAAGGAGATTAGCATCCCTATTTTAGGACCCACACTGCCATAAGCCATCTAAAAAGTGGTAAGCTGAGAAGTCACTGAAGGTGTATGTGGCCTTGGCAAAGCCCCATTACTGCAAAGTGTAGAAGACGATCTTCCACGCAACACACATGCAGGAATGGACTTCTACACGTAGGTTAACATCACAGGGTCTACCTTCTTTGGCTGACTCTTGTTTCCTAATATCTGTTTTTCTCGTTTTTTTATGCTAATACATTTCAGCCATGTAGATGGATGCCCAGCTAAAGATTACCTTTCCTAGCCTTTGAAACTAAATGTGGCCCTGTGACTCAGTTTTGCCCAATAGATAAGAGCAGATGTGAGCTGGCCACCTCTCAGTCTAATCATTAAAACAACTCGGTGTAGTGGGCTCTCTTGGTCCTTATCCCTTTGATTCAATGTGATGGGAGATGACAAGAAAACTGGAAGCTACAGCTGAGGATGGAAAAGCCCCTCCACCGGAGCCTGACTGCTCACCTGAACTATCATATAAGAAAGAAACAATACTGAATGGGATGGAGCCTTTGTCCTAGCAGCTTACCTGGCTTTACCAGGACACCACGCCTCACTTCTGCGTCTGCTCTGGGACGTACTTGTGTTTTCTAGCCCCTCAAGCTTTGGGTGTGCAGTTTGCCTGCCTTTCTGTTCATCTCATGATTCATTTCTTCATCTACAGTTGGTTTCTGCCTCAACTTATAAGTCTGATTCCCTTTTTATAGGGGAGCACTTCAAAAGGGTTCATTGAAAATGAAATTAAAAGATATGTTTATTTTGCTGCAGAAACATTAAAAATTCATGCTCCTCAAAAGGTTCATGAAAATACATATTACGCAAAATCTATCAAAGTTAACTTTTTTTTTTTAATAAAAATTCCATTTCCACAAACTTTTTAAAGTACCCTCTTCTGTGAGGACTTTTCAGGCTCAAGTGAAAAAATGAGTTGAACCTTAGTCTACCTAAAGCCAACACTCATATCCTTGCTACTGCTCTCACCTGTACACACACACACACACACACACACACAGCTCACGTGTAGATTAGAGTGTCACTCCACAGCAGTGGGCTTCTCAAGGCCATGATACTGTTAACAATCTTTCTATTTTCAGCTTCCCAGATGGTGCTGGGGCACTCTCTATAGAGAGATTCTCTGATCTTGGCAATTGGTTAAACTTGAGGTGCTGAACCCCTCCATGATGATTAAGGAAGTTAGCAAACTGTCAGCCAGACAAGTGGTCACATTATGCCTTGTCTCCGGCTGGCCACTAATGTGCCTAAAGTAATCAGTGGAATAAAGAGAAGGAAGCCTTATTTGTTGCAGATACCTTTTTCTGTGCAGATGCTATGGACAATTTCCTTTTTTATGCTCTTTAAAGCATCAGTATTCTGCCCAAAGTTAACCCTTTCTTCTTCCCCAGCAATTTGCAGCAGTTCTTTTTTATGGGCCTTCCCGATGCCGATCGCATGGGTGCTGATCTGTTCAGCCCTTATTCTCTCTGCAGGCCCCAGGACTTCATCTTCAGACTTCCCATCAGTCAGCACAAGGAGGTAACAGGGCACCTGGCTTGCCCTCGTCTTCCTTCCCTTCTTCATGATGGGCAGGATGAAGTCCAGGGCTTTCCCGGTGAGAGTGCCGCCTTTAAGTTGCTTGATGTTGTAAATGGCCTTTCTTAAGCCACTGTTATCATGATAGACATCAATGTCAAATTCTACTGCCCTGTCATTTGAGTACTGCACAACACCCACACGGACTTTATCTGGGCCGATGTTAAACATATCTGTCACCGCCAGCATAAATTCCTTGATTTGCAAAAACTGTTTGTCCCGGATACTGCTTGAGCCATCAATGAGAAAATAGATATCAGCTTCCTTTGTATCCACACAGCCTGCAAAAATAAATAAATAAATAGAATGTAGAAAATGCATTCCTGTTAATTAGAAGAATCTTTATGGATTTGTTTGTGGGTTTATGGAGACACATAAGGTGGTGGAGGTTCCAAAGGGTGAGGACCCTTGGTATTTGCCCCAACCCTGTGTACTTCCTCGAGCAAGTTCATGTCCATTTGCTCCCTTAAAATTTGCAACCACCTTAGGAAGAAATTGCAGTAAAGCAAGGCATAGCAGTTTATCTAAGGTCACACAACCAGTAGATTAAAGAGTATGGTGAAATCCCAAAAGCTCCAGGCTCAACGTGAGGCAGTTTCTCGAGAACTGACATCTGCCTTCGTGGATGGTTTATGCTTTATCATGTTTGAGAGCTATCATAGGGTTGATGACTACCTATTCTTACTACCCCGAAACTTCTTCATCTCAGAGTAGATGAAGTAGAACAGTATATTTAAAGCTAAAATCAAATCGTAGTACTCTTCTGATGAAATGCTGCATCACTGAATTTAGAACTTAAAAATAAAAAAAAAAATCAGGCTCATCTTTCCTCCTGCTCTTCTTGCTGACCTACTTCCAGCAGAGCTGCTCACTCAGTGCGTGCTCCAATCACACGGGGCTTCCATTGCTTGAATTGCCTCAGGGTCTTTGCACTTGTCCTTCTCTTTCCCTGGAATATTCTCCCCCTCACACGCTCCCCTGGTTTGTTCCTTCTCAGCATGGATGTGCCAAGTCAAACAGCAGTTCTTGAAAAAAGACCCTGGCTTCCCCTCTGCCTGGAGCCCAGGGCTCATTTCCTATCGCGCTGCCTGTTAATTTTCTTTGTGGCACTTTCTGAAATCAGCCTGCTTGTTTATTCGTCAGCACAGCCTGTTTCCCACCACAGAATGTCAGCTCCACAAGGAGAGACTTGGCCTATCTTTCTGCTTCTGCCCAGGAGGCCCAGCACATAATATGATGGAAGCATTTTTCTTAAAAAAAAAAAAAAAAAAAAAAGACCTTTCGATGTGGCTTCCTTTGTTCAGGCAAATCGATTTTTTAAAATTAGTTTATTTATTTGAAAGGCAGAGTGACAGAGAGAGCGGGAGAGGGAGAAGGAGGGTGGAGGAGGAGAGGGAGAAGGGATACAGAGAGAGAGAGAGAGAGAGAGAGAGAGAGAGAGAGAGAGAGATCTTCCATCTGCTGCCTGCAACAGTCAGGGCTGAGCCAGGCCAAACCAGAAACTTAAAATGTAGGCGTCCCAAGTGGCAGCTTCACCTGCTACACTACAATGTCTGTCCAGAATCCTTTTTTTAATAAGTAGTTTAACTTTCATAATGGTGTGTTTACTATTTTTGGTCACTCATTGAAACAGGATAGAATAGAGAGCATATTTTCAAAATGTAGGTTATGTATGCCATTATCTGGTAGAGGCTATGCACTGACCTTTCAAATACAAGAGAATTTAATCATTTCAAAATTGTTTTCTTTCTTGACAATTCTTGGACTACTTATCACTACTGACCTTACTTTAGACTACCATTGTTCTTGAAGAGAGTAGAAATATTAGAAAAAAGTTTGACCCTGAGAATTAAACTATGGAATCAATACGTAAAGGATCAAGGCAAAGATAAGCCATTATCTGAAAAAAATATAGGACTGGTTCCAGGCAAGCAAAACTTGAAAACCTCCAAGATGAATTAATTTGTATATCTATCCAAGAAGTAGAATGGTCAGCCATGAAGGCGGGCAAACCATGAGCCCTGTGGGTGACTGTGGTGAAGCCTCATGACCACTGCCCAGAGCTGTGCTGCCACACCAGCTACTGGGCACATGTTACTCTGAAAAATGTGATTTAAGCTACTTAGCTACTTAAAATTCTATCAGATTGAAAGTCAACTCCTTCATTGTACATGTCAAGCACTCAACAGTTCCATGTTGCTAGTGGCTACCGTATTGGACAGCAGACATATAGAACATTCCCATCATTACAAAATTTTGATTGGACAGTGCCAAAGAAAAATGTGTCTCTTGGGTCAAGGCCCCATCTGTACAGTTATCTATACAGACAGATGCAGGAGTCGATATGCATATTCAATTTTAAAATACAGACAGCTATCCAACCGGATGCCGCTAGGCATTTCAATCATGAAAGGAATGCTCTTACTCTGATTTTGCAGTCCCCAGCAGTCTTTTGATTTACAGTTGAGCTCCTTCCTTGCCATACATATAGGTTAATAGAAGTCTACCCTTGACTCACTGAAGTACCGTTCAATCTGTAATCCTGCTTACGGACAATAAGCAGTCCTTCTGGAAGTCCCTTGGCTTTGCTTTGATCCCATACCTTCCCATTTAGAATTTCTATAATACAAAAATAATTTTTGGACACAGCATTGTAAAGTCCCAATACCACACATTCATCCTAAGCCATAATAGTTGGTACTAGACCAAGGCAGCTCCCATTCTGAGGGACTCCCCTACATATCATTCGGGAGGTAACAGGGGACTTGTTTCTTGCTACTACTTTGAAAATCTAGGACCATCGCATCCTGCCTTCTACCTACTAGTCTGAGTTGAAAGTTAGCTTGTATATCATTGGAAAATTACAATTCTTTTCCAAATGAGTGCTGCCAAATTCCAATGTCAACTGTTTGGAAGCATCTTATCTGTAAAGAAAAATATACGCAGATGACTCAGAATTAGATAAACTCCAAAAATCATATTAAGTATCTCCTGTCATAAACCTTTAAAAAGAGCTCAGTAAAATTACAGCAGATTCACAAAACATCTTAAATAGCAAATCCTTAACTAGGAAGAAAGGAAAAAAGATAATTTAAAAGATCAAAATGTGGGAATGTAAGCATGATTGGACTCAAAGACCTATGTAGAAGGATGATCTCTGCAAGACTTTAAAAACAAAATGCTGGCACTGACCTATATAACCAACAACATAAGACATGTTAAACAAATGACAACATATCAAACACCAAAGTATTTTCCCAATCTAAAAAGAATTTTGAAAAAGAATACTTAAGGAAATGGATAAAATTCATAATATAAAATTGATAGAAAAGTGGCTAAGATTAATTCTATTGGTTAATCCCTAAATTCATTTTCCCTTTCTCCTACATTAATGGGCTCCCAGTTTTTAATCTCCAAACGTGGCTGTCCCAAATGAAGACTACATGTCCAAGTTCCCATCTCTACAGTGAGGTGTGACATGTGACAAAGTTCTGGCCAATGGGATATAAACAGAAGTGGAGTGTGTGATTCTGGGTGTATTCTTGAAGGAAAGTGGGCAGAGAGCAGAGACTTGCCCTTCTTCCTATTCATCTTCCTTGGTTGCTGGATGTGAGTAGATTACCTGGAACAGCTATCTTGGACTATGATTCTAGCAATGGAGGCCACAAACAACAATAGAAAGAAATAATAAAACAGAAAGAGACAGAGTCCCTGACCCTGTGATACAACACGCAAATTCCGTCTGCCTACCTCTGGACTTTGTGAATCAGTAAAAACTATTTTACCCTGTTTTAATCACTCTTGTTTTGTTTTGTTTTTCTAATAGTCAGGCTCAAATGTATTTGGAACGGACACACTACCCACTTGTATATACCTGCAATGTCCAACATGACAGCCATTAGATACACATGACTGTTAAACCACATTTAAAGTTCAGTTCTTCATCACACTAGCCACATTTCCAGTGCTCCACAGCCACACACAGCTGCAGGCTGTGGACAGAGAACATCACCATCATCACAGGTGATGCAGAAGGCACGGTTGTCTGCATTGTGGCACCATTCTTGCAACCCGTGGTGGTCTCTGTATGTGCATGAGTGGAGTGAGGGAGACAGAGAAGAGACTAAAGACAAGAGAAAGAAATGCTAAGAATGGGTTTATCTGAAGATAGGATTACAAGTGGTTTTATTTTCTTCATGCTGACACTATAAAAAGATTTTTGTAATCAACATGTTACTTTTTCACACTTTCCTTTGGTTATGTTGAACATGCTACAAAATTGATCTATTATAAGGGCATTGTTCAATGATCTTTAGTAAAGGTATAAAGTTGTGCAACCTTCACCAAAATCCAGTCTTAGGACATTCCCACAATTCTAGAAAGTCCCCTTATGCATTTACAGTCACTCTTCACTCCTGCCCCAGCCCTGGGCAGCCACTTGTATTATTATAAAAAACAAACATACCAGTTTTATCAAGTTCCATTTGTTCTGCCACAGTAGAAACTTGGGCCCATATTTCATTCTGGAGCTTTTTCATGAACTTTGTGGTGTAATTTCCCAAGTCTGCATAGGAGCTCATGACGGAAACGGACTGCCCAGGGGGGTAAGACACTATTTCTTCCAACTGGGTACTGTTAGCTCCTTGGATGTTCACGGCAAACACAGTGACGCCCTCTAGCCGGAGGTCCAGTGCGGCATCGCGCACCTCATCGTCCGAGGGTCTGCTGGTGACCAGCACTGCGATCTGAGGCACGCCCTGGGCCCGTCGGCTGCCTCCGGCCTCCGAGAAGCCTTCTCTCCTCAACTGCTCAATGGCAGCTCCTGTATGGGCTCGTCCAGCCTGGAGAGAAAGTTTCTGGACCTGCTGCTGGAATTCAGATTGGCTCCTGCTGGATTTCAGAGAAGAGACAGTCTTGGTGCTAGTGCTGTAACGCATCAGCCCAAGCCGCGTGCAGTTCTCCTTCACGTCCATGGAGCTGCTGATATCTTCCAGAAAAGTCTGCAGGTGCCTCAGGTTTTGTCTGCTCCCGAGTGACTCATCCACCAGGAACACGAGGTCGGCCAGTGAATCTTTCTGACAGGACATAGGGAGGGGAACTACAGGAGAGAGAAAGCAGGAGGATTAGCATCAACCACTGGCCCTGGAGCAAAAAGGTACTTCGCTGATTGTCAAAAGGCATTAGTGAAGACAGCGGAGTTGTGGAAGAGGCAAGTCTTACATGGTTATGGACCCCAGAGGCTTTGCACATGGTGTCCCTTCTATCTGCAGAACGTTTCTTCCCAATATTCCTGCCATACCCCACCACCATTGCCCACTACCATCATCTCCATGACCACCCCCCCCCCCACCACCACCATCTCCATGGCCACCACCACCACCATCATCCTCTTCCTCCAGGACCACCGTCACCATCACCACCTCTCTGCTGGGGAGCAGGGATGTGCAAGCAGAAACATCTCTGACCTCAGGAAGCTCACGTTCTACAGAGAGGGCAGATAACCTGGCTGTATTATTGTAGACAGCAATAAGTGACAGCAAGGAAATCACACAGGTGAGTTGGCTGAGTGACAGTGCTGGGGGTATGGAAACAGGGGACTTAACTGACCTTGGCCATGAAGAAACCAAGGAAGGATTCTCTGAAAGAATCACATTTAGTTGAAAAATGAATGGGGAGAAGGATTCAGCCATGGGGAGTTCTGAAGAAAGAAGCATTCTGCAAGAAGAACAGGAAGAGGCGGGAACAAGCAAGGAAGAAGCCCAGAGTGGGCCAGTGAGTGATGGAGACAAGGGTGGGTGAGGTCAGAGAGAGGCAGGGTCCACATCGCCTACAAGCCACATGGTCGGATTTAAATCTTTTAAGTATCACTCCTGTTGTTGAAGCGAAATGATGAATTCATGGAAACCAACTGCCCTGGTCCAGAAACAGGTAATAGTTCCTGGACAAGAACAGCAGCAGCTGAAATGGAGCAACAGGGGCAGTTTTGAGCCATGACTTAGAGGCAGAACAGAAGACTTGGTACACTGGATGCAAGTGGGGAGAACAAACGAGGAAGTGGTGGAAATCCCTGGTTTCAGGGCTAAACAGCTCAGTGAATGGTTGGGGTCTTTTTCCAAGCGAAGGATAAACAAATTACAGAGGAAATTCCAGAGTTCCGTTTCAGGCATGCTGAGTTTGGGATACTACTGAACATCTGAGAGGAGATGCCAGGTGAGCAGTTGATTATGGGTATCTGCCATACAAGGGAGAGCACACCATGCTCACATAAAACAGCTGCTCAGAAGAGCACGGGGGGACGAAGCTCAAGTGTGGAAAGTGTAACCAAGAGCTACCCAGGAGCACTGCAAACTCATGGAAGGTGGGAGGTGCATCGTATTTATTTCTAGCTTTCCAGTACCTGGCACCTGTGGTAGCTCAAAACTATTTATGGAATTAAAAATAATTCACATAACCCTACCAATCAACTCTAAATTCTACACGGTTGGATTAAATAAACTCCCAGCATGACTCGCTCAGGTTAGTATCTATTAGTAAATAGTTGTTACTCTTAATAATAGCAAGCTGGGCAGAATACCATAGAAGTCACTTCACTTATATCATAAGGTAGACACTACTACCTCTACTTCACGGGTAAGGAAACAGAAGCTCTAGATTTCAATGACGTATTCAATGTCATGTGTGGCCAAGCCAGGGATGGAACCCAGATCTTCCTGACTCCAATGCCCTGCTGCAATGTACTGCTGCGAGATAAGTCAGGAGAGAGAAGCATGATCAGCAGTGAGCCCTGGGAGAAGATGGTGGGGGCAGGCTTTTGGCATAGTCGTTAAGATATCCCTTGGGATACCCACATCCCATATCAGAGGGTCTCACTTCAAGCCCTGGCTCTGCTCCCTAATCCAGCTCCCTGCTAATGTGCACCCTGGGAGTAGATGGTGGCTCAAGTGCTTGGGTCCCTGCCACCCACGTGAGAGACCCAAATTTGGTTACCAGCTCCTAGCTTCAGCCTGGCCCAGCCACGGTTGTTGCAGGTATTTAGGGAGTGAACCAGAAGATGGGAGATCTCCTTCTCAATATCTCTTTCTTCCTCTTCTTCCTCTCTCTCTCTCTCTCTCTACCTTTTAAATAAATAAATGTTTAAAAAATATAAAAGAAGGTGGTGGAGCCCACTGCCTTGAAATGCTCAGGCTAAGAGGCCACTTAGAGGGATGAAGAGTCTCTAATCTCCCAGAGGGAGGGGAAGCAGCACACATGGCCTAGGAACTTGCTATGCATCTGCAGTGCCCCCAGGGCAGGAGGAGAGATTGGGAGATGAAAAGGGAAAGGAACTCGCCAGTACCCAGGGACAACACTAACTGTAACCCTCACCAAACCCCATTTTCTCTTCTTGGCCATAGAGCTAGATTGACTTCCCAACTTCACATGGGTGTGGCCTCGTGACTAAGATCTGCCGGTGACACATGGGTATAAGTAGCCTCTGTCTCTTCCAGGTGTGGCCCACAAAACCCTCCCAGGAATGGTCTCCCATCTTTTTCCCCCTCCCACCAGCTGTGTGCCAAATCCCAGGGCATTTGGGAAGGCAGATTTGAAAATAGAAGAGCTATCACATAGACACCTGAATAGAGGAAAGACAGCTGGCCACCTAAGCACCAGCACCATAATATGACAAGCAGAATGATGTCATTCTTTGGGAAATCCATTACTGAAGCCTAGGCTCATCTGACTAAAAGCAAATCAGCTGCTAGTTACAATCATGGCACTGGAGATTGGTGGAACAGGAAAGAAGTCCCAAGATCAAGTTCAAGATCATCTCACACATATAACAAATGAGAGTGCTGATGACAATCACTCTTCCAAGGTCGTAGAGCCAGCCAGCCAGTGGCATTGTCTGCAGCTTTTTAAAAAATTTATTTATTTATTTGAAAGGCAGAGTTACAGAGAGAGAGAACGAGAGACAAAGAGAAAGGTCTTCCATCTTCTGGTTCATTCTCCAAGTGGTTGCAATGGCCAGGACTGCGCTAGGCCAAAGCCAGGAGCCAGGAGCTTCTTCCAAGTCTCCCTCATGAGTACGGGGGCACAAGTAGTAGGGTCATCCTCCACTGCTATCCCAGGGGCATTAGCAGGGAGCTGGAATGGAAGTGGAGCAGCCAGGACTTGAACTGGCACCTATATGGGACGTTGGCATTGGAGGCTGTAGCTGTAACCCACTGCACCACAATGCCAGCCTTTGGCTGCATCTTTTGACCTTGAGCTCAGGCCATATTGCACCACACCAGTTAGCTTTGTGGGTCTTAGTACTAGATAGCACCTGCTCAGGATGGCCTCCTGTCACTAACGGAGCACAGAGGCAGCCAGGAAAGTCCATGATGCTGAGGACTCTTCCTCCCTTCCTCTGGAGAGAATGGCTGTGTCCCCTCATCAGTAATCAGCAGGGCACACTCACTGGGCACGTCCCTGGCTTGCCCTGTCAGCGCCCACTCAGCCAGATGGCGTGTACAGCTTCCCATCTCATTCTCTCCAGGATCCATTGGTGCCTTCTGGGAGCAAGTGAATTCGCACTCAAGGGGCTTCGGTCACGGAATCTTTGTGGCGAGCTCACTCAAGACACAAATGAGTGCCTTTCAAGTGGGAGGTTGTACTATCAGGAGGCAGAGGTACTCCTCATTTTGGTCTAGGGCACAAGAATAAAAGTACATAGGAAAATGGTCCTCCTGCACTTCTGCACGAACAGCAAAGACTTCCAAGGGGCTGAAGGCAAAGCACTGCTGCCATCAGCGGGGGGAGGGGAGGTGGCTTACAGAGAACAGCAGATGGCTTCTCGGCCTGGAGTCAGAATTCTCTCCAAGGAACCGGGTTGTGGCGGCCAGGGTAAGAGCTGCTCTTCAGCAGCTTTCCACAAACAGGCCTCAACGTGGATGCTGCAGCCTTGGCAGGAGGGGCTGCAGCCACACAGGGCACTGCTGGGTGTTCTCAGAAGTAAGCTGGGAGAATTGCAGGTTGGAGTGTGTGACGGCTGAGCTCTTCCATCACGTAAGAAAAGGGTCTTGAGTCAATTCATTGTGGGTTGTTTCCCACTGATCTCATGATGGGTTGTTTCTGACAGCCCGTCAGCCTGTCAGAAGTAGTTACGACAATTATTCACTCCAAAGATTGACTGTCCTGGAGTATGCACTATTATTGAAAGGCAGCTCTTCAGGAAAAAAAAATGTTTAAAAACTAAGAGATGCATCTGAATAACAAAAATGTGGAAAAGATACGTCTTCGATGTGGAAAATGTCAGTATAAAATAACCGCAGGGCTGCGAGAGAAAATGAGGTGAACCTTTGGTTTTTGCGGGTCTTGGCGCTCACTGGGGAGATTTTGCCTCTGAGGTCCACAACAGTCCAGCACAGCTGGAGGATGCAGAGCCCCCAGTGCCCCCGCTGCCCACCTGAGAACACTCCTTCTGCTGTGCGCTCCCAAGACTCTGACAGCTGCTTGTGGACATCACCTCCTGGACTCACCACGCCCACAGAGACTCACCACGTATTAGCCGACTGGCACGTATACAGTATTCACTGCATGCCTCACACCACACCAGGACTACGAGGGAAAGACAGCAGCCAAAGATCTTTCCACATCTGTAGGACTCAGTTAATCACTCACAGGGAAACAGCACACCACAGTAGACCCAAAGAATACAGATAGAAACACAAGTGGCCAGTTCTGTCTCGTGATGAGAAGGACGGCGTGACACATACAGAAATGCATCAGATGTTCAGAAATGTCCACGACTGCAATATGGCTAATCACGGAAACGCAGATAGGTATTGTGAGAGAGGAGGACGGACAGACACAGATCCATGAGGGGCACACGTACCTCCCACGTCAGCATCCACGGCCGCGTCCCTGTACTGCACCGCGTCCCTGATGGCCTGCGTCACGTTGTGCGAGAACCTGCTCAGGTCCCGGACCGTCCGGAGGCTGAAATGGAACTGAGACGTGGCCATGGCCTTGACGTCTTCCTCAGCGGCCTTCTGCACCCCCACGGAGATGATTCGCACCCCGTCTCGCCGCAGGGCCTCCGCAGCCGCCCCCACGTCGTCCTCGGACTCGGCCGAAGCCAGGACCACCAGGACCGGGGGGAACTCCTTCTTGTCTCTGCCGTTGGGGGCTGCGGAGAAGTAGGTCCTGTGCGCCTCCCGCAGGGCGTTGCCGACGCGCAGGGAGCCGCCCAGGAACTCCACGTTCTTCTTGAGGTGGTTCAGCATGGGGCCCTTGCCCTTGAAGGTGCCCAGCTCGAACTCGCTGTGGAGCTGGTCGCTGTACTGGGCCAGCGCCACGCGGAACTTGCTGGCCTCGATGGGGAGGCTGGTGATCATCTTGTTCAGGAAGGCTTTCACGAAAGGGAAGTTCTTAATTCCCAGGTGATCCGAGCTGTCCACCAGGAACACCACGTCGCCATACTGAGGGCCCGGCTCTGTAAAAATAAAATAACAACAAGCAAAGTCAAGGTTAGTGTTGAGCCTTCACATTCTGGACTACAGTATTCATTCGAAACTATGTTCAGGTGCTTAGGGTATGAGAATCCCAAAGAAAATGTCTTCGGGAAGTCCAACGGAAGAAATTGCACATGTTTTGCTATCATGCCAGGCAAGACTTTTCTCTGAACTCGACAGAGACAACTGAAAATCTTTTTTTTTTTTTTAGTTCTGGGCCTTGAAGCTCTGTTGCTGTACTAAAGAAATCAGTAACACAAGACCACCCCAGAAGTTCTAAATTGGTCCGTGTACTAAGAGCAGTGTTTGGAAACAGTGAACAGTAAGCAGTTGTCTTGGGTTGCAGATCTGAGAGGGATTTTGGCCCATGGGGACAAGCACAGAAGAGAATCAGGATAGGACGGGGGAAGAAGCCACGGATTTCCACCAGTAAACTCCAGCTTTGGCCTGATCTGAAGGGCATTCAAAGATGACCTTTGGCCTGCTGGGGAGGGGCCTGCAGCATGGATCGGGGTACAGTTGTGTTTTGTACTCCCCTGAAAGTCACTCATCCGCTGTTTTCTACCCCAGTATTAGTGGGAAAGAGCTGTGGAGGGGGCATCCTCTTGGGTACGGTGGCTCTGGGAAACCCAAGAGCAATTTTCCTGAGGGTGAGGTTCAGCTGTGCGCAGCAGCCAGGGCAGCTCGGGGAGAGCGTGTCCACACGTGCGTCTGGGCAAGGGGAGGCCCCGGCAGCACCTCCTTCAGCAGGGGAGCTTGGCTACCTCGCCTCTCGGAATCAGTAATGGGCTGGGAAATGCCTCACGGCTGGCTCTCTCTTTCAAGGAAACTCGTCAGGAAATCACGGGGTAAACAGTATACATTGGAAAGACTTCTTTGAACTACATTTGCTGTAATTATAAGAAAGTATAAAAATTAGTTTTCACACTATACACCCACACAGGTTGAGTATCTCTTAAGTAAAATTCTGGGGACAAGATGTGTTTCGGATTTCAAATTTGGAATGTCTGCATATGCCTAGGGAGACGTCTTGGGGAGGCGACCCAAGTCTAAACACGAAATTCATTCAGTGTTTCATAGACAATTTGTAGATTCAGACTGGAGGTGATGCCATGAACCATTTTTTTTTTTGTTTTCAATGTATTTTCATTTTATTTGAAAGGGAAGGGGGAGAGAGTGAGAGTGAGTGAGGAAGCAAGAGAGAGAAAGGAAGAGAGGAGAGAGAGGAGAGAGAGGAGAGAGAGGGAGAGATCCATATATTGGTTCACTCCCCAAATGTGTGCAGCACCAAGGACTGGAATAGGCTGAAGCTGGAATCTCAGGGCTCCCGTGTAAGTAGCAGAGACCCAAGTCTTTGAGCTATCGTCTGCTGCTTCCCAGAGTGCTCGGCAGGAGGATGCTGGAATTGGAAGGGAATCCAGGACTCAGACTCAGCACCCCACTATGGGATAGGGATGTTCCAGGAGGTATAAACTGCCACACAAACACTGGCCCCAGATGCATCTGTGTTTGGACTGAGACCTGTCACATGAGCGCAGACGTGACACTTCCCTCTGTGGTACCATGTCAGAACTCCAAAAAGTTTCAGATTTTGGACATTTCAGATTTTCAGGCTTAGGCTGCTCAACCTGTATATTTCTTTTTTTTTTTTTTTAAAAGGAAGGCAATGATTTAGCCACCAAAATATTTATAATTTGTCTTCTGTGGGGAGTTCCTTTTCTTTCACTTCTTAAGGTCAGTATTCAAACTGACCTATAAATAAGTATTCTGATTCTATTCATAGAGATGTGGAGCGTTGAGATTTAAGCAAATCAATGAAAAATTAAAGGTTTTCCAGCTGGGTGTAACATAACTCATGACTTTGGCTTTGTGCCATCTTTGAGAGCTTCTGTTTGTTGAGATTGAATAATCTACCATTAGTATAAAATGCTGTGTACTTTGATTTTTTTAGTAAGTAAATTATTTCTCTCTGTTAATATAAACTTTGTTGAGACAAAAAAAATTCCTAAAAACAATAAACATAAAGAATACTGGTACCTGGACTCTGGTCTGCCAATGTTTCCATCCAAAGAATTAGGACAAACAAAATGAACAAGGTCTTCATTTTGCTAGTGAAAGTCTCTTGCCTCTGTTCTGGAAAAAAATTATTTATAATATTAAAAGCCCGATTGCATATCAAGAAACAGCTATCAGGATTGCTGGATTGGAGCACAATACACTGAAAACAAGTATCTCTCAAGATATGCCAAGAGTGTTTATCAGGCATTCATCAAGCATTTTGGAGTATTTGTTGAAACCAGATAATACTACTGTTTGCTGAGCCCTTCCCAGAGTTAAAGCACCTTTCTTAGTGCTTTTAAGTATCATTGAATTTAATCCTCATAACAAGCTTAGAGGGAATCAAAAATTTTATAGTTATGTGACACACAAAGGAATGGAGGTACAGGATAGAACAGGAGACTAACCCAGGCAAGTTGCCTGCAGTGCCCACGCTTGCAACCACCATGCTATAAATCTTATTGAAAATCTGTGTTCTTACAAAATGTATGCAGCTGCTACTCCTTTTTTTTTTTTCTTTCTTTTTTGAGAGGCAGAAACAGAAAGAGATGCCACCTGCCAGTTCACTCCCCAAATACCCACAGTGTCCAGGACTGGTCTGGGTGAGAAGCCATGAACTCAATCCTGGCCTCCCACATGGGTGCCAGGAACCCAATTACTTGAGCCATCACAGGGTCATGTTAGCAGGAAGCTGAAATTGGGAACCAGAGTCGGGCATCAAACCCAAGCACTCTGATAGGAGACGTGGGCATCTTCACCATTCAGCCAAACACCTGCCCCTTGCAGCCACTATTCTTCTATTGTTTTACCAACAATGACTATTAACAGGTTCATAACTGGGCTTAAAAATTCCAGCAGCTACCAATGTTTCTTTCTTCATGAAACCCTTATGAAAACTGTTCTATCATTTACACTTACAACCAATTTTACTAATTATTCTAGCATCCCTCTCCATGCAGCTTACAACCAATCAGAAAACTTCATGGAGCCACTTTCTTGGAGCCAAGCACCCAGGAAGCAGCAGGGAGGAAACACCATCCTAATAAGGCAACTAGAGGATAGCCAGCGCCATGGCTCAATAGGCTAATCCTCCGCCTGCAGCGCCGGCACACTGGGTTCTAGTCCCGGTCGGGGCATCGGATTCTATCCCGGTTGCCCCTCTTCCAGGCCAGCTCTCTGCTGTGGCCAGGGAGTCCAGTGAAGGATGGCCCTGCACCCACATGGGAGACCAGGAGAAGCACCTGGCTCCCGGCTTTGGATCAGCGCGGTGCGCCGGCCCCAGAGGCCATTGGAGGGTGAACCAACGGTAAAGGGAGACCTTTCTCTCTGTCTCTCTCTCTCTCACTGTCTAACTCTGCCTGTCAAAAAAAATAATAATAATAAGGCAACTAGAGGCTGCTGAGGCCCACACGTTGAGTGAGGGATTTTTTTTTTTTTTTTGACAGGCAGAGTGGACAGTGAGAGAGAGAGACAGAGAGAAAGGTCTTCCTTTGCCGTTGGTTCACCCTCCAATGGCCGCCGCGGCTGGCGCGCTGCGGCCGGCGCACCGCGCTGATCCGATGGCAGGAGCCAGGAGCCAGGTGCTTTTCCTGGTCTCCCATGGGGTGCAGGGCCCAAGCACCTGGGCCATCCTCCACTGCACTCCCTGGCCACAGCAGAGGGCTGGCCTGGAAGAGGGGCAACCGGGACAGAATCCGGCGCCCCGACCGGGACTAGAACCCGGTGTGCCGGCGCCGCTAGGCGGAGGATTAGCCTAGTGAGCCGCGGGGCCGGCCTGGATTTTTTTAAGAGGGCTACATCCGCCATCTTCACTGACTTTGAGTCTGGGCTGGAGAGTAGCTAGGGGACAGGACACCCCTTAAGCCTGTGAAGTGCTTCCCTCCCCTCACTCTATCAAGGCACCTGGACTCCAACAAACCTGTCAGTTAGGCACTGGCTCTGGGAGCACCATGGCCCTTTCATTGGACCAGGAGCCTTGTGAGACTGAGAGTGGATCCCTGCTCCCTGTGACTGTGGGAATTCCATAACTGTGCAATAGGGCATGCCATGGGGTGTGGCTGAGTTTCTGGGCAATCACTGTGTCTGGCTTCAGAGGCTCAGTGTTCGGTGCTCATACTGAGGAACTCACAGATCCTTTGTGTGGTTCATGCACCTGTTGGGTGAGGTGCCTGGGCACTGCTGGCTTATCCTGCTGGTTGGCTCACCTTGGCAGAGAGGGGCTGATGCTGCGATCACACTAATCAGTGTGACCATACCCACCACCTGCTGATGATAGAGGAGATCTGCCACACCCAAATGGGTGGCACCCTGAACTCTAGCCCCAGTGGGCAGTGAGCACTGGCCAGAGATCCCTGGTCACACCCAGCATATGCTTCTAGATATCTACTGAAGGAGCAGATACTCCACTAAGCCACAAAGGCATATTTCAAAGATAAAAGCCATCAGAAGGGTAATCAAACAAGCGTTCCCACAAATGCCTAAAAATAAATGCAGAAATACAAGAAAGTTGAACAGGAAAGACAATATGACTCCCCAAATGGAAAACAAAAACACTTCAATATTAGAATATGTGAAGTCAAGGAGATTGATGAAATACCTGAAAAGGAATTCAAAAGAATGACTATAAGATTACTCAAAAACACAGAGAAGCAAATGCATGAACTAAAGAAATCCATACATGACATGGGTGAAAAATTTTGCTATGAGAAAGAGATACTGAAGAGAAATATTAGAAATGAGGAATTCAATACAACAAATAAAAATATAGTAGAAAGCCTTAATAACAAACTTGTGAGGCAGAAGAAAGAATATCTGAGCTAGAAGACAAATCTTTGCAAATATCTCAGACAAAAAGAAGAATAAAGAGAAGAAGAGGTCGGCACCGTGTGCCAGCCGTAGCGGCCATTGGGGGGGGGTGTGAATCAATGGAAAAGGAAGACCTTTCTCTCTCTCTCTCTCTCTCTCTCTCTCTCACTGTCTAACTCTGCCTGTCCAAAAAAAAGATAGAGAGAGAGAGAGAGAGAGAGAATAAGAAGAAATAATTGGAAAAACCAAAATGATATTTGAGATTTATGGGATATTATCAAATGACCAAAATATCTGTTTTAAGAGTTCCTGATGGTGTGGAGAGAATGGGTTAGAAGACCAATTCAGTGAAATAATAACAGAAAATTGGAGAAAGATAGAGACAACCAAGTACCAGAGCACAAAGAGCCCGTAATAGACATAATCAGAAAAGATCTTCACCACAACATATTATGGTCAAACTTCAAAAGAAAAACATAAATAAAAGATTCTAAAATGTGCAAAAGAGAAACACCAGATTACCTTCAAAGGATCTCCAATTAGATTGACAGCTGATTTTTTTTTATCAGAAATCCTACAGGCTAGGAAAGAACAGAGAGACACATAGTCCAAGTCCTAAAAGAAAAAAAATCCAACCCAGAGTACTGTACTCAGAAAAGTTCTCAATTATAAAAGAAGGTGAAATAAAGACCTTCCAAACAGAAAATTAAAGACTTTGTCACCATTTGTCCAGCATTACAAATGATACTTAAGGGTGCTACACACAGAAACAGAGATAGTCATAATCATGAAAGAATGTGAAGGCAGAACATATCCCAGTAAAAGTACAAAGGAAATCCAAAACAAACAATAGGAATATTTATGGAAAAATGGCAAGACAAGTCGTACTTATCAATAGTAGACTTGAATGTAAATAGATTAAATTCTTTGATTAAGACACAGATTGGCAGAATGGATTATTTGCTGCCTATAAGAAACACATCTCACCAACAAAGATACACATAGACTGAAAGTGAAAGAATGGAAAAAAGATATTTCATGCTAATGGAAAGCAAAAATGAGCAGGAGTAGCCATCCTGATATCAGACCAAAAAAAAAAAAAAAACCATTAAAAGAGACAAATAAGAGCATTATATAATCATTAAGGGATCAATTCCACATAAATAAAAGATTCTAAAATGTGCAAAAGAGAAACACCAGATTACTTTCAAAGGCTCTCCAATTAGACTGACAGCTGATTTTTTTTTATCCGAAATCCTACAGGCTAGGAGAGAACAGAGAGACACATAGTCCAAGTCCTAAAAGAAAAAAAACCCAACCCAGAGTACTGTACTCAGAAAAGTTCTCAATTATAAAAGAAGGTGAAATAATAGTAATTGTATAGTAATTGTATATGCTATTTAAAACAAATGTTAATGGATCAAAAGGGAGACCTAGGCTCCAATACAATAACAATGGGGGGACTTCAACACCCCATTTTTATCAATGGACAAATCAACTAAACAAAAAATTAAACTAAGAAATAACAGAGCTAAAATACACTATTGACTAAGTGACTTGATATCTACAGAACATTTTGTCCCACAGTTGCAGAATATACATTCTTTTCATCAGTGCATGGAACTTTCTCTAGGATAGACTATATGCTAGGCCATAAAGCAAGTCTCAAAAAATGTAAAAAAAAATTTGAAATCATACCATATATCTTATCTGATCACAATGGAATGAAACTGGAAATTAGCAGCAAAAGAAACCCTAGAAAATATGAAAATACATGGAGACTGAACAACATGTTCCTGAATGAATAATGGGTCACAGAAGCAAATAAAAGGGAAATCAAAAAATTCTTGGAGTAAATAAAGATGATAACACAACATATTAAAATCTCTCACTCTCCCTCTCTCTCCTACCTTCCACCAATAAATTAAGGAAAAAAAGAAAAAAAATGAGATATAGCAAAAGCAGTGTTAAGAGGAAAATTTATAGCAATTAGTATCTATATCAGGAAGTTAGAAAGTCATCAAATAAGTGATCTAACAATCTCAAGGACCTAGAAAAATAATGAAAAATCAAACCCAAAATTAGTTGGAGGAGAGAAATAAGTAAATTAGAGATAAAATAAACAAAATTGAAACAAAAAATTCAAAAGATCAGCTAAATGAAGAGCTGATTTTTTTAAAAAATAAGCAAAATTGATACACCATTGGCCCAATTAACCAAACACACAGAGGCACGCACACACACACACACAGAGACAGACAGAGAGACAGAGACAGAGAGAAGAAAAATACCCAAATCGATAGAATCAGAGAAGAAAAAGGAAATGTATCAACAGATACCATAGAATTAAAAAGAATCATCAAAAATTACCACAAACAGCTAAGCCAAGAAATTGGAAAATACAGAAGAAATGGGTAGATTTCTAGACACATTCAATCTACAAAAATTGAGTCAGGAAGACATAGAAAGTCTAAATAGATTAATAACCAAGACAGAGATGGAATCAGTAACAAAGACCCTCCCAACAAAGAAAAGCCCAGGACCAGATAGCTTCACTACTGAATTTTACCAGACTTTTAAAGAAGAAGTAATTCTTCTCAAGCTACTCAAAACAAACTCCTTCTATGAGGCCAGTATCATTTTAATACCTAAACCAGAATAAGATGCACCAAAGAAAGAGAATGATAGACCAATATCCCTGATGAATATAGACGCAAAAATCCTAACAAAATACTAGATAATTAAATCCAACAACACATCAGAAAGATAATTCATCCAGACCAAGTGGGACTTATCCTTGGGGCAGAGATGGTTCAACATATGAAAATCAATAAATGTGATATATCACACTAACAAATTGAATAAAAATCACATGATTTTCTTAATGGATACAGAGAAAGCATTTGATTATCTTGGAATTAATTTAACCAAGTATGTGAAAGATCTCTACAATGAAAATTATGAAAGTTTAAAAAAGAAATAGAAGACACAAAAAAATGGAAAAATCTTCCATGTTTGTAGATTGGAAGAGTTAATATCATTAAAATATCCATACTACCTGAAGCAATTTATAGATTCAATGTGATCCCAATTAAAATACCAAGGATATTTTTCTCAGATCTAAAAAGAAACAATGCTAAAATTCACATGGAAACACAAGAGATCCCTGCTACCTAAAGCAATCTTAAACAACAAGAACACAGCTGGAGGCATCACAATACCAGATTTCAAGACATACTACAGGGCATTTATAATCAAAATAGCCTCAGGACAGTGTTGTGGTGTAGAAGGTTAAGCCTCTGCTTGTAGTGTCAACATCTTATTTGGGCGCCAGTTCAAGTTCCAGCTGTTCCACTTCCAAACTAGCTCCCTGCTAATGGCCTGGGAAAGCAGAGAAAGATGGCCCAAGGACTTGGGCCCCTACACCCATGTGGGAGACCCAGATGAAGCTCCTAGCTCCTGGCTCCTGGATCCAGCTTGACCCAGCCCAGCCACTGCATCTTTTGGAGAGTGAACCAGCAGGTGGAAGATTTTCTCTCTCTCTCTCTCTCTCTCTCTCTCTCTCTCTCTTCACACACACACACATACACAAACACACACACACACCATACATCCTTTCAAATAACTAACTAACTAAATAAATAACTAAATACATAAACATTTTTTAAAACACAACCTGGTACAAAAAAATCAACATGTAGACCAATGGAACAGAATAGAAACCCCAGAAATTAATCTGCATATCTACAATCAACTAATCTTTGACAAATGACCAATCCCTGGAGAAAGGACAGTCTCACAGTCTCTTCAATAAATGGTGTTGGAGAAATTGGATCTACATATGCATAAATGTGAAACAAGATCCCCACCTTGCATGCAAAACTCAACTCACAATAGATCATGGATCTAAATCTATGACCTGAATCCATCAAGTTACTAGAGGAAAACATTAGGAAAACTGCAAGACATTGGTACGGGAAAAGACTTCTTGGAAAAGACCCCAGAAGCACAGATAATCAAAACAAAAATAGACAAATAGATTCCATCAAGCTAAGAAGCTTCTGTATTGCAAAGGAAACACTCAACAAAGAGGCAACTGACATAATGGGGGAAAATATTTGCAAACTATGCTTCTGCTAAAGGATTAACATCCATGATCTATAAAGAACACAAGAAACTCAACAACAACAAAACAAACACTTCAGTTAACAAACAGGCAAAGGACATGAATAGGCATTTTTCAAAGGATGAAATTCAAATGATCAAAAGACAAATGAAAGATGCCCAGAATTACTAGCCATCAGGGAAATGCAAATGAAAACTACAATGAGGTTTCACCTCAGCCCAGTTAGAATGGCCATCATCCAAAACCCAAAAACAATAAATTCTGGCTAGGATGTGGGGTTTGGGTGAAGGTACACATAATACACTGTTGGTAGGAATGTAAACTTGTACAACCATTATGGAAAAAAGTATGGAGATTCCTCAGAAATCTGAAAATAGCTCCACCATATGACCCAGCCATCCTACTCCTGGGAATTTACCCAAAGGAAATCAAATCAGCTTATGAAAGAGTTACTTGCACTCACATCTTTCTTAAAATTCAATTCACAATAGCTAAGATATGGAACCAACCCAGATGTCCATCAACTGATCACTGGATAAAGAAAATGCTGTCTCTTGCAACAAAATGGATGCAACTAGAAACCATTATGCTTAGTAAAATAAGCCAGTTCCCGGAAGACAAATGCCATATATTTTTTCTGATATGTGGTAGTTAATACAGAATGCCAAAAAATGCATAGGAATGAATCAGACATCTTGTGATTTTATTGCTGTTTTTAGCACTTGTTTATATACCTGTGGGACTGTGGTGCTACTTTTTACTTGTTGAATATTGTGGTTAGTGGTACATTGAGTCTGTGATTACAGAGTGGGTTGAAATTACATTTTTGCAAAAATAAAAGAAAAAAAGAAAGGAAGTGAGGAGAGGGCTAATGGGAAGCATGGTTATCTTCTTAGAATAGTACCTATGAAATACATCAAATCTGTTCTCTTCATATTAACAAAAAATTTTAAAAAGAAATCTTGTTGGAAAATTTAAATCTCATAGTAATTCTACCAACTCAGAATTTTTTCATATTAAAAAAAATAAATCAAAATGACCAATACTCAAGAACAGACCTGCCATAAATAAAATGCCAAAGGTATCAGGGCTGATTTTCCCATACAGTTCACTTTCCTAATCCTTCTTTTGAAACTGCAGATCACACAGAAAGAGTGACAGATTCATTGGAAGCTGTAATTGGAAGACACTTTATCAATCATTTAGACTAAATTCCCATTTTATTAAATAGGAAACAAGATTCTTCTAGGTAGTTTTTTTGCTGAATTATGTCAGTAATAAATTTCAAATCATATCTAATAACTATATTATGAGGGTACTCCCAAAAGTTCATGAATAGATGGTGTGGTGGAATGAGAAGGTGAGAAGGTCATGAATGTGGTGGAATGAGAAGGTGAGAAGGTCATGCCAAGATGGCCACTGACAACAGAAACTGCCTGGCAACAGGCTGTGATTGGATAGCTTCAGAAACAACATGACAACAGAGCCTGACTGACAACAGGCTGTGATTGGATGGCTTCAGAAATTTCCTGGCAACAGAGCCTGACTGACAACAGGCTGTGATTGGATGGCTTCAGAAACTGCCTGGCAACAGGCTGTGATTGGTTAGGGCATAGACTGCCCCTTGACCAGATTGGCTGCCTTGGATATATAAGCAGCTATAGCAACTGAAATAAACAAGTCTGAGGGCTGCTGGCCTCTGGCCCGCTTTCACCCGACTCCCAGGGTCTGTGTGGTGACTCTGTGCCTCTTGCACCCACCACACTCCTCATCTCAGAACGAATCCACCTCAACAAGACGGAATTAAAAGATAAGCCCATTTGGATGCAAAAATTTTAAAACACATGTATGCTTTCTTAAGATGTATTTATTTATTTGAAAGTCAGAGTTAGAGAGGGGGAGACAGAAGAGAGCGAGAGAGAGAGGTAGAAAAAGAGAGAGCAAGATCTTCCATCTGCTAGTGCACTCCCCAAATGGCCACAGATTCCAGGAGCCAGGAGCTTCATCCAGGTCTTACACGTGGATGGCAGGGATCCAACCACTTGCACCACCTTCTGGTGTTTTTCCCAGGGCTTAGCAGGCAGCTGGATGAGGAGTTGAGCAGCCAGGACACAAACTGACACCCATGTACTCTGCTGGCATCTCAGCCAGCACAATGCTGACCCCCACGCATAACTTTCTGTGATGTCCATTTTCCATGCACTTTTTGAAGACTCTCCTTACTATACTTATTCATTTGTTTTAATACAGACATATAATTCATGTGCCATAAAATTTACCCCCTTTAAAGTATACAATTAAATTTTACGTGATGTAAAATGATTATCACTAATTTCAGAATGCTTTATCACCCCAAAAGAAACCTAAAACCAATTAGATAGTCATTCCTCATTCCTTGCTCCCTACACACCCTAGCAAACACTAACCTACTCACTTCCCATGTGGACTTGCCTATTCTGGACAACTCATATAAATGGAATCATATCATACACGGCCTTTTTGTGTTAGGCTTCTTTCATTTAGTGTGTTTTCAAGATTTATCCATGTTGTAGAGTGTATAAATATTTTTTTTTTTTTGACAGGCAGAGTGGACAGTGAGAGAGAGAGACAGAGAGAAAGGTCTTCCTTTGCAGTTGGTTCACCCTCCAATGGCCGCCGCGGCCAGCGCGCTGCGGCCGGCGCACCGCGCTGATCCGATGGCAGGAGCCAGGAGCCAGGTGCTTTTCCTGGTCTCCCATGGGGTGCAGGGCCCAAGCACCTGGGCCATCCTCCACTGCACTCCCTGGCCACAGCAGAGGGCTGGCCTGGAAGAGGGGCAACCGGGACAGAATCCGGCGCCCCAACCAGGACTAGAACCTGGTGTGCCGGCGCCGCTAGGCGGAGGATTAGCCTAGTGAGCCGCGGCGCCGGCCAGAGTGTATAAATATTTAAGGCCTTATAATATCTTTGTAATATTCCACTTTATGGATATGTGATATTAAAAAATCTATTGTCAATTGGTGGATATTTGAGTTGGTTTTTTAGCTATTATAAATAATTCTGCTATGAACATGCACATACAAGTTTTTGTGTAGATATATGCTTTTTTTAAAAGATTGATTTATTTATTTGAAAGTCAGAGTTACATAGAGATAGAAGGGGAGGCAGAGAGTGAGAGAGAGCACTCTTTCATTCACTAGTTCACTCTCCAACTGGCCGCGATGTTCAGAGCTGCACCAATCCAAAGCCAGGAGCCAGGAGCTTCTTCTGGGTCTCCCATCCAGGAGCTTGAACCATCTTCTACTGCTTTTCCAGGCCATAGCAGAGGGCTGAATCAGAAGTGGAGCATCCAGGAAATGAACTGGCACCTATATGGGATGCCAGCACTGCAGGCAGTGGCTTTACCCGCTATGTCACAGCACCGGCCCCTGGATATATGTTTTTATTCCTCTTGGATAGATACCCAGGAGTAGAATGTTTTGGTCTTAGGGTAGCGCTGTTTAACATGTAGAGAAAGTGACAAATTATTTTGTATTCATAACAGCAGTGTATACATAAATGTTCAAATTGCTCTACATTCTCATCAACACTTGTCATTGGCTTTCTTCTTTAATTATAGCTAATCAAGTAGGTATAAATGGCATATTAACCTGGCTTTGATTTGCATTTCCTTAATAGCAAGTGATTTTATCTTCTTTTATACTTATTAAGCATTTGTATGTCTTCTTTGGAGAAACACTTATTCAAATGTTTTGCCTACATTCAACTGGGTTACTTGTCTTTTAATTGTTGTGTAGTAAGAGTTCTTTATATACTCTCGATAGTACACATCAGATATATGATATACTCCTCCCATTCTGCGGGTTGTATTTTCACTTTCTTAATGGTGTCGTTGGAGGCACAAGTCATTTTTAAATTTGACGTTGTCCAATTTAATTTGGTTTCTTTGGATATGTTGCTAGTCCTCTTGGCATCATATCTAAAATACCATTGCCTACTTTAGTCATGAATGTTTATTGCTATGTTTTCTTCTACATATCTTATAGTTTTTGTTTTTACACTTAGTTCTTTATCTCTTCTGAGTAATTGTCATGTGGGGTGTTAAATATTCGCTCATAAACATGGATATTCCATTGTTCTGGCACCATTTGTTGAAAAGGCTTTTCTTTCACTACTCAATTACTACAGTACCTGTGTAAAAAACAAACTTACCATAAATTTATTGGTTTTTGATTTAACTTTAATCTGTTTTTCTCTATGTCTATTCTGTACCACACAGTTTTGAATACTGTGCCTTCGTAGAAAGGTTTGAAGTTGGGAAGTGCAAGTCCTGCAACTTCATTCTTTTCCAAGGTTGTTTCGGCTGCTCAGAGTCCTGTGCATTTCTGTATCATTTTTAGAATCAGATTGTTAATTTCTGCAAAAGAAATGGCAGCTAGGATTTTGATAGGGATTGCACTGAACACATAGATAAGTTCGTGGAGTTTCGCCACCTTAATAATATTTAAGCCTTCCAATCCATTAATATGATCTTTCTATGGAAGAGAGACCTTTTGGAGCTTCTGATATTCCACATTTTCCCTGATGTTCCTCAATGACAGCACTGAAGGGGCTTTCTGGATAACCATGCTGATACATAGCCATGTTTCCATCCTGCTCTAGACTCGGTGTGTTTGGAGAGCAAGGTTTGGAGGGTAGGCCAATCCCCTACCCAGGCTTGAGGCAGTCGCCCTCTCTGCATGTGGACATGAGAACCTCAGAGGAGATGTCCCACGTGGCCATCTTTGCTGCATCCTTTGGCTTGGCTTTGCTCCAGTTCCCTCTCTTTGGTTCTGATTCCTACTCTGCATGTCAGGCTCCAAAGTGATGGCAGGAGTTTAATTTTATAAAAGTGGAATTGCTGGGTCAAAGGAATATTTATTTTAAATTTTTATAATGATTTCTAAACTACCAGGTTTCAGGTTGTACCAAGAAATAGTCCCACATCTACCCCAACTCAGCATGTTCCACTATTTTCACTTCACATCCTTATGTGTCTTTTCCATTACTTCTGCTTGCTCTGGTATAATTTGTATTGATTTGTCAATTTTTTATTTTTCTTGTACTCTTGAGATAAATCTCATGTTTTTGTGTAAGCTCATTTTTCATTCCCTTGCCTAGTAATTCATGTCTGGGTACAAAGTGAAAGTTTCTGTTAGGGCTGGTGTTGTGATATAGTGGGTTAAGCTGCCACCTGTGACACCACCATTCCATACTGAAGTGCTGGTTTGAGTCCTGACTACCCTATTCCTAATCCAATTTCCTGCGAATGCACACCCTGGGAGGCAGCAGGTAATGGCCCAAGTACTTGGGCCCCTGCTACCCATACAGGAGACCTTGATGGAGTTCTTGGCTCATGGCTTTAGCCTAGCTCAGACCTGACTGTCACAGCTATTTAAGGAGTGAACCAGCAGTTGGAAGATCTCTTTATCTGTCTCTCCCTCTCTTTCTAATGCTCTGCCTTTCAAATAAATAAAGCATCTATCTTAATAAAATAAAGCTGTGCTTCTCAAGGTGAGATGGGGATGGAAGAGGACAGTCTCCCAGAAAAGAGAAATTTCATAGTTGTAATCAAGGCTATACACTTCCCACAATCCTGCCGTGTGTCCAAACACTTCTACTTTAGGCCCTACAGTTACTCTAGAGATGCCATCTTTTTTTATTTTTATTTAATAAATATAACTTTCCAAAGTACAGTTTATGGATTACAATGGCTTTTTCCCCCATAACTTCCTTCCCACCCGCAACCCTCTCATCTCCTTCTCCCTCTCCCATTCCATTCACATCAAGCTTCATTTTCAATTATTTTTATATACAGAGGATCAATTGAGTATAAATTAAGTAAGGATTTCAACAGTTTGCACCCACACCGAAACACAAAGTGTAAAATACTGTTTGAGTACTAGTTATAGCGTTAATTCACATTGTACAACACATTAAGGACAGAGATCCTACACGAGGAGTAAATGCACAGTGACTCCTGCTGTTGACTTAGCAAATTGACACTCTTATTTATGGCATCAGTAATCACCCTAGGCTCTTGTCATGAGTTTCCAAGGCTATGGAAGCATTTTGAGTTCGCCAACTCCGATCTTATCTAAACGAGGTCCTAGTCAAAGTGGAAGCTCTCTCCTCCCTTCAGAGAAAGGTACCTCCTTCTTTGATGGTCCATTCTTTCCACTGGGATCTCACTTGCAGAGATCTTTCATTTAGTCTTTTATTTTTTATTTATTTATTTATTTATTTTTTGTCAGAGTGTCTTGGCTTTCCATGCCTAAAATACTCTCATGGGCTTTTTAGCCAGATCTGAATGCCTTAAGGGCTGATTCTGAGGCCAGAATGCTGTTTAGGACATCTGCCATTCTATGAGTCTGCTGTGTATCCCGCTTCCCATGTTGGATTGTTCTCTCGGAAGCCATCTTTTAGTAATTGTGAATTCTCTGTGGCTCTTGGTTCTCAGAGAGCTCAGCCTCCCTGTCTCTCCTTGACCTCCTGAAGTTGGGATCTGGGGAGTGGGGGATCCAGAGGCAGTGCTAAATTGCCAACTCATCCAAGACCAAGTTTCCTACATCAGAAGAAAGGGAATAAAACCTGAGGATATAGTGATCCCCAGATAACAGAGTGGAGATCTCAACACTGAGGAGAAGATCGAATCTCATCTCTAAGTCTCCTCTGAACTCTAAAATTCTCTGATCCTATGAGGCTACACTGGAAGGACCTGAGGTAGACCCCAGAGTGAGCAAGTGATACTTGAAGGAAGTTCATGCACTATCTCAAAGAAGATTGATCCCGAACTAGATTGGGGACACAAAGAAACCCCAAGCTTGAACAGCTACCAAAGGAACCAACTCATCATTCTCACACTTTCAAATGTTCAAACCCTCAGAAGCTGCTCAGGAATTCAAGGTTAGTATCAGCAATTAGAGGAGGGGACCCCAAACCCTCCTCTGGGGGCTCAATATCCCAACTGCAAGAGAAGGCTCCACTCACAACCTTAGGGAGCCACCAGCTGGCCTGGCTATTCCCTGCAGGGATGCTCAGTATGTGTGGATCAACCACAGAACAATGGGGAAGAAACTCCACAGCATTTGCCAGGACACACCACGAGGGTAATAACACAATAATGAATATCTATTACTCTTCTTGTGATTACGTACCCTTTGGTCACAAGTGTCCATGAAGACAACACTCATTCATAATGGTAAACTGTATTTTCTATAGTGTGGTCTGCTTTGTAATACATGGCATAGGATCTTAAAGTAACTTGATGAATTTAGGAGGAAAAGGCTTATTGAAATAGAATGGGGCATGGCCAATCTTGCAACCTTCTGGCAGGTTCTGATACCAAAGCAAATAGGCTTTATCTAGTAAGTGATAATAATGCAGCAAAGGCCTTGGTATGAGTCTTGAGCCCACTGGATTGTAAATAAGTATATAAACAGTTTATTGGACGTTTATGCTGCTGAATTCTAAGTCAAACACAGAACAAACAGCATTATCAAACTGCTAACCTTGATTTATGTATTTTCCTTTTGCAACCAAAGACGCAAAAGGTCCTAGAAGAGAATAAGATGTCAGGTCATCTCCCTTTCCATCCCCCACCCTGTTTCCCTTCTCCCAAATGCCTGCCTCAATTTCCCTTTGTTAATCATCTCTCACTTGGGAAATTTGCACCCGACAGCCAAGGCAAGTCTCTCCTTACAATATGGAGCTCCTGCTGGGGAGAGGGACCTCCAGCCATAAGGGCTTGGGACTGCACAACGCTACCCACTCACTTCCAACAGGGGATATGGCCTCAGACTCTGGTGCTTTGGCCCATTTCTGGGAGCACCTGGAAGGCACTTTGGATTTCCTGTCAGTAAGGATAGTGAAGGCACATAGTCATGAGCCTCCTTTTACTTCCCTGGCTATACATCCTGGGGATGCCACTTGGTCTTGCTTCTTTTGGTTTTCATGCCTCTCTTCTTTCTTCCAAAGTACAACACCCCAGAGAGCGTGTGCTTCCCCTCCATACACCAACCCTAGCAACACACTCAGAACCCACCCTATGCTAAGGACATCTTCATCCGAGCAAATGAGATCAGGACTGAAAGCAGAAATGTTTATGCCATTGTCTTCCAACACCAAGGCAAATAAAACACATCAGAAGAAATATGCACTGCAGGGGGCAGGCACTGTGGCCTAGTGGGTTAATCTGCTACCCATGAAACCAGCATCCCACATCAGACTGCTGGTTCAACACCTGGATGCTAATGCATTTGGGAAAGCAGCAGAAGATGGCCCAGGTACTTGGGCCCCTGACACTCACGTGAGAGACCCAGATGGAGTTCCTGGCTCCTGGCTTTCGCCTAGCACAGCCCAGGGTGTTGCAGCTAGTTGGGCAGTGAACTAGTGGATGGAAGATCTCTCTCTGTCTCTTCCTCTCTCTCTGTCACTCTGTCTTTCAAATACATAACTCTTCAAAAAAAGAAATATAGACTGCAGCTTAATAAACAAATCTACTAATGGTCACTTGCCCAGTCACCCAGCACTGACATTTATAGAACTGTTACAGACTTGGATTCAAAGAGTAAAAGTGCATAAAAATATTTCCTTCAAGAGCACACAGTCTGCTTGGGGAGCCAAGATCATTCGGTGAAAGCAAATACAGAAACCACCAAATGGTTAAGCCTCAAAGTAAGGGGCTTTACTCCATAAGGTCAGTAAAGATCAGAATCTTATTGGTTTTAACTTAAATGTCACTGCAAACTTCGTCACACAGTAACCATTGACGACACCTACGCCAGTGCCTGTTTGGTGTGCAGCAGGTGCAT
The DNA here is from genome assembly GCF_964237555.1 of Oryctolagus cuniculus. NCBI lineage: Eukaryota > Metazoa > Chordata > Mammalia > Lagomorpha > Leporidae > Oryctolagus > Oryctolagus cuniculus. Next base: position 150,623,647 of record NC_091435.1, read on the forward strand.
GATGAAGATTTGATGAAAGCATAAATGAAGGTGGTGTTTCAGAATAAATTGTGCAGACTGTGTTGTAATGCTGTTTGAAGAATAAAATATAGCACTTCAGGGCTGATTTTATGAAAAGGTATCAAAAGGAAACACACAGAAGTACTTGATATACTCTAAAGACTTCAACTTTGATCAGGGTTGGTGGAAAGAATCCCAAGGAATCAGAACTCATGAACTCAAATCCTGAGTTCCTCTCTGATCTATAAAACAAGAGGGAGGGTGGAACTTCACTGTGCAAGGCTCTCACTGCGGGGATTAGCGTCAGATCTTTGGGGAATGCAGACTCTGCCAAAGGCATAAAATATCTGATCAACCCATCTGCGATCTGGGCCTCTCACTGAAGACTTCCCAGGAGGTCAAGAGGCCACCCTTCTTTGCCACAACAGTGGCAGAAACCACACTGATGGCCCCAGAAGGCTCCTCTATCAGAGGACCCATGCAGCTGAGATTTTTATGTCCTAAGTATTATTTATTACCTTTGTAACCATCTAACCCATAAGCCTCTGACACACCAGATGTTGTTGAACAAACATCCTAGGGGGAAGAATGTCTTGCTTATGTTTCTAATACTTTTAAAACTTTGCAAGGCTTGTTAAATCCATGAGAGAATAAATTACCCTGGACCTTAGCTGCCCCAATATCAGGAAGCCCCCAGATTAGCCTCATCACTCTTCTCAATACCTGATTCCCACTGGGGTTGTAGTCGGCTCTCCTGAGCTGTTTGATCTCCTTGGGATCTGGGTGTGTGCCTCATTATTGATGCTGCTGCCGAGGAAATATGATGCGACTCTGCTCTTCTCATTATAACTCATCACCCCAGAATCCCTGGGGGCTTACAGAAATCTCTTATAGGAGGAGGCATCTACCGAGTTGGCCTGCTCAACACTGCTTCTCCTTTTCAAGAATTGCTTTCTCACTCTCAGTCCATGCAGGCACTGGAATACTCCAGGAAAGCAAACTTGGCCTAGGCCAGTGTTGTGACAGTCACTGCAACTGATCCAACAATGAGTGCTTGACCTTGACAGTCAGCTGTGGAGCCTCAGCCAATATATAGGCTTTTGCTAGACATATAAGGAAGAAATTCCATTGCTGCTGAGCTTGCTCTCCTCGGGGGAGGGGAGATAATCTTCCAGCTTCTGGAATAATCCTGCCACTCCAAAGATGAACCCTAAGATCAAGGGATACATATCTGTGGTGATATCAACCATGAGCGCTTAATAAGCCTGACCAATTCCTGGACTTTTTTCAGATATCTCAACCAACACATCCCATCCTTGAACTAGTTTGAGTTGGGTTTCAAGAATTCCAACCCGTGTGCACTTGGTAACCATTGAGAATGCTTGGTTATAAGACCCACAGGGGTTTCCATAACAGCTCCTTCCTACTAGAAATTTCAAATCCCTAGTTTTCCCAGCATCCACCAAACCCCATGACCAGTTTCCTTCTGTCCAAAACTTGAACCGTCCTTATCTTATATGCAAATTAAAATCTCAATTGCACTTCAAGACTTGCCCCCTTGCTAATGCCACCCATGTCCACTTTCCACACTCCGACTTCCCAAGAACACTCAGCCCACATTGTTTTTAAACAGCTCCGGTGTTTAATTCATTCAGCTGTATTGTTTACACGTTTGGTCATCCCATCGTTAGTATAAATTCGGAGAGAAAGGGTAACATTTCCTTCTGCTTTGGTATTGCTTAATACAGCGCAAAGCAAATGAGCATTCCCTAAGCTTAGTTAAGTGAGAATAGTAAGTCAGAGGTGGATGCAGAGTTGAGTATGTCTAGTGTTGTCCCAATTTTTAAAAAATGTCAGATGTGTTTATTTCTTGAAGGTTGAGTTTGAGAATCATCTTAGTTCACTTCAAAAAAATTTTTTTTCTTCAACACAGCAAACATGAAAAATTGAGGGGAAAAATCACAAATATAAGATGTTTCCCAGGACAGTACCAATTTATGACCTTGTTCTCAGCATCATAATAGCGCATTATTTTTCCCTTAAAAATGTCCCAGCTTCTGACTTCTGGTCTGGTCTGACACCACAGGGAAGTTACCACTCCTTCCTAAAAACAAGGGAGAAGCTGAGCAAACTGAAAACCAACAGCCGTCCCCACTGCCAGGCAACCAGCTTCCCCTAAATGGGAGAGACAGAGCTGCAGATAAATTACCTGAGTGGAGACTCACAAGCTGACGCCTCTGCAGGAACCAGGGCAGCGGTGCAAACGCTGAAACAACTTGATGAATTCCTGGAGGCTGCAGGGAGATAAGTCTAAGAGCTAAAAACTCCAAGGGGACCCAGTCACAGGGAAGACCCACACTTCTGTAAGGATGACCTCGAGACGTTCTAGAAAGTTCCCACAGAAAGCAATTTCTTGATGGTGCAGCAAGGTGAGGAGGAAAGAAACCATTTCTGAAACACACCAAAGCACTCTGTTCTTAACAATGTCACTGCCAAACTGAGCTGGAGGAAATGAATGCCCAACTCCAGCCCCCGGAGACACCTGTCCTACCTGTTCTTCCTAAGAGGGAGGAAGCAGACAGTGAGAAGCTCTGCTGGAGTCCACAGCCCAGGAGCCCAGCTCAATGAAAGACCGAGTCCTCGGCATCGGACTACAGACTGCTCCCAGCCTCCACACCTTCCCACTACTCCACTAAACACCTATTTACAGGGACAGGAGGGAGGGAATAGGATTTTTTTAAAAAGTATTTATTTATTTGAAAGGCAGAGTTACAGAGAGGTAGAGGTAGAGGTAGAGGTAGAGGTAGAGGTAGAGGTAGAGGTAGAGGTAGAGGCAGAGGCAGAGGCAGAGGTAGAGGTAGAGGTAGAGGTAGAGGCAGAGAGAGAGAGAGAGAGAGAGAATCGATCTGCTGGTTCCGGATCTGGGCAGATCCAAAGCCAGAAGCCAGGAGCTTCTTCTGGGTCTCCCAAACAGGTACAGGGGCCCCAAGCACTAATTGGGCCATCTTCCACTGCTTTCCCAGGCCATAGCCGAGAGCCAGATCAGAAGTGGTACAGCAGGACTCAAACCAGCGCCCATATGGGATGCCGGCACCGCAGGTGACGGCTTTACCCGCTATGCCACAGCATCAGTCCCGTGAAGAGGATTATTTTATTATTAGATGGTACTTACACTGCTTGTAAAGTGACATAATAGTATTTGGAAATGGACATGGAATAATTATAAATGTGTATTACAAACTTCTGGGCAGATACTTTAAAAGGTTATTTATATAACTGATATGCCAAGAAAGGAGACAAAATGGAATCAAACAACACTCAACGAAGAGCACAAAAGGCAGAAAAAGAGTAGAAGACAAAAACTAGAGCAAAAGACAGATGCCACCAAGGATAAAATAGTAACAAGTATGGTACTCATCAATCCAACTATACCATTAATCACGTTAGACACCAATGGTGTAAATGCGTAATTAAAAGAGAAAGCAGTCCAAAATGTAAGACCTAACTATATGTTGTCTTCAAGAAGTCCACTTTAAATATATACATATATGTTAAAAGTAAATGAGGCCGGCACTGCGGTTCAATAGGCTAATGCTCCGCCTGCAGTGCGGGCACACCGGGTTCTAGTCCCAGTCAGGGCACCAGATTCTGTCCCGGTTGCCCCTCTTCCAGGCCAGCTCTCTGCTGTGGCCCGGGAGTGCAGTGGAGGATGGCCCAAGTGCTTGGGCCCTGCACCCGCATGGGAGATCAGGAGAAGCACCTGGCTCCTGCCATCGGATCAGCGCAGTGCGCCGGCTGTGGCAGCCATTGGAGGGTGAACCAACGGCAAAGGAAGACCTTTTTCTCTGTCTCTCTCTCACTGTCCACTCTGCCTGTCAAAAAAAAAAAAAAAAAGAAAAGTAAATGGATGGAAAAGGATACAGCATGCTAACCAACTAATCAAAAGAAAGTGAAAATAATCATGTTAATTTCTGACAGGCCAGACTTCAAAGAAGGAAAGTTATCAGAAATAACAAAGGGCATTATGTAATGATACTGGGGTCAAATCTCCATGGAGACATAACAATCCTTCACAAGTATGCACCTAACAACAGAGCATCAAACTCTGTGAGACAAAACTGGTAGAACAGCATGAAGAAATACAGAAATTCACTCTCATAGCTGAAACTTCAACATCACTCTGTCAGAAATGACAGATCCAGCAGAGTGAAAATCAACAAGGACGTGGCTGAACTGAACACCATCATCCATCCACTGGGGATAACAGACATCTTCACCAACAAGAGCAGGTACACGTTCTTCTCAGGTTCCCATGGAAGCTAGAAATCAGTAACAAGAAAATACCTGAAAAATCCACAAATGTGTAGAGATTAAACAACACACTTCTAAATAAACGTAAGTCAAAGTAGAAATCCCAAGAGAATTCTAAAAATATTTTTAGCTGACCCGGCTGTGGTATAGTGAGCAAAGCTGCTGCCTGCAATGCCAGCATCCCATGTGGGCACCAGTTCAGGTCCCAGCTGCTTCCACTTCCAATCCAGCTCTCTGCTGTGGCCTGGGAAAGCAGCGGAGGATGGCCCAGGTCCTTGGGCCCCTGCACTTGCATGGGAGACCCGGAAGAGGCTCCTGGCTCCTGGATTCAGATAGGCGCAGCTCTAGCCATTGCAGCCTCTGCTTCTCTGTATCTCTGCCTTTCAAATAAATAAATAAATTTGAAAAAAAAAACATTTTTAGCTATGTGAAATGAAAACAATGTATCAAAGTTGTGGACTGCAGCAAAAGCTATGGTTGGAGGGAAATTTGTAGCACTAAATGCATATATTAAGAAGAAAGGTATAAAACCAATCATCTAAGTTTCACTGTAAAGAGCAAATTAAATCCAAATTAAACTGAAGAAATGAAATAATACAAAGTCAAGCAGAAATAAATGAAATTAAAAACAGGAAACCAATGAATAAAAATTAAGAGAACTAAAAGCTGTCCCTCTGGAAAAAAATCAATAAAATTTACTGTCCCTCCCCAGACTGGGGGAGGGAGAAGGGAGGACATGAATGACTAACGCCAGAAATGAAAGAAGGGGCATCCTATAGATCCATGGAAGAATTATAAAGTAATAAATAAGAATAAATCTATGCCCACCAATCTGAAAATATGTGTGGGATGGACCAGTTCCTTGAAAGACAAAGTCTGGCAAAATCACACAGGAGAAATTGAATCAGTAATTAATAATCTGCCAAAACAGAAAGTATCAGGCCCACATTGGTCCACTGGTGGGGCTCCACTAAACATTTAAGGAAAAAATTGCATTACATCAATGACTCCAATCTCTTCCAGAATAAAGATGCAGAGGAAATACATGCATAGTCACTCCAAGAGCCCAGCATTATCCTAACACCAAATCATACAGTGACATTACAAAGAATAATAATAAGACTATGGGCCATATCTTTCATGAACCTAGATGCAAAAATCTTCAACAAGATATTAACAAATCAAATCAAACAACAATGTATGAAAAGAACTATATATCATGACTAAGTGGGATTTAGTTCAGGTATACAAGGTTGATCCAACATTTAAAAATCAATTTATGTAGGTCAGGCATTTGGCCTAGTGATTAAGTCATCAGTTAAGATAACTGCATCCCACATTGGAATATCTGAACTTGGCTCCTGACTCTGACTCCTGACACCAGTTTCTTGCTAATGCATACCCTGGAAGGCAGTGGTAATGGCTCAAGTATTTGGATTCCTGCCACCCATATGGAAGACCAGGATTGATTTATCAGCCCTAGTTTTGGTCCCAGCCCAGCCCTGAACCAGAGATGGAAGAATTCACTTGCTCATTCATATTCTCTCTTTCTCTCTCCAAATAAGTAAAAAATCTAAGAAAACATCAATTTATATATAATCTATAACATCAACAGGCTAAACAAGAAAAGCTATAGATGTACACTATTAGAGGCAAAAAAAAGCATTACATGAAAACAAAACCCATTAATCATAAAAAATTGTAGCAAACTAGGAATAAGGAGAATTTTGTCAATAAGGAATATCTACCAAAAAGCCTACAGGGAATATCATATTTTTATTTATTTATTTATTTGACAGGTAGAGTTACAGACAGTGAGAAAGAGAGACAGAGAGAAAGGTCTTCTGTTGGTTCACTCCCCAAATGGCCAGTATGGCCAGCGCTGTGCCGATCTGAAGCCAGGAGTCAGGTGCTTCTTTCCCGTCTCCCATGCAGGTGCAGGGGCCCAAGCACTTGGGCCATCCTCCACTGCCTTCCCAGGCCTCAGCAGAGAGCTGGACTGGAAGAGGAACAACCAGGACCAGAACTGACACCCATATGGGATGCCAGTGCCATAGATGGAGGATTAACCAAGTGAGCCACAGTACCGGCTGCACACCATAGTTTTTAATAGTAAGAAAACAGAAACTTTCCTCCTATCGATCAGGAACAAGGCAAGGATGCCCCTTCTCACTATTCCTTTTCCAGATCATTCTGGAAGTTCTGGATAATGCAATATAACAAAGAAAGGACATAAAAATACATCCTGGGAAGGAGGAAATACAATTATCTTTGTTCTCAGATGGCATGATTGTAGAAAATTCTAAAGAATCAACAAAAATACTCCTGGAACTAATAAATAATGATAGCAAGGTTGCAAGACACAAGGTTAGCACATAAAATTCAATTGCTTTCCTATATACTAATAATGAACTACTAGAATTTGAAATTAAAAATAATAGTTTACATTTATATCAAAATTAAATAAGTACATATAAATCTAACAAAAATATGTATGAATCTATATAAAAACTATAAAACTTGGATGAAAGACATCAATAAAATAAATAGATACATAGATATTTCATTTTCATGGATAGGAAGACTCAATATTGTCAATGTATCAGTTCTTCCCAACTTAATCTATAGATTCAATGCAATAATAATTAATATCAATGTTATTTTTTAATTGACAAGATGACCCTAAAACTTACGTGAAAGCAAAAGACCCAGAATAGCCAACACAATTTTGAAGAAGAATAACAAAGTTGAAGAATTGAAATCTGACTTCAAGACTTTCAATAAAGCTACAGTAATCAAGATGTTATGGCACTGGCCAAAGAATGGGCAAAGAAAACATTTCTAAGACAGAAAGGGAAATAATAAACAAATAGATTAAAGCAAGAGAATGGAGAACGCAGAAATAGACCGATGCAAAGTCTACTGATCCTTGATAAGGAGCAATGGAGAAAAGATAGCTTTTTCAACAAATGGTGCTAAGATAAATATAGACACAGACCTTATACCCATCACAAAAACTACCTCAAAATGGGATCACAGACAGAAATGTAAAATGCAAAACTATAAAACTTCTAGAAGGAAACACCAGAGAAAATTTAGATGATCTTGGATTTGGCTGGTTTTTTGTTGTTGTTTTTGATTTGTGTGTGTGTGTGTGTTTTTTAATGAAACAAGATCATGAAATAAGTAATTGATGAGTTGGACTTCATTAAAATTGAAAACTTCTGCTCTGCAAAACACATTGTTAAGAGAATAAGACAAGTCAAAGACTGCAAAAGATGTTTGCAAAAGGCATATTTGATAAGGGGCCATTTTAACTTATAAAACTCAACAATACAAAAATAAACAACTATTAAAAAGTAAGGAAAATATCTAAACAGATGTCTCACCAAAGACAGACATAGCATATGAAAAGATATTCAGCAGCATATGTTGTTAGGGCCAAATATTGACAAGACCAAATGCTGGCAAGGATGTGAAGCCACAGAAACTCTCCTTCATTACTGCTGGGAATGCAAATGGCACAGCTCTTTGAAAGATAGCTTGGTGGTTTCTTACAAAAGTAAACATATTTTTATCATGTAATGTCAGCAACTGCACTCCTTAGTATTTACCCAAATGAGTTTAAAACTGATATCCACACAAAAAGTTGCATATGGATGTTTAAAGCAACTTATTCATAAGTGCCAAGACTTGGATGCAATCAGTGGGCGAATGGGTAAGGAAACAGTGGTATATCCAGCTCATAGGAAATTATCCAGAGCTAAAAATAAATGAGTTATTGAACCATGAAAAGATACAGAGGAACCCTAAATGTATGTTACCAAGTGAGGGAAGCCAATTTCAAAAGCCTACATACCATATGATTCCAAGTATATGACATGCTGGAAAAGGCAAGACTATGGAGACTATGAAAAAGATCAGCAATTTCTATCAAAGTAAGGAATTTGAGGAATCCAAGAGTAAACCTGAAACTTTATCCCAAACTTGTAAAATATTACCATTTTAGTAAAAATTTAGTAGCAAAATTATCAAACATTTGTGTTGGAGAACAGAAACAATATTCATGGCTCTTCCACCTGCTGGATCATTCCTGAGACCACGGCATTATGTGACTACCAGCACTGGGCAGGGGCCCCGTGCAGCTGGTGTCTCGGGAACAGCATGCTCTTTGGAAATCCATTTCCCCCTCTTACTTTTTTTCATTCTCTTTATATTCCTTACTAGGTCTGGTAGGAAGGTAATGTATATAGATATTAGTCACTGGGTGGTCTTCCTTCTCTTAAAATTTTGAATTGACATGTTTAACATTCCTGTTACAAATGGTCATGAAATATGAAGAATTTAAAATGGACTTTCTCCTGAAATGTTGATGGCTTAGATAGAAGTGAAAAAACTAAAGTCTATTTCAAGGACGTCATTTTTGTTTAATAAAATGAGTGCTAATACACTAAGTAAGGCTCAGCAAACTTTACTGTAAAGAACCAGAGAGTAAATATTCTAGCCTTTGTGGGCCAGACCAACTCCAGCGCAAACGTACTTAATTCTGTGCCTGTAAGAGCAGCCACAGACAGGACTAAGCAAATGCAATTGGTTGCAGGGTTTCATGGTGACTCCTGGAATTTTTGCACTCTGGGCCTCTCACATCAATAAATTAAAATTTTAATTTTTTTTGTTTTGGCAAAATTTAGTAGATTTCCATAACTCCCCAAAATTAATTTTTTCTTTTTAAATGTTTTTAATTTTTTTTCTATTTTTTTTTAAATTTTTTTTGACAGGCAGAGTGGACAGTGAGAGAGAGAGACAGAGAGAAAGGTCTTCCTTTTCCATTGGTTCACCCCCCAATGGCCACTGAGGCTGGCACGCTGTGGCCGGCTCACTGCGCTGATCCGAAGCCAGGAGCCAGGTTCTTCTCCTGGTCTCCCATACGGGTGCAGGGCCCAAGGAATTGGGCCATCCTCCACTGCACTCCCAGGCCATAACAGAGAGCTGGACAGGAAGAGGAGCAACCGGGACAGAATCTGGCGCCCCAACCGGGACTAGAATCCTTTGTGCCGGTGCCACAGGCGGAGGATTAGCCTATTGAGCTGCAGCGCTGGCCAATTTTTTTAGTTTTTAACAAGTTCTATAGGTCATAGACACAATTCCTAGAACATAATGATGTTCCTTTTCCCTCTCCTTCCCCTTTTCTGCCTCATTCTCTGTCCCTCTTCCTTTTGCCCTTCTCTCCTTCACTCCAAAATTACATTTTTTATGAAATGTAAAATATTTTAACCCTAAAAGTTCACTCCTTTCTTTCAATTCTTTTTTTAAGATTTATTTATTTATCTGAGAAGTAGAGTTACAGAGAGAGGAGAGACAGAGATAGAGGTCTTCCACCTGCTGGTTCACTTTCCAAATGGCCACGACGCCCAGAGCTGGGCCCATCCAAAGCCAAGAAGCCAGGAGCTTCTTCTGGGTCTCCCATGTGGGTGCAGGGGCTCAAGCATCTGGGCCATGGCAGAGAGCTGGACTGGAAGAGAAGCAGCTGGAACACAAACTAGCACCCATATGGAATGTTGGCACTGCAGACAGAGGCTTAACCTACTACACCACAGCACCAGCCCCCTTTCAATTGGTAAAGAAATTAAAACATTTAATAGACCTGTAAAATACTGTGGATCCCATACACCATGCCTACTTTGCCTAATGGATAAGTTGACCCTGTATTGGCTACTCCAATAAAACTTTATTTGGTTGCAGGTTGCCAAGGCCTGCACTAAGCAATTATGTAAGTGTAGTATTATAAGATAATTTCTACTATTCTGCCTGGTATTATTTTTAAATCTTTAAAAACAATGGCTAGTTTGAATGTTCTTCCTCAATGTATCTATCCTATTTGTACTTCATTAATATGCATATTAGGGGCCTGTGCTTTGGCCTACGGGGTAAAGCCGCCACCTGCAGTGCCAGCATCCTATATGGGCGCTGGTTTGAGTTCTGGCTGCTCCACTTCCGATCCAGCTCTCTACCATGGCTTAGGAAAGCAGCAGAAGATGACCCAAGTCCTTGGGCCTCTGCACCTGCATGGAAGACCCAGAAGAAGCTCCTGGCTCCTGGCTCCTGGCTTTGGATTGGCGCAGCTCCGGCCGTTGCGGCCAACTGGGGAGTGAACCAGAGGATGGAAGATCTTTCCTTTTCTCTCTGTAACTTTGGCTTTCAAATAAATAAATAAATCTTTAAAAATGCACATTAATTGTTAATTTGCTTGACTACTTGAAAGTGTTTAATAATTGTCAAAGACTTGGATGACTATTCTGGTTGAAGCCAACATCCATTCTGATTGGCCAGTGCCTAGTCATTGTTAAATATTTTCAGTATCACTCTTGATCCCCCTCTTTCCTGACAACTTGCAGTAATGAAAGCTTTTGGAAGCCATGTGTTTTTCTTAAGCACAGCAATATACTGGTATATTATCATTTAACCAGTTCTCTACTGACAGCGATTTAGATTGCTTACAATTGTTTTCACAATTCTGAACAATGGGGCAATAAACAGCATTGCATAGTGAGGGCTTATTTCTGATAAAGGAAAGCACATCTAAAATTCTGATCAGTATTAGACAACTGTAACTAAAATATAGTTATGCCAAATCATATTTTTCCCGAGGAACATATGAGAGAGTCTTAATTCCTCACATTCTGACCACACACTTCTCATATTTTGGAATTCTAATTAGATAAAAAAGCCTGCGTTACTACAGGGCTCTTGATATTTGTATTTCGATAACTACGAGTGAGATTGGGAATTAATTTCTCGCATGAGCTGAATACACGCCAGAGGTTTGCACATTTCTCCCATGCATGTTTGTCTTTGTATTGATCTGTATCCACTTTTTATTTTATTTATTTATTTATTTATTTATTTTGACAGGCAGAGTGGACAGTAAGAGAGAGAGACAGGGAGAAAGGTCTTCCTTTTGCCACTGGTTCACCCTCCAATGGCCGCGGCGGCGGCCGGCGCACTGCGGCCGATCCGAAGGCAGGAGCCAGGCGCTTCTCCTGGTCTCCCATGTGGGTGCAGGGCCCAAGCACCTGGGCCATCCTCCACTGCACTCCCTGGCCACAGCAGAGAGCTGGCCTGGAAGAGGGGCAACTAGGACAGAATCCGGCGCCCCGACCAGGACTAGAACCCAGTGTGCCGGCGCCGCAAGGTGGAGGATTAGCCTATTGAGCCGCGGCACCAGCCACTGTATCCACTCTTCACATGTGGTGAATATGCACGGTCCTGGATGCTATTGTCTTCTGTCGCTATTGTAAATGGGATCTTCTCTTCACTTGACTAAATGATCATTTGCACTGGCTACTTTCTTGTACTTATTTCTTGACTCAGATGTTCCTAGTAAATTCTCATTTTAAATATTAATACTGATAATTCTGTGTTCTCCTTTCTAAATGTGCATATTTAATATTATTCTAGTATATTATTACATTGACCAGAACTTCAAAAACAATAGTAAATAATAGTGTTGAAAATGGTCCTAACTTAACGGAAATATTTCAAGTGTTTCACCATTATGTATGATACGTCACTGGTTTCTTTGTAACATACATCTTATATCATGTCAAGAAACTATTCTTATTTTAACCTATGATTCAAGAAAATCAAGAGTTGCTGTTAAATTTAACCAAATACCTTTTCAGCATTTACTGTCATGACCATATGCTGGTTTTCTTCTCTAATCTGTTAGACTTTAACGAAATATTAGTCATTACTTTAACAGAGTCCTTAATCTTGAACCTTTTTTTTAAATTTGCTAGAACCAACTGCACAAGTCATCCTGTATTTTCTTTTATCTACTATTGGATTGCACTTGCTAATATTTCTGTAGGAATCTTATATCATGATAAAATAAAGTAATAATGGTATTTTCTTTTTGTGAACTATCTGTCAGGTATCAATTATGCTGGATTCATAACAATATCAAGAAAGCTTTTCTTCTTTCTCTTTCCTCCTGAACATCCTACGTGACAGAGGAACTGTCTGTCATTGGAAGTTCTCTGAGGGTTTGCCCATGACAGCATCAAAGTAGTAAGCTTTCAGCAGTTCTCAGTTCCTTCCAGGTGAAGGCCATGCAGGTTTCCCACTGTGTCTTCAGACACCTTTGCGATTATCATTCATACTTCTTTCTACCATGTTCCATTTCATCTTGGTTTCATATCACTTGGCTGAAATCAGATAAGTGATTTTCTCATTCTCTTCTGTCTTCTGTAGCTACCTCTAGATTCTCATTCCTGACATGATGCGTTTCTTCTCTTTTCTGAATTATAGTTACAAGCAGAATATCATTTTTCTGTGGGTTTACCCCAAAAGACATGTTACATGTATAAATCAATTCTATTGTCTTTCTTTGAATTCTCAGGTTTCAGTATTTATCTTTACTTCTCTCTATTTTACTTGGGCTTACTGTGTGTTTTTTTTCCTAGCTTCTTGAACTGCATGGTTAGTCCACTTATTTCTATTCTTTTTCAGTAATGAAAGCTTTTCGAGGCAATGCGTTTTCCTGCACACAGCATCAGCTTTAATATGCAAGCACTTTCATCATTGTTTTCGGCCAGATATTATTCAACGGCGGCTTTAAATTTTTCAGCTGCCCAGAGATTTTCCATTTTGATTTTGTTGTTTTATTGAGGCTGTTTTATCTTTAGTGTGAGTGTACCTCCAACTTTCATTAATTACTTTTTTATCTCGATGGATTGCAGTTAGAGAATGTGGACTGTAATATTTCTCTTTTATTGGAATCTATTGGGATTTCTTTTACAACCTAATATATATATATATAATGCTCAATTTTTAAAATGTTTAATGGAAGCTTCAAAAAAACAATATATCCTCTCCATATGATACAGAGTTCCTCATCAATGCATGGGCTCACCCAGCTTACTTTGCCTCGCTAGTCTCCCAAGGGCTAATGTGAGTATGTCACCATTTCCCCTACAACTCTTTTTCCATCCATTCTCCTTTATTTTCTATAGCTTTTGCTTCATGTGTCTCAATACTTGCTGATTATATATACATAATGTGTAGGACATTTTGTGGGACTCATTAGTATGTGGGCCTTGATTATAGTTTGTGGCATCATTAGGTTGCAAGCTCCCACAGAGAAGGACACTTGTTCTGGTTCACGGTGGCATCCTTACTCTCTGTGACACCTGGTCAATAGTTAGCACTCAATAAAACCTTGCTTGAGGGGGCCGGCGCTGTGGCATAGTGGTAAAGCCGCCTGCAGTGCCGGCATCCCATATGGGCACTGGTTCAAGACCTGGCTGCTCCACTTCTGATCCAGCTCTCTGCTATGGCCTGGAAAAGCAGTGGAGGATGGCCCAAGCGCCTGGGCCCCCGGACCCACATGGAAGACTCGAAAGAAGTTCCTGGCTCCTGGCTTCAGATCAGCACAGCTCTGGCTGTTGCGGCCACTTGGGGAGTGAACCAGCAGATAGAAGACTTCTCTTCCTCTCTATAATTCTGCCTTTCAAATAAATAAATCGATCTAAAATAAAAAACCTTGCTTAAAACAAAAAGATGCAAATAAAGAAGGAAGGGAAGCAGGTCCAGAAGCATTCACTATGCCTTTTATTGACCTTAACATTACTTAATATAACATAATAATCTCTGCTTGCTCGTGGATGGTGTGTCACGGACAAGCATTTTAATGTCAATATTCACATTTTTCCTTTTGGATAAATCTCTGGTAGATACATCCAGCATGTGGTGAGATTTCAGCATTTTGATCCAATCTGTTATTCTCTTCTTTTACAAGAAAGAGAAGGTATTTTTGCTTTATATTTCAAATATGTGTGAGCCTACTTCTGCCATCTCTATTTTATGTATTATCCTTACTTTTCCCCACTCTTGGTTTTAAATTTTTTTTGCCTTCTCATCTGTTTCCTACTTTTTCTTTTTCCCCTCCAGTGATCATTAATTTGGAAGATCACACACACACACACACACACACACACGTTTGTGTGTCTGATTTTTACTTAAGACAAACTAAACAAAACTGTTTACAAATAAAATGTTTTATTTCCAAATTTATCAACTTTAGAAATGGAAAAAATGTTTATAGCCCCTACTTGTAAAAGAGAAATAAACTCATCTGCTTACATTCCCTTCCTCTTCCTTAATTTTTTTTGTTTGCATTTTATAGGGGCAAGAGGAGTCTCTCAATCTGCTATGAAATGATCATTGGGGGCTGGTGCTGCGGCATAGCAGGCCAAGCCATCGCCTGCAGGGTCAGCATCCCATATGGGTGCCTGGTTGAGTCCTGGCTGTTCCACTTCCAGGAGAAGCTCCTGGCACCTGGCTTCAGCCTGGCCAAGCCCTGGCCCAGCCCTGGCCATTGCAGCCATGTGGGGAGTGAGCCAGAGGACGGAAGACCTCTTTTTCTCTCTGCCTCGGCCTCTCTCCCTCTCTGTAACTACATCTTTCAAATACCAAAAAAAAAAAAACCAAACAAACAAAAAAAAAACAACAAAAAAATTTGAATTTTAGAGATTTTAAATGGTATAGTTTTTAAATAAGAAGTATAATACTGCTTTGTGAATATAATACCACAGCTATTTCAATTTTAAGTTTAAATATAATTAATGTGCACTTGAACTTAGCATCCATTCTAGGGTGCTTTATTTTGGCTCCTCTTCTTGCTGTCTAAAGCAACCCAGAACATCCCTGTCCAATAGAAATAAAATTTAATCCACGTGAGTAATTTTAACTTAGTAAATACATTAATAAGAAGTAAAAAAGAAATGGGATATTAATGAAACCCATTTTACTTATTCTATGAAAATGTTTAAGTCCTCAAAATGTAGCGTGTATTTTATTGCTATAGCGCATCTTAATTCCGATGAGTCAGGTTTCAAGTGTCCAAAGCCACCCATGGTGAGTGACCACTGTACCCAACAGATCAATCATGGATTGCAGTGCACACAGGAAATGAGAATTTGGGTCTGCAGCCAAGACTTCCCCGCCCAGCACCCCAGGCTGCGGAGGTCAGTGTCTCCGCACAGCATGGTCTCTACAAGGCACCCCAGCCGGAAGCTCTTGGCTGGTGGCTCTTCAAGAGGTCTTGTTAGGAAGTGGTGATTGAGGACAGTATTTCTCAAGCTTTAGAGATCATTCAGAGTCACCTAGTCGTCTCATCACTCATGGGCTCTAAGCAGCTCTGGAGCGGACCCTGCGGCTGGGTTTTTAATAAGTGTTGATGCTCATTACCTCTTGCTTTACCGGAGCCCATGAATTCCAAAAGTTCTCTATTGCCTTGAGTTTGTAGTGATTCTCTTCTGCTTACTGGAATAATTCTTATTCTTTATTTTGCATATAGTAAGTGCTTCCCTTTTTTATTGAAAGTATTTTTGCATAAGGCCCAGGCTGGTGCTTTGGGCTTTCCAGGCAGTCTTTGGGTATGTGCTTGTTGGAGGGCTGAAGTTCAGGAAGAATGGATCCAACAGGAGCTGTGCCTCCACATTTCTTAGTCCTAGTTCTTTGCTCTTTGGTAGTTGTCTGCTACTTGGACTAGGAATTTTCCTCTCATTCCATTTTTAATTGCTTGTTGCAATTTATAGAAAAAATTTTTATTTTTTCTAGACTTGCTTTGCAGTCAGCTTATTTTCATAACTTGGTCCCAGGTTAATAATTTGCAGTGATAGTCTACCTGGAACACTTACACATTTCTCATTGTGTGCTCTTTTCCTCACCATCAACCCATATGACAGAAGAAGAAAGTAATGCTTTTGTCTTATCCACGTTCACCAACTAGTAAGTTGTGAAACGCTGATTTGAACCCAAGTAGATGGGCTCTTACACCATTACACAGCTATTTGCAAAATTTGATTAGGCTATGTATGTGCCTCTTCCTACATTTTGAGATTTATATTTATTTTATTTAAGAGGCAGAGAGACAGACAGACTGACAGGGATTCCGTGTCACTTCCCAAATGCCTGCAATAAGTAGGACTAGGCCAGGCTGAAACCAGGAGCCAGGAACTGAATCCAAATCTCCCACATGGGTAGCAGACACCCAAGTACTTGAGCTACCCATGCTACTTCCCACATGCACATTAGCAGGGATCAGAGGCACAGCCAGGACTTGAGCCCAGGCCCTCTGATGTGGGATGGGAATGTTCCAACAGCTGGTGTTATAAATGCTAAGCCAAATGCAGGCCCCCAGCTTGTTTTTCTTTCCTTATCACAGTGGTTAAAATAAAGTTTGTAAAGTTATATTTTTTCAGTATGTAGGTTTGCTACATTTGTATACTCATATTACTTGAATTTTTATATGTTTTATAGATACATTTCAAACAATTACTGAAATTGAAAAAATGTAACGTAGGCAATGATTATGTAATTAATCACTTTCTCTGAATACTCTAAAACTCCACTGCCCAGAAGTTATTTGTACCCAAACTGTACCACTGTACCCTCAGCTTTTTAAATTGCTGACAATTGTACATATTTATGGGCTACAGTGCACCATTTCAACATATATATATACACACAATGTATAGTGACAAAATCAGGGTGATCGATGGTTCCTGTTCTTTGACATTACTTTATGATTGGGGCATTGGAGCTCCTTTTCTCTATTTGTTTATAAAATATATACTAGGGGAATGGCACTGGGATGTAGAAGGTTAAGCCACCGTCTGCAGCACTGGCATCCCATATGGGTGCCAATGTGAGTCCTGGCTGCTCTACTTCCAATCCAGCTTCCTGCTAAAGTGCCTGGGAAAAAGCAGCGGAAGGTGACCCAAGTGCTTAGGCCCCTGTCCCCATGTAGGAGACCTGGATGAAGCTCCTGGTTTCAGTCTGTCCCATCCCTGGCCATTGCGACCATTCGGGGAGTTCACCAGCAGATGAAGATCGCTTTCTGTCTCTCCCCCTCTCTCTGTAATTCTGCCTTTCAAATAAATAAATAAATCTTTAAAAAATAAAATATATACCAGGTTATTGTGGACTATGATCTCATCACTCTGCTGTGTAACACTAGGAACTTATTCCTTGAATCCATTCCTGATTTGGTAGCTGTTAATTCCCTCCATCCCCTCTGTCTCTCCCAGCCTCTAGTAATCATTATTCTGTGCTCACAGTGGATAGTTTAGCTCTCACATATAAGGGAGAATATAACTTGCCCTGCTCTGTTAAGGAGGCGGACTGGGCGTCAGGAGAGCTAAGGCCTAGAGCAGCTCTCTACAAACCGGATACGTGGCCTTGTGCAAGCGTTTATAATTCTGAGCCTCAACTTTCTCATCAGTGAAATGATAACTAGTGATCTACTCTTGCTAATCTCAAGTAATCCAAGATTACTGGGGGACTTTATAACCATTTTACATGTGAGACCTTCAAAAAGTTCATGGAAAATGTGCAAGATGAAAAACTATTCATACATCTCAAACATTTTTGCACCAGATACGTTTATGTTTTCATTCCATTTTCCATGAACTTTTTACGTACCCTCACAGTAACTGCGACATGACCTAGACCGAGCTATCGCGGCCACTCAACTTCCTCTCCTAGAGTACTTCGATGTCAGGGAACCACCTTCTTCCCCCGACACATTCAGGCCATCAGTTGCCTAGCAGCTTGCTGTTATCACATCCTCTGCCATCCCCTGTCCCTCAACTCACACACAAGCACGCAGGAGCACACCTCTGCACTACCACCACTGCACTTGCCATTCTCCGAAGAACAATTCCTGTCCAGCCTAGTTGCCTACCCAGTAGTGCAGAGCCACCAATCTACTTATTAACGAGACCACTCCACTGCCGAATGGGGCAATGTGCTCAGCTACAGAAGCGCATTTGCAAACCTCCTTTGTAGCTACTGTTAGTCACCGAAATCCACGCAGAAGGAGTATGACCAGCAGAACAGGTCTGTTCCCACTCTCCCCCTTTCTTCCTCTCCTGCATGGAATACAGTCACAATATCTGGAGCTCCCGCAACCATCTTGGGATTCCTACTGGTAGAAGTTCCATCTAAGAAGGTGGAACTTAAAGGAAAAAGAAGCCTGCACTACTAATGAGCATGATTCTCTTTATTAATCTGTTCTGCCCACCTATGGACTTTTTCATGCATTAGCGTGTGGCTTGTTTGAAACATTGTTATTTGGGTTTGCCATTATTTTCAACTGAACACAATCACACTTTATATAATCTAAATATAAATTGATATCTAATTGCTTAAGAATACATATTTAAAGCATTTAGAAATAATCATAATAATTGATGAATATAAGAAAAGTAGACATTATGCTTATAAATTCATTAAATAGGTCTTGCCAGCCCCTTCTTTGGTAATCTTATGTATCACTAAATTACTGTCCTATTATTTACTTAGATTTATGGTTTAACTTCCCGATTTTTAAACAAAAATCAGGCTTGGGTGACTAGCTATAAAAATCACCATAAGGGGCCGGCGCTGTGGCATAGCGGCTAAAGCTGCCACCTGCAGTGCCTGCATACCATATGGGTGCCAGTTCGAGTCCCAGCTGCTCCACTTCTGATCCAGCTCTCTGCTATGACCTGGGAAAGCAGCAGAAGATACCTGCCTGCCTATATCGCTATCACGTATTCAATACATACTGTGTACAACACAGTTTACACAATAATCTCTAATTTTCATTCCAATTCTCTAAGGCAGCTCTAACTATACCCATATTACATGTGAGAGAACTGAGGATCAAAGAAGGAGCATAGTGTGCCCAAATGCTCGCAGTCTTGGCCAAGATCGTGTCATTCCGCTGTACTTCACTGCCTTTCTACAGCTCTAAATCCATTATTACAGTCTCTTCTTGTCCCTGTGACATGACAAGATAATTAATTAACCAAGGGAGCTATTCCATGCTAAGGGAGAAGTGGGGCTGCCAACTACAGCAGAACCAAATTACACACACGTCTGAAGAACGGCTTTAAGGATGAGAATCGAAACAGGTCAGAGCAGTACCACAAAGTACCAGAGATAAATGGGGTGACAAAAATGGTGGCAAACGCCCCGTGCCCCACCAGCCACCCCTTCCCTGTGAAGAAGGCACGAATCTCAATCGTATCCTAAATCCTGGCTTTCTCCTCCTTCTTTGCTCCTACCCAGAGTGGACCTGGCTCTGAGATCCAACAAGACTGCCAGGGGAGCAACTTTAGCATCAAGAGAAGTGTACATCCCAGCGATGCGTGCTCTCCTGAGGGACGAAACTTCTGCTGTGAATTTTTCTTAAGGATTTTTGCCCAGAATTCATACAGTGACTATACCTCTCCCAAAATGTCTCATCTGGCACTCTGTGTTTACAACAAAACAAAAGCAATTAACTGGCCGGCGCCGTGGCTCACTAGGCTAATCCTCCGCCTTGCGGTGCCAGCACACCGGGTTCTAGTCCTGGTCGGGGCGCCGGATTCTGTCCCGGTTGCCCCTCTTCCAGGCCAGCTCTCTGCTGTGGCCAGGGAGTGCAGTGGAGGATGGCCCAGGTGCTTGGGCCCTGCACCCCATGGGAGACCAGGAAAAGCACCTGGCTCCTGGCTCCTGCCATCGGATCAGCGCGGTGCACCGGCCGCAGCGCGCCGGCCGCGGCGGCCATTGGAGGGTGAACCAACAGCAAAGGAAGACCTTTCTCTCTGTCTCTCTCTCTCTCTCTCTCACTGTCCACTCTGCCTGTCAAAAATAAAAATAAAAAAATTTTTTAAAAAAAGCAATTAACTTTAGAAGGAACAGTTGAACACCAGAAACCAAACTACACGCACGTGAGGTATAGAGCACTACACCCAATTGCCAAGACCTGGGTTAAACAAATCCCATGCTGTCAGAGAGCAGCAGCCTTCAGCATTGACGCAACCTCTCTTGAGTTTTGAGCACAAGAGAGACTCCGAAATGTTTATTGAAGTCAGGAGTGCTATTTGGAGGAAATCTCAAAGGTTGCAGTTTTCAGATTCAGCCAGAATAGCAACTCGCACACATGGTGAGAGATTCAAGGGGTTTGTTCTGTTGGGAGACCCTGCAGCACCTAATTGCCTGCAGCTCCGTGTCTACACACCTGTTGCTGTGTCTACACACCTGGTAGGCTAGATGACCTGTAAGGCTCTGGTTCTCAAACTTCAGCTGCATCAGAATCCCTGGAGACCTTGTTAGAACGCACATCCCGGAGAGATTCTGGCCCCCCAGGTCTGGGGTGGGCCCATGAATGTATATTTGTATGTAGTTTCCAGGGAGTGGAGATGCTGCTGGCTTGGGGACCAGGCTTTGAATGGCACAGCACTGAAGTCCTTTCCAGTTCTAGGAGTCCAGCCGTTTTTAGAACTTTAGTCTCAACCACCTGCAGAATTCCTCAATAGGGCACGCCACCTGCGCAAAGTAACCAGTAGGGGAGGCTCCTACTCAGCCAGCAAGACTTCCCTGGAGGACATGCCCCGTCTCTCCACAGACCCAGAGACCCGGCACCCCACACTCACCGAGCTTTACCGCTTGTCTGGACGCTCGGGCCCCGCTGCGGGCTCTCTTGGAGCGGCACCCCGAGCGCTCAGCTGAAGCCCGACCGTATGCACAGGTGCAGGTGCAGGCGGGTTCGCGCCGCGGGGCACAAGTGCAGGCGGATTCCCGGCGCCGCGTGGCGCTGCGCTGCGTTGTGAGCCGCGCCTGGACCTGGCCCTCCCTTGTGGCTTTTAAATCTTCGCAGATTTTAGCTCCAGGGTCTGGAGCCCTCCAGCTGTTGGCTGGCTGGATCAGCAAGGTCTTAGCAGCGGGTTCCGGGGAAGCGCACGCTGCCAAATTAAAACAGTTCTCAGAAACCGAGGGCAGCCTTTGGTTAGCAGCTCCGGAGCTGAGGTCACGGGGGCTGCTTGCGTGAGGTCGCACCATTTGGCTCCCTGGTTTACATTTCTGCAGAGAACCAGAGAGGATTCCCAGAGGGGCAGGGTCTCCAGTAAAGCCAGAGGGAAAGTTCACAGGCACTCCCCTAAAGGTAGCAGGAATTTGTTCCCGCAGGGCGCAGAAATGGAGCAGCTGACAAAGATGAAGATGTGGTTTTTGCCCAGAGAGCATAAGGAAAATCTTGGAAAGCACTGACTCTGTCCGCATGGATGCTTTATTTTTGTTTGTTTTTCACGGTTGAGATTTTATATCACATCCATTCCCATCACGTGCCACGAAACATCCCTAGCTCGTGTGCTTGAATGCAAATCCATCAGCCCACTGCTTCCAAAGAAGATGTAGTTGCTCTATTTTGAAGCCATGTGGTGCAGTCGGGGTCTTGAGGTGTTCTGCCTACAGCAACCTGACGTCCTGGACTTGCAGGGCCAAGACTCGCTCCTCGCCATCACTGAGTCTCAGATCCTGCCCGGGTGTGCATGGTGGATGTGCCATCAGTCAGCACAGTGAAACAGTGACACTGAGGGCTGGGCAGTTCAAGTGTGGGGGCAAAACGTTCTTCTGTTTCATATGGCTGCCTGGCTGGGTGGAAGCTTCGTTCCTGCCGTGTCTAAACCCACAATGCACAAGATGGATTGTTGAGACCTCCTTCCTCAGCCAAGACCAGCCTCCCCAGGGAGGAGGGGCAGCTGTTTCCCTTCAGGGGAAGAAGGTGGCATGTCTCCACGACTGTCACTTTTTGACTATCTATTGGTTTTAGAGACTTCCCTGGGAAGAATTATTGTAGGAATTTCATTTTACTTGCAATACAATGATAAGTTTACTTTCATAATTACAGTATCAGATAAAAGTGACCTAAAGTCCTTTCCACCAAATTCAACATTTCCTGTTCCTTTCTTCTGCTTATAACATTGGAAAAAAGTGTGTTTTTGGACAGGAGATTATAAAGCAAATGCATCCTCAATTGAGAATTGCATTTGTTCTACTAAGGACACACTAACAATTTATTTCAGAAAGCAAGAGTTTGAAGCCGAACATCTAAAGGGTTCAGACACTAAAAGCACCACATTTTCAATTTCCTAACACAGAAAAGAACCCAACTGGACTTAAGTAGTTTATCTTACTTGGGTTTCACCATTTTCTCTACAAAAGGAAAACATATTGAACAAAAGAAAATGATTCAGAATTTCAAAATTGTGAAAAGGGTGTTAGTTTTTTTTCCATAATTCATCATTGGTTCAGCCTTCCCAGCCTGTTTCATCTGCAGCTGCTTCAAAGAAGGACCTAACATCACCAGGAGAGAGATCAAATTCTGCACTCACTCATTCCCACTGGAAAATACTGATGATGTTTCTGAAAAACGTGAAAACCATACTATTAGAAAGACTGCAACATGATTTTGGATGGGAGATGATTTAAGTGGAACAAGACTGACTTTCTCCCTAATGCAATTAGAATTGTTAGACAAGAACAGGAAACTTTTCTTACCATGTGACTCAGTGTCACTTGAGCATGCCTGTACACCAGCAGATAGAAAATTCATAACTAAAACATACTAATGATAACTGGAGGCAACACACCCTCCTTTCTCTATGTTAAATATTGGAATCTAACATACTTTACTTTGCCTAAGGCACATAGAGAACAACCAAACATGAGTTAGCTTCTTGTTCCTGGAAGTCCTTGCTAGCATAGCTTACTTGTCAATATCAACCAGAGTGCTCCAGAAGACTTGTTTCTACTCGTACTTCATCTCCATTTCCACCCATCCAAAGCTGTATGTCATAAACTCTGCCAAAACTCAACCAGTCCTCTGGTTTGCAAAATATACCTAAAATTCACCTACAGCAGGACCCGAACCCTCTAAATACCCTCCCCGACTTCCCTTCTGAAACACTACTGAGACTGTGTTTATGCAGTGTTCCCCTTTACTGCAGGAAGTCCTACCCATAGGTTTTCCTGGTGGTCCCCTGTATTCTGAGAAATACACAGCTGACAGCATGCTGTAACCAAAAGCTCTTAATCCTGTCATGCATCTCAGAAGAAATCAAACCAACAAAATGAAACCAACAAGTGCGTTTTCTGGCTGGAGGCAGTAAAATGGCTAAAGGGTTCATGAGAGGATGACACGAGGGCTAGCTCTGAGGGCTTCCCATGTTAAGCCTCAAGATTGGGGAGCCAAGTTTCACCAGGAGAAAACGTCCACTTCCAAGAACAGTTAGAAACAGAAGCCCAAGAATTTCTGATTAAAAAAGGAAAAGGGGGTGACTCCCACCTCCAAGTGGTGAATCAAAGTCTCAGATACTCAAGTAATGTAAGAAACTTCAACTAGCCCTTGCTGGGAGGATGGCTATGGAGATAATAGGAGATGGGTCCTCAGGGAGGTGGGGGCAGGAGGCTGAACGCTCAAAACACAAGTCCCTGTGATGTGCCCAGGAAGGCACACAATCTTTCCAACTGGCCCAAAGCCAAGTTCAGCACTGTTTCTTCAGTTTTATTTCAAAACAAGTAAGAGCATGAAAAAAAAGTTATTTTTTAAAAATCTTATGGAACAGGATAACTATTCCATTACATATTTCCAGGTTACTCTGGGAAATGTGCTATCCTAATCAGTGCAATAGCATCTGAACTATAATATGAAAATTTGACAGTGAGATGCCTTAAAACAGTTTTCAATTTACAAATAGCAAGGTAAGGATCTGGAGCAAGCCAGTCTGCAAAATGGGGATAAGTGTGTTTGCCACATAACAGTTTTCTCATACTGAAACTAAAATAGTCTTGGATGTGCCCTTTACTGGGGCTGGCACCATGGTGTGATGGGTAAAGCCACTGTCATCCCATATGGGCGCCAGTTGAGTCTAACTTCTGATCCAGCTCTCTGCTATGGCCTGGGAAAGCAGTAGAAGATGGCCCAAGTCCTTCAGCCCCTGCACCCACATGGGAGACCCAGAAGAAGCTCCTGGCTCCTGGCTTCATATCAGCACAGTTTCAGCCATTGTGGTCATCTGGGGAGTGAACCAGCAGATGGAAGACACCTCTCTCTCTTTCTCTCCCTCCCTCCCTCTCTCTTTCTTTCTCCCTCTCTCTCTCTGCCTCTGCCTCTCTGTAACTGTGATTTTCAAATAAATGAATAAATCTTAAAAAAAAAGATGTGCCCTTTACTGTGTAAAATGTGTCTGCTTTTTATTGCCTGTGTGATTTAGAGCAAATTACTTAAGCCCAATCGAAACTTCCATTTCCCCATAAGCCAACCTCAGATAATATTGATGTTGTACATTGTTACAGATACTTCTCTGTCCCCTATGCCTAATAGCACAGTGTGTAGCCCATGGTAGAATGAATGCTCAATAAATATTACTTTCTTCCATACTGCTCACCTAGTCACTTACCCTGAAAGTCATTCAACACAGCATTTATTTCCTACTTACTAGAAACAATGGATTTCATAAAAGGCACAGAATGGAGTAATTAATTATTTCTACACCAGGAAATAATATGTTTTTAGCAAAGCATTTCTTATGTGGGAAGACACATGACTAATTGAGGTATTTAGGAAGGCAAAATCCTAGGCTGCCATTTTGCTCGTCTTTACCCAGAGCATGTGGGATGGGATTGTTGACAGAGAGGCTGTGAGAGTTGAGGATGTGGCTGCAGGAAGTGAGTGGTCATGTGGCCCAGGTCCGGTGTGGTAGCCGATGACTCTGGATAGGAGAGGACACAGCACTGTGGAAGTTTTCGCATCACTCTTGACGTGAATACTGGAGCCCTGTTTCCCACTGGAGCCTGTGACCACACCTCTCCAGCTCCCACATATAAAGGGACACAGAAGAGAACACAGTGTTGGTCAAATGTGCATCTAGCCTTGTGATTATGGATTTCTGCTCCTAATTCAGAGAGACAAGAAGGAGAGTTTTGCCCCAAGAGTTTCAGTCTGTCAAGTTTTCAAAAGTCAATGAAATTAGGAGTCCAGATGCTGGGGATAAAAATTCACTTCATCAAGGTACTGAGGGAGACCCCAGACAACACACGGAAGCCGCCACAATTTGTCTCAGATGCTGTCCAACCAGAAATTTGACTTTTTTAAGGCACCTTCCCCCCAATGCACACCCTAGTGCTGTAGAGAATCTGGGCTGGTGACTCCTAATAAAGAACCAAACTGAGGCACTGACAGGAGGGTGAAGTGTGCCTCTCCCAGGGTCCAACCCACCCCCTTCACAGATGCCCCTGGAATCAAAGTTTGAGCACATCCAGGAACACTAGAAGACGAGAGTTACACTAAGCTGTAGTTACATGAAGGCCAACTGGGTGTTCCCAGACTGGCATCTGAACTTGGACTCTGGTTAACAATCTTCCTGCAACAGAAACCTAATTTCCAATTCATCTCGTGAACAAACTCAGTGGCTCCCAATACCTACAAGATGAGGAAGAAAGTAAGCAATGCCTACAAGCAAGTAAGAAAGTTTCATAGTGGTCTGGATGCAATCTACTTGTATGAAGTTACACCAACGTCAAAGCTGTCTTGCTGTTGCCCAACATCCCATGCAGTTCCAAACCCCCATACCTGTGCAAATGCTGTTCCAATTTGCTTGCCTGCTAATATCTTAACCGCCCTGAAACGCGTACTCAGAGGTCACCTCCTTGATCAATTCTCTTCCTCATCAGCCCCTCCATTCAGTGCTAGTTGTTCCACATGTACCTGGGCATACACACACACGTGCACACACATGCAAATCACAATATGATAATCCTAACAATGAACTTCCCTGTCCTTTCCTGTAATAGTGGACATCTGCTTTGTTTTGAATTCTTGGAAGAGCAGTCCTTCTTGTCTTCTGAGAAACATGTATGCTACTCATCTGATTCCAAAGACAGATGCCCTTCTTCAAGGTTTCCCCCGCCCTAACCACAGCCCTTGATCTGGGGTTGACCCTTGATCCAAGGCTGGCCAGTCGGTGCTGGGATCCTACGATCAGAGAGGCCAAGTTTGCATTTCTCAGCAGATAAAATGGGAGTCTGAAGTCTCATATTCTAGCCATTGTGAAAAAAAATGTCTGTCTGCAGAGCAGAGTTGGCATGTAGAGAAGAGAGAGGGTGGGTGTTTTTTATTTTATTTTATTTTTTGAAGAGGGCTAGTAGAGTCTCAAATTTCAGTCATCTTTAAGACTTAGTCCTTCCCCCCAGGTTTTCACATGGGCCAAGAGATAGCCCTTCTTAGCCTGAGTTAGCCAATTTGTGTTTCACTCAATAAAAGAAGTCTGGCTAATGACAATTTCACCCATTTAATCATGTTTGCACTTGATCACTGAAGCCATTTCTTATCTCAGAACTATCTTGAAGTAACTTAAAAGAGCATCATAGTGCTTCAATTTAAAATAAAGAGCCGAGCCGGCGCCGCGGCTCACTAGGCTAATCCTCCGCCTAGCGGCGCCGG
Source organism: Oryctolagus cuniculus (assembly GCF_964237555.1). Lineage (NCBI taxonomy): Eukaryota > Metazoa > Chordata > Mammalia > Lagomorpha > Leporidae > Oryctolagus > Oryctolagus cuniculus. Next base: position 150,650,273 of record NC_091435.1, read on the forward strand.
CACACCGGGTTCTAGTCCCGGTAGGGGCGCCGGATTCTGTCCCGGTTGCCCCTCTTCCAGGCCAGCCCTCTGCTATGGCCAGGGAGTGCAGTGGAGGATGGCCCAGGTGCTTGGGCCCTGCACCCCATGGGAGACCAGGAAAAGCACCTGGCTCCTGGCTCCTGCCATCGGATCAGCGCGGTGTGCCGGCCGCAGCGCGCCGGCCGCAGCGGCCATTGGAGGGTGAATCAACGGCAAAGGAAGACCTTTCTCTCTGTCTCTCTCTCTCACTGTCCACTCTGCCTGTCAAAAAAAAAATAAAAATAAAAAAATAAATAAAAATAAATAAAATAAAGAGCCAACCACAGAAAGCTCTAGAGAATCTCATATTCAACTCAATGAATGGAGCCTCAAGCCCAAGCACACACCATGTACAGTTCAACAACCATTGCTAAGAGGGTCAAATCACCAAGGAGGGCTTCCAGAGGTAGCTCAGATTCCAAAAAGCATGCAGTTGCTAAAAATCATTGCTGTTGGGATATTAAACTGATAATGCAGAGGCAGCAGTTTGGCGTGGCAGTTAAGATGCCTGCATCCCACCCTAGAGTGCCTGGATTCAATTCCCAGCTCTGCTCCTGATTCCAGCTTCCTGCTAATGTGCACCCTGGGAGACAGCAGGTGATGGCTCAAGTGGTTGGGTTCCCGCCCTCCATATGGGAACCTACATTGTGTTTCTGTCTCCTGGCTTCGGTCTGGCCCATCCCTGGTCATTTGTGGGCATCTGGAGAGTGAACCATCAGATGGGAACTCTCTCTGTTTCTGTATCTCCCAAACAAGAGTTCATTTTTTTGAAAACCTGATAATGGTTTAGTGTGGGGAGCAACTGAGACTAGACTAAGTTACTGGAATTAAGACTTATTCTATGCATCTGCTCTCCCACAATATGGCGCTGGGAGAGGAGGAAACAGCTTCTGCGCAGCTGCCTCCAGTTCGACCAATAAACTGCAGGACCTGCTCCTGATTGGAGGAGAGCAGCGTTCTCGGCGTGTGGGTAGCAGAGTTGGGATTGGTGGAAGAGGACTATAAAGGAGGAGAGAGACAACATGCACCAGGAACATCTAAGGGGAACATCTATCTGAAGGAACACCTGTGCAGCCCCCGAGAGAGCCGGCCGGCGGTGTGCCGCTTCTCCGCGGAAGTGGGGAAAGTGGCAGGGGGAGCCGCCCCCCCCCACGGAGGTGGAGGGGTCGGCAGCCAACCCGGGAAGGACCAGCAGCAAAACCGGGAAGGGCTGAGCAGACAAAAGAACAGCGCAGGGTTTGGTGTCGTTCCTCCGCGAATGGGGGAGCGACAGTTTAGGTCAATTCACTGGTATAAGTTAAATCCTAGAGGAGCTGCCCTACTCTGGTGTGTTCTGGACCCCAGTGTTCCTGTGTTCATTCTGCTAGGTTAGTAGAGACGGCAGGCTAGAGATCATCTTTTCCCCTACTCCATTGTGTAACAAAGTCAACAAAGGTTTTTAAAAATACATAAATACATTCCTGGGAAACATGGCCAGGAATTTGGATTGTTGAAGCCTCCAGTGTTGGCTCTTTTGACCAAGGAGAATTGAATACCACCAATCCAAAGAATTGATTCACACACTCAAATGCACAAACCCATCATGTCCATTCATTTTGTCCTTGCTGTAAGTAAACCTTTCCATGTCCTAAATTTCCATGATTTCCATCTACCCTTCCTAACAACCAGGTCTGGACAAGCCAAATTTGTAAATATGGTGGCTTAAGGAATAAAGAAAGAACAAATGGAGCTGTTCTATGGCCTATGCAGTAACAATGAAGCCTCATTTAAATCTTGCCCAGAAGGAGGTCATAATCCCATAAGATGAGGGATTTAGGGCAAAGATAAGATAGCTGAACAGTCAGAATACTTTGCAATGCAGCCTGATTCAGTATATATCAAAATTTTGAAAGATTACACTGAAAAGAGTAATTCATGCCACTTGTTGGGTTCAAGAAGGGCCAAGATAGGGAGATGACGCAAAATCAGGGCTCTGAAGAACGTGTAGAAATCCACCAGGTGGAGGAAGAGAAGGGTCTATTTGGAGGCTGATGAAGCTCCCAGATTTATCACTATGATAAATTAGAGGGGACAAATGATGTCACTTTTCTGGATCTCAGCACTGTCATCCATAGAGTAAGTAATGCCAATGACTTTCATTTTTCTGAGCTTAAGGATCCTCAATATAGTTTCTGCCATAAATAATGCCGGCTATAAAAATTACCAAAGCATGACTAGCCAGATCTCTTTGTTGTGCACTCATAAATAACCATGTTTTTTGTTTTTAATTTGCACTTAATCATATCTGTTTTCATTTCTACACATGTTCATAATAAATTCAGCTGTCAAAAGCGAAATTTGTGATCAACTAGTTCCACTCCAGAAAGTGTTTCTGTCTTCATCAGAAATGGATGTCCACATGCTGGTAGAAGCGGTCACACCTAGGGAGGTGCAGGAGACAGCATTTCTAATCACTCTGTAGGGATTCATAGGAGTGTCTCTCATTTTTAAATGACACAGTCTATACCCAGGGCTTTGTTTGTGTATGGTTCTTGCCTATTTATGTACACAAAATGTTAAATACTGCATTATCTAGTTTAATATCAGATCCTTCAAAACACTGTGAGCTCCCTTCAAGGGCTGTGTTTACTTCATAAATCACTACATCCCCAGGCACTCAGAGACTGCCTGGCTCAAGAAACCCTCATAGATTAAGACAAAATTATAACTGAATGATTTTGAGGAATTACAAAGATCCCTGTGTTTACAAAGGCTGCTGTATAATTACCCAGGTTATTCCAGTTTCAGAATTTAGTTTGAAACTTCTATCCAGTTTGCAGGCTCATCATATCTATGTCTACAGCCAATGAGTTGTTCAAGTATCACTGCAGTGGTCATATTTAGCAAACCCCTCCAAGACTCCAAGGTTTATAACATCATGCCTTTATTTTTCTCGCACATTTGTGGGTTATCAGAGGTGTCTCTGTTCCTGGTGGTGGGTAAGGGTTTGACTCTAGGCTTTGGGTTGGTATCAGAGCACCTTTCACCTCTTCAAATTCTCCTTGGACCAATGGTTCATGTAGACAAACCAGACATTGATGAAATGGAAAAACTTCTCCATCCCACTCCAGTAATAGGATTTAGCAAGTCACATGACAATGTATAGGGATTCAGAAAGCGAAACAGTGAGAACCAAGGTCCAAATCCACCATAGTTTACAGAGATAATCAAATTGAAGATTTCCTTTCAAGGATCTAAGAGGCATCTCATGAACTACTGGCTTCTTGGTTTCAGTTGACACTTGAGTAACTAGGAAATACCCTTGACTTCAATTGACACCATGCAAGGTTGCATCATTCAAGTTCTCCAGAGGAACAGAATCAGAAGCACATATAGGAGATTTTTTTTTAATAAGGAAAGAGCTCATGTGATCATGCATGATAATAAGTCCCAAGATGTGCAGGCAAGTTGTCAGGTTGGGATCCCAAGGGAGTTGCTGCTGCAGTTCCAGTCTGGTCTAAAGGCCTGAGAACCAGGAAAGCTGGCATTTCTGTTCCAGTCCAAGGGCCAGCAGGCCCCAAAGCCAGGCCCAGCCAAAGTTTCAGTCTGAGCCTGAGGGCAGGAAAATCCTATTTTACTAAAGAAGGTTTAAATCTTCTGTTCTATTCAGGTCTTCAACTGACTGCATGAGGCCCACTCATGTTATGGACAGCAATATGTTTGACTCAGCTATTGACTCAAACGTTTATCTCAACCAGAAATATCTTCCCAGATGCAACCAGAACAACATTTAACCAAATGTCTGGGCATCCCAGGGCCCAGTCCAATTAGCACATAATATTAACCATCAAAATGGTGTCTCTTGCTTTCTTTTTTCAATTTGTGATATCCTCAGAGATGAACATGGACATCACAGTTACCTAATGCACTTCCATAAATAATAGTGAGGCTTAACATCTTTGCAATTGCTCCCTTATAAAAATTCATCTTTTAAGGGCTGGCGCTGTGGTGCAGGTGAGTTAATGCCCTGGCCTGAAGCACCATCATCCCATATGGGTGCTGGTTCGAGACCCAGCCGCTCCACTTCCAACCCAGCTCTCTGCTATGGCCTGAAAAAGCAGTAGAAGATGGCCCAACTCCTTGGGCTCCTGCACCTGCATGGGAGACCTGGAAGAAGCTCCTGGCTCCTGACTTCAGATCGGCGCAGCTCCAGCCATTGCTGCCAATTGGGGAGTGAACCATCGGATGGAAGACCTCTCTCTCTCTCTGTCTCTCCTTCTCTCTCTGTGTAACTCTGACTTTCAAATAAATAAGTAAATCTTTAAGAAATTCATCTTTTAAAAATGAATTTACCTGACTAATTTTAAAAAACCTCCAACTACTGCTCCAATTATAACAAAAATTGTGTGTATAGTCTTCTCACTTTCATTCAATTTTAAATACTTTTTACCTTCCACTTAAATTTTTTTAGTCTTTATTTTTCTACATTTTCCATGTATATTTTCTAGCTATATGACATGAGCTCATTAAGTGCATTCTGTTTTGATATGGGCACTTTAGAATTTCTCAAGATTTCTTTAGTCACCATCATGGACATTTCAGTTGTTTCTCCAGCGTCCATTCTACCCGTTCCTCACTATACAGCAGTCACAAGGTTTGGGTGAGAATGGCCTCACCTCATTCCCCACAAATAGCTCTCACTGGGGCCTGCATGTTGTGGGGCATGTTAGTCCCTCTCTGGCCACGTTGGCATCTCATATTGGATTGCTGGGTTGCATGCTAGCTGCTCCACTTCCAATGCAGATTCCTGCTAATGCACCTGAGAAAGCAGCAGAAGATACCCAAGTGCCCTGCCTAACCCTGTCCTGTCCATCACGGCCATTTGGAGAATGAATCAGTGGAGGGAAGACCCTTCTCGTTCCCTTTCTCCCCCTCTCTCTGCCACTCTGCCTTTCAAATAATTAAGTAAATAGATCTCTTGGAAAGAAAGCTAGCTAGGTAGCTGTTTTGTCTAAGAAATCTGAAGTACTGCCTGCTCTTGCTACCATCATTTGCTCAGGTAGTCCCAGGCCAATCCAGTCAGTGTGCCTCTCAGGATGTCCTCTGGAAATCCCAGGATGCAGACTATCTCTTGTTCCAGGGAGGGTGCTGTCCAGGGACAAGGCTGAAAGGCTCGCTGCCATTGGCTTCCTTGAGAGGTCGGTTTGAGAATTAAAAAGGGGGGAGCTCAGAGAACTACACAGACTCAGAGTATGACCAAAGCCTCCAAGGGTGGCATCCTTATTGCTCTATTAACTTCATGTCCTGAGATGCAAAGCCTTCCCTTCATTATGCGTGCTTTCTCTTTGAATTTATTTAAATGGTCGATGACTTTTGATTGTGTGGTCATCTTTACAGTTGAGCTTCCTGCTGTGCAGTCCTCTTAGAGGGGACGGGTCAGCAAGAGCTGTTACTGCCTTTGCTCTGAGAGCTGGAGAGGAACAGGGACATGTGCAGGGTTCTTTCAGAGTCTCACCCACCACGCGAGAAGCTGCCACACTCCCCGCTGCCGCCTAGAGCAGTGGGATGCTTCCACACGTGCCATCTGGCCCAAAACACAGTTGAGTTGAATTTCTTCCCAGGTTTCCTTCAACTGATCACCCTGTCTTTTGCCCCTGAGCCTTTTTTGGGCTTACAACTCCTTCTCCCTCTTTCTTTGTGGCTCACCCTTGACCCACGTGGTCCCAAAAAGAGACAGGGCTGCGGCTTTCCTCATCTACTGAGTTGCCATCTTCATGGAATCTTTCCCCTGAGAGCTCCCATGTGTCTGTGCGGGTGCATACCTGTACCCGTTGGCTCACTGATGTCGTTTTCTATCATATGAGCTCACTCTATCACCTTGAAATGGCTTCCATTATATGAACCCTGACCCTGCTACTTCTGCCTTTGAGTGTTTATTATTATTTCTGCTTCACAAATAATCAGGGGCCCGGATGTCAAGAATCTACAGAAACCAGTCCAGACCTGAGAGGTAATACGCATGCAAGTGAAAGACTTAGCAAAGACCAAATGCTGTGAGTCCTTTCCTTATTATTTTACTTGGTTCTCCTGGAAAAGTTATTTTCTGGCTGATTTACTGAGAAACTCGGATACGTGTTTACATTTCTTAACTCTCATTCACTTTCGAGCCACCAAACATCTGTCAAGAATAAGCATGAAGGTTCTGTAAACACATCCATGAAAAAAAAGCAGTGAGTATTCTCAAATCTCCCGTGTTATTTCCACTGTATACACCCTGGTTGGTGCTCAGAGTAACCTTTCTGGCTGCATTCACCTGGAATGTCTGCAGGAGGCTACATCTGTCTCCTGAAAGAAAAAAATAACACCACTGAATGAGGCAACAATTGGCCATCACAAAAGTCTGTTCGATTTCTTCAGTGAATGATTAGGACTTTTGTTGCTGCTGATAAAAAAGATGTTACAGCATGGGCATAGCAGGCAAAGCCTCTGCCTGTGACACCAGTATCCCAAATACACACTGATTTGTATCCTGACTCCTCCACTTCTGATCTAGCTCTTTGCCAATGGCCGGAGAAAGCAGTGGAAGATGGCCCAAAGTCTTGAGCCCCTGCACCCACGTGGGAGACCTGGATGAAGTTCCTGGCTCCTTCTGGCTCCCAGACTATTGTGGCTATTTGGGGAATGAACCAGCAGATGGGAGATTTCTCTCTCTCTCTCCCTCTCTCTGTAACTCTGGTTTTCAAATAAATAAATCAATCTTTTTTAAAAAGATACTACAGAAGGATTCCAAATGTTTCCTAAATCCAAATGTGTAGAAAGTATAACACATAGAAGCGTATTCATCTGAGACTTCTGAAACTGTAACCCATCTCATCACCCAAGAAGCTTGGGAGGAAATTCATAAAAGGAGGAACATTTTAACAGTCAAGATCAAGGTATAAATTTTACAGTTCCAAACAGAAAAAGTTCCTTTGATTTAGTTTGCTTTCCAACAGCCCAGAGAAATAATTCTGAAATATTCCTCACATTCATTTCTTTTCTTAAAGAGAAACAACAACAACTTTTATTAAGTAAGTTATTATATTAATTTGAAAGATACACCATCAGGAAGTTCGTGCCCCAAATGCTTGCAACAGCCAGAGCTGGGCTATGCTGAAACCAGGAGCCAGGAACTCAACCCCTGGCCTCTAACAAGGGTGGTAGGGCAGGGACCCAACTACTTGAGCCAGCATCTGCTGCCTCTCAGGGTGTGCATTAGCAGGAAGCTGGAATCAGAAGTGGAGGCAGGACTTGAACCTAGGTATTACGACATGGGATGCAGACATCCCAAGCAGTGTCTTAACTACTGCACAAACACCTGCCTCTGTACTGATGTCTAAAGAGCAGAATTCTCTGCTGGGCAGATATGTCCTGACCACCCACTACCTCCTTCACAAAAACAACAGGATTTGTATAAAGAAAGTGACACTCAGTTATGCTTACACAGTGGTCACTCAGTAAGGAAATTCAGGGTCATTCATGTTGATGAAGTCTCTTTAGGGGAAAACAACGTATTAGAAAATATTCATTATGCTCATGTGAGTTTCTTTTTTTATTCTCTTTTTAAAGGATTTATTTATTTATTTGAAAAGCAGAAAGAGAAAGTGGGGAGAGAGAGAGAGAGAGATGGGGGAGAGAGAGAGAGAGATAGAGATGGAAGAGAGAGACATCCTCCATCTGCTGGTTCACTCCCCAAGTGGCAGCAATGGCCAAGGCTGGGCCAGGCCAAAGCCAGGGGCCAGGAGTTTCTTCCATGTCTCCCATGGTGGGTAAAGGGACCCAAGACTTTGGGCTGTCTTCTACTGCTTTCCCAGGCCATTAGCAGGGAGCTAGATTGGAAATGCAGCAGCCAGGACTTGAACTGGTGTCCATATGGGATGCCGGCGCTGCAGAGAGTGGCTTACCCCATTACAGCAGCAGCCCCTCTGTCGCTCCCCCATTCGCGGAGGAATGACACCAGACCCTGTGCTGTTCTTTTGTCTGCTCGGCCCTTCCCGGGTTTGCTGCTGGTCCTTCCTGGGTTGGCTGCCGACCCCTCCACCTCCGTGCAATTTTAAGACCCTTCCACCTCCGTGGAGGGGTGCCCCCCTCCCGCCACTTTCCCCGCTTCCGTGGAGGAGCGGCACACCGCTGGCCGGCTCTCTCGGGGGCTGCTCAGGTGTTCCTTCAGATAGATGTTCCTGGTGCATGTTGTTTCTCTCTTCCTTTATAGTCCTCTTCCACCAATCCCAACTCTGCTGCCCACATGCTGAGCACGCTGCTCTCCTCCAATCAGGAGCAGGATCAGCTCCTGCAGTTTATCAGTCAAATTGGCGGGAGGCAGCTGCGTAGAAGTTTACTCCTCCCCAGCGCCATATTGTGGGAGAGCAGATGCATAGAATAAGTCTTAATTCCAGTAACTTAGTCTAGTCTCAGTTGCTCCCCACACCCCTCATGTGAGTTTCAATAATAAGGTAGCTTGTTAGCCTTCTCACCACATTGTTCTCAGGGTTTTCAATAATCTTCTTCTTTAATAAAATGATAGAACAAGTTAATTTCATGCATCAAGATAACTGGTTTTATCTAAGCCCTTCCAACTGTACAAACAAGGTGCAATTTTAAGAGCACTTAAAAAATCTCCACTGCTCCTAAATTTTCTCCTGACTAGTATCAGAAATTTAATAACTGATGCCTCTCAGTGAATGTAAGTGAAGGTTATTCATTATCTCAAGACTTTGCTGGTCAGATCATCTGGACAATATTATATAACTTCAACAGAACATCAGTGCTATTTGACCAGCCTATTGTGTATTCCATTTTGGTTCTGCTGAATTTACCACATCCATTTCTAACTTTCCTACACCAATCAGTTAACCCCCACATACTCTTAGGCTTGTCAGTTTCCAAGGAGACAATGGCAACAGAGTATCAGTTTCCTACTCAAAAATCCACCATGCCACTCTTCTTCCCTAGTAGGGTTTGAGCTTTGCCAGCTCTTTCTCTCCCTCTCCCCTCCCTCCCTCCGTCCCTCTTCCCTTCTCCCTCCCCCACCCCTCCCCCATTGTACTTAGGGAAACTGGCCTGATTCCCAGCTCAGTTAAAACCATCATGGAAGCTCTATTCTTGCCAGGGGTGCAAGTGAACCTCTAGCTAACGACACACAAGGGAAAAATCTAAATTTTTCATCTCTCTCTTCTCTCTTATTTATATGGCTATACTGATACAAAACATGGTATCTACCCTCTTAACACACTTTTAAGTCCACAATACAGTATTGCTAAATATAAGAACATCACTGTACTGCAAATCTCTAGAACTTAGTCATTTTGCTTTACTGAAACTTTATACCTGGGGCCGGCACTGTGGCACAGCAGGTTAAAGCCCTGGCCTAAAGTGCCAACATCCCATATGGGCACTGGTTCTAGTCCCAGCTGCTCCTCTTCCGATCCAGCTCTCTGCTATGCCCTGTGATACCAGTGGAAGATGGCCCAAGGACCACCCACTGGAGGCACCCACGTGGGAGACCCAGAGGAAACTCCTGGCTCCTGGCTTCAGATCAGCACAGCTCCGGCCATTGTGGCCATCTGGGGAGTGAACCAGCGGATGGAAGACCGCTGTCTCTACCTCTCTCTGTAACTCTACCTTGCAAATAAATAAAAATAAATCTTAAAAAAGAAATATATATAATATATTCAAATATATTCAAATAAATAAATACAATCTTAAAAAAAAAGAAAAGAAACTTTATACCTATTGAACACAACTTCCTTTTTCCCCACTCGCAGCAACTGGAAACCATTCTGTTCCCTGTTTCAGTGAGTTTAACTATTTCAGATACCTCATACAAGTAGAATCATGCGGTATTTGTCTTTCTGTGATTGACATATTTCATTTGGAACAATTTCCTCCAGGTCCCTCCATGTTGTTGCATACTACAGAATTCCCTTGCTTTAAGACTGAAAAGGCCAGCGCCGTGGCTCAATAGGCTAATCCTCCACCTGCGGTGCCGGCACACCGGCTTCTAGTCCTGGTCGGGGCGCCGGATTCTGTCCCAGTTGCCCCTCTTCCAGGCCAGCTCTCTGCTGTGGCCAGGGAGTGCAGTGGAGGATGGCCCAACTCTTGGACCCTGCACCCGCCTGGGAGACCAGGAGAAGCACCTGGCTCCTGGCTTTGGATTAGCGCAGTGTGCAGGCCGCGGCAGTCATCGGAGGCTGAACCAATGGCAAAAGGAAGACCTTTCTCTCTGTCTCTCTCTCTTACGGTGCATTCTGCCTGTAAAAAAAAAAAAAAAAAGACTGAGCAATGTCTTATTGATTGTAACTATCACATTCTCTATCTTTCATCTCTGGAAGGACATTTAGGCCATTTCCATTTCCATATCTTGGCTGTTGTGAATAATGCTGCAATGATAATGGGAGTATGGGTAAGAAAAAAACTCAAAAAGCTTGTGAAAAAAAGGGAGTTAAAAGATAATTTTGGTGCAAAGCATTGTAAGTATTTTCATGAATGTCTGAAGTCCCCTTGTATGCATGAATTTAAAAAAAAATTTATACCAAAATAAATTTTTCTTTTAGTCTCATTTTCCATAAACATTTTGAGATTCCCTCATATATCTTTGAGATCCTGATTTCAATTCCTTTGGATATATACCCAGAAATGGGATTGTTAGATATATGAGCATTCTATTTCTAAATTTTTGTAGAACCACTATACCATGTTCCACAAAGGTGCACTGTTTCACATACCCAACAAAATCCTGATGTCTTCATATTTTCACCAACACTTATTACCTTTTGTTTATTTTATAATAGCCATCCTCACAAGTAAGTGACGACATCTCATTATAGTTTTAATTTTCATTTTCTTTTCTTTCTTTCTTTTTTTTTTTTTTTTTTGACAGGCAGAGTGTACAGTGAGAGAGAGAGACAGAGAGGAAGGTCTTCCTTTTGCCGTTGGTTCACCTCCAATGGCCGCCACGGCCGGCATGCTGCGGCTGGCGCACCGCGCTGATCCGTTGGCAGGAGCCAGGTACTTCTCCTGGTCTCCCATGGGGTGCAGGGCCCAAGCACTTGGGCCATCCTCCACTGCACTCCCGGGCCACAGCAGAGAGCTGGCCTGGAAGAGGGGCAACTGGGACAGAATCCAGCGCTTGGACCGGGACTAGAACCTGGTGTGCCAGCGCCGCAAGGCGGAGGATTAGCCTGTTGAGGCACGGCACCGGCCCAATTTTCATTTTCCTGGTGCTGAGTGATACAGAGCATTTTTTCATATATCTGTTGGCCATCTGTATGTCTTATTTGGAAACTTTCTATTTAGGTCCCTAGCTCATTTTTAATAGGATTATTAAGGTTTTTGCTTTATTCTGTGAAATTGTAAAAGTTCCTTGCTTTTTTCTCTTTTTTGGGTAATATCATATAGATATATGGTTTGAAAATGTCATCTTCCATTGTGTAGGCTGCTTTGCACTCTGCTAATTGTGCTTTCTTTTACAGTGCAGAAGCTTCTTAGTTTGATGCAGTCATACTTCTCTAGTTGCTGTTGCTGTCTCTGCTATTGATGTCATATCCAAGAAATTGTCAGTGAGCCCAATGCCAGGAAGCTCTTCTCCTGTGTTTTCTTCTAGTAGCTTTACAGTTACAGATCAAACATTTAAACCTTGAATCCCTGATTTTTGAGGATGGTATAGGATAAGGGTCCAATTTATTCTACTGAATTTTGATATTCAGTTTTTCCAGCACTGCTTGTTGAAGAAATCATCTTTTCCTCACTATGTATTCTTGACACTTTTGTCTAAGATGAGCTGACCTTATATGTGTAGATTTATTTTGGAATCTCCATCCTGTTGCATTGGTCTATGTACCTATTTTTATGTCAATATCAAGCTGTTTTGATTATTATAGCTTTATGGGAGAGTCTGAAATCAGAAAATGTGGTGTTTTGTATTTCTTTTCAAGATTTCTTTGGCTCTTTGGTTCTGTGTGTGTGTGTGTGTGTGTGTGTGTATGTGTGTACATGTGTGGTTTTCTGTAAATTTTAGGAATCTTTTCTCTGTTTCTTAAAAGAATTACATTAAGATTTTGACAGAGATCACACCAAATCTGTAGATTGCTTTGGGAAATATGGACATTTTAACAATATTAATTTTTCTAATCCATAAATATGGGCTGCCTTTCCATTAGTGTGTGTCTTTCTTTCATCAACAATTTGTACTTCTGAGAGTAAAAGTCTTCTCTTGCTTAATCTTATCTCTAAATAATTTATTCTTTTTGGTGTTATTATATATATTTGTGATGTATATATTTGTTTTTTTAATTTCATTTTCAGACAGTTTGTTGTTTGTGTATAAAAATGCTCTGATTTTTGAAGGCTAATTTTGTATCTTACACCTTTACTGTATTGGTTCATTATTGTTCTGTTAGGTTTTGTGGACTCTTTGGGATTGTCTAAGATGAGATCATGTCATCTGCAAACAGATAATTTTATTTTTTATTTTCTGATTTATATGCTTCTTATTCCTTTTCCCTGCCTAATTGTCCTGCCCAGGACTTCTATTATATTGAGAGGAAGTGGTGAGAGTGGGGTTCTTTGCCTTTTTCCTTATCATACAGGAAAAGCTTTCAGGCTCCCTCCCTCCATCCACCCATCCATCCCAAATAAATAATAATTTTAAAATAATAAATTAAAAAGTCTTTCAAAATGGAAAAACAAAAACAAAGGTACAAAGGCAACACTACTTGAAAGAAGGCAAAAATAGCTAAAATTTCAAATAGAGCAGCCTATTAGGGGTAGAGAAGGGTTTTACATAATAATAAAAGGACTGGGCTGTCTTAGTCTATTCAGGTTGCTACAGCAAAATATATAGAACAGATGGCTTATAAATGATAGCTATTTATTTCTCACGTTTCTAGAGAGAGAGCTGTCCAAAATCATAATGCAGGCAGACTTTTCGATGTGTTAATGAAGGTTCATCATTTGTAACAAATGTGCCACTCTGGGATATTTGATACATCAGATACACATTGATAATTCAGGAGGCTCTGTATATGTGGGCAGGGGACAGAATGGAAAATCTTGGTAACTTCATTTCAATTTTACCGTGACCTTAATATTACTCTTTACAAAATCTTGGTACCTTCCTTTCAATTTTACTGTGACTTTAATATTACTCTTTACAAAATCTTCTAGGGGCCAGTGTAGTGGCACAGCAGGGTTAAGCCACCACCTGCAAGGCCAGTATCCCACACCAGAGTATTGGTTCAAGACCCAGCTGCTCCACCTCTGGTGAGGGACAGACACAAAGCAAACATCTATTCCTTTTTACCTTGTATGGCAGAGGTAGCAAGGTGTTTCTCTGATGTCTTCTTTTTTTAATAAAAATCTTTTTAATCTTTTAAAATAATGTTTATGTACATATTTTTTGTTGTTTGAAAAGGAGGGAGGGAGGGGGAGAGAGAGAGAGAGATCTCCCATCTGGTGGTTCAATCCCCAAATGCCTATATCCAGGGCTGGACCAGGCTGAAGTCAAGAGCCTGGAACTCAACCTGGACCTCCCACATGAATGGCAGGGACTCACTTATTTTAGCCATCACCTGCTGCCTCCAGGTAGTGCCTAAGCAGGAAGCTGAAATCAGGAGCATAGCTGAGACTCTAAACCAGGCATTCTGATATGGGATGTGGGCATCTCATGTGGTATATCTCTTTTATAAGGGCATTAATCCAATTTTTGAGACCATATTCTCATCACCTAATCACTACTCAAAGGTCCTACCTCCTAATAGCATCACTCTGGAGGTTAGTAATTTAATGTACAAATTGTGGATTGTACATAAACATCTAGACCATGCAGAGGTCAGTCCAATAAAATCCTTGGTGTGTGTGACCTAACAACAGAGCATCAAACTATGTGAGGAAAACACTGATAGAACTGCAGGGGAGAAGAGATAAATCCACTATCATCATTGATAACTTCAACACCCTCAATCAGAAATGGACAGGCCCATCAGAAAATCAATAAGGATTTAGTTGACTTGAACCACACCATTACTCAGCTGGACACAAATGACATCTATGCACTATTTCACCTATCCACAGAAGAGTACATATTCTTACACGCACATGGAACATTCATCAGGATGGATTACAATCTGCGCCATAAAACACACCTTAACAAAACTAAAAGAAAAGAAAAAAATCATACAATGTCTCCTCTCAGACAGCAATGAAATTAAAATTAATTCTGCAAAATGCATGGCAATTTAGCAACACACTTCTAAATCAAAGAAAAAAATCTCAACAGGAATATGAAAATATTTTAGCTACATGTTAATAAGAATAAAACATCGGCCGGCGCCGCGGCTCACTAGGCTAATCCTCCGCCTAGTGGCGCCGGCACACCGGGTTCTAGTCCCGGTCGGGGCACCAGATTCTGTCCCGGTTGCCCCTCTTCCAGGCCAGCTCTCTGCTGTGGCCAGGGAGTGCAGTGGAGGATGGCCCAGGTGCTTGGGCCCTGCACCCACATGGGAGACCAGGAGAAGCACCTGGCTCCTGGCTCCTGCCATCGGATCAGCGTGGTGCGCCGGCCGCAGCATGCCGGCCGTGGCGGCCATTGGAGAGTGAACCAACGGCAAAAGGAAGACCTTTCTCTCTGTCTCTCTCTCTCACTGTCCACTCTGCCTGTCAAAAAAAAAAAAAAAGAAAAGAAAAAAAGAATAAAACATCAAAATTTGTTTGCTGCACCAAAAGCAATGCTTAGAGGGTAATTTACAGTGTTGAATGCATATACAAGAAAAGAAGAGAGATCTAAAGTCAGGCATCTAAGTTTCCACCTTAGGAAACTATAAAAAAAATTAACCCAAAGTAAGCAGAAGAAAAGAAATAATCAAAATTGGAACAGAAAACAATGAAATTGAAAATAGGAAGTCAGTAGAGAAAATCAATGCAACCAAACATGGCCCTTCATTAAATGATAAAAATAAGCCTCTAGCCAGACTAACTAACTAAAAAAAAAAAAAAAGAAACTAGACACAAATTACTACCAGCAGAAATGAAAGAAGCAGCAGCAATAAAGACCCCATAGACATTAAAGTTACAATAAAAGAATACTATGAACAATCCATTTTAAAAAAATTAATTTAGATGAAATGGACCAATTCCTTGAAAGACACAATCTGCCAAAACCATGCAAGAAGAAATAGACCAAATGAATAGGCCCACAGCCATCAGAGAAATTGAATCAATAGTGAGTATCTTTTGGGACAATCCAAGATGGCTGAATATGGTTTATAGACACACTAACTTAGGGTTCTCTGGGATATGAAAAGAAAAAGAAAGGAATACGTTTCCAAGGGTCTGGCTGATGAGAATTTTCAAGGAAGAAGTGAGGGAAAACAATGAAGCCTCCATGAGACAAGAGGAGAGACACCTCTACAGTCAGCCGCACGGCACAGCCAATTCTGCCTCACCATCTTACCACGTCAAGGCAGGAAGCAATCGCCGTGCATCCTGCCACTTGCAGTTTTAGCTGAGAGGGAATTCCACGTCACCCACGGAGAGCTGACTGGGGTCTGAGCAACTGCTCGGCCTACAGCAGGGAAGCTGTGTTGCTTTCCTCCCCCCCCCCCCACCCGTGAAGCACATCACACTTGGCAGTGAAAGAACTGCTCAGTGTGCCTCTCTTCTGCTCCTGCCAGCGCCATGGAGTCAGGGCGCAGATCCCTGCATCCTGTAACTCTGGGGCTTTTTGGACATTAACCCCAGAGGTATGCTTACACACGCTACGCGAGCCAGGAGCATTCAACTTGGCTTCTGAGAGCTAACATCAGAAGCAGCCCATAAAAAAAAAAAATCTGCTCCCACCCTGGGAGTTCTAGGTAATGACCCCATTGTACCCTGCAACACCAGGACTGTAACAATTCATTCTAGATTTCTTGGTGTCCCTGAAATCTGCCTGGCAGACAGAGGGAAGAACCTACCAGCATTCCACCTCTCTGGACTCATACCCTCCAGGGTAAGATCTCCTGTATACCTTGTAGTCATCCAGCAGGACTAGAGCAGGTTTTAGTTCACATCCCCTAGTCCTAGGACTAGGGCTGCTGGTATTATAAGCCACAGCATTAGTTGGACTCTCGTGCCTGGACCTGATGAAGGGTCGTATCTCACAGTCCTAGAGCCATGGCAATTGGTGTCAGAAGTCCTGGCATCACTCAGGTTTGCCAGTAGGACAAGGGGAAAGCCAAGAACAAGACCCTGGCTATCATATTCAACAGGGAGTCTGACACCAAACTCTCTGCGGGCCGAAGATACACACCCAAGGAAACCCTTATTCAGCTCAAAGCCACACTTCTATCCTTAAGAAATGCAGCAGACTAGACCACTGTGTCATTCACTTATAGACACAGCTGACATTAATTAAGACAAAAGAAATCCTCAGAGACTTCACTCCTGGGCTTGCCAAGAACCAAAGCCAAAGCAACAAGTCAAGTGATACCCTGCATTCCAGCTAAACCATAAACTCTTTCCCCAATAAACCTACTTCATAAAGAGGAAGGGAAGAGGATACCAGATGAGCAGACATCAATGTAGGAACACAGGAGATGCGAAGAAGCAAGGTAACATGACATCTCCAAAAGAACAAAATGATCCTCAAGAATCAGATCCCAAACTGAAGGAAATCTATGAAATGGCAGATAAAGAATTCAAAATAATGATTGTAAGGAAATGTAATGAGATGCAAGAGAATGCAGATAGATCAAATAAATGAGGAAATCAATGAGTAACAATAATGAAAATGTTACTAAGGAGATAAAACTCATAAGAAGTACTAAATAGAAACTTTGGAGATGAAACATTCAATCAGTGAAATAAAAAAATACAATTGACAGTTTTAATGACAGATTAGACCAAGTGGAGGAATTTCTGACCTTGAGGACAAGAAATCTGAAATAACCCAATCAGACAAAAATAAAGAGAAAAGAATTTAAAATAATGAATTTATCAGAACTTTAAAAACTCAACAACAAGAAATGATTGATCCAGTTGAAAAAAGAGCAAAGGTCTTCAATAGACAATTTTCAAAAGAAGAAATACAAATGGCCAACATATATATGAAAAAATGCTCAACATCATTAGACATTAAAGAAATATAGAATCAAAACTACAATGAGATACCACCTCACCCCTGTCAGAATGGCTAAAATCCAAAACACAGAGTAGTGAATGCTGGTGAGGAAGTGGACAAAGGGGAACACTTGCAAACTGTTAGTGGGAATGTAAATTAGTGCAGCCACTGTGGAAAACAGTGTGGAGATTTCTTAGAAAACTAGAAATAAACTTGTCATATGATTCAGCAATCCCACTACTGGGTATATATCCAAAGACTTGGAAACAGTATATCAAAGAGATACCTGCACCACCATGTTAATAGCAGCACTGTTCACAGTAGCCAAAATCTGGAATCAACCAGATGAATGGACTAAAAAATGTGGTATAGATACACAGTGGATTACTCAGCTATGAAAAAGAATGAAATTCTACCATTTGCAGGAAAATGGATGCAGCTGAAGAACACGTTGAGTGAATTAATCCAGACCCAGAAAGACAAATACTGCACGTTGTCCTTTTCATGTGGGAGCTAAAATTTTTAAAAAATAAAAAAGAAAGAAAGAAAAAAGAAATAAATGTCTGTGTGTATCAGCACTGCTACAAATATAGTTTTGTAAAACAGTTTCATAATTTGTCAAACCAGTGGTTAGGAATTCTATGCTACTCAGCTACTTGAACCATCATCTGCTATTTCTCAGCAGACGCATCTGCAGGAAGCTAGAATTGGAAGCAGACAGGAGTCAATCTGAGGAACCCCGACATGGGGTGTAGGCATCTGAGGTGGCAGCTTAACAGCTGTTCCAAACCCCCACCCCCACTCAAGGTGTGTTGATTCAAACTGTCAGTTCTTCACAACTTAATGGAATCGTCACTGCAGTCCCAGTCAAAATTCTAACAAATTATTTCACGGACAACAATAAGCTGACTGTGAAGTTTATATGGAGGTACAAAAACCCAGAATAGCCGACACACTATTGAAGGAGAATAGCGAAGGTGGAGGACTGGCCCCGCTGGACTTCCCTGCTGACTCTAAGGAGTCAATTGTACTCTAAGAGTACAATACTGTCAGAGAAACAGAAACTAGATCAATGGATCAGAAGAGAAAGACCAGAAATGAACCACATAAAAACAGGAATATTCAACTGATCTTTGACAAAGGAGCAAGAGCAATTCAATGAAGAAAAGACATATTTTCAACAAGTAGTACTGGCACTAGTGGATATCTACATGCAAAAAAGAAAAAAAAGGAATCTAGGCACAGTCTTCACCCTTCACACAATTACTTAAAAATTAATAATCAGTCTAAATGCAAAACACTGAGCCATAAAACTCCTAGAAGATAACTTAGGAAAAAAATTGGATGACCTGGAACATGGTGCTGAGATTTTAGATACCACACCAGAGGCACAATCCATGAAAGATAAAAAATAATAAACTGCTATCTGCAAAAGATGATTTCAATGAAAAGAAGGGGCAGATTTTTGGCTGAACAGTTGACACCACCTAGGATACCCACATTCCATACAGGAATGACCATGTTTTGTTTTGTTTTGTTTTGTTTTAGATTTATTTATTTACTTGAGTGGCAAACTTACAGAGAGAGAGAGGGAGAGAGAGAGAGAGAAAGGTCTTCCATTTGTTACTTCATTCCCCAAACGGCCACAACAGCCAGAGCTGGGCCAATATGAAGCCAGGAGCCAGGAGCTTCTTCCAGGTCTCTTTCCCAGGCCATCAGCAGGGAGCCGGACTGGAAGCAGAGCAGCCAAGAGACTTGAACTGGTGCCCATAAGGGATGCCAGTGCCACAGATGGATACCACAGCACCAGCCCCAGGAGTGCCTGGATTTTAGTACTGGTTCTGCTCCTGATTTCATTTTCCAGTTAAAGTACATCCCCGGAGGTAGAAGTAATGGCTCTAGTAATTGGGTCCCTGCCACCCACGCAGGAGACCCAAATTGAATCCGTTGCTCCTGACTTTGGACTGGCCCAGCCCCAACTGTTCTGGGCATTTGGGAAGTGAACCAGTGAATGGGAGATAAATATCTCTTACTCTCTCTTCCTCTCTCTGTTTCTCCCTTTCTCGTCTCACTCTCTCCACCATTCAAGTAAATAAAAATAGATAAGATTTTTTAAAATAGAGAATGAAAAGAAAAGTCACAGATTGGGGGAAAATATTTGCAAAGGACATATATGATAAAGGACTATTAACCAAAGTGTACAAAGAACATTTAAATTTCAACAGTAAGAAAACAAATGGGAGAGCTACACACCAGTGCTGGAAAGTGAGGTGAGACAAGACCTCAGTAGCCCAAGCACCAGCAAAAAAGCAGCAGGAAGAGCCTAGAGGGAATGAAGCTTGAAGCCCCATGGGGGAAAGTGCACCAGAAAAACTAGAGAAGAGACAAAAAAAAAAAAAAAAAAAAAAGCTGGTACAGACACGTTTCTCCCTCTCCAATCACCTTACAGAGGCATATAAGCCAATAGAGCAGGCACCATTTTGGACATAAGTAACAGCTGCACCAGCTTGTGTCTGCACCCAGCTATTATCCAATTCTAAAGAAATGAACAATCAAGCCACAAAAAGATGTGGAGGAACTGTAAATGCATATTAGTCAGTGAAAGAAGCTACCTGAAAAGTTTACATACTGTATGATTTCAACTATGACATTCACATATTTTTTAAGAAAGGTAACAATGTCCATATAT
This sequence comes from Oryctolagus cuniculus, assembly GCF_964237555.1. Lineage (NCBI taxonomy): Eukaryota > Metazoa > Chordata > Mammalia > Lagomorpha > Leporidae > Oryctolagus > Oryctolagus cuniculus. The sequence continues at coordinate 150,670,135 of NC_091435.1, forward strand.
GAGTTTATGTGTATATACACTTATATATACATATTAATGAGTGAATATACCAAGGTCTTAAAAGGTCTCTTTTAAGCATGTTCCAAGTTTGTTAAAACAGCAACACAAGGCTGGCGCTGTGGCTAAATAGGCTAATCCTCCGCCTGTGGCACCGGCACACCGAGTTATAGTGGCCATTTGTGGGGTGAACCAACGGAAAAGGAAGACCCTTCTCTCTGTCTCTCTCTCACTGTCCACTCTGCCTATCAAAAAAAAAAAAAAAGAATTATATGATCCCCTCATAAATGCAGGAAACAATAAAATGCAACACTTACCATTTAAAAATTCTTTCACCCATGTCATGTGTGAATTTCTTTAGATCAGGAATTTACTTCTGATTACTTCTAAGTAATCCCACCATCAATTTTTTGAATTCTGCTGCTGGCATTTTGTCAATCTCTATCTTCACATTCTAGTATTGAAGTGTTGTATTCTTTTGGGGCATCATGTTGTCTTCCTTATTCTTGTTCCTTGAATTGCTGCATTTGTTATTAGGCATTTGTGGTGATGGTTGCTTTTATTTTCCCCCTGTGACTACTTTTATCTTTGAAGCCAGGAGCCAAGAGCTGCACATGGATGGCAGGGACCCGAGTGCTCGGGCAAGCATCTGCTGCCTCTCGGATGCACTGGCAGGAAGCTGAATCAGAGGCACAGGTGGGACTCAATCTGAGGTTCTCTGAAATGGGGTGCTGGTGGCCCAAGGTGTGGCTTTACCTGCTGTGCCACAATGCCTGCCCCAGAGGTACAATCAGGCAGTTTGTTTATTTATTTATATTTTATTTTTTAAGATTTATTTATTTGAAAGTCAGAGTTACACAGAGAGAAAGGAGAGGCAGTGAGAGAGAGAGGGAGAGAGGTCTTCCATCCGCTGGTTCACTCCCCAGATGGCTGCAACAGCCAGAGCTGCGCCAATCTGAAGCCAGAACCCAGGAGCTTCCTTGGGGTCTCCCACGTGGTTGCAGGGGTCCAAGGACTTGGGCCATCTTCTACTGCTTTTCCAGACCATAGCAGAGAGCTGGATTGGAAGTGGAGCAGCCAGGTCTTGAACTGACGCCCATATGGGATGCCAGCACTTCAGGCCAGGGCGTTAACCTGCTGCACCACAGCGCCAACCCCTATTTATTTATATTTTAGAAATGTATTTATTTATTTGAAAGGCAGAGTTACAGAGCGCCAGAGAGCCAGAAGCAGAGGCCGAGAGAAAGAGGGGTCTTCCATCTGCTGGTTCACTCCCCAAGTGGCTGCAATGGCTGAAGCTGTGCCGATCTGAAGCCAGGAGCCAGGAGCTTCTTCCAGGTCTCCCATGTGGGTGCAGGGCCCAAGGACTTGGGCCATCTTCCACTGCCCTCCCACGCTGTAGCAGCTTTATCCGCTAAGCCATAGCACCAGCCCTAGGCAGTTTGTTTTAATACTATTGGTTTATTAAAATTTTCTCTATCTGGGAAGTTTATATATCTTGGGAGTTTATATTTTTCTGTATAAAATTCATTTATTTAACATTAATATTTACTGTATAAAACTACTAATGCTAATGGCTAAATTCTAACCCCACTCCTATGTAGCTCTATTTCCTCTTTAACTCAAATATGTTTCTGTGGTCCTTTTAATGTAGCTAACAGAGTGGCAAAAATTTTGTCAGTTTTAGCCTTTTCGAATAAGTAGAATTCCATTTTACTGATTAAATGTAGTCTTTTATTAACATCTGTTTTTATTTAATATTTTTCTTTTTAAAGGTTTTATTTCTCTTGCTTTACAATATGTGTTTTCTTAGTTTTGCTTTGGAAGCTTTGTTTTTCCTGTTAATCGGGATGTTTTGAAACCTGTTTTATGTAATCCACACAAGTGTTTTTTATAACTGTAACAATATCCTTAAACTTCATTTAAAAATTTTTCCTATTTATGTGAAACTTATCAAGTGTTCAGTATAGAAGTTGAGGAAATTGGTACACTTAGGAATTTTCCCTCTAAATTGCCTTCAAACATTTATTTGCATTATTAATCTTACAAAATCAGGTTTTATGGTGTTGGCATTCTGTTCTACATTGTTGTTTTCCATATTTGATTATACTTCTTCATCTAAATAAGTTCTATGTCTGCCATTTATCCATTTAGATCTTGACTTTTTAAATTTGTCCTGAGTCCTTTTTATCTTTTTCCATTAATCCTCTGTTTTTTTTTTTATCACTTTCCAAGGGTTTGATCTTCATGAAGTTTCATAGGTGCTTAATATTTTGTTTCTCCAGATCTGTAAAATGTTTTAGTTGTTCTCGTGTATAGATGTCAAAAGGCTAAAGGAACTAACAGCCCTGGTGGGACTGCTGAACCACTGTGAGTTCAGGATAAAGGTTTCAGCATAGGGAATAAGTCATAGATAAGTGTCAAGGACCTGAGTGAAGAGGCAGAGAATTTGAGAAGCTGCCGACTGAGGCGGTGAAGCCCACCCTGCCGCTGGGGTTGGAGGCACACGGGAAGCCTGGCCTCTGTGTGGCCACTGCCCTGCCGGTCTTCTGTCAACAACCTGGTGGCCAGCCAGTGGCTGCTGGAGATAGACAGGGTCAGAAGTGGAGAAGACGTGGAAGTGGATCAGAGAGAGCAGGACGAGCTGGACAGCCGTGCACAGTACACCGTCTGCACATCTTGTCTTGATGACTGTCAGAGGTGTTTGCTTTTAAACTGCCAAATCTCACTAAAGTCCCTCACTTTTTCTCCAAATTTAACCTGGAATGGTACAACAAATGAGGATCTAAGAAGTGTTATTTCTACCAAACCAGACTACTAAGAACAGCATGAAAAAATTCCGGTAGTCTTTCACAGATACCGCCATCCTGTTTCTCCACTTTGTGACTTGCTCTTTGGGTCATAAAGTATCCATTAATTATACACTCAATTTCCTTCTTGTTACATGTAAGTTTTCTCTAAAGAAACCTTTCCAAGATGCTGTCATTACTTTTCAGCATGTATATGAAAGTACTGTCAAAGGTTTGTGGACAAATGGAATTAAAGGATTAGTTCATTTTAGTGCAAAATTTTTGGGGGGCCAGCGTTGTGGTGTAGCAGGTAAAGCTGCAGCCTGCAGTGCCTGCATCCCATATGGGCACTGGTTCGAGTCTTGGCTGCTCCACTTCCGATCCAGCTCTCCGCTGTGGCCTGGGAAAGCAGTAGAAGATGGCCCAAGTCCTTGGACCCCTGCACCCACATGGGAAGACCTGGAGGAAGCTCCTGGCTCCTGGCTTCAGATTGGCACAGCTCTGTTGCTGCCAACTGGGGAGCAAACCAGCGGATGGAAGACCTCTCTCTCTCTCTCTGTCTCTCTGTCTCTCTCTCTCTATGTGTAACTCTGACTTTCAAATAAATAAATAAATATTTTTTAAAAAAGTTTTTGAAATCTTTTTTTAATAATATGCATTTTCAAAAACCCTGTGAACAGCCCACATAGGTGTCTTCATACACACACTTGTGTGTGAGTGTGTGTGTTTAAGAAGATAACTTGGTAGGCTGGCACTGCGGCTCACTAGGCTAATCCTCCACCTGCAGTGCCGGCACCCCGGGTTCTAGTCCCGGTTAGGGTGCTGGATTCTGTCCCAGTTGCTCCTCTTCCAGTCCAGCTCTCTGCTGTGGCCCGGGAGTGCAGTGGAGGATGGCCCAGGTGCTTGGGCCCTGCACCTGCATGGGAGACCAGGGGGAAGCACCTGGCTCCTGGCTTTGGATCAGCGCAGCGCACCGGTCGCAATGCCACTTGGGGGGTGAACCAACGGAAGGAAGACCTTTCTCTCTGTCTCTCTCTCTCTCTCACTGTCTAACTCTGCCTGACCCAAAAAAAAAAAAAAAAAAAAAAGGTAACTTGGAACATTTTTTGGTTCAAGGAAAAACGGCAAGACAGGCACAGATTTATAATATAAACACTACCTCCAGACAGGCGCGGCCTTCTGCATTACCTGTGTTCACCACCAAGCGGTGCATTTATTACAGCTGATGAGCCTACTTGGACACACCATAGTCCCCCAAAGCCCATGGTTTATATTAGGGTTCATTCTTGGTATTGCATGTACTGTGTGTTTGGACAAATGTGTGACCACAGGAGTCCATCATTATTTCATCATACAGAGTCGTTTCATTGTCCTAAAAATCCTTCGTTCTTTGCCTAGCCATCCCTCCCCAGTCATGCTCTAGCATCTATTGATCTTTTGTGTTGCTTTTTTTTTTTTTTTTTTGACAGGCATGACAGGCAGAGTGGACAGCGAGAGAGAGAGAGAGAGAGAGAGAGAAAGGTCTTCCTTTACCATCGGTTCTTCTGCCGCGGCGCCGGCCGGGACTCTGTCTTTTGTCTCGGATATCATGAGTCCCACGTGGCTCTCAGTGGAGCCAGCGTCACAGATACTTCACATGGTGCTGATGTGCTTACTTCTCACCAAGTGCCTTTGCCTCCCAACATCTCTCCTCTACCTGTTTCGCAGCTTGATTCTTACCAGAGCACCCTGGACTTTCCTACCACTTCTCAGCAACAGATGGGGCTCAGGGACATTCAGCAAAACCATTTATTCTAATATCAAAGATTGATGGTTTGTAGGAGAAGGGGGAATCCTATGTATTGGTGGGATCGGCAGAAGCAACTTCTTTATTCAAAAAATATATACGGAGTTGTCCCACATTCCAGGTACTATGCTAAGCCTTTGAAATGCATCAGTGAACAAAAAAAAAAAAAAATCCCCCCCAAAAAATCTCTGCCCTCGTAGAACTTACATTATTAGCAATGGAGTAACGGAGAATGACAATGAAAACTAAATTCATAAATTATGTACTATGATCAAAAGTGGTAGATATTTGAGGGAGAAATGAAGAAAGGGGAAATCAGGAGTTGCAGGGATGCGCAGGTTGTAATTTAAAATCAAATGCTCTCAATTTCACTGCACTTAACAGCTATTCTTCGTGGACTGTAGTTTGAAAATTTCTTATCAAAGCGTCTCTCTGATTTTTTTTTTTTACAGGCAGAGTTAGACAGTGAGACAGTGAGAGAGAGAGAGACAGAGAGAAAGGTCTTCCTTTACCGTTGGTTCACCCTCCAAATGGCCGCTATGGCTGGTGCACTGCACCAATCTGAAGCCAGGAGCCAGGTGTTTCCTCCTGGTCTCCCATGAGGGTTCAGGGGCCCAAGCACTTGGGCCATCCTCCACTGCCTTCCTGGGCCACAGCAGAGAGCTGGACTGGAAGAGGAGCAACCGGGACAGAATCCGGCGCCCCAACTGGGACTAGAACCCAGGATACCAGCGCCACAAGTGGAGGATTAGCCTAGTGAGCCATGGTGCCAGCCTCCTCTCTGCTCTTTTCTGTTTCAGAGAAGAGAATGACACTGATTCATCTTGATTCTACACACCTAACTGAATGTCTTCTACTACCTCCATTTGAATAAGTGCATTAATTTAATCAAGTGTGGTCATTTGTGGTGGAACATTCCTTTTTGGTTTTCTACTTGGACCTGATTGTCTACATAGGAACTGGGCAGAAATTTTTGAACTCCAGTCACTCTTTCCCAATCCTAAACAAAGCCTAATCCCAAAACCACACTGTGACTCACATAAATCTTGCTGACTCACTTGGGCCTTAGTTAATTTATGACAAATGGTTTGCATTTTATGGTTTTCCTTAGAAAAATGCATCCTTACATAATCTGGCACAAGGATGATCAGCACTCATGAAAAAATTGCCTCCTTTCTCCTTGCCTTCTGCCTAAGTGTGTGGTTCTAGCTCTAGGAAGGCTTACTCCTTACTTTATTAAGATATGGCCATAATATTTCAAGATAAAAACTTCCCCATTGTAGGTGTCTACTGGAGACTAACAGGCACTAAGGTAGCACCTAGGGAGACTCATTTTGAATACTCAGAGACTGAGTGTCAAAGAAGACATAAGGAGAAGTGGATCTGAGGGTGAGGAAGTTCCTAGCCCTCTGACCTTTACTTTCTGATGGGTTTTGCTGGGAAGATGTGACTAAGGAATGGCTGGGATAGTGATTCAAGGCTCCTGGAGAGATCTGTCTGGAAAACTGAAATCAACCTACTGAGAGAAACAGAATTAGAGATAGCAGTAGATAGCTTAGTCTGTATTTAAGTCTCTGGTTCCAGAAGCCCAACTGTATCCACTTGCTGTGGAATCTTATTTCTTTAATTGTTTTGTCACTTACTGCTAAAACTCTTGACTAAAGTTCAAGGGCTAGGGACTTCTCTACACTTGAACTACAGAAGTCAAGGAGGGGCCGGCGCCGCAGCTCACTAGGCTAATCCTCCGCCTTGCGGCGCCGGCACACCGGGTTCTAGTCCCGGTCAGGGCGCCGGATTCTGTCCCGGTTGCCCCTCTTCCAGGCCAGCTCTCTGCTGTGGCCAGGGAGTGCAGTGGAGGATGGCCCAGGTGCTTGCGCCCTGCACCCCATGGGAGACCAGGAAAAGCACCTGGCTCCTGGCTCCTGCCATCGGATCAGCGCGGTGCGCCGGCCGCAGTGCGCCGGCCGCGGCGGCCATTGGAGGGTGAACCAACGGCAAAGGAAGACCTTTCTCTCTGTCTCTCTCTCTCACTGTCCACTCTGCCTGTCAAAAAAAAAAAAAAAAGAAGAAGAAGAAGTCAAGGAGGAGCTTTGACTGTATCACTTAAGAGTGCTGTTGGGTTGTTGGTTCCAGAAAAGCTGATAAACAATGACTTGAGCAAACAAGGAATTTGTCTCACAGGACAAGCAGTCTGGAACAATCAGTCCAAGATAGATAGGCCTAAGGTCTATATGGTTAAGAAACTAGATCCTTTCCATCTTCTGCCATCTTTAGCAGTCTCCTGCATCTCCAGCCTCATGTCCACATTCTAGATGAGAACCTAGAGGCACAAGGATGATCAGCATCCTCGTGCAGCATCAGCAAACTCCCACTTACTCCCCAGGTCTCCAAGGCTACAAGGGAGTCTGGGAAATTGAGTGTTCATCTTTCCCAAATTCAGAAGAGGAATAGGGTCAGCATGGTTGGAACCCAAAGAGACCAAGTGGTGGTGGCAACGGGTAAACATGGCAAAATCCAAGGGACGGTTTGTTCTGCTGGTCAGCTGGGAGATCCTCCCTGCACAGCAATCTGGAGATTCCTGGAGCAATTAGGGGAAGTTTTAAATGAAATCTACAAATTGCATCTACTCCTCTCAACACAGGGACTCCAGCCTCAGGGACTCCACTCTAATGACGAGAGTAGGATGGCAGCGAGGGGCAGGACTTCTACTGCAAGGCTATGCACAGGGGCACAGCTCCCAGCAGGGTCCGACTCTAGAGACTCACCCTTGGAACTCAACCATATGGAGAGGAAGCCCAGACCACAGGCAAAGTCCACATATAGGTGGTCTGGTAATAGCCCCAGCTGAGGCCCCAGCCAACACTGACCACGCGATGTGAGAGGAAGCCCTGGAAATGACACCAGCTCCAGCCTTTAAACCAATGACCTCCCCACTGAGCCCTGCCCAAATCACAGATTAGTGAATCAATAAATGCTGTCACTGACTTGAGACATTAATTTGAAATACTTTCGACAGCTGAGTGAATCCTCACTAAAGCTGTATGCAGTAGCCCTCCTCCCCACTTCCTCCCCGGCCTCATTGCTTCTCCTGGCCTCCCACCCACAGCATCTCATGCACGCTGACATCATCATCATTCCTGCTTCTTAGGCAAGCCAGGGACATTTCCACCTTAGGGCTTTGGTGCTTGCTCTTGCCTTTGCCCAGAGTGGCCTTGCCCCAGATACTTGCACAGTCATCTCCCTTGTGTCTCTCAAGCTTTCGCTCCAATGCCACCCCAGTCTTGGCAGGCCCCACCTGCCCTGCTAGTACTGCAAGCTGGCTATAAACTCTCCACCGGAACTCCTACTCCTCTTCCCCTGACCTACTTCCCTTTCTATTCCATGGGATTTCAGCTTCTAACACGCTGCACAATTTGTTATTTACTAGGGTACTATTTCTGGAACCCAGCCCTGCTACTGGCCTGTAGGAAGACACTTCAGAAAGTCTGTGGAAAAAATGGAATTATAAGAAGTGTGCAAAACTAAATGTAAAAACCCCTGCACAGCTTTTTCAAAATATGCACTTTTCTACAAAGTTCTGGAAGTCCCTTGTAAGCTTCACAAGGTCAGGGGACTTTTTTCTTTATTCTTCACCAATATATTCCGAGCCTTAGAAGCAGTTAGCATGTAGAGGTGTGCAGTCAAAATTGAAGGAATAAATATATATACATATATATATATATGCACATACATTCCTCCTTACATCTATCTTTATGTTTCTCTCTAAATCCCTGTAAGTTCTGCATCAAAACCAAGCTATTTCCAAAGGACTCTGAAATTAAACACTCTGACAATCACTTTTGGTTTCCTCTGAGGGCGGTGATGAAGAAATCAAGACTGGAAACAAGTCTGGGACTCTCTCTTCCTAAGGGAAGTATTCTGTTAGAAGTGTATGAGTGCAAAGGAAAAACTGGCTTTTCAAATGTGTCTGCTCACAGACACATAATGAAGGGTTCCAAAGAAGGAAGATAGCCCAAGCCAACACAGAATGTGTTTCACAATCCTGAAGCAAAGATCGTATGAAGATGATTCCAGCTCCCTTGCGGGCTTTTGCATTTCTCAGGAATATCTGGATTTCTAGGATGCATAAAATGTAAACCAACTGCCCAAAATAGACGGTATCCACTTTAATGAACTCCAACAGAAGAAGATAACGCTCAGGCTCCACATTCCCCGCCCTGCACCAGCCACTTCCTTCTGCAACAGGATTATGGGCTGAGGTTTCCCGGGAAGCAGCCTCTGAAACAGAGACTGGCACACAGAGCATTCATCAGGCGGGGCCCTGGTCAGTGGAAGGGAGGGGAGGAGAGCAGAATCTGGGACAGAGGTGAGCAGGGTGCAGACCCCACAGCCGGCCCCTGGGGGGCGCACTTGCCCCTGGAAGGGTGTGGCTTTCTCTTGGGCTGACATCTGAGGGTCGCCATCAGAAGTGCTCAAAGCAGCTGGGGGATGGGTCTGCACTCCTCCAGGGAGATGGGGGCGACACATCACAGCCTCCCCTGCACCCTGGCTCAGTGGTAGCCATGTCAATGCCTTGTCCCCGTTTGACCTCACAAGGAATGAACAACATAGCTTAGTTTTTTGGCCTGATTTTGAAGTTTAGACAAATAAAACCCTATTGCATGCAGACTCCTGTGTCTCTCCCCTTCTCTCAAAACTATTTTACAGGGTGGGCATTGTGGCATAGCGGGTTACCCATTACCTGAGATGCCGGAGTCCCCTATCAGAGAGCTGGCTCAAGTCCCAGCTGCTCCATTTCTGATCCAGCTCTCGGCTAATGTGCTTAGGAAAGCAACGGAAGGTGGCCCAAGTGTTTGGGTCCCTGCCACCCATGGGGGAGACCTGCATTCCACCTGGCCCAGCCCCAGCTGTTGCAGCCATTTGGGAAGTGAACCAGTGGATGAAGGTTCTCTCTCTCTCTCTCTCTCTCTGTGACTCTGTCTTTCAAATAAATAAACAAATCTTTAAAAAATTCTCTTCTACAGTTCAGCCATATTGTGGGAACTTAATTCCCACCATCCATTCATTTTCTTTTTTTAAGATTTATTTATTTAAAAGGCAAAGATGCAGAGAGATAAGAGGAGAGAGGGAGAGAGAGAGAAAGAGACACAGAGAGAATATAAATCTTCCATCTGCTGGTTCACTCCCCAAAAAGCCACAATGGCCAGGGCTGGGCCAGGCCAAAGCCAGGAGCCAGGAGCTTCTTCTGGGTCTCCCACATGTGTGCAAGGGCCCAAGCACTTGGGCCATCTTCTGCTGATTTCTCAGGCACATTAGCAGAGAGCTGGATCAGAAGTGCAGCATCCGGGACTTGAACCAGTGCCCATATTGGATGCTGGCACTGCAGGCAGAGGCTTAACCTTCTATGACACAGCACCAGCCCCAATCCATTCATTTTCATCACTGTATGCCTTGTGTTAATGGATCTCAGCTCATTCACCCATCTCACTCTTCACAGAACACAGGTTGTCCACAGCCTGCAGATTTATAAGATGTGGCTGGGAACATGGTACATGAGAGCACATGTATATTGGAAACTGTGCACATGAGTTTCCCAGGTATACGCTCAGGAGTGACGAGGCTAGTTCAGGTGTATTTGAGTTTTCAATTTTACTAGAAAATGCTGAGATGCTTTCTAAATTGGCTTTCATCAGCCACACGGTCTCCATTGTGGGGAGCAACCGGACTAGACTGAGTTACTGGAATTAAGACTTATTCTATGCATCTGCTCTCCCACAATATGGCGCTGGGAGAGAAGTAAACAGCTTCCGCACAGCTGCCTCCAGTTCAGCTAATAAACTGTAGGACTTGCTATTGATTGGAGGAGAGCAGCGTACTCGGCGTGTGGGCAGCCGAGTTGGGATTGGCGGAGGAGGACTATAAAGGAGGAGAGAGACGGCATGCACCAGGAACATCTAAGGGGAACATCTAGCTGAAGGAACACCTGTGCAGCCCCCGAGAAGAGCCGGCCGGCGGTGTGCCGCTCCCCTGCGGAAGTGGGGAATGTGGCCAGGGGGAACTGCCCTTCCACGGAGGTGGAAGGGATAGTAGCCAACCCGGGAAGAACCAGCAGCAAACCCGGGGAGGGCCGAGCAGACGAAAGAACAGCACAGGGTCCTGTGTCGTTCCTCCACGAAGAGGGGGAGCGACATAATGGTGCCGTGACTCGGATATGAAGCCTAGGCAGGGCTTAGTGTCGTTCCTCCACAAAGAGGGGGAGCGACACTCCATCTGGGTCAGTGAGGACACACTTGCTGCAGCAACAACCCCCTAGTCTCCAGGGCTCGCACAACAAGGCTTCCTTCTCAGTCCTGTGTACTGTCCATCATGCTCAGCTGTGTGACACTGCAGGCTCTCCGTGACACAGCTGTTCTCTAAGCTCCTTTTACTTTCCCAGATATATATTCACACCATCTACAAGTAGAGATTATATTACTTCTCCCCCTTTCCAGTTATTCTAAATGTTTTCTCTGAAATACCTGAATTGATGCTTTATATATTTTGAGGCACTATCGTTAGATGAATAGAAATATATGAACTTTACTTATTTTTATCAGTAGGAAATGACCCTGGACCAGCCAAATGCCTCAGAGACTGGTAACTGACTGTGGACACACGGGCAAGCCTGGCTGCAACTTTTTCCAAATAATAATCACCCTAAAATTTAGCATCTTAAGACAACACCATTTATGTGGTTCCTATAGTCAGCAGGGCAGTAATTTAGGTTGAGTTCAATCAGGTGGCTCTTTTGTTCTTAGCCGGGCTTGCTGCTTTTAACTGCCTAAGAAGTGAGCTAAAGGGGCCAGCGCTGTGACCTACTGTGCCAAGTCCCCACTTGCGGCGCCGGCATCCCATATGGGCACAGGTTCAAGTCCTGGCTGCTTTTCTTCCAATCCAGTTCTCTGCTATGGCCTGGGAAAGCAGTGGAAGATGGCCCAAGTGCTTGGGCCCCTGCACCCACTCTGGAGACCACAGGAGACCCGGAAGAGGCTCCTGGTTTAGGATCAGCCCAGCTCCGGCCACCACAGTCATCTGGGGAGTGAACAAGTGGAAAGAAGACCTTTCTCTATGTAACTCTACCTCCCAAATAAATATTTTTTAAAATAAGCTAAAAAATGGGCCGGCACCGCGGCTCACTAGGCTAATCCTCCGCCTAGCGGCGCCGGCACACCAGGTTCTAGTCCCGGTCAGGGCGCCGGATTCTGTCCCAGTTGCCCCTCTTCCAGGCCAGCTCTCTGCTGTGGCCAGGGAGTGCAGTGGAGGATGGCCCAGGTGCTTGCGCCCTGCACCCCATGGGAGACCAGGAAAAGCACCTGGCTCCTGGCTCCTGCCATCGGATCAGCGCGGTGCGCTGGCCGCAGTGCGCCGGCCGCGGCGGCCATTGGAGGGTGAACCAACGGCAAAGGAAGACCTTTCTCTCTCTCTCTCTCTCTCTCTCTCACTGTCCACTCTGCCTGTCAAAAAAATAAAAATAAAATAAAATAAAAAATAAAATAAGCTAAAAAATGAATGATTTGGTTTACATGCAGAATTTGGAGACAATAAAAAGGGGGAAGAAATATTTCTCTCATCTGCAGTCTCCTCAGCCAGAACAGATCAAAGCAAAGAAAAATGAAGCACGGACAGGAAGTCACCAGAGAAGTCAAGGAGGGAACCACATGCTGAATTCAGCTGCCCCGGTATTTCCTGTAACACCAACAGCAAATCTCAAGCTGGATTTGTATTTCTAAAAATACATCTTTGAGGGGCCGGTGCTGTGGTACAGCAGATTAATGCACTTGCCTGCAGTGCCGGCATCCCACATGGGCGCCAGTTCTAGTCCCGGCTGCTCCACTTCCAATCCAACTCTCTGCTGTGGCCTGGGAAAGCAATAGAAGATGGCCCAAGTCCTTGGGTCCCTGTACCCATGTGTGAGACCCGGAAGAAGCTCCTGGCTCCTGGCTCCTGGCTTCAGATCAGCGCAGCTCTGGGTGTTGGGGCCAATTGGGGAGTGAACCAGCGGATGGAAGACCTCTCTCTCTCTGCCTCTTCTCTCTCTGTGTAACGCTGACTTTCAAATAAATAAATAAATCTTTTTAAAAATGCATCTTTGAGATTATCCAAAAATTAAGGAAGTGGCTCTGAGCCTAGCAATCCTAAATCCGACAATGTCCTGATCAGTGAAATTCATGATGCATTTAAAAGTGCAAAGCAGTCAGTTCACATAGTGATTAAAGCCTTTAACCTTTGCAGAGTGAACCAAGCAAGCAGATTCCAAGTCAGTTCCAAATAATTTTAATTCCAACTTTAGGTCACCAACTGATTTGTTGTCACTTGACCTATCTAGGTCTCCATTCCTTCATCAGAAAAATTAATGTCTGCAAAATAGTGCAAGGGAATGATTAATGAATAGATGCAAGAGAATAATGAAAAACACATGAACTTCCATGCTGGTTAAGACACCTGCATCACACGCTGCACTACCTGGATTCAACTTCCAGCTCCAGTTTCCTGTTAATGCAATCCCTGGGAGGCACTGATGGTGGCTCAAGTGACTGGGTCCCACCCACTCCCGTGGGAGACCTGGATTGAGTTTCCAGTTCCTGGTTTTAGCGTGGCCTCGCCTCAGCTGTTGTATTTGGGGGAAGGAACCAGAAGGTGGGAGCTCTTTCTTTTTTATCTATTTCTCCCTTTGTGTTTGCATCTCCAAAAACAAACAAAACCATGAACCTCTTTCCACTTGGCTGAATGGAACAAATGTCCTGGTATCTAAAATAAATGAAAAATAAGTATAAAGTCTGGATTGACTCCAAGATGGTGGAATAGGGAGGGAACGTATTGCTCTAGCCTATGAGAAGATACTTTAAAAAAAAAAAAAAGTGGAGAGAGAGCAATCTCAGAGAAGAGTTAAGAAGAAAACTGCAGAGGAAACTCCATGCAAATTAGAGGGACACTGTGGACCTACATGGAGGGTGTATACACGTACAACTCAGGACCCCAGCAGCCGAGAGCCTCAGCCCCAGCTTTGGGGAATGAGGTGAGACCAGAACGCAGTAGCCCAAGGCACTGGTGATAAAGCTGCGGGAAGAGCCTGTTGTGATTCCAGCTTGGAACCCAGTGGGGAACAGTGTACCTGCCAAACTAGAGGGAAGAAAAGCGGGCATGATTCTGTCTCCCTGACCACCCTGCACCGGCTCAGATATGGAAACAATGATGCTTAAACTCATATGGAAACACAGGAGACCCCAAATAGCTAAAGCAATCTTATACAATAAAAATAAAGCTGGAGGCACCACAATACCAGACTTCAAGACATACTACAGGGCAGTTATAATCAAAACAGCCTGGTACTGGCACAAAAACAGGTTGATAGACCAATGGAACAGAATAGAAACTCCGGAAATCAGCCCACTCCAGAAATCTACAACCAATTTCTCTTTGACAAAGGAGCTAAAATCAATCACTACAGAAGGACTCTTCAACAAATGCTGTGGGGAAAACTGGCTCTCTGCATACACAAGTATGAAGCAAGACCCCTACCTTACACCTTACACAACCCACTCAGAATGATCAAAAACCTAAATCTACAATCCAGTGCCATCAAACTCCAGAGAACATTGGGGAAATCCTGCAAGACATTGGCATAGATAAAGGGTTCTTGGAAAAGACCCCAGAGTCATAGGCAATCAAAGCCAAAATTGACAAATGGGATTACATTGAACTGAGAAGCTTCTGCACAGAAAAAAAAAAAAAGAAAGAAAGAAAGAAAGAAATAAAAACCACTCAGCAAAGTGAAGAGGGAACCAACAGAACGAGAGAAATTATTTGCAAACTATGCAACTGATAAAAGATTAATAACCAGAATCTATAAAAAGATCAAAAGACTCAACAATGACAAAACAAATAACCCAGTTAAGAAATAGGACTCAAACAGGCATTTTTCTTTTGTTTTTAAAGATTCACTTATTCATTTGAAAGTTAGAACTACACAGAGAGAGGAGAGGCAGAGAGAGAGAGAGAAAGAGAGAGCTCTTCCATCCGATGGTTCACTCCCCAGTTGGACGCAACACCCAGAACTGTGCCGATCCGAAGCCAGGAGCCAGGAGCTTCCTCCAGGTCTCCCAAGTGGGTGCAGGGGCCCAAGGACTTGAGCCATCCTCTACTGCTTTCCCAGGCCAAAGCAGAGAGCTGGATCAGAAGTGGAGCAACTGGGTCTTGAACCAGCGCTCACATGGGATGCCAGCGCTTCAGGCCAGGGCGTTAACCTGCTGCGCCACAGTGCTGGCCCTAAACAGGCATTTTTCAAAAGAGGAAATCTTGGGGACAGTGCTGTGGCATTAGCAGGTAAAGCCACCACCTGCAGTGCCGGCATCCCATATGGGTGTCAATTTGAGTCCCAGCTGTTCCACTTCTGATCCAACTCTCTGCTCTGGCCTAGGAATGCAGCAGAAGATGGCCCAAGTCCTTGGGTCCATGCACTGCACAGGAGGCCCAAAAGAAGCTCCTGGCTTTCAGATCAGCTCAGCTCCAGCCATTGTGGCCATCTTGGGAGTGAATCAGCAGATGGAAAACCTCTGTCTCTCTCTCTCTCTCTCTCTGCCTCTGCATCTCTGTAACTCTACCTTTCTTTTTTTTAATGATTTTATTTTTATTTTATTTGAGAGGTAGAGTTACAGAAAGTGAGAGGGAGAGACACAGAGAAAGGTCTTCCTTCATTGCTTCACTCTCCAAATGGTCGCAACAGCCAGAGCTGAGCCGATCCGAAGCCAGGAGCCAGGCGCTTCTTCTGGGTCTCCCAAGTGAGTACAGGGGCCCAAGAACTTGGACCATCTTCTACTGCTCTCCCAGACCACAGCAGAGAGTTGGATAGGAAATAGAGCAGCTGGGACTAGAACGGGCGCCCATATGGGATGCCGGCGCCACAGGTGGAGGATTAACCTACTGCACCACAGCACTGGCCCCTGTAACTTTGCCTTTCAAATAAAAAAATATTTTTTTTAAGAAGAGGAAATCCAAATGGCCAACAGACACATGAAAAAATGCTCAGGATCACTAGCCATCAGAGAAATGCAAATGAAAATCACAATGAGTTTTCACCTCACCCCAGTTAGAATGGTTTTCATATGAAATCAGCAAATAACAAATGCTGATGAGGATGTGGGAGAAAAGGTACCCTAATCCTCTGTTGGTGGCAATGTAAACCGGTACAGTCACTGTGGAAGACAGTATGGGGATACCTCAAAAATCTGAATATAGACCTACCATATGACCCAGTCATCTCACTCCTGGGAATTTACCCAAGGGAAATGAAATCAGCATATGAAAAAGTTATCTATACCCCCATGTTTATTGCAGCTCAATTTGCAGTAGCTAAGACATGGAATCAACCCAAATGCCCATCAACTGAACATTGGATAAAGAAATTATGGGATATATATACCTTGGGATACTACACAGCGTTTAAAAAAAAAAGGAAATCCCATCATTAGCAACAAAATGAATGAAATTGGAAAACATCATACTTGGTGAAACAAACCAGTCCCAAAAGGACAAATACCATATGTTCTCCATGACCTGTAGTAACTAATAGAGCACCTAAAAGGTAATCTATAGAAGTGAAATTGACACTTTGAGATGTGATGACTTTGAACAGTCCTTGTCTCAACTGTTGAAGGTTTTATTTTTCATACTATTTGTTGAACTCTTTACTTAGTATAGATTTAATCTTATGTGTATAAAGTTAATTGAAAATAGATCTTAGTAAAAAAATAAGAATTGTAATAGGAGAGGAAGAAGGAAGAAGGATGGGAGTGTGGGTGGGACGGTGGGTATGGTAGAAAGAGCCACTATGTTCCTAAAATTGTATTTATGAAATGCATGAAGCTTGTATACCTTAAATAAAAGGTTTCTGGGGAAAAAAATGTAAGCGTAAAGTCTAGAAAGGAAGGCATTTTCTATGGGCCAGTAATGTGGCACAGTGAGTTAAGCCACTGCCTACAGTGCTGCTATGAGCACTGGCTCAACTCCCCACTGCTCCACTTCTAATCCAGCTCCCTGCTAATGTGCCTGGGAAAGCAGCAGAAGACAGCACAAATGCTTGAGCCCCTGCTACCCATGTGGAAACCTAGATGTAGTTCCTGGCTCCTGTCTTTGACCAGGCCCAGCTCTAGCTGTTGAAGCCATCTGATGATTGAACCAGCTGATGGAAGATTCTCACTCTCTCTTTCTCTCTGTATATGTGTCTCAACCTCTCTCTGTAACTCTTTCAAATAGATAATTCTCAAAAAACAAAAAAATTTTGTAGAGCAAGAGAAGTAGAAGAAAAGCAAGTATCAAGAGTGATTGGGGGAATATTTCCAACAGTGTTTGAATAGTATTGGAGTTAAAATTTTCTGTTTAGGGACCAGCACTATTAGGCAGTGAGTTAAAGCCTAGCCTGCAGCACCATCAGCCTATATGGATGCCGGTTCGAGTCCCAGCCACTCCACTTGCTATCCAGCTCCCTGCTGCTACACCTGGGAGGAAGCAGAAGATGGCCCAAGTCCTTGGGCCCCTGCACCCATGTGGGAGACCCAGAGGAAGCTCCTGGTTCCTGGCTTTGGATCAGCTCAGCTCCAGCCATTGCAGCCATTGCAGCCATTTGGGGAGTGAATCAGTGGGTGGAAGACCTCTCTCTCTGGGTCTCTGCCTCTCTCTATAACTCTTTCAGATAAATAAAATAAATCTTTAAAAATATTTTCAATTTTATAAAGCGATTTCAGGCTCTGTGCTGGGCAGGGGGTTTCCAGGTGAAAGTCTCACCTGTGGGTAAATGGTGCGAATAAATCAGGAAAGAGCAAAAGGAGAAGTGTGTGCTGCCGCCTTAGAGATTATGACTAATTCTTTCCTGGAAGAGGGCACTTGGGATGCTCTCCCAAAGATGACGACGAGAGCTGAGCTGGTGTTTTGTTTTGTTTTGTTTTTTGACAGGCAGAGTGGACAGTGAGAGAGAGAGACAGAGAGAAAGGTCTTCCTTTGCTGTTGGTTCACCCTCCAATGGCCGCCACGGTGGGCGCGCTGTGGCCGGCGCACCGCGCTGATCCGAAGGCAGAGCCAGGTACTTCTTCTGGTCTCCCATGGGGTGCAGGGCCCAAGTACTTGGGCCATCCTCCACTGCACTCCCTGGCCACAGCAGAGAGCTGGCCTGGAAGAGGGGCAACCGGGACAGAATCCGGCGCCCCGACCGGGACTAGAACCCGGTGTGCCGGCGCCGCAAGGTGGAGGATTAGCCTAGTGAGCCGCAGCGCTGGCCTCTGAGCTGGGTTTTGACAAGGACATGAATCTTCTACATAGGAGATAACTACCAAGTATTTGTCACACACAGAAGTACGGGTGGTCTGGATGGCTGGAACATGGCATTCCCAGGAAACGACAGGTGATCTGTGCAGTCCTGCCCAAGCATCAGATTGGGACAGAATCCCTCCCACCACTGGGGCGGCTGCAGAAGGGCAATGAGGCCCACATGCACACAGATGCCTTTGAGTGCATCCCGGGACACTGAGGCAGACCGCAAGGTCAGGCTCCGCCTTCCTCCCCCGGGGCGTTGGCCGTCAGAAGGCTCTCCTGGCTGCAGGCAGAACACAGCCAAAGGAGCCCTGGTCTCAGGAGCAAAAGCCACTGCAAGGCCAGTGTCTGCAGTACCCGGGTCAAGCCCCTCCCCTTCTCTGAGTTGGTTTTCTGATACCCACATCAAGTACACGAAATCAGCTGGGAAGGGCCTTGATCTAAAACAGCAGCCAATTGTTGCTGTCCCCCACCCCCAACCCGGGAGACTGTTGTGCCTAAGGATTTGTGACTTGACAGTTCAGCTGGGAGTCCACAGCAGCTTATACTGCCACCTAGTAAACGCAGGGAGAACTGCAGCTGCCCTCACCAACCTGCCCAGGATGGCAACAGCCCACCCCGAAGCGTCCAAAGGAGTCTCGAGTCTTCGCCTAGGTCTTCCCAAGTCCCGGACACAAGCAGGGCAGAGTAGGAATGAGAAGTGGAAAACAGATCACAACCCAAACCAAATGCCATCCTCGGGATAGAGGAGTTTGGTCTCTCTCTCTCTCTTTTTTTTTTTTTTTTTTTTTTTTTGACAGGCAGAGTGGACAGTGAGAGAGAGAGACAGAGAGACAGAGAGAAAGGTCTTCCTTTGCCGTTGGTTCACCCTCCAACGGCCGCTTTATGACTAGACAGATGCCAGCATGCCTACAAGAATCAGACACCCACACTCCCACAGCAAGCAGCTCTGCCAAGCTCGATGGGACACCTGCCATCATCCCCATCATGAAAACGCTTTATCTAAAATCAGCTACATGTTATGTGCTATGGAAGGGGAAAAAGATCATCTATCCAGGCATTGGAAAAACCTGTTTTATGTCAAAATGGTTGCCTTGGGGAGGCAAGATTATAGGGAATCTCTATTTCTGTCTCTGACAGATTGGCTGCCATGAACACAGTCATATTCTTGCAATCACATACAAATAATTATCATAAAAAATAGAATAACACCAGTAGTGCTTCCTTGAATATTTTGTATGAAGCCGGTTCCCATCCCACCTGCAGTATTACCAGGCTGTGTGGATTTAGAAAGCAGTTACTGAACTGGAAACACGCCAGAGGGCAAGCTCCACACGGGGTCCCCAGGGGACAGCCACTGGCTGCCTGTGCTCTGTTAAGGAATGGCCTTCAACATGTTCTCGATGACTGCATATTAGCTTTTAATTCCATTTTCCACCCACGTTTTGAAGCAATCTCATATTTCGGTTAAGAGCTTTTGGGAAATAAGATTAAAATGGGGTTACGTAAGGATCAGGCCCACATCCAAATAGGCTCAGTGTGCTTATAGGAGACACTAAAGAGTTCTCTTGCTGAATGTGCGTGCCACCCAGAGAGGCTAACGTGAGGTCCCAGCAAGCAGGTGCCAGTCTGCAAGCCAAGAAGAGGGTCCTCACCAGGAACCCAGGAGCCAGCCCCCCGGCCTGGCGTTCCCAGCCCCCAGAACTGGGAGATACGACTTCCTGTTCTTCGAGCCACCCAGCCTGTGGCATTTTGTACTAAGCTGACTGAGATGTGATCTCACAGGGGCCCCAAGACGGGTGTGCCCAAACCCTGACGCTCCCTTCCACATAGTCCCCACTCGGCCTGGGAGAAGGGCCCAAGCTCCCAGTCCTAGAGAATGAAGCCAGGAGGCAGAGGAAGACTCTCAGACAGGTGCCATCACCTTCACTACCTGTATTGTCAAAGGTCTCGTCTACATTGAGTCTATACCTTTCAGCTTTGCATTGACCCACTCAGCCTTAATTATTGAGTCACCAGGTTTTATAGGACGGAAATCATCTGACTGATGATGCCAGTGGGCTGAGCCCATGGAAAGATCACAGCTCTCCCCTCTCCATCAACTGCTATGTCACAAAATATGTGACCAGCAGGAGTCATGGGCAGTCTCACACCAAGCGATTCCATAAAGTATGCCTTTTATTTATTCCTCTGCATTCGGTAGTAAAGGCTGAAGTTCACATCACGTGGCCCTTGTTCCAGGCCCTCTCTTTGACTGATAATAGCTCCCTATTCTCCAGTGATGAAAAACCAGCTCAGGTTTCAACTCACTTCTGAGTTGGGTTTTGCTCACTGTTTACAATAATTTTTTTTTTCGCTCCAAAGCCCCAACTCCAATTTTAAAGTAACATTAGAAGTCAAAGTCAAGTTTCCCTGTCATTTAGTTCTAATTCATTTAAATAAATTTCAGGGAAGTTTCAGTGATTCTTTTCAACTACTAGAATGCGATGCTTCTCAAGTCACACACTATGTGGCCCAGGTCCCTGTTGCCAGGCAAAAATAAATAAATAAGCAAATCAATCAATCAGTCAATCAGAGGGTGCAGAATCTGCTGTTGGAAGTTGTGGAGTGGACTCTGTCACTTGCAGGCCGTGTGGCTCTGCCTCAGTGAGGGCCATCAGCTGTTACAAGAGAGGCAAAAGCCTGCAGGCTCTGTCTGATTCCCCAGGGGTGCTGGGACACACTGACCCTCACAGTCTTTCTTGGTCTCAAACAGGCTGGTGTTGCCCCCACAGCTGCCCTACCAGAACTGTTGGCAAGCCCAGGCCTCCTTACGGTAAGACCAGCTCAGGTCGTGATCCTGGCATTCACCTGCCATATAGCCACTTGCACAGTACCCAGCTTTACAGCAGAAACACCACTCAGCGGGGGAAGGAAGGAAGCTTTCTCGTACTGAGAACGCCACCGTGTGAAATCACCCTCCCTCTTCTCCCACATCACGCCAATCCCTTGCCGAATCCCAAACCTGCCCAGCCTTCTCCTCACCTACCAAGTCCAGCTGATTTATCGTGTGCAGTACCCTACCTCCTGCCCAAGAAGACAGACAACTATTAAAAGAAAAGCATGATGGTCCTGGAAAGTTAAAAGCAGCATTGCTTGGAATCAACTAATTACAACAAAGCAAGATCTGAGGTGCCCTGAATTTTAAATCAGGCAGTGCTTTTCCCAGTGTGCAACCCTTACCCTCTAGAGAAAACACATTTATTTAGGCACACTCTAGGTCTTATGGACGTTCTCTTATCCCAGGTCAGCCTCAAAGGCACAGAACTCCAGAAAGTTCCTCCTGGGCCTTCCAAGCACCCCTAACGTTAGTTCATGGTCTGCCCCTGGAAGTCCCCCACCTCCCATCAGTATGATCAGCACAGCAACCATGCGTGGGGGGATGACACAGACTCCTAGGGGAGTAAGGAATTATCATGGAACTTGTCCTTGGCTTTGAGCAAGCACCTTTAACTGTGCCTGACCCCGACTGTGGAGAGACATAGACAGACAGCAAGCAGCAAGGGCCTAGGAGAAGGAAAGCCCCATGCTTCTTCAAAAACCCATCAGCATTCACAGTAAAACCCTGCATGAACTTTTGGCTGTACTCCTTCCATCCAACGCACGGACTTGGGCTCAGCAACCAGATGGCCCCAGCCGCCAACATTACATCTGACTCTGAATGGACAAACCAGGGACTGGCTTAAACAGACAGACCACTTCTCCTGGGATTGCTTTGGAGCTGTTGTCTTTCAAAGCCCCCTGTCTCAGTCTGGGGGCTGCTCTGCCAAGACTGCACTCCCAGCATGAATGAAATGTTAGACACGGTGGGGACTCTTTGCTGTCCAATACAGCGGCCTGTAGCATGTACGGCTATCATCTGAAATGTGGCTACTACAACTATAGAGCTGAAACTTTATTTCATTTCAAATTATTTATTTTTAAGGATTTGTTTATTTATTTGAAAGGTAGAGAATTACCGAGAAAGGGAGAGATCTTCTCTCCACTGGCTTAGTCCCCAGATGGGTGCAACAGCTGAAACTGGGCCAGGCTGAAGCCAATGGCCTGGAATTCTATCCAGATCTCCCACACGGGTGGCAGGGGCCCAAACACCTGGCCCTTCTTCTGTTGCTTTCCCAGGCACGTTACAGGGAGCTGGATCAAAGGTAGAGAAGCCAGGACTTGAATTGGCATTCATATGGGATGCTAGCATCACAAACAATGGCCAAACCTGCTGCATCACAATGCCAACCCTCTTTTCCAATTATTTAAATAACCAGTGTGGCTGGTGGTTACTGTATTGGTCCATGCAACCGTAGGTAAGTCCTCAATGCTTTAATCTAATTATCCTCAAGTCATTCTTTGCTGTTCAACACTCAGTTTGCCTCAGAGTCTACTTTTTCTTTTACAGTATGAAATGGCATTGGGTGCCAATACATTTTTACTCATGCAATTATTGATAGCCTTGGCTGGCACCATGGCTCACTTGACTAATCCTCTGCCTGTTCTAGTCCCGGTTGGGGCACCAGGTTCTGTCCCAGTTGCTCCTCTTCCAGCCCAGCTCTCTGCTGTGGCCCAGGAAGGCAGTGGAGGATGGCCCAAGTGCTTGGGCCCTGCACCACATGGGAGACCAGGAGGAAGCACCTGGCTCCTGGCTTTGGATCGGTGCAGTGTGCTGGCCGCAACACACCGGCTGTAGCAGCCACTTGGGGTGTGAACCAGCGAAAAAAGGAAGATCTTTCTCTCTGTCTCTCTCTCTCTCACTGTCTAATTCTGCCTGTCAAAAAAAAAAAAATTATTGATAGCCTTAAACTTAATACTTGGCACTGATTTTATCATGAACTTTAACTCTTGCCTTCTTTGAAGAATCACTCGTCACAGTTTTACTCAAACATGTCTATGGAATCCAGGCACAAAGGAAGGAAAAGAAGTGGGTAGGATAGGTATGAAGAGCAGCTACCATGAAATCACAGTTTTGTCTGAGCTCATTGGCTCCCTTGGCATCTTTGTCTTACAATAGATGTGTCTGCAGACAGACTGAACTTGAACATAAAGATCGGCCTGGTTCCTGTGAAGAGGGGAACGCTCATTTAATGCCACACAAACGGGTGCCATAAGGGGTTGCACCTGCCTTGTCGGAGTCTGCTCAAGACACAGGGACATAAAGGAGGCTGTGAGGTTTAATATTCCCCGGAGGCACACAGAGGGCTGCCCAGAGAGGTGAGACTGGAGCTGAGCGGGGGAAGAAGAGGCAAGCACTGCAGAAGGGACACAGCAGGCAGGGGAGAGTGAGCGACAGCGTGGAGAAAACTGAACCGTGCAGTCCCAGACAGGGAAGCGATGGCCAGGGAGGACCAAGAGGGCCAGTGTAAGAAGAGTCTCATCTCAGAGGCCCGTATGCCTTACCCAGGCACCTCTATTTATGGTCTCATGAACAATGGGTAGCCACAGAAGGAGAGAAATGGCATGACCGTGTATTTGCATCTTAGAAAGCTTAGCCAGGTGTCCGAATGGAATGGAAAGGAGAAGAAAGAAACTGGAAGAAACGAGACCAGTGAGAGAGCAGGAGGTGAGGGAGAGTGCAATGATGTTAGATTTTGGAAACCAGGAGGGGCATTTAGACTTTGACTTTCCATCCCTGGGCCAATGGGAGTTCATTCTAGGAAAGGGAGTGGGAGAGGGAAGAGGAAGAGGAGGACATCCGACTGGGAAGGGCCAGGGTGGTTGGCTGACCAAGTCAGCTGAAGATGTGGTCATGGCAGAGGGAGCAGGGTTTGAATAGGCTGAGCTGCAGCGCAGGACAGAGACAAGGGAGGAAGCCAGGAATTTGAGTTATCAATACAGAGGCCGTAGTCCACAGCATGGCGGAAACACTGGCCCGGGAAGTGTGTGACCCTGTGTACAGACTGGAGCAAGGGCCCTGGGCAAGGACATCACACGGGGGTGCTGCAAAAGTTCTTGGAATAAGGAGGTTAAGAAGAGAACGTGGAGGCCAGTATTGTGGTTAAGCCACCACTTGCGATACTGGCATCAATGTCAGAGCAACGATTTGATTCCTGGCTCTTCCACTTCCTATCCAGCTCCCTTATAATGCACCTGGGGAAGCAGTGCAAGATGGCCCAAGTACTTTGGCTCCTGCCACCCATGTGAAAGATCCGGATGGAGCTCCAGTCTCCTGGCTTCAGCCTGGCCCAGCTCCAGCCAACAGATGGAAGATCTCTTTTCCCTGTCTCTCCCTCTCTCTCTGTCATTACGCCTTTCAAAGACATAAAATCCCTTTAAAAAACAATAAAAGGTAATATGAATTTTCTGTGAACTTTCAAAAGTGTGCTTATGTGAGAAGCTGAGTGGCAGAGAGAGCGAGCTCTCATTCACTGGTTCACTTCTCAAATGCCTCCAGTGGTCCCCAGATGGGGCTAAAGCTGGGAGCCAGGAATGCAATTCAGGGCTCCCATCTAGGAGGTAGGAACCCAACTACGTGGGCCATCACCAATGCCTCCTAGGGTGTGCCTTAGCAGGAATCTAGGATCAGGAGCTACAGGCGGGGTCCAAACCTAGGTATCCCAGTGTCAGATAAGGGACATCTTAAGCAGTGTATTTTTTTAATGTTTATTTATTTTCATTTACTTGAAAAGCAGAGAGTGGAGAGAAAGGAATAAAGAGAGAGTTATCAATCTTCCATCTGCTGGTTTAACCATCCCCCATCTGAGAAAATGCCACACTAGCAGGGGCTGAGCTAGGTCGACGCTGGGAGCCTGGAACCCCACCTGCGTCACCCACATGGGTGGCACGGCCTCAAGTACTTGAATCATCATCTGCTGCCTCCCAGAACGCACATGAGTAGGAAAGTAGCTCAGAGCAGGCTCAAGCCACAAAGCAGCAGAAGATGGTCCAAGCGCTTGGGCTCCTGCCATCCACATGGGAGACCCAGATGGAGTTCTGGCTCCTGGATTTGGCCTGGCCCAGCCCCAACTGCTCAGCCATAGGGGAGTGAACCAGCAGATGGGAGGTCTCTGTCCCTCTCTGCTCGCCTTCTCTGTCACTCTGCCTTTCAAATATAATAAAATAAAGGTTAAAAACAAAACTTCACAGTCAAGTCCCCCCATATCTCTTTCTTACATATTTACTGCTCTGTGTAATCTGTCACTCACAATCACATATAGGAGGCAACTTGGCATCTGTAATACTACACAATGCAACCCAATATTGAAGCTATGATTGTCTTAGATGGATCCCAAAATGTTCCTTAAACTTGGTCACAGTGCTACTGCTGGAACAAGCAGCCTGTCTACAAGTGCATCTCAAGGTCAGGAGTGCGTGTACCACCTCTGCAATGGGTCTTTGCTTTTCTGCAGAGCAGTGCAGATGTCCAGGGGATGTCGCCCCAAGATGCCATGAGCAGCTGCCCCCGGCCCAGCAGCACAGCCACGGGAGCACGAGCCTTCCTCCCTTTTCTTTAACTGATTCCCTTTCAAACCTTTTATTTTATTTATTTGAAAGGCAGAGTAAGAGACAGAAAGAGAGAGATCTCCCATCCACCGGTTCAGTCTCCAAGTAGCCACAAAGACCAGGGCTGAATTAAGCCAAAAACCAGGTGCCCAGAACACCATCCAGGTCTTCCATGTGGGTAGCAGTAGCATAAGCACTTGAGCCATCTTCCTCTGTCTTCTCAGGCACATTAGTAGAGAGTTAGATCAGAAGTAGAGCAGCCGGGACTCAAACCAAGCCTCCCATATGGGATGCCAGGGTCGCAGGCTGCAGCTGAACTCACTGTGCCACATCACTGATCCCTTAAAATGATTTATTTACATGTGTACATGAATTTGTGCATGTGTGAGGAAGGTGCACAAAAAGCCAAAGTTTGCAGACTAACACAACACAGGAATTTTAAGAAGATGGAAAGAGTGAGTTCAACTTAAAGGGCAAGGAATAGTTTGGATTTTACCATAGACAGCACTTGAATGTATTTCTCTTGTTGCTTTGCAGGTGTTTCATGCTCATTTTCCTCAGGGTCATATTTTCTCTTTTTATGATTTTCAAGTACCTCTTGCTGACTTGTAGATGCCATCATTGCCTTTCCTCTCCTCTTTTCAAGAAAAGTCTGTTGCTTCAAGTGTTTCCAAATAACCAGGCAAGCCAGATGTGCCCAGCTGCTGCCTGAGCAACATGGGCAGAAGCCATCCGTGTCAGGCGGCCCAGGACAAAGATGTCCACCTGCAGGTGATAACGCTGCGTGAGCTGTTTTCTTAGGTTGGATAAATTTCAGAATCAGTATCAACTTACTCTCTGGGACGTGCAATTAGAGGATGAGTGATATGCTATCACGGAAATTTTTCATTCTTTTGTTTGCTTTTAAACATCTATTTTCAACTATTTAAAATGGAGAAAGAGAGAGACAGTGAAAAAAAAAAAAAATGAGATAGCCGCCCACTCCATCCACTGGCTCACTTCCCAAACTTCCGAAATGGCCAGGGCTGGACTATGCTGAAGCCAGCAGCCTGGAACTCCACCTGGGTCTCACACAGGGGTGGCTGGGGGCCACCACTCAGCTCCACATCTGCTTCCCCCCAGGTCACATCAGCTGGGAGCTGTGTCAGAAGCAGCAGCCAGGATTTGAACCGGCACCCCGACACGGGATGCAGGCATCTCAAGCAGGGAGATAGCCTACTGCACCAGCATATCAGCCCCCAGATTTCTTCATTCTTTGCTTTTATACCCTTGGAATTTTTCTAATACTCTCAACATTAAAAATGTTTATATTACTCTTAATATTTTGTATTATTACAAGAAATAAGAAAAGCAAAACCAAACTGTATCAGTCATCAAACTCAGGGCAGCCCAGCTCCCCATGGCTTGGGTCAAGGTAAGGATTGGCACTGCCTATGACCTCTGAGAGACAGTCTCCCCCATGAGGGCAAAGCTGTGGGATAACCTTGGCAGTGCCCTCGGCCTCAGCCCATCCTCTATCCTCTCCCTTGCTTGCCTTTTTTTTTTTTTTTCCAATTGGAGAGGCAGAGAGCCGGAGATAGAGCTCCATCTGCCAGTTCACTCCTCAAATGCCTGCAACGGCCCCTCACCTGGGGCAGAAGCTGGGAGCCAGGAACTCGATCCAGGTCCCCTACGTGGTAGCAGACACCCAACCACCTCCTAGGATGCGTACTGGCAGGAAGCAGGAATGAGGAACAGAACCAGGACTCAAACCCAGGCCCTCTGACGTGGCACGTGGGCACCTGCCATGCCAGAAGCCTGCTGCTCAGCCTACCTCTTCACAGACACGCCTGGGGGCAGCAGCAGCATGTCCCACGGCTCCAGCCCCCACACTCCTCAGCCAGCTCTGGGGGTCGGTACTGGTTTGGTCCACCTAAGAATAAAACAGAAAACCAAAGCAATTACAAAATAAAACTTAACAGTCAAATAAAACACACACAAAATTATTACCTACAAAGACATGAAGGTCAAAAGACATAACACAGAATCAAATAGAACATAAAATAGAATATGAAGTAAAGCAAAACAAAAACCAAAACGAAACAAAATAAAGAAGATAAAAAATAAAAGCAAATAAGGCTGGTGCGGCAGCTCACTAGGCTAATCCTCCACCTTGCGGTGCCGGCACACCCGGTTCTAGTCCCGGTCGGGGCTCCGGATTCTGTCCCAGTTGCCCCTCTTCCAGGCCAGCTCTCTGCTGTGGCCAGGGAGTGCAGTGGAGGATGGCCCAAGTGCTTGGGCCCTGCACCCCATGGGAGACCAGGATAAGTACCTGGCTCTTGGCTTCGGATCAGTGCGGTGCGCCGGCCGCAGCGCACCGGCCGCGGCAGCCATTGGAGGGTGAACCAACAGCAAAGGAAGACCTTTCTCCCTGTCTCTC
This sequence comes from Oryctolagus cuniculus, assembly GCF_964237555.1. Taxonomy (NCBI): domain Eukaryota; kingdom Metazoa; phylum Chordata; class Mammalia; order Lagomorpha; family Leporidae; genus Oryctolagus; species Oryctolagus cuniculus. The sequence continues at coordinate 150,697,934 of NC_091435.1, forward strand.
TCTCTCTCACTGTCCACTCTGCCTGTCAAAAAAAAAAAAAAAAAAAGCAAATAAGACATGAAGAGCAAAAAAGTCCACATGGAGATAAAAACCAAAAGGATACCAAAGGAATTCAAATACAGCATAAAATAAATGTAAAATGGATTCGAATGAAACAAAAGGCAAATAATATAAGAGCATAAAATGCAACCTATAATAAAATCACAACATAAAAGGACACAAAATGCAACCTAGTAACACATACAAAAAAAGATGAAAAGAGATTAGAAAAATGACTCCTCCAGCCTGCTTCTCTCTCAAAACATCTCTAAGCCGTGAGTCATCTATTACCAAGCTCTTCAACACCTCTTGCAAATACGAAGGGTCTAAGGTTCAGAGAGGGTTGCTCACTGTTCCAGGAACACACAGCTCTCTGGAGGCAGAAGTAAGGCTGCACAGTTCCCTGAGCTTTGCTGTTAGTCTACCTGAAATGTCCCTCAGACTTCTTCATAACAAATTAGCAGCTGGCCTGAGAGGCTCGCCACGCCCACTTACGAAGGGAGAAGCCAATCAGGCGGGCAAGGGGCCCTCACACCTACAACAAAGCACCTGCACTTCCGGTGCTCTGAAGGAGGCACTGGACAAACTCCCCCAAATGGGACCAGCAAGACACCCCCTACCCCAGTGCTCAATCTCCACCCACTGTCATGCTAGGGACTCAGATTGGATTCAAAGAGTGCTGGCTGGAGACGGGGTGCTGGGGAGGGAGGTGGCTGTCACCAACGCGCTGATCTCCATGAGTGGCTTCATCCACCCACCTGGGCTGGGACAGCCTGCGCGATCATCCTGTCCCTTCACGTCCTGGCAAGTCTTTGAGGATCTCTGGCCCCTGCACTGCCACAGCACCCTCCCTTGAAATAAACGCATTTTGCGTGGGCGAGCAGCCAGCGTGCCTCTCTCAAGCTTGTGGGAACCGCGGGATCTCAGGCCCCCACCCAAACCTCCAGAATCAGAATCCACGCGCTAACGAGATCCCGGGGAGATGCATGTGCTCATGGAACTTTGACAAGCACCGTCATCCACCACGGGAAAACAGTCGCGATGACAGGACAGGAAATGGGACCTTCTGTCTTCACAATACGAGTGCTTTCAAAGCTCCTCCGAAGCGCACTAGGCTTCACAAACAAGGGAAAGGCTGCCGTTCTCCTGCGAGGCCCCAGGAGGAGCCAGCAGCCGCCTGGGGCCGCGTGGAGGCAATGGTATCACAGGGTATCACAATGATATCCGCCTGTGGCGCCGGCACCCCGGGTTCTAGTCCCGGTCGGGGCGCCGGATTCTGTCCCGGTTGCCCCTCTTCCAGGCCAGCTCTCTGCTGTGGCCAGGGAGTGCAGTGGAGGATGGCCCAGGTCCTTGGGCCCTGCACACGCATGGGAAACCAGGAGAAGCACCTGGCTCCTGGCTTCGGATCAGCGCAGTGCGCCGGCCGCAGTGGCCATTGGAGGGTGAACCAACGGCAAAGGAAGACCTTTCTCTCTGTCTGTCTCTCTCTCTCTCTCACTGTCCACTCTGCCTGTCAAAAAAAAAAAAAAAAGAAAGAAAGAAAGAAAGAAAGAAAGAACTTACTGTATATTTCATAGCAGCTAAAAGAGTGATTTTAAATGCTCTCACCACAAAGAAATGGTAATATTTAAGGTAATGATTCTGTTAATAACCTTGATTTTATCATTCCACAGTCATAGACATACATCAAAACATCACAACGTACTCCATAAATACATAGGTTTTTTTTTTTCAGTTAAAAATAAAACTTCAAAAATTAAGCACATATATTACTATCTCAAAAAATTGTAATACTTAATAATATGTTTTCTGTGTTATTTTCCTTTGTAATCCTCTGTTTAATTCTGTGCAGTTAAAAAACATTATCCTGAGGAGATCATAGGTTTAACCAAGTGCCAAAGAAGTCTCTGGTGCCCCAGAATGGTTAAAAACTCCTAATTTAGGGGCAGATGTCATGGTGCATCAGGCTAAGCCTCTGCCTGTGATGCCAACATCCCACATCACAGCATGGGTTTGGGTCCCAGCTGCTCTGCTTCCAATGCAGCTCCCTGCTAATGTGCCTTGGCAGACAGCAAAAGATGGCCCACGTACTTGCAGCTCTGCCACGCAGGCCCCAAGAATCAATGTGCTGGTGAGCGGATGGTGTGAGAGCAGACCTGATCAAGTTTATCACAGGCTGATCTCCTGTGGTCGTGCCAGGTCTTAGTGTGGACCAAGGGAGGGGATAGTGAAATTCTTGGAGTTCACCTATGCTGGCCCACCGCAGTGGGACTAGACGGGAGCTGTGCATACATGGGCACGCATTGGGACAGCAGCAGAAGGTTCTGTCTGGCCAGGGCAAGTGTGGGGTGTGGGATACACTGACAGAGGCTGGAGCCCATATCCCACTGCAGGTCAACGGTCGCTCCACGCCTGGAACCCAGCACTCTGGATTCTTAGTGGTTTGCCTCTCCCAGTAAGGTGCCACTTAGGCGGGAACTGCAGACCCAGCCATCCACAGGCACCCAGCAGAGCCCACTGGAGCTAAGATGATGGGGAGGGGTGGGGACTGTGGAACGGGAGCAGACGCCCCTTCTGGAGAGGTTGGCTCTGCTGCTGGTGGCCATGTGTGGGTGCAGAGTCTGTGCTCTCCAGACAATCCTGATTTCCTAGGAAAAACTGGAAGTCCATACTTAAGAGGAAATTCCCAGATTTTGAAACTCTGCATAGGCCAAACACACATCTGCAGAGCAGATCTGGCCTGCAGCTGCCAGTTAATTCACCCTGTCCCAAAGGCCTCAGTCTGATCAGAGATGCCTCCCAAGTCACCATAGCAGAGAGTGCAGCAGGCCACATGCTCCACAGCCTGGTGGCGTTGGGTCTCCTGGGTGAACAAGTGGAATCTATTGGTTTCATCCTAATTCAATGCACACACACACACACACACACATGCTTATGATCAGCTGGATTAAATTCCAGGCCATGCTTTTCATATTTTTACAATTCAGATAAGAAAGACATTAATTAGACCTTTTATCATATGTTAATAATATATACATGTGCATATAAATGATTCAACATTATATATGACAGTGATTGGGAGTCCCCCAGGTCTAACTTGGAGGCTGGGCTGCCTTTGGCATGGTTCTACACCTCCCAATGTGTGTAAAACTCAGCCAAGGCCATGTTGTGTCAGAATAAGAATTGGGAGGTGAGGGCTCAATCATTCGATGATAAACTCCATGAATTTTTTAATTTATGCTTGTAGGATGGAGTGTGGCTGGAGCTATTAGCATGGGTGGCAGATCCTTCAAGGAGATAGTCAAATAGGCCATATACCATTAGAACAGGAAGAGACAGATACATAAGGGTGGCCCCCTAGGGTACTCCTCTGCTATTCAAAGCTGAGACATAGCTCAACCAGAAGGTAGGGGTGAGGAAGAAGTGGGCTTTATAGAGTCAACACAACTATTTATCTCCTTCACTTAGCATTTCCAGTTATGGTTAATTTAATAACTGGAAACAAGGCATAAAAGCAAAATATCAGCAATAAATCCAACAAGATCCATCGGGGAGCTGGATAGGTGATCAACACACCAAAGCCAAAGCTAGATGATATTCCCCAGCCTCCCTCCATTTGCAGTCTGGCCAGTGGAGGGCAGAGGAAGTGATGGGTGCCATTCCCAATACACCCATATCTCCCTCTCTCCCTCTGTCTTCACCTGCCAGCCAGGGCACAAAGAGGTCACAGCCAGAAGGTGCTCGGGTCCTGAAGTGGCTGCACACAGCCAAATGTGCCACCATCCCCACGTATATCCACGGGGACCACACTCAACTTTGACACGTGACAGAAATAACCTTCTGCTGTGTGAAGCCATTGAGACTTGCAGGTGGATGGTTTCACAGTTGATCTGCTCTGACAGATACATAAAATATGCAGGACTTCCACCCCATGGTGAAACTGGAAAAGCTCTGAGATTGCTTCTCTCGGGATCTGAGGTGTGGTTTGCAAAGAGGCAGATGTCTAAGCTAAGCATGTCTGACTTTTTATCTTGCTCTGTCAAAGCACATAGGATAGAGCCCCACCAAGAGCCTTCTTGCCCTCCCTCATCTGCATGGCCAGCAGCAAGCAAGTGCTGGACCCTGCTCTGGATCACAAGGTGCTGAGGCTATGAAGGTGTCAGAGTAGCTTTCAGGGAGACGGACAAAGGTGCCTTTGGAAAAGAGCTCTCCATAAATATACCCACTACATAGCTCCTTTCTGTTTCTCTTAGCTGCAGCATGTCCCGAGCATTGACCTGCACAGTGAGCTTACTCAAAGGAAAAATCCCAGTGGAGAAAGAAATGCTCCTGTGACTAGTTGAATACTTATGCTAATATAACACACACACACATGCACACACACACATACACACACACATACACACACAAATCATGGGTGCATTGCTGAGTCTGCTGGGTGAAAGATCAACAGTACCCTCTCACCTTTCACTTGTGATAAAAGCAACCTTACTGGGCCGGCACCGTGGCTCAATAGGCTAATCCTCCGCCTTGCGGCGCCGGCACACCGGGTTCTAGTCCCGGTCAGGGCGCCGGATTCTGTCCCGGTTGCCCCTCTTCCAGGCCAGCTCTCTGCTGTGGCCAGGGAGTGCAGTGGAGGATGGCCCAAGTGCTTGGGCCCTGCACCCCATGGGAGACCAGGAGAAGCACCTGGCTCCTGCCAACAGATCAGCGTGGTGCACCTGCCGCAGCGTGCCGGCTGCAGCGGCCATTGGAGAGTGAACCAACGGTAAAGGAAGACCTTTCTCTCTGTCTCTCTCTCTCTCACTGTCCACTCTGCCTGTCAAAAAAAAAAAGCAACCTTATAAATGACGCCTTTTCCTGACTTAGGAATTCAAACCGTGACTGAACAGCTCCTACGTAAAAGTCTTAACAAGCCATGTGGACATGCAAAGACAACGTGGCCACACCTTCAAACACCTGCAACTCCAGTGAAAAGATAGACAGATGATTTTCAAGATGGAAAGAGCTCCAATAATGCATTTTGGACATACAGGAAGAGGACATTCATTTCAAGGGCAAGGGGCAGAGGGGACCCAAGGAAGACCACAGCCCCCTGGCACTTTGGAGAGAATGAACAGAGGACCTGACTGGCAGAAGCAGGGAGAAGCAAGCCATTGTGAAGGAACAGCATGCACATGTCCCAGATGGGGCAGAGGTGGCCTCTGGAGTTCTCAATGTCCCGCTTCCCACAGTTCAGGGAACATCCATTTCCAATGGGCAGCTGCCCAGTGCAGCTAAAACCCTAGAGTCTCCTTGACACATGGTGGAAACTGGCAGACAGTAGGACAGAGATGTCACACCCAACGCTTAGGTCCATCCCACATGATCATCAGTGGCCAAACCAAATGGACCTACTTAATCACACAGTGCAGACAGGGGAGTGACACAGCACCAGCTTTCCTGGAAGTCCCAGGAGGAGATTTGGAAGGCTTGGGAAACCAGGCCCCATGGCGTTGTGCCTGGAGATAGGAAGATGAGGGTAACCCAAGGAACGCCAATTTTACCCAAGCTGTGGGGAAGTGCAAGTTGGGCCATGTGTGTTATAGAATGCAGAAATTGAGTGAATTTTTAAAGCACCATGGAAGACTTCAAACAAATTCAACATTCCTCCAAGTCCTCCGTCTTAGAGGTGGGTCGTGGGGAAAGGTCTGTGGGGCAATAACAGTGGCTGTCAGGGGCCTCCTCCTGTATCAGCTGTAATTGGCTGTGCGGCCTTCGAGGAGCCTAAGCCTCAGTTTGCTCAACAACAGGGGTTAGAGTGGGAATCGACGCCACTGAGTTCTCTTCCTGTCCCCTGCCAGACTGGCCCCAGGTCCCTGTTATCCATATTGGCCTATTACTAAGGACAAAGCACCTAACTCTTCTCTCTGTTGTCCTGCTTGTTGGAAAATGACCCAATTCAACTGAATTTGGATAACTATAGAACTTGGCATCTTGTTGAAAACTTTTCTTGAGAAGAATAATTTCATGATTATGATTAAACTTTACACTGTTCTTACCTCCAAAAAAAAATTTGTGGGAAACAAGATGGAAGTCCACAGGGAACCTATGATTCAGTAAAGATGCATCTGTATTGAGTTGTTAGAAATAAACATTTAATTACTTTGACTTTGGACTTGCCAAGATGGTCCTTTGTTACTCATAAGGTAGACAAGCTACTTCCCCAGAAATCTCAAGCAGCAATAGTGTGGGGGTGTGGGCGGGAGCCCTAGTGAGAATAGAGAAAACTGGCTCTGTGATCCCCACTGCAAACTCCCCTCCGTGTCAGAGCAGGAATGTTAAAGGCAACCCCAGGAAGCCGCTCGGGTGCACAACTGTCCTGTAGGTTGAGTTGGCCCCTTTGGCATTTGCCTCAACACACTTCATTCTTAACTGTGCAGCTGCTGCTTGTTGGAAGTAATTGTGCACCAAAGACAGAAACGTCTGGAGGGGAGAGAAGATAGCACCAAGGTTTGCATGAACATCCTCTTTTGTTTCATCAACAGAAAGACATTTTCTCAAAGGGGACAAGGACAAACCTTAAACCTTAGCCCCCAATATCAAAGAACCTCCCAAGATCCCTGAGCTGCAAGGACCCAAGAGTTAAATCCAATGCATCCCCATGGCAGGAAGCTGCCGGAGGCCAAGGATAATGCTCCTCCCTGGCTGGGGGAGCCTGTTGGCTTAGACAGAAGGACGCAAGAGCTGAGGGGAAGATACGCCTTGGACAGAGGTCGAGATAACTGGACCCTAAGGAGTAAGAATCCGCCTGGACTCGAGTTGAGGTAAGGGCTTGGAAAACATGGACAGAGTAGGGGAGGAGGCAGGGAGAGAGAGTAGCTACATAAAACGTGACTCACCCCAGATCACAGTCTGGCTAGGGCCAGTGGTCATGGTGCCCGCAGCTGACATGAAGCAGCCCACTCATGGACTTCCCAGCAAATGCCGGGATCAGCACACAGCACGGAGCGTGGAGCTGAGCATGTCTCACATCCTGGGTGCTGCTGCAGCTGCTGGCCCCTGGACCACATTCTGAATAGTGAGGGGTTGAAATGACAAGGCATGGAGAGCAGCCACGTGGTGGCTGGGTCTTCCCTGGCATGTACCGAGTGGATGCTATCCAACCGAACAAACAGTGATTGGGCAAGGATTCCAGAAGGTGGTAATGTGATGACCTACACTGGAACACACAAAGTGTCAGAGGTCCCTGCGGGTGCTCTCTCCGATTCTCTCAACAGACCTGTGAGTCTAACCCCATTTTAAAGGGGAATAAATTGAAGTCAGTGCCAGATAACGTGCCCGGATTACACAAAGGACGGAGCCAAGGTTCAAAGTCTCCTTGCCCAATTCCCTCTCTTGGTCGCCGGTCCTGACCTTGGGGCATTAACAGTCCAGTGGAGAAGGCAGCAAGCTGTAGGCTTCAGTAGCAAGTCATCAACCTTTCAGAAAAGCATGTTCTGCAACTTTGTTGCATTCTGAAACTTCTTTGGCTTTCCTCTTGATTTTTCATCTTCTAACACAGATATATTTTTTCTCCCATAATAGCCAGCATTCCATTCTTTGAATTTTTTTAAGAGAAATATGCATGAATAGTAATACAGCCAGTTCACAGACTTATATTATGGAGTTATTGTAAAGATAAAATGCACCGGCCGGCACCGCGGCTCACTAGGCTAATCCTCTTCCTGCAGCGCCGGCACACAGGGTTCTAGTCCCAGTCAGGGCACCGGATTCTGTCCCGGTTGCCCCTCTTCCAGGCCAGCTCTCTGCTGTGGCCAGGGAGTGCAGTAGAGGATGGCCCAAGTGCTTGGGCCCTGCACCCATATGGGAGACCAGGCGAATTACCTGGCTCCTGCCAACGGATCAGCGCGGTGCGCCAGCCGCAGCACGCAGGCCGCAATGGCCATTGGGGGTGAACCAATGGAAGGAAGACCTTTCTCTCTGTCTCTCTCTCTCACTGTCCACTCTGCCTGTCAAAAAAAAAAAAAAAAAAAAAGATAACATGCACCAATGTAGGGAAAGAACTCAGAAGGTTTTTTATAAGATTTATTTTTATTTATCTGAAAGGCAGAGTTACAGAGAGGCAGAGGCAGAGAGACAGAGAGAGAGGTCTTCCATCCACTGGTTCACTCCCCATGGCCAGAGCTGTGTCAGTCCAAAGGCAGGAGCCAGGAGCTTCTTCCAGGTCTCCCACACAGGTGCAGGGGACCAAGGACTCAGGCCATCTTCTATTGCTTTCCCAGGCCATAGCAGAGAGCTGGATTGAAATGGAGCAGCCAAGACACAAACCAGCGCCAATATGGGATGCCAGCACTGCAGGCGGCAGCTAGCTATACCTGCTACACCACAATGCCAGCCCCAGAACTTAGAACTTGAAAGCCCCTACTTGGGGCCATTATTATGGCACATTGGGTAAAGTACCCTCCTGTGACACCAGCATCCCATGTGGGCACTGGTTCAAGTCCTGGCTGCTCCATTTCCCATCCAGGTCCCTGCTTATGGCTTGGGAAAGCAGCAGAAAATGGTCCAAGCGCTTGGGAGCCTCTCGCCCTCACGAAACTGGAGGAAGCTCCTGACTTCAGCCTGGCTCAGCTCCGGCTGCTGTGACCACTTTGGGAGGGAACCAGCTCACTCTCTGTTTCCCCTGCGTTGTAACCCTGACTTGCAAATAAATAATTAAATCTTTTAAAATGTCCCTCTTTTCCTTTTTTTCCTTCTTTTTTGTCTTTTGAATTAAAAATGCTACTGCTAATGAGGATTCCAGATTGAGCACCTTATTTAACTTCTCTGTCTCAGTGTCATCATTTGAAAATAGGCTCATAATAATACTTGCCTCATTGGACTGGTTGAGGGTTCATTGAATCAGTAAGATCATAGAACAGCATCTCAAACAACCTATGTGAGGCATTTTCATAGGCATTATTTCAAGGGAACGTGTGCCAGACGCTTTATGAAGAAAAATGAAATTTGAAACCTGCGTGCTCGTACAAATTGCATTTTTCCCTGCAATCTTCCACTTTGTGACTTTAGAAAATGAGTCTAATGAAGTCTTATGTTTCAAAAAACAAAGCAACTAGACATTCTCAACAATGAGATTAGGCAAGCAGAGAGAGGCGAAATGCTATAGCGTAGTTTTATTTAGGGCTGAGACAATCAATGGAAAGCTTAAGAAATCTTTTCAAGATGCGTCACAGCTTCCCAAGCATGTTGAAGTGGACGAGGAAGTCAAAACATCTGTTTGTATAACTGTTCAAATTGGAGAAACTGTCATTTGCCAAGCAGCATCACATGGGTGTTGTTCTGAGAATTAAAATAACAGAGAGGTGAAAGACAAGAGCCCCTCACACATTCAGAGAGCACCTTCTAGCACACAATTGAGGAGGAAATTCGCTCCATGTCCTGCTTCTTCTACCCAGGCTCCCCTAAGGGAAGACACAGGGACCAGAAGTATAGGGCTACAGGATGTGCAGTGGTAAGGAGATGAGGATTTTCTGAAAGGCCCTAGAAATGGCTTTGTCCTCCCAGGGTTTCTGTCCTTACCAGTGTCACCAGAAAGGAGGTCATCTGTTACACTCGAGCTGCCAGCACCACTTAGCAGTCCTTTCTAAACTGTTAAGTTGTAAAACCCAAAGTTCTGTCCCAGCCCCCGGGGGCAAGAATATGTCCACAAGATACAAGAAAAGCCAAAAGAACTGACAGGTCTGAGGTTCAAGCGTCTTCCAGCCAGAAGGTTCTTCTCACTGACTCTTGTCTCTTTCTTCTGGAAACCTGGAGTCGCCAACAGGGCAAGAACATGAAGGGGGGTCCCCTGGCAGACAGCAGCTCTGAGGAGCACTGAGGGGACTGAACCGCACACGGCGTCACTCTCCAAGCGTAAACAGACACTTTCCTGTGAAATAGACACACAGATAAAGCACATCTGGATGAAGTCGACCGTAACCCTCTCTCCATTACAGAGCTGAGCAAAAGGAGCCAGGAAGGTGAAGAGAGCTGGCAAGAGGCACCTCACTGCTGACGAAAGAGCCAAAGTTATTTATTTATACCTGGCCTTTATGAATCCATTCAAGAAGTTACTGAGAGCGCCCCACACCCGCTCACCTAATCCAGACATCCACTGGGGAACAACCATATAACAGTGAGTGAGGAACTCAACTTCTGCGCTTAGCCCAAGCTATTTTTTCCATCCTTCCCAATAGTTCCCAGGCAATCACAAGTTTATCTATTGATTCTTAGAAGCACATGTGCAGTTATGTCAACAAAAACTTTCACCTGCCACTTCCGCTGCACACTCAACCTTCAGAGAATATGCAATGGCCTAGCACAGCTGAGTCCCTTAGCTGTGATGTTGAACCATATGATACGTCCATCTTAGCGACCAAAAATGGTTAAATGTGGGCAAAGGTCACATAATTCAACCTAATATTCATACACAGCCTGGACTCTCATAAGAAGAAAACTGTCTTTCATTTGAGGACTCATTCTAGATATTCTGTAAGAATGTGCTGCATGGGTTTCAGTTTAAAAAGTAAAGACAGGGGGCAGAGGCTGTGGTGTAGCGGGTAAAGCTGCCACCTGCAGCACCACCATCCCCTGTGGATGCCAGTTCTTGTCCCAGCTGCTCCACTTCCAAACCAGCTCTCTGCTACTGGCCTGGGAAAAGCAGCACAAGACAGCTCAAGTGCTTGGGCCCCTGCACCCTGGTGGGAGACCCAGAAAAAGCTCCTGACTCCTGCCTTCGGTCTGGCCCAGCTCAGGCTGTTGGAGCCATTTGGGGAGTAAACCAATAGATGGAGATCTCTCTCTCTCTCTCTCTCTCTCTCTTTCTCTCTCTCTCTCTTCCTTCCTCCCTTCCTCCTTCCCTCCCTCTCTCTAACTCTGCCTTTCAAATAAAAAAGCAGTGAAGAGGGAGAACAGAAAAATTAATAACTTGTGGTGCACACATGCAGTACAATCTTGCATAGGCACAACAAAGAACAAATAATTCATATACCTAACATTGGATGAACAAGAAGACAGATGCTATATCACCTAGAAGAAGCCCAATACAGCACCTGCTCTGATCCATGTTTATGAAGGACCTAAACAGGCAAAAACAATTTGATCGTAACAGAAGTCAGAAGAGCAATTACCCTGGGGACTGCGATCTGGGAAGGGATCGCACAAGGAATGGTTGCCGTTCAGGGGAAGGATATCCCAGAAATGAAGGAGTATGCGCCAGGGACAGTCTGGCTGTGGCATCCAACAGTGTGGGCTTCCCCGCACGGTCTGCGAAGCCACCAGGTAGTCCACGCCGGCACTGTAGGCCACCACGCCCACGCGCGCCCCTGTGGGGCAGTTACTCACTGATTTCCATCTTCAGCAACAGCGATGACCGAATGGCCCTCATCCTCTCGAAATCCAACCGCGAGACTCCATCCAACACGTCCAGGGCAAAGAGCACTTCTGTCGGGAACACTGGGCACTTGGAAGACCCTTGGCACAAGGGATACAAGAGATACACAGGCTTGAGATGGTCTGAAGGCCTCTGAACAGAGCGGAGTTTAAGGGCATCAGAAGGAACGCTATTTACCTGCTGAGCAAGCTGGAAGGGAAATTGTTTGGAAGGGAAAAAAAGACATCGTCAGTTTGTGCCGGAAGTGGCATCTTTTCCTGCAAGTTCCGCGACATCAAAGCCACCTCCCTTGAGGAATTCAAGCCGCACATTCTCAGACTCCTGTCTGAAGGTGGCAAAGGCCCCTTCTGCCCCGATGTGCACTCTCCCTTCTTTCTTCAGTCTCATAACTTACATGGAGCAAAGCTTGCCTTTGGGGAGGCTCTGGGTAGCAAGGTAAGGGACCTGGTAAGGGCCACCTTGCACAAGCATCCTTCTTCCCTTGCTAGCTGACATTAGATGTGATAGCTGAAGCTGGGCACACTTCTGGCACTGTGATCTGGGGACCCACGGGTCCCTACACACAATGGCAGAGCAAGAAAATCACAAGACTGCATCCCTGAACCGGCGCCACGGCTCACGAGGCTGGGGCACCGGATTCTGTCCCGGTTGCCCCTCTTCCAAGGCCAGCTCTCTGCTGTGGCCAGGGAGTGCAGTGGAGGATGGCCCAGGTGCTTGGGCCCTGCACCCCATGGGAGACCAGGATAAGCACCTGGCTCCTGCCTTCGGATCAGCGCGGTGCGTCAGCCGTGGCTGCCATTGGAGGGTGAACCAACAGCAAAGGAAGACCTTTCTCTCTGTCTCTCTCTCTCACTGTCCACTCTGCCTGTCAAAAAAAAAAAAAAAAAAGACTGCATCCCTGAACACTGCGGGGCTCCCATCCACCCAAACTGACTACTTCCAGGCTTCTAGTTACTGAGAACTTATGTTTTATATGTATGTGTGTGTGCATTATATATACTCTTAGAAAGGATAAGGACATTGCCAAAAGTTCATGGAAATGGAATGAAAACATAAGTCTATTTTGGCACAAAATATTTTGAAATCCATGCATAATTTTTTTCAAAATACACATTTTCCATGAATTTTTTGAAGATCCCTCATGTCTACATATATATAAACATATATAAAACTATAAATTCAATATACGTTAATCATGAACTATATGTATTCTACATACAAGTAATTTGCTCTAATGGAAAATATTAGAAAAGCAAAACTTTAAAATCATCCTTCATGCATCCTATGTATGTATGTGTATTTACATGTATAGACATACATATAATGCCTTTCATTTTATTTGACAAAATTTGGAGCTAAGGATATGCTCTATTGTGAATCTTTTCCACTTAATATACTAACACCTACTTTTTTTCATCAGTCAGTTTAGAGCAATAGCACCTATTCTACTTTTTAGGTGTGTCTGGATCTCTTCCCCTGTATCCCTCTGTGGTACACATACCTGAACATGTGTCTGTGTGTATTTGTCCAATGGCAGCCCTATGTGAACTCTATAATTAAAACTGTAATCATTATGGGGTTTGAGGCACATGATCCAACTGCTTTGAGAAAGGGTGCAGCAATGTACATTCCCACCAGTAATACATACTTTCACATGTTTCTCAAATTTGTATAGAAATTTTTCTGTTGTTTTGAAAATATTTCCAACCTGAAAAACAGAGTATCTCATTGCTTTAATTGCAATCTTTGATATTTTGCAAGGTTGAACATTTTCATGGGTTTATTGCTCATTTGTATTCTTTTTCTTTTCTGACCCCCATTTATGTCTTTTGCCTATTTTCAATTTAAAAGGTTTTTTGCATTTAGGCTTAGTTTTGTTTATAGATAAAAATGACTGAGGGCCGGCGCCACGGCTCAGTAGGCTGATCCTCCGCCTTGCGGCGCCGGCACACCGGGTTCTAGTCCCGGTCGGGGCACCGGATTCTGTCCCGGTTGCCCCTCTTCCAGGCCAGCTCTCTGCTGTGGCCCGGGAGTGCAGTGGAGGATGGCCCAAGTGCTTGGGCCCTGCACCCCATGGGAGACCAGGAGAAGTACCTGGCTCCTGCCAACGGATCAGCGCGGTGCGCCGGCTACAGCGCACCAGCCGCGGCGTCCATTGGAGGGTGAACCAACGGCAAAGGAAGACCTTTTTCTCTGTCTCTCTCTCTCACTGTCCACTCTGCCTGTCAAAAAAAAAAAAAAAAAAAAAAAGACTGAGTAGCAGCATTTTTTTTTACTTGGACATGATATAGTAAGGAAGTTAGGTTCTTTGCTTGGGTTCATCCATATACTGAAAGCATTTTTTCCTCATTTTCCTATTGCTTTTTATTTCAAAGTGCTCCTTTAATATAAAGGAATTTTAACTTTTTATATGGACTCTCCTTTTTGATCAGTCTGATGGTATTATTCTTCATAATTTCAAGAAAAGAGGATTCCAGAATCTTCCTGCCCAGCAACTGGATGAGAGTAAGTGCAGTAAGTGGAAAATTGCATGAAAATATTTTAGGCTATGTTGAAGAAAATAATAAATTCCAACCCAGGAATGGGATAAACTATTACTTAAGTTTTGATAACTCATAATTCCATGTTTTAATCATAAAAGTAAATAAAATAGGTCACTATTGCTGTCATGGTTTGATTTTTTTAAGATTTGTGTGTGTGTGTGTGTGTGTGTGTTTCAACTTTTATTTAATAAATATAAATTTGCAAAGTACAACTTTTAGATTATAGTGGCTTTTCCCCCTATAATCTCCCTCCCACCCACAACCATCCCATCTCTCACTCCCTCTCCCATCCCATTCTTCGTCAAGATTTTCAATTATTAAGATTTATTTATTTATTTGAAAGTCAGAGCTACACAGAGAGAGGAGAGGCAGAGAAAGAGAGGGAGAGGTCTTCCATCTGCTAGTTCACTTCCCAATTGGCCACAATGGCCAGAGCTGCATCAATCCAAAGCCAGGAGCCAGGAGCTTCTTCCGGGCCTCCCACATGGTTGCAGGGGCCCAAGGACTTGGCCCATCTTCTACTGCTTTTCCAGGGCATAGCAGAGAGCTGGATCAGATGTGGATCAGCCAGGTCTTGAACTGGCGCCCATATGGGATGCTGGCACTGCAGGCCAGGGTGTTAACACGCTGCACCACAGCACCAGCCCTTAGGTTTGGTTTTGTGTTTCATTTGGCAGGCGGAGAGAGAGAGATTGCTCTCCCTGCTACTGATTCACTCCCCAGGTGCCTGCAACAGGCAGGGCTGAGCCAGACCAAAGCCAGAGCAGGGGACTCAATCCACATCTCCCATGTGGGTGGCAGTGATTTGAGCCATCACCTGTTGCCTCCCAGGGTCTATACTGGCAGGAAGCTGGAGTCAGGATACAGAGCCAGTATCAAATCTAGGCACCCTAGTGTGGATATTGGCATCCTAACTATTAGACCAAAAGCCAGTCTCACTCCCTCCTGTTCAAAGAACAAAGCTCCTCTCTTTTTTGTGCTAAGCAACACCAAGGTGCAGACGTGCAGGTGCACAGACACCACACTGCACGGGCACAGTATTGTGCAGTGGGATCTGTCTTACTTGTTGGGGTGGCATGCCTGTCACAGCACTTCGACTCTGCCACTGCATTGGGAAAGCTTCCTTACCCAGGTACTCCTGACTTGGACTGAGCCCAATGTACGCATTTACAAGAGTCTTTCATGATGCACACAGCGGCACCAAATCCTCAGAGGACGTGTGCCCCCAGTCATGACCCTTCCCCGCTTCACAGCCCTGGGCTCCTTTTGAGCCTTTCCAAATCACTTATGGCAGTTTTCTCGTATGAAATCAACAATTCTGCAAGGCTGTTAAAAAGATAGAAAAAGGGAAAAGGGAAGAGTACTTAATTTGAAGCATATTTTTCTGCACCCTTGTGACTTAGAAATGTCATATGGATGTTATCAGGGACTAGCCGAAGCTCTCTAAATCCGCAGCAGAAAACCCAAAAGTTGTTGCAGCAGATGGAACTACTCAGCAATTCTATTTCTGGGACCAGAGGATATTTTAAAGCACTTATACGAATTTTAGGTACAATATAGTTCCCATATTACTGAAGATTAGAAGCTAAAGGGTACCTCCCTTTTTAAAAATCTGTCCCACAAAGCGTTTGAATTAAACTTGACTTGGAAGACATTTTCAATCCAGGAATCAGCAGAGAATGCAGGGAAATGCTTTCAATTCTTGGATCTCTACATGTGCAATTGTGGTAACACTGCTTTACAACAACTGCCAAGACAGGGGCCCGAATGCCAGCTGTAGAAATTCAGCCTCTTTCTTTTGACCTCTTCCTCTCTGTCCTGTTCTTCCTGCAACCCCAGACTCCGTCACTTCCTGCTCCACAGTTGCCTCGACATCCCCACCTTCTACCTGATAATGCCTCTGCATTTGGGAGATGAAAGCATCATCATAAATTTCAAGATCATTTTCAGGTGTGCCATGAGACACAGATGCCTGTGCTAGACCATATGTTCAGACTTATAAATACTTTATTAACAATCACGGAGCTTTACAAAAGGCACACTATAGAAAGGCAGTGGCCTCGAAGTCTCTCACATCAACTACTCAAAAACATCCAAATTCCCTGCTGCATTTAAAATATGGTTCTACTATTTTTATTTGGCTTGGTTTTAACATTTCAGAGTAAAAATCTATCAAGTACTAACAGAATCTGTAAGCGGAGAAACTATCTGTCTTTAACAGGTTGCTAGCTGGTGAAAGTGGAAAGTGTCGTGTTCTGAAAAGAATAAAGAACCAAAATCTTCACCTACTGTCATATCTGCCAAACCTCTGGGGCCCTTGATGCCCTGGAAAGAACAGCAACTTGGGTTTAAAATGCAAGATTCTGAGATCTGACACAGAGCCAGCGAGAGATTGTGAGAAAGCTCACCAGGGTGCAGAGGCCGCTGTCTGCCTTCACTCCCTGCTCTGGAATTCTATCCGACCCCTCACGGGGAAGGCCAGGGTGCTGAGGAAGCGTACCCTAGAACTTCCAATACAAGAGGACTACACAGATGAGCCGGGAGCACTCCTAGAAGACCAGGTCATTTTGAAATGAAGCCAGAGGTGAGAATAAATTCAGGAAAAGGCCACTCAAGATCCCTGGGCACTGCATAGACAGCTCTGAAGTAGACCCCACCTCCTCCCCATCCCTTTTCTTCAGGACACCGATCACCCCTGTCTCTGCCCTAATGCATCACAAAGCTTTCCTGGCTGCAGCCTCTCTGGAAGATCCTCCAGAGAGCCAAGGTAGTAATGTGTGACCCTGACCAAGTCACTATAACCTTCAGTCTTTGTTTTCTCATCTGTAAAATGGTCATCAGTGATCCTTCATCCTCTAAGGTATGTATTTATTTATGCATTGATTGATTGATCAACTGATTGATTTGGAAGGCAGAGAGACAGAGACAAAGACTCTGCTGGTTCATCTCCAATATGCCCACAATAGCTGGCGTTGGGGAAGGCCTAAGACAACAGCCAAGACCTCAATCTGGATCTCGCATGGGGGTGACAGGGACCCAACTACTTCAGCCATCACCTGATGTCTCCAGGTTGTGCATTAGCAGGAACCTGGAATCAGCAGCAGAATCAGAACTCGAACCCAGGCACTCCTATATGGGATGTGGTTATCTCAAGTGGCATCTTAACCACCGTTCCAAATGCCCACCCATACCTGTAAAGTGTCAGGCTCTCTGAGTTTGCTGCACCTCTCTAGTAAACCCTAACCATCAGTGAAACCACAGGTTCAACCCACGGCTGACCTACTCCACCATCCCATCATGGAACGACAGCTTAGCCTAGGACAAGACCAGGGCGAACAATGGCAGCCACGAAGTCTTTCTTTTCATACCAAATGACCTTCCAGGATGTCTTTTTAATTTTTTGCAGTCTCGCCACATGGTTAATTCATTAAAGATCATCAAAATGTCACATTTTGTTAGGATTTCTCCCTGGTTTTTCATACATATTGGTGCTAAAATTGTTCACACTGATAAATTTACTTGTTTTATGTGTTTAGAAATTCTGCAAATCTCCAGCTATTCCAGTAACTACCCCATGTTTAAGTTAAATATATATGTTAAATAAGTTCACTGTGTAAGTACTTAAAATGAATATTTTCTAAAGCAAGCTTGGTTGATTTCCTATACAGATCCTCATGTGTATCCTAAATGTTTATTTCTTCTACAGAGATCCTTCTTATCAGTCTTTATTTCATGTATATCCAAAAGTTGAAGGAGAAAGGTGAGTGTTACCATTTGTCCTGCTGGGCCTTGGTCACCGAGAGTTCCAGCAAACCCAGGAAAGCAGGCATTTCCCTAAAAATAAACAAACCAAAGGCATAAGCTCTCCCCTTGATTCCAACTAGATTCCAACCATCAGATCTACTTTGAGATACCAGGCTAAAGCCAATGAGTGTGCCATCAACATTTATGAACTGTGTATCCATGGAGTAAGACATAGGACTAGAAGGAGCAGGAGGTTCTCCTTATGGGAACCATGCAAATTCCCCCTGTATACCTAGCCCCAGCCAAGCAAATGTGCATACACACACACACACACACACACACACACCTTCTAAATAGAGTCTTAAAAGATGACCCAATACTCAAGTGAGTCACAAGGTCATATAACAAAAAATAATTCAGGAGGTCCAAACTGAGGGCCTCACATGAGAAAGAAAAAGGCCAAACCCACCCCCACCCCTACCCTCTGGTCCTCACTCTCTCAGAAATGGTATATGGTGGCCTTAGGCTCACTGCTCATCTTGGTATTTGAAATGACGTAGGATTATCTGGATATAATTGATGCTTTTTTATTCATAATTGATATTTTTATTTGAAACTAGAAAGATAAGTTAAATGATTGGCAACTAAGTTAGGTTAAGATCAAATGTTTCTTTGTGTCCTTGTCAATGTATGAAAATACCAATTTTTGAGTACATGGAAAATGTACATTCTCTTTCCTTCCCTCTTTTTCATACTGAACACTAGTCCAGGCCTTTTTCCCAGAAGATCTTGATCTTTAATTTTTTTTTTAAGATTTATTTATTTATTTGAAAGAGTTACACAGAGAGAAGGAGAGGCAGAGAGAGAGAGAGAAAGGTCTTCCATCCGCTGGTTCACTCCCAAAATGCCCACAATGGCCAGAGCTGTGCTAATCCAAAGCCAGGAGCCAGGAGCTTATTCCTGGTCTTCCACGTGGGTGCAAGGGCCCAAGGACTTGGGCCATCTTCTATTGCTTTCCCAGGCCATAGCAGAGAGCTGGATCAAAAGTGGAGCAGCCAGGACATGAAGCAGCGCCTATATAGGATGCCGGCACTGCAGGTGGTGGCTTTACCCGCTACGCCACAGCACCAGTCTGGATCTTGAATTTCTATCAGCTAAATACTGCCAAACTGTTAGCTATCCACAGGGGTCTCCCCAAAAAAGGAGCTGCCAGTGAGGGTAGCTCCTCAAGACTGAATCTCCAGAACCTAAAGGAATGGATTTTTAATAGGAGACTCCAAGTCCACCAGGATGGCAGCCACATTCTTGAAAATCTAGTCCTAGAGGGAGGAGCCAAGATGGCAGAATAGTGAGGGCACGCACCGATAGTCCAGGAAAATTTAGTTTAATAAAAGTGGAGTTACGGTAGCCTCAGAAAAAGGATCAGGAAAAAATTGCAGAGGAAACTCTTCCGGAGCTATTCGCTGTGACTCAGAGGACCTACTGGGAGAGCAGGGTCGCCCACCACGTGGAAGCCGAACCACGGGAGCCACAGAGTCTGAGCGCCAGTGCGGGAAGGGGAGTCGATGTGACACAGACACCAGCAGGGAGAGGAGGGACGCCCAGGGCTCCAAGTCCACACATCGGCGCTGGAAGCGGAGGTGAGCTCAGTAACCGGAGACATTGGCGGGGAAACGGCGGACAGAATTTTAGAGGGACGAGGGTTTTGAAGCGGGAAAGTCCAACAGACTGACTACAGAAGAGAAGGAAAAATAAATAAATAAATAAATAAATAGGTGGGGGCATACTGGTACAGACAAGTTCCACTCTCTGCCAACCTTGCAAAGGTGAGCAAGAGACAAAGAGCGGGGATATACATAATAAAAGGGGAGAGTTAAGGCTACAATTCAGTAGCCTAGGCAACCCAGTGGGAGTCTGCAGGAGAAACCGAGCCTGCACAGACTCTGGGTAGAAGCCAGAGATCGGAAGCTAAATACCACCCATTCTGCTCAGCCTTGCAGTATTACTTACCTCCTGAATAAAAAATAAAATAAAATAAAATAAAAAAATGAATAAATAAATAAATAAAGAGAGATTTACCACACATAACCTGAGGGTGTCACCTTTGCACACCTGTAACCCTGAAGAACCAAGCAGAGCTCTCAGGCCACACCCATCTCAAGCCTCCAAGGCTCCTCCAACAGCAGGCAGTCCACTTAACACGGACATAGTATAATAAAAAAAAAAAAACACCTCACAGTGAGGGAAACAGAATTAACCATGCCAAGCAATAAACACAGAAATCGAGGGAACAAGATCAACGATGACCTTATGATGCCTCCAAATAAACAAAACACCCCAAGCCAAGATTATGAAGATGATGAGATAGAAGAAATGCAAGATACGGATTTCAAAAAATTTATGATAAGAACATTTAGAAGTTTTCAAAAGCAAATCCTTGAACTACAGAAATCCTTATTGGACAGGATTGAAAATCTCTCTTGTGAAAATGAAATTTTAAGGAAGAATCAAAATGAAACACAGAAACTAGTAGAACAGGAAAGTGTGATAGTGAAGAGAAATCAAAATGAAATGAAGAGCTCAATAGATCAAATGACAAACACATTAGAGAGCCTTAAAAACAGAATGGGTGAAGCAGAAGAGAGAATATCAGACTTAGAAGACAGAGAACAGGAAAGGATACAGTCAAACCAAAGAAAAGAAGAGGAAATTAGAAATCTAAAAAATATTGTTGGGAATCTGCAGGATACTATTAAAAAAACCAACATTTGGGTTCTAGGAGTTCCTGAAGGCATGGAGAGAGAGAAAGGATTAGAAGGCCTTTTTAGTGAGATACGAGCAGAGAACTTTCCAGGTTTGGAGAAGGACAGAGACATCCTAGTACAGGAAGCTCATAGAACCCCCAGTAAGCATGACCAAAAGAGATCCTCACCACGACACGTTGTAATTAAACTCACCACAGTGAAACATAAAGAAAAGATCCTAAAATGTGCAAGAGAGAAATGTCAGATTACTCTCAGAGGATCTCCAATCAGACTCACAGCAGACTTCTCATCAGAAACACTACAGGCTAGGAGAGAATGGCGAGACATAGCACAGGTGCTAAGAGAGAAAAATTGCCAGCCCAGAATATTATATCCTGCTAAGCTCTCATTTGTGAATGAAGGTGAAATAAAGACCTTTCATAGCAAAAAGAAATTGAAAGATTTTGTGGCCACTCGTCCGGCCCTGCAAAAGATACTTAAAGATGTGCTACACAAAGAAACACAGAAACACGGCCATCAATATGAAAGAAGGGAAAGGAAGAACACCTACCAGTAAAAGAGCATGGGAAGCTCAAAGCATATACTAGAAAATATCTCTGGGAAAATGGCAGGGCAAAGTCACTATGTATCAATAGTCACATTAAAGGTGAATGGCCTGAACTGTCCAGTTAAAAGACACAGACTGGCTGACTGGCTTAAGGAACAACACCCAACTATTTGTTGCCTACAAGAAACACATCTCTCTAACAAAGATGCATGCAGACTGAAAGTGAAAGGTTGGAAAAAGATATTCCATGCCAACAAAAACCAAAAAAAAAGCAGGTATAGCCATATTAATATCAGACAAAATAAACTTTAATACAAAAACTGTTAAGAGAGACAAAGAGGGGCACTATATAATGATTAAGGGTTCAATTCAACAGGAAGATGTAACTATTATAAATGTATATGCACCTAATTACAGGGCACCGGTCTATTTAATAGATATGTTAAGGGACTTAAAGGGAGACTTAGATTCCAATACAATAGTACTGGGGAACTTCAATACTCCACTCTCAGAAATAGATAGATCATCCAGACAGAAGATCAACAAGGTAACAGCAGATTTAATCGACACTATTGCCCAAATGGATCTAACAGATATCTACAGAACTTTCAATCCTACATCTAAAGACTTTACATTCTTCTCAGCAGTGCATGGAACCTTCTCTAGGATTGATCACATACTAGGTCATAAAGCAAGTCTCAGCACATTTAAAAGAATTAGAATCATACCATGCAGCTTCTCAGACCACAGTGGAATGAAGCTGGAAATTAGCAACTCAGGAAACCCCAGAAAGTATGCAAACACATGGAGACTGAACAACATGCTCCTGAATGAACACTGGGTCATTCAAGAAATCAAAAGAGAAATCAGAAACTTTCTGGAAGTAAATGAGGATAACAACACAACATATCAAAACTTATGGGATACGGCAAAAGCAGTATTGAGAGGCAAGTTTATAGCAATAGGGGCCTATATCAAGAAATTGGAAAGGCACCAAATAAATGAGCTTTCAGCGCATCTCAAGGACCTAGAAAATTTGCAGCAAACCAGACCCAAATCTAGTAGGAGAAGAGAAATAATTAAAACCAGAGAAGAAATTAACAGGATTGAATCCAAGAAAACATTACAAAAAATCAGCCAAGCGAAGAGCTGGTTTTTTGAAAAAATAAACAAAATTGACACCCCATTGGCCCAACTAACTAAAAAAAGAAGAGAAAAGACCCAAATCAATAAAATCAGAGATGAAAAAGGAAACATAACAACAGACACCACAGAAATAAAAAGAATCATCAGAAATTACTACAAGGACCTGTATGCCAGCAAACAAGAAAATCTATCAGAAATGGATAGATTCCTGGACACATGCAATCTACCTAAATTGAACCATGAAGACATAGAAAACCTAAATAGACCCATAACTGAAACAGAAATTGAAACCGTAATAAAGGCCCTCACAACAAAGAAAAGCCCAGGACCAGATGGATTCACTGCTGAATTCTACCAGACATTTAAAGAAGAACTGATTCCATTTCTTCTCAAACTATTCAGAACAATCGAAAAAGATGGAATCCTCCCAAATTCTTTCTATGAAGCCAGCATCACCTTAATCCCTAAGCCAGAGAAAGATGCAGCACTGAAAGAAAATTATAGACCAATATCCCTGATGAACATAGACGCAAAAATCCTCAATAAAATTCTGGCCAATAGAATACAACAACACATCAGGAAAATCATCCACCCAGACCAAGTGGGATTTATCCCTGGTATGCAGGGATGGTTCAACATTCGCAAATCAATCAATGTGATACACCACATTAACAGACTGCAGAAGAAAAACCATATGATTATCTCAATAGATGCAGAGAAAGCATTCGATAAGATTCAACACCCTTTCATGATGAAAACTCTAAGCAAATTGGGTATAGAAGGAAGATTCCTCAATATAATCAAAGCAATTTATGAAAAGCCCACAGCCAGCATCCTATTGAATGGGGAAAAGTTGGAAGCATTTCCACTGAGATCTGGCACCAGACAGGGATGCCCACTCTCACCACTGCTATTTAACATAGTTCTGGAAGTTTTAGCCAGAGCCATCAGACAAGAAAAAGAAATTAAAGGAATACAAATTGAGAAGGAAGAAGTCAAACTATCCCTCTTTGCAGACGATATGATTCTTTACTTAGGGGATCCAAAGAACTCTACTAAGAGACTATTGGAACTCATAGAGGAGTTTGGCAAAGTGGCAGGATATAAAATCAATGCACAAAAATCAACAGCCTTTGTATACACAAGCAATGCCATGGCTGAGAAAGAACTGCTAAGATCAATCCCATTCACAATAGCTACAAAAACAATCAAATACCTTGGAATAAACTTAACCAAGGACGTTAAAGATCTCTACGATGAGAATTACAAAATCTTAAAGAAAGAAATAGAAGAGGATACCAAAAAATGGAAAAATCTTCCATGCTCATGGATTGGAAGAATCAACATCATCAAAATGTCCATTCTCCCAAAAGCAATTTATAGATTCAATGCAATCCCAATCAAGATACCAAAGACCTTCTTCTCAGATCTAGAAAAAATGATGCTGAAATTCATATGGAGGCACAAGAGACCTCGAATAGCTAAAGCAATCTTGTACAACAAAAACAAAGCCGGAGGCATCACAATACCAGATCTCAGGACATACTACAGGGCAGTTGTAATCAAAACAGCATGGTACTGGTACAGAAACAGATGGATAGACCAATGGAACAGAATTGAAACACCAGAAATCAACCCAAACCTCTACAGCCAACTTATATTTGATCAAGGATCTAAAACCAATTCCTGGAGCAAGGACAGTCTATTCAATAAATGGTGCTGGGAAAATTGGATTTCCACATGCAGAAGCATGAAGCAAGACCCCTACCTTACACCTTACACAAAAATCCACTCAACATGGATTAAAGACCTAAATCTATGACCTGACACCATCAAGTTATTAGAGAACATGGGAGAAACCCTTCAAGATATTGGCACAGGCAAAGAATTTCTGGAAAAGGCCCAGGAGGCACAGGCAGTCAAAGCCAAAATCAACTATTGGGATTGCATCAAATTGAGAAGTTTCTGTACTGCAAAAGAAACAGTCAGGAGAGTGAAGAGACAACCGACAGAATGGGAAAAAATATTTGCAAACTATGCAACAGATAAAGGGTTAATAACCAGAATCTACAAAGAGATCAAGAAACTCCACAAAAACAAAACAAACAACCCACTTAAGAGATGGGCCAAGGACCTCAATAGACATTTTTCAAAAGAGGAAATCCAAATGGCCAACAGGCACATGAAAAAATGTTCAAGGTCACTAGCAATCAGGGAAATGCAAATCAAAACCACAATGAGGTTTCACCTCACCCCGGTTAGAATGGCTCACATACAGAAATCTACCAACAACAGATGCTGGCAAGGATGTGGGGAAAAAGGGACACTAACCCACTGTTGGTGGGAATGCAAACTGGTCAAGCCACTATGGAAGTCAGTCTGGAGATTCCTCAGAAACCTGAAGATAACCCTACCGTTCGACCCAGCCATCCCACTCCTTGGGATTTACCCAAAGGAATTTAAATTGGCAAACAAAAAAGCAGTCTGCACCCTAATGTTTATTGCAGCACAATTCACAATAGCTAAGACCTGGAACCAACCTAAATGCCCATCAACGGTAGACTGGATAAAGAAATTATGGAATATGTACTCTTTAGAATACTATACCGCAGTAAGAAACAACGAAATCCAGTCATTTGCAACAAAATGGAGGAATCTGGAACACATCATGCTGAGTGAAATAAGCCAGTCCCAAAGGGACAAATACCATATGTTCTCCCTGATTGGTGACAACTGACTGAACACCAAAAAAGAAACCTGTTGAAGTGAAATGGACACTATGAGAAATGGTGACTTGATCAGCATAGCCCTGACTGTTAATGAACAACTTAATACATTATCCCTCTTAGTAGTTTTTTTTTGTCTGCTCTACTTAATATGACTGGTTTAATTCTATAATTAATACACAGTTATTCTTAAGTGTTGAAATTTAACTGAAATGTGATCCCTGTTAAACATAAGAGTGGGAATAAGAGAGGGAAGAGATGTACAATTTGGGACATGCTCAGGCTGACTTGCCCCAAATGGTAGAGTTAGAAACATACCAGGGGACTCCAATTCAATCCCATCAAGGTGGCATGTACCAATGCCATCTCACTAGTCCAAGTGATCAATTTCAGTTCACAATTGATCATAATGAAAGGACTAAGAGTCAAAGGGAGCACATAAACAAGTCTAGTACCTGCTAATACTAACCGATAGAATAAATAAAGGGGAGAGTGCTCCAACATGGGAAGCGAGATACTCAGCAGACTCATAGAATGGCAGATGTCCTAAACAGCACTCTGGCCTCAGAATCAGCCCTAAAGGCATTCCAATCTGGCTGAAAAGCCCATGAGAGTATTTCAGGCATGGAAAGTCAAGACACTCTGGCAAAAAAAAAAAAAAAAAACCTAAATGAAAGATCTCTGTGAGTGAGATCCCCGTGGAAAGAACAGGTCTTCAAAGAAGGAGGTACCTTTCTCTGAAGGGAGGAAAGAACTTCCACTTTGACTATGACCTTGTCTAAACAAGATAAGAGTCGGAGAACTCAAGGGGCTTCCATAGCCTTGGAAACTCATGACTGGAGCATGGGGAGATTACTTAGGCCATAAACAAGAGTGTCAATTTGTAAAGTCAACAACAGGAGTCACTGTGCACTTACTCCTCATGTAGGATCTCTGTCCTTAGCGTGCTGTACATTGAGACTTAATGCTATAACGAGTACTCAAACAATATATTTCACTTTGTGTTTCTATGGGGGTGCAAACTGTGGAAAGCTTTACTTAATGTATACTAAACTGATCTTCTGTAAAAAATAAAAAATAAAAAAAAAAGAAATTATCAATTCCCAACTTGACTCTCACTGGGATTAAACATGACAATAGGTCTGATCTGATTTCATCATCATTTAAAAAATCATCTATTATTTTTCACTTTATGTTTCTATGTGGGAGCAAACTGTTGAAATCTTTACTTAATGTATGCTAAACTGATCTTCTGTAGATAAAGAGAATCGAAAATGAATCTTGATGTGAATGGAAGGGGAGAGGGAGTGGGAGAGGGGAGGGTTGCGGGTGGGAGGGACGTTATGTGGGGGAAGCCATTGTAATCCATAAGCTGTACTTTGGAAATTTATATTCATTAAATAAAAGTTAAAAAAAAAAAAAAGAAAAGAAAATCTAGTCCTAGAAAGCTAAGAGAGTTCAGGCGTAGACGAATCCTAAAGAAAGAGCAGTGTCTGCCCCACAGCTGAAACTGTTCCCTTCCGAATGCTGTCTGGACTCACCCAGCACAGAGGCGCCGAACAGCTTGTTTTTAAAGGTTGATGCTGCATAACTGAAACTCCGACTTTGCCTTTCTGTTTTTATTGTTATTCAAAAGATAAATGAGAGTGGGATTAGGCAGGCAGTGGGGTAGCCTAAGGAAGCCGTGGAAAGCACACTGGCTGAAGAGGAATGGGTTTCCTGCTAACAGGTCCATTACCCCAGTGGAATCATGCTCCTGGGAGGATGTGGGCCTCCACAGACCTTGAGAGGTTCTTTTGATTCTTACCCTTTTCCCTATGAATCCCCTTTTCCCCTTGGTGACCGAGTCACCATCTTCTCCATTAATAAAATGAAAACAGAATTTTGAATGTAAAGAAAAATAAGCACAAACAAATGCTGCGTGCTGCATACTAGTTGCCAGGCCCAGAAACAGACCTTACTTGTGCACCAGGATAGCCAGGGAGTCCAGGTTGACCCTAATGTCAGACATGAAATAAGGTCTTACGTAGGATCACACAGTTAAGTGTTTTCTTAACATTCCTCGGGGAGAAAGCAGAAACAATAACTCTGAGAAAACAGACTCAAAACAGATGCCAGGAAAACCAACTGGAGCAACAGTTGTTATCTTGGGTTGCTCTCAAGTGGTCATATTTCATTTCTCTACAGGAAACAACTTGTGAAGTGTTTTTACGAAATTTTCTACCTCTTTGATATATTGTATAATGCAAATTCCTTCTTGGGCATTTTTCTCTCCCAGTTTCAATAACCTGAAATTTGATCCAATGGAAACCAATGAAGGGGCACCGAATTGAGTGCTGGAAAGCAGGTATGCTTCAAAATGCTCATTCCCTCAGCAAATATTTACTTAGCACCTCGTATGTGCCAGGCACTTCTCTAGGCACTGGAAATTCAGTAATAAACAGACAAAGACACCCCCTGGAAACTTACATGCTAATGAGGAAGCAAGTGACAAAGAAATATGTGTCAAAGAGAGAGAAATGCTATTAAGGAATAAAGAAAAGCAATTAAGGAATAGAGGATTATGGTTTTTCCTTCAATATCCATGGGGGGATTTGTTCCAGGAGTCACTGGGGATACCAAAATTCCCCCAGTGGCCCCAAGTCCCTTACAGAAAACAGTGTACTATTTACAGAGAACCTACACACATCTTCCCATACACTTTAAATGATGCCTGTACTACTTATAATATCCAATACAAAGTAATACTTGGTAAGTAGTTGACACAATGTGTTAATTAGGGACTAATGACATGAAGATGTCTCTACATGTTCAGTATGGATGCAATTTTTTCTTTTTTTGTAGAAAACTTTTATCTAATAAATATAAATTTCAAAAGTACAACTTTTGGATTATAGTGATTCTTCCCCGCATAACCACCCTACCACCCACAAACCATTCTATCTCCTACCCCCTCTCCCATCCCATTCTTCATTTAGATTCATTTTTAATTATCTTTATATACAGAAGATCAACTCTATACTAAGTAAAGGTTTCAACAATTTATGGATGCAATTTTTTCTAATTGTTTTCCATCTGCAGTTGGCTGGATCTATGGATACAGAACCCATGGATACACCAGAACAAAGTATGTGTGTTGGGTGTTTGGGTGCTATTTGATGTAAGGTGGTTAGGCAGAGCCTGTTTCATAAATGTGGCAGTTGAGCAAAGACTGGCATGAATTGAGAAGGCAAGCCAAGCAGATGTCTGGAAAAGAATGCTCCAGGCAGAGGAAGAGTATGTGAAAAACCCTGAAGCGAGAGAGTGAAATTATGCCTGAGTTTTACTCCAAAACACTAAGCACGGATAGAGAGATAAGTGAGTGGCAGTATAAATACTCAAAGCAAAACAGGTCAAAGGTTTGTCATTGCTTGAGCTGGTGATGGGTACTCAAATGAAGGGCTGTCACTATACCAGACTCTCCATTTTTATATGTGTTCCAATTTTGCTGTGACGAGGACTGACAAAAGAAAAAAATTGTTTGGGGACATGTCAATTTTAAGATATCTATTGGATAACCCAGGGGAAACAGTTTTTGAGTTCATGATATTGGTCCAAGCTGGAGATCATGGGCTACTGTGATTCCATTGGACTGGATTCCCCAAGGAATGTCACCGTCACCTGAGGGCTAGGTGAAGAGGGAGAGAAGCATGCAAACTGAGCCTTGAGCTTCTAGTGCTTAAAGGGGAGGGACACTTAGAAAACCCAGCAAAGGCGACTGAGAGAGCAGCCAGTGAAACCCAGGAATGTGGGGTTTGCTGGAGTTGAGTGAGCAAAGGTTTCGAGAACAAGCCTGACATCATCTTTGTCCAGTGCACCTAAGAGATGGAGTAGGATGAGAGCAGAGATGGAGAACCAGCCACTGAACTTAGCAACACGGGGCTTACCTCCACCAAAGCGGAGGTGGTCAGCTGGGAAGGTGGAGGGGTGAAGGCTCACTTGGCATCAGTTATAAAGAAGGTAGGGGGCCAACACTGTGGTGCAGTAGGTTAATCCTCCACCTGCAGCACTGGCATCCGATATAGACACTGGTTCTAGTCCCAGCTGCTCCACTTCTGATTCAGCTCTCTGCTGTGGCCTGGGAAAGCAGTGGAAGATGGCCCAATTGCTGGGGCCCCTGCACCCAAGTGGGAGACCCAGAAGAAGCTCCTGGCTCCTCACTATGAATTGGCTCAGCTCCAGCCATTGCAGCCATCTGGGGAAGTGAACCAGCAGATAAAACACCTTTCTGTCTCTCTCTCTCTCTCTGTCTATAATTACCCCTCAAATAAATAAATAAGGTCATTGCTTAACCTCAGTGCTACTGATATGTTGCACCTGATAGTTTCTTGTTGTGAGGGGCTGTCCTGTGTATTGTAGGATGTTAAGCAGTGTCTCTGGTCTTTACTTGATAGATACCAATTTAACTGTACCCTGGTTGGGACAACCAAAACATATCCAGACATTGCCAGCTGTCCCCTTGTGGGTAAAGTCCACTGGTAGAGAGCACACTTTCAGTGAGTGTTATCAGAGAGAAATTAGGAGGCACTTAGTTGAGTAACAAGGTTTTCTGTTGTTGTTTTTATTTTTCTTACAATGGGAGGTATGCCCACCTCTTTGTATGTTGATGGGAACGATAGGTGGAGTGGGAAGAAAACTTGATGGCACAGAAAAGTGAGGCCATACCTTCAGAATCCAAGGCCTGGAGGAAGCAGACAGCAGTGGAGTCCAGTGAGGGAGATGAGGGATTAGACTTTGGTAGAAGCAAGGACAGTAAGTCAGAGCAGGAGACAATAGGGCAGAGGGACAGGAACAAAGGCCGGGTGGTGGGACCTCTTGGTGACAGACATATGTGGAGTTTTTTCTTATGTTTTCTTAATAAAACAGAAAGCAAAATCCTATCTTTAAATGTGGAAGAGAAAGCAGGCCTTGAAGATTTGAGGAGGGGGCGGGGGGAGGAAATCACCAACAGAGAGAGGAGGAAAGTGCACAGATGAGGAGAGTGTGGTCGGTTGGCCAAGCAGCAACGAGGCTGATTTAAAATGAGACCATCACATCTCACCAACAAAAACTCACACAAATGTGGGCTGAAGCTATGCATTCTGTAACATTTATCTCAGTGAACACAGACTGCCTTGTGCTTAGCTCTGAGCTGAGAGGTGGCTCAAAACACGCACCTTTGAGTGCTACCTAGAGCGCCACTGCTATGCAGACTCCTCCCCAGAAAAGAAGAACTTAGACTGTCTGGATGGGGCTCCAGTGGGCCAGTGTTACACGCAGCTCTGTCTCCACCTTGCTATGTGCCCATAGGCAAGTTGCTTCAGTTATGAACCTCAACTTTCTCATAACTCAACAAGGCTGAACTAGACCATCACTGAGGTCCCCCCCACCCCCCCACAGCTCTATCAATACACAGATGTTTGCTAAGAGCCTACTAGTAGGTTTGAGGTAGTTCCCTGCTCAATACAGCCACTGGGGAGGCAAGAGGATTGCAGAAAACCCAGCCAAGTCATGACATCACTGAGTAGCTAGGGATCGGTAAATATCCCAAAGACTTCTTATCTGGTGATGTCATAAAGGCTGTTGGCATTTGACTTATTCAGCAATCCTCACGTGACCTCCATGCTTCAGTGATCCATTAACTCCATGGGTTTTTGTTTGTTTTTAAAGATTTATTTATTTGAAAGAGTTACACAGAGAGAAGGAGAAGCAGAGAGAGAGAGAGGTCTTCCATCCACTGGGTCACCCCCCAATTGGCCACAACAGCCAGAGCTGCACCTATCTGAATCCAGGGGCCAGGAGCCTCTTCCGGGTCTCCCACGTGGGTGCAGGGGCCCAAGGACTTGGGCCATCTTCTACTGCTTTCCCAGGCCATAGCAGAGAGCTGGATTGGAAGTGGAGCAGTTGGGACTAGAACCGGCGCCCATAAGGGGTGCTGGTGCTTCAGGCCAGGGAGTTAACCCACTGCACCACAGTGCCGGCCCCGACTCCACGTTAAAATACAAGCTTCTTATGGTGGTGACAGTAATTCATTCATACACCTATTGAGAAGCTACTCTTGTCAGGTTCTGTCCCAGCAATACGAAAGTGAGCCTGTTGCAAGCCTGCTGGCTGGTCCACACACTGATGATTGGGCCCCTGCACCTGCATGGGAGACCAGGGTGGACTTCCATGCAGGACTAAATTATAATGCAACCTGATGGACAAGGCCTACTGCAGAAATACAATGCGTTTTAGGAACACAGAGCGTAGGACAATGAGTTCTGTCTGGGGAAGGTCAGGAAGGCTTCCATGTGGAGAAGTCGATGTCTGCATTGGTCTTATAAAATGGATAACATTGTCCAAGGGAGGGAGATGGGAAAAGGCGTGCCAGAGACAAGACTGTTTACAAAAGCAAGGAGCTGGGAAAAGGCCTGGCATGGAAAAGGCCGGGGTGGAACTCTCTGGCGTAGATGGGAGATGAAGTCAGGAATCTGATTTTTAAGTAAGAGAGACAAGATCAACTTTTGTTTTTTAGGGAGGAAACTCTGGCAGCTACCACATATTGTAAGCAGCCTGTAGAAACCATTCCTGGCATACTGCTTGGAAAATAACTGTTAGTCCAGTAACACAAAACAAAGATTCTACTCCTTGGTTCAGAATACCCTTTAAGGAACCCTAGGCTTTGTTCCTTTATTTCCTGGATGTCCATATCCACCTGGACCGAGAAGGCCCTAAGAAATGACACAAAACTGTGGGGAGCAACTCGGACTAGACTAAGTTACTGGAATTAAGACTTATTCTATGCATCTGCTCTCCCACAATATGGCGCTGGGAGAGGAGAAAACAGCTTCTACACAGCTGCCTCCAGTTCAGCCAATAAACTGTAGGACTTGCTCCTGATTGGAGGAGAGCAGCGTACTCGGCATGTGGGCAGCCGAGTTGGGATTGGCAGAGGAGGACTATAAAGGAGGAGAGAGACGGCATGCACGAGGAACATCTAAGAGGAACATCTGAAGAAACACCTGTGCAGCCCCCGAGAGAGCCGGCCAGCGGTGTGCCGCTCCCCCGCGGAAGTGGGGAATGTGGCAGGGGGAACCGCCCTTCCACGGAGGTGGAAGGGTCGGTAGCCAACCCGGGAAGAACCAGCAGCAAACCCGGGAAGGGCCGAGCAGACAAAAGAACAGCGCAGGGTCCTGTGTCATTCCTCCACGCAGACGGGGAGCGACATAATGGTGCCATGACTCGGATAGGAAACTTAGGAGGGAAGAAATGGAAAAATACCGGAGAGAGAGACTAGCAAAGAGCCTAGGGGAAAGCCGGACGAAAAAGGTGCCGGAAGAAGCTATTGAAAGCCTAGGCATAGAATCGGATACGGACTACGGGGGGAAGCTGGGAGAAATCTCTAAGGTCGAAAGCGAAAGTGAAAGCTAGAACAAACAGACTCGGATACGGACTGTGGGGAGAGGCCAGGAGAAATGAGGGAGGAGTATTGTTGGAGGAAAGCTTGGGGAAATATACCGGGTAGAGAAAAATGTTAGGGAAATTGAAGCCGCGGGGGCAGGCTGAGGTGGAGACGAAAGCTACTTTGGGATTCTCAAGTTAGCTCGGGAATAAGGGGCGAAAAGTTAAAACCAGAAGTGGAAACGTAAGCCAGGTTGGAATCCGTCTGATTAGCCCGGGGAGCAAAGGATGGGAAGCCAAATCGTGGGGCGGAAACGTGAGCTGGGTTGAATTCGCCAGGTTAGCCCGGGGAACTTGGATTGAATGCTAGTGGCGGAAACGTGAGCTGAGGCTGTGTGACTCGCGGAGGCTGCCGCGCACAGAGAGAGCATGCGGAGCACAAGTAGATAGGGAACGCTGGGCTAGTGCGAGACCGCGGAGCGCGCGCGCGAAGCCAAGCCGCACAAAGCCGGGAAGCCGCGCAGATGAGAGAGGCGCGGGCTGAAGCGGCTCAGAGCCGGGAAGCCGCCGAGAAGCAGAGCCTCGGGGCGGGCGCCGGGAAGCCGCAGGGATAAGAGAAACAGAAGTTTAGAAGTAAAATGAGAGAAATAGGAATGTTGGTAGACAGACGTAAAATGGGAGAGATAGGAATGCCCGGAGATATAGAGAAAAATAAAGCCTCCCCTCAACATGGCAATGAGAGAGCTTGGATTCGGTCTGCCTGATTAGGGAGGTGGTGAGCACCTGCGGGCGGCTAGCAACTTACGCGCCGCAGGTCACCGAAGACAGGCATGAATTAACATCAATAGTCTCCCCACAATACCGCAATGAGAAGGCTTGGATTCGGTCTGCCTGATTAGTAAGGCGGTAAGCACCAGCAGGCAGCTCGACAAGAGTATGAGCTGCAGGTCACCGAAGATAGGCACGAATCAACACCAATAAGTTTCCCCACAATATGGCAATGAGAAGGCTTGGATTCGGTTTGCCTGATAGGTTTTGTAAGCACCTGCAGGCAGTTCTAGCAGAGTAGAGCATGCGCTGCAGGGCACCGAACACAGGCACGCATCAGCGCCTAAAAACCTCCTCACAACATGGCAAAGAGAGGACCCGGATTCGGTTTGCCTGATTGATAGGACTTGTAAGAACCTGTGGGCAACTCTAGCAAGCAGAGCAGAGTGTGTGCCGCGGGGCACCGAAGACAGGCGCGTAGCAACACCAAAAAATAAAAAGAAAGGGGGATCTGTGGGGAGCAACTCAGACTAGACTAAGTTACTGGAATTAAGACTTATTCTATGCATCTGCTCTCCCACAATATGGCGCTGGGAGAGAAGAAAACAGCTTCTACACAGCTGCCTCCAGTTCAGCCAATAAACTGTAGGACTTGCTCCTGATTGGAGGAGAGCAGCGTACTCGGCGTGTGGGCAGCCGAGTTGGGATTGGCAGAGGAGGACTATAAAGGAGGAGAGAGACAGCATGCACGAGGAACATCTAAGAGGAACATCTGAAGAAACACCTGTGCAGCCCCCGAGAGAGCCGGCCGGCGGTGTGCCGCTCCCCCGCGGAAGTGGGGAATGTGGCAGGGGGAACCGCCCTTCCACGGAGGTGGAAGGGTCGGTAGCCAACCCGGGAAGAACCAGCAGCAAACCCGGGAAGGGCCGAGCAGACAAAAGAACAACGCAGGGTCCTGTGTCGTTCCTCCATGAAGAGGGGGAGCGACAAAAACGAACTTCAGAGTCACGCAGATTCATATCTGGTTGGCATCAGTATCTGAACCATTGGAAATGTCCACAATACAAGGTAGGGAGGACAATGGGGTTTAATGAAGGTTAGGGGAGTCATTTCCATAGGATAGACACTGAGTAAGGGAGCATTTAGGTTTAAAACTGGAAGAGTCTGTGAAACAAAGAAATTATCCTGCCCTTTTAACTTCCTCTGAGCCAAGGTTCTGTCCATCACAGAGATGACACCACAGTTTAGGAAACTATCCTACTGTACCAAGTTTCCCTTGGGCTAAACTTGCTTTCTTTGTAGGACAAAGGAGCATTGAAAGAAAACTCCAGAATTGGTCAGTCTCCAGGAATACAGACAGACTTTGGAGAAAAAACACTGAGATAGAGGCAATGTAGTTTAGTGATTAAGTGCACAGGCTATTAAACTCAGGAAGATCTGAAATTTTTTTAAAGATTTATTTTATTTATTTATTTATTTTTATTATTTGAGTTACAGAGAGAGGGAGAGACAGAGAGAGAGGTCTTCCATCTGCTGGTTCACTCCCCAGATGGCCGCGACGGCCGGAGCTGTGCCGATCCGAAGCCAGGAGCCAGGAGCTTCTTTCAGGTCTCCCACATGGGTGCAGGGGCCCAATGACCTGGGCCATCCTCCACTGCCCTCCCAGGCTACAGCAGAGAGCTGGATCAGAAGAGGAGCAGCTGGGACTAGAACCAGCGCCCATATGGGATGCCAGCACTTCAGGCCAGGGCTTTAGCCCGCTGTGCCACAGTGCCGGACTCACAGATCTGAATTTTTGTCCCAGTTCCAACCCTGGTTGTATAAGTGACCCTGGAGCAGTTACTCAACCTCTATGAACTTCAGTTTCCTTGTCTGTAAATTAGGTATATATTATCATTTACCTAGGTATGGCTGTCGGAATCTGAAGTGACATAACGCATTGAAAGTGCTTAGCACAATGGCAGGCACAGAGAAAGTACTTAGAAAATGAAAATTCACCTCTTGCTGTACTTTCTCTGTATAGTAGTAATGGTTCTAGCAGGAGGGCAGCAATGGTGGTGGTGATGACAGTGATGATGGTCATGGTATTGGTAGAGGTGGTGATGGTAATGATGGTGGCAATGATGATAGTGGCAGCGATGGTGATGATGGGATGACGGTGGTGATGGTGGTAGCAGCAATGGTGATGATGGTGGTGGTGATGGTGGCAATGGGGATGGGGCGGCAGTAGAAGTGATTTGGTGCTGGTGATAATATTGCTTTTACTGAAGTTAGTGATGGTGGTGGTAGTAGTGGTGATGAAATGTCACCTTCAGTAAAAGTATCCCTCCCTCAGATCTGTCCCAGGGAGACACCAAGAGGTGCAAGCTTTGTGTTACTTTTAATCAGGAGATTTTAATAAAGTTAGATACAGTGTTGACTTCAGCATCTGAGCTTTTAGAGTGTAGATGCAGAATATTATTTGTCTCCTATATATTTTTAAAGCAATCCTTTTATGTTCTTTTCCTTTCCACATTTGAGTTTTTGTCCCTTAGGCCTACAATGATTATCTCCCCTTGCCAACAAATGCAATTCTGGTGCTAAAATAAATAAATGAATAGCTACTGGCCCCTCTCTGAACTGTTGGTGAAAGAAATCTCAGCTACATGAGCTACAGGAAAGATGACATTACCCTATACAATAAAATTAATCCCAATAAAGTGGGGAATTACAAATCATCAGAAAATAGCTAACTTACTCCCATGCTCAGAGTTCTGACAAAGGGTAAAAATGCAAAGCATGGTAGAAGTACATTTTTTATGATCCTTGGTATACAAACATAGCTTTGACACTCCAGATAATGAAACCCACTCTCTGGAATGCTTACCGCTCTTGTTTTTTTGCCCTGAGAAAAATGTTTCATGGAGCATCTCTGCACTACCCCAAAACTAAATGTTTATAAAATGTATTTGTCAAACCAGAGAGCCTCCCTGGCACTTCCCTCTTCAACAGCACATGAGAAAGCAAAATAAACTCCCGAAGATGTCTGAGGATTGCTTATTTCTACAGGGGTTTGAGAACCTTTGACTACTTGGAGACTCAACAGCTCTACAGATCATGTGAGATCTGTAATCCCAAGTTTAATGCATCAATAGTATTAGAATTTTATGTGAAATGAGAAGAAATGAGAAATTCACTCAAAAGGCAAAAAGAGAGAACCTAGACTCACAGGCCGCCCTTCGGTCCTTGCTGACCCCAGGGGGCCTCTTTCTCCCGCATCATGGAGATCTCCCCTTTATAATACAGGATGAAGATGAAGTTGATCTCCTCTGCTGAGCCCATGCGGTTTTGTGTGACTTCCCTAAGGGACCGTGCAGTCACTCTCCTCAAGTCCTGCGGGCCTCATTTCACAGCCTGCAGGCGTTGTTGAAGACTCCCTTAGACTTGGTTAAACAGAGACAACTGACAGACAGCACAGCAACCCAGCTACTGAGAAGCAGCACAACCGGGGATGTGGCGTCCGCAACAGAAAGGTCTACTTCCATCCCCTAGGCGCGAGCGTGGGACCCTGCACTTGCGCTGAATCCAACTGCAGATCTATCTGGGTTTTGTTTTTGTTTCTGCAACAGGCAACTTGCCACTTTATTTCTTTTCCTTTTTTCCTATAAGAGGGCTGGTCAGATGCCCCTGACCAGATCTGAATATAATAAAATTTTAAATAGAACAATACCCCTACATTTTCTGTCTAAATTTCCTACAACATGTCTTTCAGAATTGGACTTTAGTTGACAGTCTATGTAACTAAAAGACCTTCACATTTTTCCTTGAACACTTGACCCAGTTATTCAACACTTTTGAACAAAACCTTTAATAGTAATATTTTAAACATAAGATTCATATTTTAATTCATATTTTAATAATTTTCTGTCAGTGTGTCCCATCTTTCTGTGTGTCTGTCTATATGTCTTTCCTTCTGTGTATTCATCTATCCAGCTATGAGGTAACAGGCAGTCTATAGCATCACCAACCATATCAGAAATACACACAGGAGGGGCCAGCACTGTGGCATAGCGGGTAAAGCTGCCGCCTGCAGTGCCTGCATCCCATGTGGGTGCCAGTTCAAGACCTGGCTGCTCCACTTCCAATCCAGCTCTCTGCTATGGCTTGAGAGAGCAGAAGATGGCCCAGGTCCTTGGGCCCCTGCACCCACATGGGAAGACCCAGAGGAAGCTCCTGGCTCCTGGCTTCGGATTGGCGCAGCTCTGGCCATTGCAGCCAATTGGGGAGTGAACCAGCGGATAGAACACCGACCTCTCTCTCTCTCTCTGCCTCTCCTTCTCTCTCTGTGTAACTCTGACTTTCAAATAAATAAATCTTTAAAACAAAAAAAAGAAATACATATTGGAAATGATCACGTAAGGAAAGAACAATATATAATAAAACTCAAAGGAAGTCCCCAAGTTGCGAACAAGTCTATTCTCTGCATACCTTCATTCCTCTGGGCCCAGCTTTTCCTTTTGAGTCATTTGGCCCTGGGGGCCCAGGATTCCCCTGCAAAAAGACCATGACCAAAATCACCACTATGACCACAAAGTCAACCGTCTGGCTCTTGTACAGATGGGGCCTGACCTACGATGGCTTGACTTCACAAAGGTGCAAAAGCAATACACAACCAGTAGAAATCGGACTGCACATTGTACATTTTGATCTTTTTCCAGGCTAGCATAGGTGATACATTCCTCAGGTGCCAGGCAGCCCCGCAGCCACAAGGGCACCTCACAGTGTGTTGTGTTGCTGAGCTAGGCTGTTCAGTAGCTGAGGTGCACTAAAAGCATTTTCAACTATGATAGCTTCAACTTATGATGAGTTTGTCCTGACCTGACACGACCCCATGGTCAATCAGGGAGCATCTGGATTTTTGAAATGTTCTAGAATTGGTTCTACACTCGTGAGTCTCTCCTTGGAGACGAAGCTTGGCCTTTAGTGTTTAATACAAGTAATTAATTTTAGCCCCAATATGTAACATGCATAATATATGCAATTATGCCTGGGGCTGGGGGTTTGGGGTTGGGGAGCAAGATGTTCTACCACATGCTAAGAATTAGAGGAAGTCTCTGTGTTCTAGAAGGGAAAATGTGACTCCATTGAAAGATCAGGAAGACAAGCGCCTGGACTTTCACCTGCTCCAAACAGAAAATATTCTCCAATGCGACTGATAAGAACTCCATCTGCTATACATAGGACTGGATTTTCCTGGCCAAGGGAGATAAGGAGGACAGGACTAGGACTTCGGATGTCCTGGAGCTTTTATTTTGAGCTTGCATTCTTCACTCCTTTCTTGCTCCTCAGGTCCCTAAGCCATCGCAAACGCTACCTCGTCAGGAAGCCACTCTGATCTTCTGTCTCCATCTGTCTGACCCTTCTCTGAATGATGAGAGTATTAGGTGGGGAGTAGACCAGGCACTGGCAAGACACAAGTCAGAGGCCAGCCCCGCCCCTTACCATCTGGATGACAAGTCATTTAATACCCCCTGAGACTCAGTTTTCTCATCTAAAAAAATTGGGGGGGGGGGGGCAATGCCTTCTTACATATTTCTGAAAAGCTGATGAGTTATCATATCCCTTTGATGTTCTATTCTTTTGTTCTGCATTATAGATCAATATGAGCTTGCGTTACACACCCTTGAAGTTCAAGTCCAGATCGCATTGGTCAGTATGCTCTCACAATATACCCAGAGCAGAAGGGGGTTCGCAGCAGATGGTCAATGTCCACTGCATCAAGTTAGCTCTTGTAGAAAACCCCTGGTCCCACAGACCCCAGAACAAACAGTGTGGCCTTGTGTTGTCTGTCCTGGACACTCCAGGGCATGAACCTTCCATTGCTCATGCACTGTTAAGCTGTAGCCTTCAGCCCTACAAATCTATCTGAGCACCCAGTAAGCCTTTTTGTCCAAAACTCCTGGGTGGTCCTTGCCTTCCTCTTGGTCCCTGGTCCAAAGATGTTAAAATTCAGCCAATTTCTCTAGATCCATTTATATTCCATATAACCACAAAATTAGCTTGGATGCCATTGGAAACATAAATTCAGGTGCCGTGCCCTGGCCCATTACCATCTCATTTATCAAACTTGATCCAGTGGCCTCTGCATACAGAGACACCCCTCCAGCCCTCTGCTCACTCACTCCAAACTCATTTCTGTGATGAGCATGAACGTGTGAAAACACACTTTTAGGTTTTAATTCACCCAACTGATGTTGAATCCTAAAAGAGGGAGAAGAGGGGCAGAGCTAGGATATTGATCTTCCTTGAAAACATCAACCTTTCCCTTACCCACACAAGGGCTCAGGACCAGAGATTGTGTTTTCGATTTCATCAAGAACCAAAGATTAAGTGGCTTCATCTCACTGACTACATTGCTGGGGAGTTGCTCATTTTCTCTCCAATCTACTTCACTGATTTTTGACACTTTAATTTTTCTCCAGCTTGTCTGAGAAACCTTTTCCTATTAGAAGCATTGATCGTGGCTTCCAGTCTCCCGGGTGAGGCATTGACAGTCATCTATTTAAATAGATCCTCATATTCGCAGCCCAGTGGGAAGGTGAGAATTAAGGAGAGAAGCCATTGATTATCCCCCTCAAGACTCCCAGCGTGACCTGCTTCCCTCTTACCCAGGCATCAGCAAAGTCAGAACAGAGGGGAAGCAGGAACACAGCAGTGGTGGCGGATCCAAATGTGAATTAAGCCCATGATCAAAGAGACAAGAGAAAACATGCATCTCTTCCTCATTTCCCTCTGCATTCATATAGATCGCCCTGGTAAAATCAATACACTTGCTAATCACTTTGATTACCCAGCTCCTTCTTTAGTACCTTTGTCAAGTCCAAAAACAGCAGAAGGCATCTCACGTTATCGGAAGGCATCTCAAGTTATCGGGTGACGCTTGCAGGATACTGAATTAGGAGGAGGAGGAGAAAAATCTGTTGCTTTAAAAGTTCTTCCATTTGAGGAGTCTTGGAAGCGACTTGGCTTTTAGAAGAATGATACACAACGTGTTCTGAACGGCAGATAGAGCAACAGATCCGGGTTACGCTTGCAGGATTCCAAACAGCCAGCTGGAAGCTCCCGTTTTCCAGGTAACACTGGACAGCTTACGATGTCCCACTGGACTGAAATCCCTGAGGCGGAGTCCCTTGCCTCAGTGGTCTGAGTGTCCCAGGCCGATCAGGAGAGCGTCCTGTGCATATCAGACGCTCAGTGAACACCAAGGTGGTTTTTCCTGCTGACCTGAACACAATGTGAATGGACTGTAAAACCATCTGAGTGACTTGAATGCATAGCTTCAGATGCAGCGATTACGACCCTTCTGCAGGTTTGATAAGATGCCTCGGTTGCATCCCAACTTTATCACTGACCAGCAGTGTGGCCTCTCACCTGTCTCCATTTCACCCCTGTACATGGGAATCACAGAAAACCCTTGTTTCCCACCCCCGCCACTGAAGGAGTAAATGAGTTAACATGAATGCTTGGAGCGGTAACCAGGACACCGTCAGTAACCATTACTTACTGTGGCTTAACCTCTCCAGCAGAGGGGCTATCCTATTTGCTTTAGGAGGTACCCAAGGCCATTCTGATTTAAACAAAATCCCTGGAAAACCAGCAACTTAGAGCTTCAAACAAATGCCCTTTAGCACTGAAGTCAAGTTGTCTGATAGCTGTGAGCATGGGCACCCCAGCTGTCCTCGGTAACCTGGTTCAGCAGCTTCCCCCCGCACACCTGTCGCAGAGAACACATCAGTGAGTTCATCAGGCCCCCTCCACGTGCCCGTAAAAGGCAGCCTTCCCTGCAAGACGTCACTGGAAAGCCACATGAGAAAGACTCCAAAAGGGTTTGATTGCCTGTGACCAATCCTCTCCGGAGATGGAGCTGGAGAGAAAATGAGTTCCCACTCATGTTGGGAAAACACAAGACCAGATCCCTGTTGATTTCCCAGGCTCTTTCCGTCTCCTTCCAACATCTCAGCTGGACGTGGAGGCAAAAACGCTCTGTTAAAATAAACCAAACTTCTATTTTTTGGCTTAATAACTCAATCCTAAAAATCTCGCCTTCCCTCTCGGGCACACAAAGTAAACACTCGCTGGAATGGAGGGCCCTTATCTCATTCCAGGAAACACAGGAGCGAGCGTGACACTATGGGACAAAGGCACACGGAGCACAGGGAGAAAGAACAGAAAACTGGATCTTAAACCCGACAGGCCTTATGGCAAGTAGCTAGCTCACTAGGCAAAGGGTAAGCTGTTAGACTGATTCATTCAATAACCGATTTAATTGCTCACCAAATGAATATTCTGATTTCTACAGAGAAGATGCGTGTTCCACACTGAGGCTAATATCCATTTTGTGAATTGTACTGACTTCTTTCACGTTGCCCAAATGTCAGCTAACTCACTGATTATTCATAGATGTGCAAAGAGCAAAAATATCAAGCTCGGAATGAATCAGTATGTGGATCAATTACTTACGCTTCTTATTTTTTGAACTCTGCGGCATTTTTATTAATCACTATTGTTACATTATTCTGCTGTTTGTGAGTTTCATGAGTTAATTTTTAGATTTATAAATATGAACCAAGTTGTAAAAAGAAAACATCAAAAAAAGTTGTGAAATATTGTCTAACCTTCAAATCACATTAGTAACACTCATAGCGCAACATTTATGAAGACACCATGGTCATTTGTAGCAAACTTTAGACTCTTGTTATGGGTCCACGCTTACACATTCATATTAAGGAGACAACTTCAGCAAAGCAAAAGCAAAAAACCTACACTCAGTTTTTCTTGACATCACTGACCATGATGTCTACCAAAATAGAAATTATCTAAGTGTCCAACACAGAAGAACAAATCATCCACACTTAAATGATAATAGGAGCTGGCGCCACAGCTCACTAGGCTAATCCTCCGCCTTGCGGCGCCAGCACACCGGGTTCTAGTCCCGGTCGGGGCACCGGATTCTGTCCCGGTTGCCCCTCTTCCAAGGCCAGCTCTCTGCTGTGGCCAGGGAGTGCAGTGGAGGATGGCCCAAGTGCTTGGGCCCTGCACCCGCATGGGAGACCAGGAGAAGTACCTGGCTCCTGCCTTCGGATAGGCGCGGTGTGCCAGCCGCAGCACGCCAGCCTCGGCGGCCATTGGAGGGTGAACCAACGGCAAAGGAAGACCTTTCTCTCTGTCTCTCTCTCTCACTGTCCACCCTGCCTGTCAAATAAATAAATAAATAAATGATAACAGGGTGGTGTGCAGCCATTCAAAAAGTGAACTATAGCCTTAATTTTATCATAAACAACAAATTTAAAGTTTTACTTTATTGCCAAAAAAGTATGCAATTTGTCACAAATACAATCTTTTCTATAAACAAAGTTTTATTTAGAATGCCATTGTATTATGTATCTTTGCAAAGGTCAGGTTTGGCTAATTTTATAAATTATATTTTATATAAATACATTAATTATAATTATATGTCTATAATAGATAGCAACAAGTCATATTTTCCCAGGGTCCAAGGGAGGCCATAATCTATGGTTCAGCACC
Organism: Oryctolagus cuniculus; assembly: GCF_964237555.1. Classification (NCBI taxonomy): domain Eukaryota; kingdom Metazoa; phylum Chordata; class Mammalia; order Lagomorpha; family Leporidae; genus Oryctolagus; species Oryctolagus cuniculus. The sequence goes on from NC_091435.1 coordinate 150,740,590, forward strand.
TCTGTAAGCTCTATTCTTCCAGGGTTACTGCCCGATCTTGAGCAAGTTCCAGCGTCAGAACATAAATGGGTCTGAATGATGAGTGCTCCAACATTGGCTCAAACCACAAGCTGTTGACACTGTAGATAAGCCCAGTTCACTCTGAAGTCTACAAATACTCAGGATTTTATCTCTTGTTAAAAATTGAAATTTTAATGAGAGAAGAGCAAAAGCACTATAGGGAGTCACCAAGACTACAGTGTATCAAACAGAGACACTGCCAATTAAGCAGGACATTTTCCACTCTTATCTCTGCTCCCAGAATGAGACGACGCTGTTGCAAAATCTGTCCCTCGAAGATGGCAGTGCAGAGGCCAGAGAGCAGGCAGCCTGGACGAGAGTGGGAGGACAGAAGGTTCAAGGAGGTTGAACTCGAGAAAAACAGCCCTCACGAGGTCGAGAACACCGGGAAACTATCGTTTATGTCAGTGGGCTTTGTGACTCATTAGTGACAGGCACCAAAAATACAGGAATGGGTGCTTCCGGGAAAACAAGTTATAAAGTTCTGAAGATTATCTGAACAATGAACTTATTGCACCAAAAGTGGAGAAAACAGGGGTATTGCAGGGATAGATTGGGGGGTAAGATTCGGAGAAGGAGGTGTAAAATCCTAAATCTTCATCCCCCATAGTAAGAAACCAACCGAGAACAGATAAATCCATCTCATTTTTCTTCCATCCCTAAAAATACCAACACCTGCTAGGAAAAACACCAGCAAAGATGCTCAGACGGTGTCTGAGAGAAGCCTACCTAAAATAAATTGCACTCATTTTGTGCAAACATTTCGATAGCATCTTGACTTAAATCCTGTCTCCACCAATGATTAGCTACGGAACCTCTCACAAGTGACTTCACTTTGCCAAGCAGATGTTACTTGTCCTATCCATAAAAAGGAACCAACACTGTTCCTTGCAGGGGTTGTGGACACGTTTACAAGAGATGATATAAATGAATGTCTAGTACAATGCCAGGTCCTAGAAAAATGCTTAATAAAATACAGTTCCCCACAGGGACATCCCCCCAGCCCACCAGCCAACCACACATCCTCTCTCCTCTGGGGATGGCAGCGACTCAGCCTTTACCTGCATCTAATAATGATGAGGTGTCTCATGCAACTTGGGAAACTCCACTTTTTCAAATGGAAAAATCATTATATCAAAGGAGGAAGTCTATCTCTAAAGGCTTTTTTTTTTTTTATCTAAGTGGAATATTACAGCAGGTTGTGGAGGAGGCAGAGAACAATATAAGCTTCTCTTTCCTCATGACGAAGACCCCTCTTGGAAATGTTCCAGGGTCACACAACCACAGAGTCCAGCCAGCACTGCCCTGGGCCCACTGAGAACTACTGGAAGGAACCAACTACGCGGGGCACAGAGCAACTCCTACCAGAAAGCACTGACCTTCAAGCCTGCCAGACCTGGTCTTCCTCCTGACCCCTAAGAACAGTAAGGACACAGCGATCTTAGAGAATGGAACAAAGCAGTCACCACACACCCTGCCCACCTCCCTCCTCCGCCAACATGGTGAGCTAAGTCCCACCAGCAGCTGCACCCCTCTGAGGGCCAATGCTAACTGTTTCTCCCTGAGGACCGGGGAAATGAGAACTCCTCTAAAAAGTAAGAGGTAAAGAATGGATCTGTTTAGATGGCACATACTTGTGGATTCATTCTGAACATTGTCCAGCTCAAAAGTCATTAGATAAATGTGGCTATTAAATTTCAATCAACAGGGCTGGTGCTGTGGCAGATAAAGCCACCGCCTACAGTGCCAGCATACCATATGGGCACTGGTTCAAGTCCTGGCTGTTCCACTTCTGATCCAGCTCTCTGTAATGGCCTGAGAAAGCAGTAGAAGATGGCCCAGGTCCTCGGGCCCCTGTACCCACATGGGAGACCTGGAAGAAGCTTCTGGCTCCTGGCTTTGGATCAGCACAGCTCTAGCAGTTGAAGCCATCTGGCTGGTGAACCAGTGGATAGAAGACCTCTCTCTTTCTCTCTCTCTCTCTCTCTCTCTATGCCTCTGCCTCTCTGTAACTCTGCCTTTCAAATAAATAAATATTTTTAAAAAAACTTAAATCAACCAAAATGAAATAAAACAGAATATTCAACTCCTCAGTTAACACTGTCCACATTCCAATGTTGAAGAACTACTTGTGGTTGGTGGCTACCATATTGGACAACACAGATACAGAATATGTCCACAATCTCAGGAAGTTCTGTTGACCAGCAGTTCTCAAGAAGCAAATGGCATTGAATACAGGTGTCTCAAAATGTCAGTGTCATGGGTATCTTTCCCCAAAGATTGTGCCTCAGAGAATTCCTTGGGATGGCAGTTACGCATAACCTCCACAAGCCAGGCTTACTGTTTGAAAATCCTGGTACCTCCCTCTCCACCTGTGCCAAACAGGGTCCCAAGTAGGAGACACAAGCAGAAGTAGAAGATGTGTGCTCATGGCATGCTTAACACGCAGCGTGCAGTGGACGAAGAGGAGAGGCTACTTCACACTGACGACATTTTCCAGTCTTGTTCCCCTTAGGGATCAGAAGTGGGACCAAATGAGTCCAGGGGCTGGCATTGTGGCATAGTGGGTAAAGCTGCCGCCTGCAGCGCCTGCATCCCCTATGGGCACCGGTTCGAGTCCCAGATGCTCCACTTCCGAGCCAGCTCTCTGCTATAACCTGGGAAAGCAGCAGAAGATGGCTCAAATCCTTGGGCCCCTGCACCTGCATGGGAGACCCAGAAGAAGCTCCTTGCTCCTAGCTTCGGATCAGTGCAGCTCCAGATGTCGCGGCCATCTGGGGAGTGAACCAGCAAATGGAAGACCTCTCTCTCTCTGACTCTCCTCTCTCTGTGTAACTCTGACATTCAAGTAAATAAATAAAGCTTAAAAAAAAAAAAAGAAAGAAAACAAAACTACACTGTTTATCCAGCTCTTATTTATAATAGGTTAAGTTTTGAAAAAATGTAAGTATCCCACATTATGAGAGAAGTAGTAACGACATTATCATAGAAACACTTATTGAAATAGTATGAAACAACATCAAATGTTTGTCAAAGTTTATAAGGTAAAAAACTGTTCTAGGGGCCAGTGCTGTGGCGTAGCAGGTGAAGCCACCACCACTAGTGCCAGCATCCCGTATGGGTATTGGTTCGAGTCCTGACTGCTCCACTTCCAATCCAGCTCCCTGCTATGGCCTAGGAAAGCAGTGGAAGATGGCCCAAGTCCTTGGGTCCCTGCACTCGTGTGGGAGACCCAGAAAAGGCTCCTGGCTCCTGGCTTTGGATCAGCACAGCTCTGGCCATTGCGGCCAATTGGGGAGTGAACCAGCAGATGGAAGACCTCTCTCTCTCTCTCTCTGACTCTCCTTCTCTCTCTGTATAACTATTTCAAATGAATAAATAAATTTTTAAAAAAAAGAAAACTGTTCTAAATGTTATTCTTTTAAAGTCTGCTAAATTGTGGGAACGAAAAATGTACCCTTAACATGAAAAAGAGAAAAATGATGATTCTTCATGTTTTTTTAAAGATTTATTTTTATTTATTTGAAAGACAGAGTTACAGAGAGAGGGTAGAGACAGAGAGAGAGGTCTTCCATCCACTGGTTCATTCCCCAGATGGCTGCAATGGCCAGAGCTGAGCCGATCCAAAGCCAGGAGCCAGAAGCTTCTTCCAGGTCTCCCACGTAGGTGCAGGGACCTAAGGACTTGGGCCATCTTCTACTGTTTTCCCAGGCCATAGCAGAGAGCTGGATCAGAAGAGGAGCAGCCGGGACTAGAACAGGCGCCCATATGGGATGCTAGCAGCTTAGGCCAGGGCTTTAACGTGCTGCGCCACAGCACCGGTCCCGATTCTTCATGTTTTAAGATTGTACTAGAGTCTATTTTAAAATATTTATTTATGTATCTGAAAGGCAGAGTTTCAGACCCACAGAGAGACACAGAGCTCTTCTATCTGCTGGTTCACTCCCCAAATGGCCAAAACAGCCAGGGCTGGGCCAGGCGAGAGCCATGAGTTTCATCTGGGTCTCCCATATGGGTAGCAAGGCCCCAAGCACTTGGGCCATTTTCCACTGCTTTCCAAGGCATGTTAGCAGGGAGCTGGATCAGAACTGGAGCAGATGGAACTCAAGCATTGCAGAAGACAGCTGAACCCACTGCACCATGACACCAGCCCCTAGAATATGTTTTAGTAAGCCCACGGGACCCTCCTCTGTCTTGCTCCAGGAGAATAACTGCCATCCATGTTGGGAAAGTTTAGAAAATTAATGGTTTTCTAGATTACTAGAACCATTGATTATTTGCAATCTACATTTTACTTTTCTAATATTCCCCAAATTCTGTGTTAAGTGTTAATTTATGCACTTTCCTGGGGAGAAGGACATGGGTCTGGATAGAATTAAGATTCTTTTTCTTAGCAGATTTATCATTTTCTCACTTCAGAAGGAATTAGCATATTGCAGTGATGAGCGTGAACAAATAAATTGGGCAGATGCTAGAACCACTGGGGAAAAGACTGTTGTGAAAGAAGAAGGTTACCGTTCTGAGGATCATTTCCCAGATTACTCATTCATCAGAAGGCGGGGAATTATGTCCACAACAGAGAAATCTGGCGAGCATCATCTAAACCATTTAGCACACGTTAAATTCCACTCACCGTGACACCAACTGACATAGGCTTCCTCCTAGTCATTGAGAGGGGCACAGCATTCATACATCTCCTGCCAACAAGGTTTGGTCTGACCAGACCTATGGAGAAACAATAAGGCAAGCCCTGCTTGAGGGATGCTAATCAAGATAACTGGTCTGGAATGCCAGCGCCATGCAAAAAACCAGCAAGTGAGCAATCGCTGTGATGAAAGGCTGCTGAACAGGCAGACAAGCAGATGCACTGCATAAGCCTGGGCTGGAGCTGATAGCACCCACAGCAAACAGCCTTAAAGAGGCTCGGCGCGGTGGCGTAGCGGGTAAAGCCACCACCTGCAGTGCCGGCATCCTATATAGGCGCTGCTTCATGTCCTGGCTGCTCCACTTCCGATCCAGCTCTCTGCTATGGCCTGGGAAAGCAGTGGAAGATGGCCCAAGTGCTTGGGACCCTGCAACCACGTGAGAGACCTGGAAGAAGCTCCTGGCTCCTGGCTTCAGAATGGCCCAGCTCTGGCCATTGCTGCCATCTGGGGAGTGAGCCAGCAGATGGAAGACTCTCTCTCTGTTTCTCCCTCTCTGTACTCTACCTCTAAACTGAATAAATAAATAATAAAAAGAAAGCATCTATAAAGGACCTTATTGAGGTGTTTTACACTGAATGTTTGTGTTCCCTTCAAAACATGTGTGTGTTGAAACCCTAACCCCCCACTCCTGTGACAGCATCAGGAGGCGGGGCCACTGGGAGGTCATTTAGGTGTTGAGTGTGGAGCTTCATGATGGACTTTGTGCCTGGAGGAGCCCTCTAGCTCTCCTCCTGCTATGGGAGGTGCAGGTCAGAAGCAGCCATCTAACCAGGAAGGGAGTCTCCCCTCCTCAGGGCCACATCTTCCAGTGCCTGGATCGAGAAACCAGCCTCCAGGACTTGAGAAATAAGTCAATGATATTCTGTCCCAGAAGCTTGGGCTTACGAAGATGTGAGGCAAGTGGGAAAATCTGAAGACTATTAGAAAATAATAACTGAACAAATATTAAACTTCTTGAGTGTAATGATCTTATTATGCTTCTATGGAAGCAGGAGCCTTTTGTTCAGATATTCTTATTGCATTCTTAGAGGTAAAGTGTCACAATGCCCTCAATTGGCTTAGCAATACATACGCATGCATGTATGTGTATATGTTTACATGCGTGTATATACTAAGAATCAGAAAGCTCATTTGGATAAATGATCACTGGTGTTCATTCTTGCAACTGCAGGGCTTTTTTCTGTAGATTTGAAAGTTTTCAAAGTGAAAAAACAGGGTAAGAATAATGCAAGCTCTTCATGAACTCTTCCAGGAATTTGAAGCTTAAAGAAGAAGTGCATGATCTCTGATGATGCATATTTTACAAACCTGGACTCAGACTGTCACCTGCTTTTTTTCATTTACTCTCTCTTTCTCCTTGTCACTCTGCCTCTCAAAGAAGTAAAATAAATCTTAAAAAAAAAAAAAAGACATAAGCCTTCACTGATGTGTGCTATTGCCCTTCCTAAAAGGTAGAATTGGTTTTTATTCTCCCCAAAAGCGTTGTTATTACACTTCCGACTGACATAACTAGTTTTTCACTCCTTTCCCAAAACTAGGAATATAATCGTTTCTCTGCTTGATTGGAAAGACCGCTGCAACAAGAAACCTTCTCCATCCACACTGCAACCCTGAACCCGCTGGTTGGGTCTTTCGAGAAAGAATATCAAGGAGAGACTGCCCCCTGGAGGGCTATCACATAATAGCACTTCACATTCACCAGCTGCAGGCTTATGTAACTGGTGGGCGTGACTTCTGCTCCCCAAGTCTATTCCAGGAATATTTAGTTAGCACCCTTCGTTGAGCCCAGAATGGAAGCTGAAACCATGGAAAACACAAACGCAATGTGACATGCCCCGGGGGTTACAGTGTTTGCACGCACGACTCAGGAATGTGATGTTTGAAGCTAATCCTTGGCTTCACTCAGCGAGGGAGACGTGTGAGAGCAGCGAGGCTGTCGTGGCGGTGAGGCCGCAAGGAGAACACCGCGGGACACTGTCTGGAGCCTGGGTGCAGACCTTGAGCAAACCGTGGAATTCAGCTCCGTTCATACACAGCCCTGCTATTCCTTCCACAGCCACCACCGACTCATGGAAACCGATGCTTCCCATGATCTTGCCACCTCCAGACACAGGCCTAGATGGGTTATGGGTAACTTCTCTGCTGTGCCCTTAGCTCAGTCCCAGAGCAGATGGAGTGGCCGTACACAGGGTTCCCCAATCTCTACTCACCAAAGGAGCACTTCCCACGGGTTTGTCCCAAACAGCTGCCATCAGTGACAAGATAGGCTATTTTTACAGCACATTCTGGCCGTTTTCTCTCATAGCTACATAATCGTGATCTCACTGCAAACTGGGCTTGACTCAGGTCCGGGGCATACATAAAATGGATGCTAAGTAGCCACAACCTAGGGAGAAAGCCCAGGTCCCACGAGGCTGGAGTTTTAAAGAAGCAGAGGTCGCCCTCTGTTGCGAGCACTTCGCTCTGCAGATCTCATTCCTGAAAATTAGGAATGATGAGATGTGAGGGCTGAGGCGCTTGGGCTAATTTAGTCATTTTTCATAATCATGCATTTTAATGTCTGAGACATAAAAATCTCAAAATGATTTCCAAGAAGTTAGCATCTGTCAAGTTCACAAGTCTTTTCCTTTTGTGGTGTCTTCTATCACAATGCTTCTAGTCTTCAGAACTAGACTGGGATCACATCATTAAAACGGCGGCACCTGATTCTATCAGCACCAGCTGGGCTTCTGTCCCATCCCCCGCTCCACGCAAACGGAAACCTTCTTACCAAATGCCCACGCCTTCCTTTTCCTCCCTTAGGGCCCTGGGTGCCCTGGCAGTTCCAGGATCCCCCTGAGAACACAAAAGGCTGCAGACTGCTTACCTGGAATAGAGAGCATTTAAAAAAGGAAAAGACATTACAGGAAGAATGATTTAAGAAAGAAAAGCCCTACCAGTGTGGACTCTCGTCATTGTCTGCACCTGCTGCGTAACCCCGGGCACTCAATGCAATTAAAATCCCAACCTCTTCAAGAAGCCTAGCTTTCTATAAAATGAGTTTGATATCGGACTGCTTATTTATAATTTTCAATATTAATAAGCCTGTGGGCTCTTGCCACATATTCATAGCATTCTGAATACTGCCTCAAATAGACCAGACAACATGGTAAGTTTTTAAGGATTTTATTCAGTGAGAGAAATCTGCAGGAGAGTGAGGGCTTTATTTAGGGGAGAAAGAAATTTAGAAGCTAAGTTGGGTCCATACCAAGCTGAGAGCAGGCCTGAAGCAAGCCGTGAGGATAAGCATGCAGGCAGGAAGGCGCAGGGCTCACGGTGTCTCCGGCCTTTTAGTCACTCCCAAAGGGGCGTGGTTATATAGTCTGATTGGCAGGTGGGCGAACAGGTGGGGTCAGGTAGGCGCAGGAGATCACACAGGGGGCGTGGCCTGCCAGCTCACAAACCTAATTGATGTTATCCCATGTTCCTGCCTACAACTTACCCTCTCTTGCATTTCGCTTTTCCCATATGAATTTTATCTCCTGCACCAGGCAACACACTTCTTGTTGGTCATAGCCATCACTTATTTATCTTTGGGCCTTTCTTTGTGCTCAGCAAAATGTCCCACAGGTAGGAGGCACTTGACAAAATTTTTACTGAATTTTACTAAACTCAATTGAAATGGAAGGCTCTCCAGGGTTAAGGAGGTGTGTGCCCTCTACCTCCTTCAAAATCTGATCCACAAACTTCTGGTTAGAAAGTTAACCTCCACAAAGAGCCATGACCGTCTGACTCCCTGTGTCACTTATCAGAAAATCAGTCTACACCATTAATTGTGCATGCTTGTGGTAAAAGCACTACTCTAACTCCATGGCGAGTGCAAAGAAGTGTAAGTAAACCCATTTCACTCCCTGTGTCAGTAGATGCTGATGATATTACTGTGATGAGCTGGATACTTAAGCCTTGCTGGATTCCATAATCTATTAGTAATGTCTGCAAGGGGCACAGCAGTACATATGCCAGGTGTCTGCCTTCCTTTCCATGAAAATATAATGACTGACATGAGGCACTGTGTCATCGCTCTCAAGCAGTTAGTACAAATAAGTTATAAAGATGTTGAGAAGGGAGCAGTCATGACAGGGAAGACTGACATGGTCAAAGAAACCATTGTGAGAAACAAAGAGAGGAGCTGGGCATTACAGAAACGGTGATATTCAAATAACCAGTGAAGATGGAAGAAGGAAAAGGCTCCCGGGAGGGGCAGGTGCGTGAGCTAAGTCACAGAGGTGCGATGCATCAGGAATGCTAAGGGGACAGGGAGGAGCACAGTTTGACTGGAAGGACAGTTGAATAAGGCAGTTGAAAGGCCTCAGGAGTAAGCCTAAGTCATTGGAAAGGGGAGCCATGAAAAGCCTGGGGCTAGGGAGGCACATGATGAGTCAAAGCTCAGTCCCCGACTGGCAGGACTCCTGTCCCCATCTGCAGTCAGGTTGCAAGTGAAGCTTCCCAGCTCGCCTCCTACTGACTGCCCTTTAATTCTGAGCTGACATCCATGTCTGCAGTGGAAAGATGAGAAATGAGCCCCATACTTCACTCAGTTTCCCCTACTCCCTTTTTCTCCAGATGATCCTGGGACTCCACAACTTCCCTCGGAAAAGATAAACAGCGACAGGAAGAATCTCTGGTGTGGGAACCATGCCAGAAACTCTCTTCATGTAGCTCCAGATTCCAAACAGCAGCAGAAAGTTTCCTGCCAGTTCCCAGCAAGGTGACAGACGCCTCTCAGCGAAAAACAATTTTAAATTCCAGATAACTGAAATATAATTTACATATATGAATGAGCTGACCAAGACAAAATGAAACTTTAGGGTTTGTACTAAAGATAAAGTAGGAATGCAAAAAAGTGGTAGCTCTTGGCTGTCCTGAGGTTTCCTACGATCCCTGTGTATGCGCATAGGAACATATATATGCACATAGTGTGTATACACGTATGTAGGCATGTGTGATGTAAAAAAACCTCAAGGTGATTATTTATTGATTGGTCTCAGGAGGTAGGAACATGACAAAAGCAAACAGTATCAGGTTATAACATCTCCTCGTTGATAAAAAATGAAACCAAAAGTGAGCTTAACTCAAAAGTCACAATGCACAGGAAGAGACACCATGAAGGAAAAGACAACAGACAGCAAAACCAGACCCATAATAACTGCAAATATTAGAATTATCATATGTGGAATATAGAAATAATTGTGCTTAATGTTTATTAAATTAAGGAAAAGAGGATGAGTAACATAATAGGCAACTATGAAAAAAGACTAAATAGATCTGAAAGAAGAATGAGACATAACTCCTTGAAGTAAAACCATAATCAATGAAATGAAAAATTCAATTGACAGGTTATTTTTTTAATACATGAGGGGCAAGAATTAGGGAACCAGAAACCAAGGAAATTATATAGACTGCCACATAGAAAGACCAATCACAGATATGAAAGAGAGAGGTTGTAAGACACTGAGGACAAAATGAGAAAGTCTCACAAGTTTCTAAGTAGGCTTACACAAACAGATGATAGTGAAAACGGAAATGATAAAAATTAAAATGGGGGCCGGAGCCACGGCACAGAAAGTGGGCAAAGTCTCTGCCTACGACTCCAGCATCCCACATGGGCACTAGCTGTTTCCCAGCTGCTCCACTTTGATCCAGCTCCCTGTTAACGGCCTCAGAAAGGAGCGATGTGCCATGTTCCCCAACATGGGAGATCCGGAAGAAGCTCCCGGCTCCTGGCTTCGGTCTGGCCCAGGCCTGGCCGTTGAAGCCATTTGGGGAGTGAACCACAGGATGGAAGAATTTCCAAAATGACAATTTTCTAAGGTTTTTCCAAAATTCATGGAAGACGTAAGTACTCAGATTCAAAAACCTAACATATCCTCAGCATGATAAGTGGAAAGAAATCCCCAGCAGACACCTCATACTGAAGCTGCCACGAACTAAAAGCAAAGGGGACTATTTGAAGCAGCCTTCTTAAAAGATTGCTTATAAAGGAGCAGTTATTTTGACAGACAACATCTTTAAGATGTAGTTTATTTATTTGAAAGGCAGGGAGAGAGAGAGAGAATCTTCCATCTGCTGGTTTAGCTCCCTAATGGCCACATGGCCAGGGCTGGACCAGGCTGAAGCCAGGAGCCTGGAAGTCTGTCAGGGTCTCCCGTGTGGGTGCAGGGCCCCATACACTTGGGCCATCCTCCACTGCTTTCCCAAGTGCATTATCAGAAAGCTAGATTGGAAGTAGAGCAGCCGGGACTAGAAATGGTACTCTGGGGCTGGCGCTGTGGTATAGTGGGTAGAGCTGCCTTCTGCAGCGCCAGCATCACATATGGGTGCCAGTTGGAATCCCATCTACTCCACTTCCAATCCAGCTCTCTGCTGTGGCCTGGAAAAACAGTGAAAGATGGCCCAAGTGGTTGAGTTCCTGGATCCCAGCTTTGGCCCAGCCCATTTCATGGCATCGTAGGCATTTGGGGAGTGAACCAGCAGACGGGAGTATACTCTCACTCTCTCTCCCTCCCTCTCAAATAAATAAACATAATTTTTCAAATAATAATATTTAATGGGTATAATTTAACCAAATAATTAACCAAAATTCCAGGCAATGAAGTATAATGTAAGATGGAGTTAATTACTTAAGGTTTAGGGTCCTGGTATCTCAGGGATAAAGTAAAATACGTAAACTAAATTTAAATATTGTGGAGTATACATATTAAAATTTTGAGACTAGGGGCCAGCATTATGGCATAGCCAGGAAAACCGACACCTGAGAAGCCAGCATCCCATATGGGCATTGGTTCATGTCCCAACTGCTCCACTTCCAATTCAGCTCCCTGCTGATGGCCTGGAAAAACAGCAGAAGATAGCCAAGTGCTTGGGCCCCTGCTACCCACATGGGAGATCCAGAAGAAGCTCCTGGCTCCTGGCTTTGCTTTGGCTCAGTTCTGGCCACTGCAGCTATCTGGGAAGTAAACCAGCAGATGGAAGCTCTCTCTCTCTTCCTATCTATAATTCTAGCGTTCAAATAAATATTTTAAAAAATCTAAACTAAGCATGAAATCTAAACTCTTAGAAGAGTATCCCGGCCGGTGCCACAGCTCACTAGGCTAATCCTCCGCCTGTGGCGCCGGCACCCCGTGTTCTAGTCCCAGTTGGGGCGCCGGTTCTGTCCTGGTTGCTCCTCTTCCAGGCCAGCTCTCTGCTGTGGCCTGGGAAGGCAGTGGAGGATGGCCCAAGTGCTTGGGCCCTGCACCCGCATGGGAGAATAGGAGAAAGCGCCTGGCTTCTGGCTTCAGATCAGCACAGCGCGCTGGCCGTAGCGACCATTTTGGGGGTGAACCAATGGAAGGAAGACCTTTCTCTCCGTCTCTCTCTCACTGTCTAACTCTAAGAAAGTATCCCAGGCCGGCGCGGCGGCTCACTAGGCTAATCCTCCGCCTAGTGGCGCCGGCACACCGGGTTCCAGTCCCAGTCGGGGCGCCGGATTCTGTCCCGGTTGCCCCTCTTCCAGGCCAGCCCTCTGCTGTGGCCAGGGAGTGCAGTGGAGGATGGCCCAGGTGCTTGGGTCTCCCCATGGGAGACCAGGAAAAGCACCTGGCTCCTGGCTCCTGCCATCGGATCAGCGCGGTGCGCCGGCCGCAGCGCGGCGGCCATTGGAGGGTGAACCAACGGCAAAAGGAAGATCTTTCTCTCTGTCTCTCTCTCTCACTGTCCACTCTGCCTGTCAAAAAAAAAAAAAAAAGTATCCCAGAATAGTAGAAGGGAAACATAAAAATGAGGAACTTCTGAATCTTTTCTCTTTCCAAGTCATCAATACCATTCTCACCAACGTTGCCCTGTGTGGCAAAATAAGACAAAAATGTTAGGGAAGAGAGACAGGTGTATGTGGGTATTTCTTTGATGTTGTTCTCCTTGCTGATATTTTTTCAGTTGGCAGAAGAATCTAGACCTTCTGAAATACTATTTGCATTTTATAGCCAGTTATTAAAAAGCAGTAATTATTTTCATTCTGAAATAGTGATCAAGGTTATCCACTTTTTTCCCCTGATAGCTTCAGGTGCTAAAAATAAGTGATATTTTTAAAAGATTTATTTGTTTATTTGAAATTCAGAGTTACACAGAGAGAGAAGGAGAGGTACAGAGAGAGGTCTTTCATCCCCTGGTTCACTCTCCAACTGGCTGCAACGGCTGGAGCCACGCCGATCCAAAGCGGGAGCCAGGAGCTTCTTCTGGGTCTCCCATGCAAGCGCGGGAGCCCAAGGACTTGGGCCATCTTCTGCTGCTTTCCCAGGCCATAGCAGAGAGCTGGATCAGAAGTGGAGCAGCCAGGACTCAAACCAGCGCCCATATGGGATGCCAGCACTGCAGGTGGCAGCTATACCTGCTATACCACAGTGCCAGCCCCAATAAATGATTTTTTTTAATTCTTAGATTTTGGATGGACAAGAAAACTTCCCTTTAAACTTCTACACTGGCAATGAATGACTCTTTTCAAAAACTAAGCCATTTACTCTTGGCTGTCACATTCTGGAAACGAGCCTTCCCCTAATTTAACAAGACTGGGAAACATGCCTGGATTAGTCTGTGCACTGGAAACTTGAAAGATTAGAGATCAACAAGGAATTGAATGGGTGTGTGTACATGTATGTGTATTTTGGGAGACATCATAAAAAGAAAAAAAAAAGTAAAAATCTAGGGCTCACTTGGTGGTAAGTGTAAAATGGGCAACTATGTAGTGACGTATCTCCAAATAATCCATCACTTTCAAATTATGGGCCCTTCAAGTTGCCAGCTATCTCAAAATGACAGCTAAACCAGGCACTGTAAAGCATATTTTGAAAAACAGTCAGAATTTGCAAACACAGCAGAATGCACTTTACTTGTGTGGAATGGTTGATTCACTCCCCCTATCTACACAATAAAATCATGTTTTAAGCATTTTTAAGACCAAAGTACAGCTGGGTTAGCACATGAAAACAAGTATTCCAAACTCTTGGACTGGAATTACAGGATACATTCGCCTTGGGCCACAGCAGGTGCATGAGTGGCACCCGGGCACATATGTAAGAAGCTCCATGAGACCATCTGTCTTGTCCATCAGTTCTGCAACCCCTCTCTAGGATAATGTGTGAAACCGAGTGGGTAACCAACAAATATCTTTATTTATTTAATGAATGCATTTTTACATAGATACAACTTTAGGAACACAGTGGTTCTTTCCCTCATTCCCCTCACCCCACTCCCTTCCCACCTCTGATTCCCTCTCCCATCTCCTTCACTATGGATCATTTTTAGTATGACTTTACATATAGAGAACCATCACTATGCTAATCATAGATTTCAACAATTTGCCCCCACGCCCACACACAATATATAGAGTACAGTTTGGGGAGAGAATTTGCAGTCGATTCTCATATTGCAATTCAATAAGGACAGAGGTCCTACCTGGGGAGCAAGTGCACATTGACCACTGTTGTTCCTTTCACAATTAACACTCTTTTTTTATGACATTTTTATGACATCAGTGATCATCTGAGGCTCTTGTCATGAGCTGCCAGGCCAAGAAATATCTTTTGAGTGAATACTTTTGAGTGAATGAAAGATGAAAAAGACACTTGGATCTGAATGTAAAGTCATTTCCCTCACTGTATCAACCTCTTTCTGGCCAGTCCTGTCCTAGTACCCCTCTCCCATGTGACACCCACCTGGGCCAGACCCTCCCCACCACACTCTATTCAGGAGCAACCCCTCTAGCCCATCTATGATAAATACTGTGGCTCCATTGTTTTAGAGTCAGCAACACTTGGAAATAACAATATATATCACTGCCTTAAACCTGAAATGCATGCCTTACAAAGTCGTCCAGGCACATGGCAGTTTGGCTATTGATATCAACTGACATATTTCTTTATCTAAAAATCCGTGCTTCACCTCACTCAAGCAAACGAAGAGCACCTGGATTCTGGTGCTTCCCAGAGAAATTGCTGTTCCTTTTAAGAAGAGGAAAGGAGGTTACCTACCTTCTCTCCTGAAAATCCTCTTGCTTCCTAAAGTTGGGAAAAGATAAAAAGAATTGAATTTGAATGAGATTTTTAGGCCCTTGTTTCATTTAGGAAACCATTATGTTGCCTGATTTGAAATAAATGCAATTGCTACATCAAAATGAAGATGCCTTCTCCAGCACACGGCACTCTGACTAATGTCTCCCTCCTTCCCCCGTGACTTGGAGACAATTGTACCTTGCAACTCCTCACACAGTTGGGATGAACAGGGAAAAACACTAACCTGCCACTCACTGTTATAATGATCATATTTTTCAAGCAAAAGAGAGAATCAACTGGCCAGCAAACACAAGAAAGCTTCCAAGAACAATATGAAAGGGACCAGCACTGTGGGCAATGGGTTAACGCCCTGGCCTGAAGCACCGGCATCCCATATGGGTAACGGTTCTAGTCCCAGCTGCTCCACTTCTGATCCAGCTCTCTGCTATGGCCTGGGAAAGCAGTAGAAGATGGCCCAAGTCCTTGGGCCCCTGCACCCACGTGGGAGACCCAAAGGAAGCTCCTGGCCCCTGGCTTCAGATTGGCTCAGCTCTGGCCATTGCGGCCATCTGGGGAGGAAGACCTCTCTCTCTCTCTCTCCCTCTCCCTCTCCCTCTCCCTCTCCCTCTCCCTCTCCCTCTCCCTCTCCCTCTCCTCTCTGTGTAACTCTGACTTTCAAATAAATAATATAAATATTTTAAAAAAGACAAATAATTGAAAGAGTAACTTGCTAGAATATTCAGAACATTGTCATTGTGGCCAGAAAACTCTTTCAGGCTCCCAGGTTGTAGAATGCCCTCGTTAAAGGAGATTGCCCAACTCTGGAAGGTTGAGGGATATTCAATGCAACACCTGGAAAGGATGTCACCCATCCCTTGTCAGCTTTTCAGATTTTAGCATTCTCTTGGACATACTACAGGGCAGTTGTAATCAAAACAGCTTGGTACTGGTACAGAAACAGATGGATAGACCAATGGAACAGAATTGAAACACCAGAAATCAATCCAAACATCTACAGCCAACTCATATTTGATCAAGGATCCAAAACCAATCCCTGGAGTAAGGACAGTCTATTCAATGAATGGTGCTGGGAAAACTGGATTTCCACGTGCAGAATCATGAAGCAAGACCCCTACCTTTCACCTTACACAAAAATCCACTCAACATGGATTAAAAACTTAAATCTATGACCTGACACCATCAAATTATTAGAGAGCATTGGAAAAACCCTGCAAGATATAGGTACCGGCAATGACTTCTTGGAAAACACCCCAGAAGCACAGGCAGTCAAAGCCAAAATTAACATTTGGGATTGTATCAAATTGAGAAGTTTCTGCACTGCAAAAGAAACAGTCAGGAAAGTGAAGAGACAACCGACAGAATGGGAAAAAATATTTGCAAACTATGCAACTGATAAAGGGTTGATAACCAGAATCTACACAGAAATCAAGAAACTCCACAACATCAAAACAAACAACCCACTTAAGAGATGGGCCAAGGACCTCAATAGACATTTTTCAAAAGAGGAAATCCAAATGGCCAACAGATACATGAAAAAATGTTCAAGATCACTAGCAATCAGGGAAATGCAAATCAAAACCACATTGAGGTTTCACCTCACCCCAGTTAGAATGGCTCACATCCAGAAATCTACCAACAATAGATGCTGGAGAGGATGTGGGGAAAAAGGGACACTAACCCACTGTTGGTGGGAATGCAAACTGGTCAAGCCACTATGGAAGTCAGTCTGGAGATTCCTCAGAAACCTGAATATAACCCTACCATACAACTCAGCATTCTCAAACCTTCCTTCCAGTCAGCAGCCACGAGACTCTTCCTGAGGGCACCTTATGAGACCACAGCCTGCTTCGGCAGGGTGGGCCAGTGCCTGGGAATTCATGTCCCAAGGGAGTAGCCCGCAACGAATCCCCTCCAGGATTTGGTGTAAAGGGTGCTTCAAAAAGTCTGGAGCAAATTGCATTTCAAAATAATTTATTTTGATTCAAAGTTCTTTTAAAATTCATGTAGAAGCCGGCGCCTTGGCTCACTAGGCTAATCCTCCACCTGCGGCTCTGGCACCCCAGGTTCTAGTCCCGGTTGGGGCACCAGATTCTGTCCCGGTTGCTCCTCTTCCAGTCCAGCTCTCTGCTGTGGCCCGGGAAGGCAGTGGGGGATGGCCCAAGTGCTTGGGCCCTGCACCTGCATGGAAGACCAGGAGAAAGCACCTGGCTCCTGGCTTCGGATCAGCACAGCGAACCGGCCATAGCAGCCATTAGGGAGGTGAACCATTGGAAGGAAGACCTTTCTCTCTGCCTCTCTCTCTCTCTCACTGTCTAACTCTGCCTGTCAAAAAAAAATTCATGTAGAATTTTTTTCATGAAATTCTTTTCCATGAACTTCTTGAGGGCTTCTGGTATGAGACCCTAGCTCCATCACCCTTGCAGGGGGTGACATCAGGGTGTTCAGTGCTGGCTGCCAGAGGCCTCCACAGGGTTAAGCTCCAGCTACCCACAGCAGTGACCTGCTTGATAACTGCCCCGCCCAGGCCACCTTCCCTCCTACACACACTCCTTTTTCCTCTATACTGTTCACAGGGAAATGACGACTAACTTGGCTTGATCATCACAATGAATATATGGATGCAATTATCACCCTGCACCTCCTAAATGAGTGCAATTGAAATAATTTTTAAATAAAATAAAAATAATTTCTTTAAAAGATAGATGTTTAAAATATAGAGAGCTCATGAGTCTGGCAGGCTATATTTTTTCCTAAGCTAGTTGAAGTCTTCCATACAGCATGCTATATGAACGTGCCACTCTCTCATCAAGAGGACAGGTCTAATTCCCACCCCCTTCAATCTTGTGTGGATGGGAAGACCAGTCTATAACCACAGAAGTAAACAGACGTCCCACCACCTGATTTCGGAAGCCTTGCAGCTCCAGCCTGGCTCGTTGGAATGCTTGGACCCAGCAGGGTGAGATTTAGACCAAGAGGAGTCCTTGGACACAGGCGGGGAAGCCGAAACAATTTCTAAGTGCGTATTCTCGTGACTTGCTTTTCAGAGGCTACTTCAGGAAGCTCATCTTGTCCCACGACACTCAGAAGGGTGCCAGGTGCCAGACCACATCCAAGGGAGGGTCAAAGTTGCAAGGATCCAGTTCTAACCAACTCCAACAGCCCGAAAGGGACACGGAGTGAACTTGTCTCATGATAATACTGAAACCTCCTCTGCTGGGTTGGACTTGGAAGCTATTTTCAGAACAAGGGACATATGAAGAAGCAAGGCACCTGTACCAGACCAAGGCTATCTCGACATTCAGCGACCTCGGGACCCTGAGAACATGCTTAGCTCTGCCTGTAAGGCCCATGCTGTCCCCCGGTGGGAGAGGCACTGCTTGGGAACCATCCCCAGGGTAGCCCTAGTCCTCATGTTCACAGTCAGTCTTTCTTGATCTTGATCTGAGACACCCTTGGTCCAAGTCTTCATGGGTCTTCCTCACCAAGCAAGAATGCACTGGGTTCTGCAAAGACTCACCTCCAGGACAGAACTTCCCTGTGAGGTTGCTCTCCCTTGGGTCCAGACGCCTTACCCTTCCAGCTCAGCCTGTGCTTCCACTACCCCGGGTGAGCCACAAGTGAGAGAAGACTCCCCCAAGGCAGTGGGCTTCTGGATCCAGCTTCGTCAGCCCCAAATGTTCTCGTCTACCAGAGGAGACCCCAGGTCTGCAGGAAAGAGCTAGAGCTGCCTCATTGTTGTTCCCTCTATGGTTTCCCTACCCACACAGGGTGTGAACATAATAACAAGGATGACGCTCCATCCCTAAGCTGTGGCGTATGTTTGGGGAGGCATCAGGGCGGGCAGTCAGTGACACATGACTGAAATATTCCGTCAGTCATTTGTCCATAAATGCTTGCATCTTGAACCTACAAACCTGTGCAGAGATGCCTCTGCCCCTAGCGGATCATTCTCACCTGCTTTTCAAGCAAATGACATTCAAAGCCATTCAGAGCGTAGCACATTGTGAAAATCAGCAGCTTGTGTGAGAACTGGGCTAGAGGAAAAGTCTGACAGCCTACATTTAATTACAAGACTTAAGAGGATGGAGAGGAAGGAGGATAATCGGTTAACACTCCGCGGGCCAAAAAGAGCAAAAGACCATTTCACACTCCTGTCTCCTGAAACCTTACCTCCAATGCCACCATGACCCCCTGGGCACCAGGACATCCTGCTCACAACCCCAGCCAAGCCAGAAGTTAAAGCACTTCTGTGGATGGCCCTGCTATCCCCACATTTCCCCACTTCATACCGTATCTATAGCTACTGCACAAGCAACATAAACAGTGTAGACTTTCTATCCTCCCAGATTTTTAAGATTTTTAAGCTTTTTAAGAATGGAGGACAGGCCGGCGCCGCGGCTCAATAGGCTAATCCTCCACCTAGCGGCGCCAGCACACCGGGTTCTAGTCCCGGTCGGAGCGCCGGATTCTGTACCAGTTGCCCCTCTGCCAGTCCAGCTCTCTGCTGTGGCCCGGGAAGGCAGTGGAGGATGGCCCAAGTACTTGGGACCCTGCACCCCATGGGAGACCAGGAGAAGCACCTGGCTCCTGCCTTCGGATCAGTGCGGTGCGCCGTGGTGCCTTTGGAGGGTGAACCAACGGCAAAGGAAGACCTTTCTCTCTGTCTCTCTCTCTCTCTCTCTCTCTCTCTCTCACTGTCCACTCTGCCTGTCAAAAAAAAAAAAATGGAGGACACCTTCCAACTGCTGTCCAGCCGTGCTGCTGGTAGCTGTGGGAACTTGTCCCAGGACTGGTCCTTTCTTCCCTTCTAACCTCTGTAACAGCTCCATAAACACTTGCACTTCACAGACCTCTCAGTCTCAAGAGGTTTGGTTTAACAGATGACGTGAAAAATGAAATGAGGCCCACCAGAGCTGCTGTGTAGGACACCACAGGCCCCAGCCGCAGTGGCTGGTGAGCAATGGAAATGTGTCTGACCCCCACTGCCACACACCATACGTGTAAGACACCAGATTTCAAACACAGTATGAATTCAAAAGCATGGCATCTCCTTACTTTTTATATCGACTACATGCTGAACTGACAGTTTAGATTGATCCAGTTAAATGGAATACGACATTAACATAAACTTCAACTGTTCTTTACACATTTTTTTTAAGATGGTTACCATAACATTTTAAAGGATAACTGCATTTGCCTTATATCTCTAGCCCTGGACCAGAGGGTCTTTATAAAGCATCTTGGTTTTGTAGAGTCAGGACAGCAGAGAAGAGGAACAAAATCATCTCTTCTTCCAGACAGAGAAATCCATGATCCCAACCAGTTGGATGGACTTGAACTCATTCTAACCTCGCCTGGTTAGAATCACCAACAAAGCAGAAAAAAATAACACTTAAATGACATCGAAAACATCATAAAAACAAGGGCTTTTTTTATAAATATTTTTACAAATATTTTTAAGAAGACAGTGAAAACTCACAATTCACATTCCTGAGTATATTTTTCACATCTCAGGCCATGCTTATTGAGGAAAAATATAGATAAAAATTGAATCATCCTCCCCATAAATACAACCAAAGGAATGGATTTGCCAAAGGCGATCACATTTTTCTCTCATTTCTGCTTATTTTCCAAGTTTGGACAACCCAAATGTTCAGTATAATAAAGCAACATGCTGATCTGGGTGGAGCAATGAGAACGCCCAGGCTTGTATGTGCCAGTGGTTCCCAAAGTGTGGACCAAGGGTCCCTTGTGTCCCCAAGACCCTTCCAGGATGGTCCCAAAGCTAAACCTTCTTCCTGACTACATGGAAACATTGTTTTCATTTTTTACTCTTATTTTCTCCCAAGGGTATGGTAGAGTTGTTAAGAGGCCACATAGCAGGTGATCTCACCACAGCTGAATATGGAAGCAAGGAGGCAAAGCCTGATAACGGGTAAAGGAGTGTCATCCCTCTCACTAAATTTTTTTTTGCAAAATACAGTTATTTTTCATGAATAAATATGCCATTTTTGTTCAAATATAGTGGGTTTATTTTTGACATTTTGAAATAAGATAATAAATGATTTGAAGTTTTCTTAATTTTAATTTCTGTTATGGTAAGCATTAATAGATAGAAAGAAACAAGATAAGCAAAAGTTTATCAATGCCTTCAAAGCTCTTCAAGAGTGTACAGATTAAGGTATGGGGAAAAAGAAGAGATGTTGGCAAAGTATCTGTCTTCCAGCTATGACTGAGCAAGTCTGGGATTCTATTCTACAGCATGGTGACTATTGTTAACATTACTGTATCATATTCATACCATTTGCTGAGACAAGATCTCAAATTTTCTCACCACATCTTAGAAATGGCACCTGTGAAGTGATGGAGGTGTTAATTAATTTGATTGTGGTAATCACCACACAGAGTACATGTCAATCAAATGTCAATCAAATGATCACATGGCACACCTTAAATGATACATCTTATTTGTCAATTGTATCTCAGCAAAAGAGCCTAAAGTTATCCTGAGACCAAATGGTTTGAGAACCAGTGACAAATGTATAAACCAACTTTCACATGGGTACCTGTGGTAATACAGCTTTTCCATCGCTCAAAAGTAATGGAAAATCATGGGATTTTTCAATCCTTTCTGGTATTCATATGATGTAGCAAGGTGATTCCCTGCTGCATTTCGGTCCCCTTGCTCATGATTCTGTCTGTAATATCATTTTTCCTCTCTGACACAGGGTGGATGGCTTTCACTCGCCCAACAGTGTACACCCCAGGAGTGTACCAGGACCATGTCCAGAGCACCATTGGTTAACTATAACTCCACTGCCTTCTCAGCCACCCAGGAAGGCATCTGAGTGACCTTGTTAACAAGAATGGTCATGGATTCTCTTCAATGATTTATTAAAGCATTTTCAAGCAGGGTAGCTTAGTAATAGTTAATGAATGACCTACAATGGAACTCACGATTAACAACTAGTCTCGCATGCACTTTAGACAGACCAACACATTCAGTTAGCTCAAGTTCACTGATTTAAAATCAAAATGACCACACTTCTTCATTAAACACCTTCTAGAGACTGTATCTCAAAAGTTTGCCTGCCGTGGGTTACAATAAATGGTTATTTTACATAGGTATTTTAAACCCACTTTATGTGCATAGAGGATAAGAACTTCCATGACTTCAGTGCAATTACACATTATTAATATTTGATCCATGTTGCCATATTCTTTCAAATAAAAGAAATAAGAATCAATGCTTATAAATCTACCTTCTTCACCAAGATGGCCAGGTAACCCATCAAAATCCTTCTCTCCCTGAGAAGACAAGAAATCAAAATAAAAAACTTAGAGTACTCACTTCTCACCTCCGTGTAAAAACAAGAGGTATCACTGACACTTCTGTCTCTCTAGGTCAGCGTTTGACTGAGAAGCTAACAGATGCTGGAACAATGAGCCGGGATCATTAGAAACAAAGTCTCGGCTTATGCTGCAATGAAAACATGAATGCCTGTCTGGCTTAATGCTTAGGATATCAGATTTTTACTGTGATTTTTCCAAAATACTCGGTAAGCCATTTTAATGTAAATATCAAAAACCAAGACTAGCGTCTAGGTAAAAACTCAAGGAAAACTGCTGCTCCTTAATTCAGCTTTGACCTTGCAATTGCTTATTCTACTTGAGTGGAGTGGTTGCTTGCTTCTCTATGTCTCAGCTGTTTAGTCTCACTCTTACTCCCAGCTTCTTACATTCCTAAACACATGAAACGTTTCCTCTCAAGGAAGTCTGGTTTGTCATTTTGTAGCCAGAATAGTCTATTTGGCCCCCAAAAAGTCATCAATATGATCTAGGAGCTTTATTTTATTTGTGATCAACAAAGATCTGAAAGGCAGGACAATCAACCGCTGAATTTGAGCAAATGGAAAAAGCAGAGAAGTGAACAACTTTAAACATCCCTGTCTTCCACCTTCGAGGCTTTGTCACCAGGTTGCAAAGCACACAAGTTAACAGGTTCCCAAACTTGACTCTCCTTAATTGCCAATCTAGTGTTAAAGAACAACATAAAGGGAGAAATTTAATGCTAACGCGAAAGTACAGTTTGCTGTGGCATAGCAGTTTAAGCCACTGCTCAGGATGCTGGCACCCCATCTCTAGCATTTAGCCCCACCTCTGCTTCCAATCCAGCTTCCTGCTAATGCACCTGCGAGGCAGATGATGCCTCAACTACCTGGGTCCCTGCTACCCGTGCGGGACACTCAAATTGAGTTCCAGGCTCCTGGCTCCAGCCTGGTCCAGCCCTGGCTGTCATGGACATTTGGGGAGTGAACCAGTGGATAGATGATCTCGATTTCTGTATCTCTCTCTGCCTCTCTGCTCTTCAAATAAATAAACTTTTTAAAAAAAATTATTATATACGTTATATGGTTCTAAATTTAAAAAGATGAATCTTTAAAGCTATTAAGAGTTCATTTTAACACCCTCATAGAAAATCTTCCAGAGACAGCATGAAAAATGTGGTACAAAGCCAAGGGGCTGGACTCAATATTACATGTGGGTGGTAATTATATCTCATCATAAAACGATAGTCCTTCGAGAAAGGAACTTTGCCAACTCTGGTTATCAGGATCGGTTCCCAAGAGATGCTCTTTCTTAAAACTGTTAAGTAATAATTGTCCTGTCAGGTAGCCTAGAGTTAATAGAGATGCAAATTACCTTCAGTGGGAAACCAGTGATTGGGTCTTTTCTCAGAGTTTAATGCTGTCGAAAAGAATGTTAGTTGGGAGTAAAAGAGGCGTCTATTAGTACAAAGAAAGTAAGTGTCGGACAAGTGCACATTTGGTAGGTAAGTGATAGAATTTGTGACGTTATTTCTCAAATAAACACAAGTAGGCAGCAGAATAGGATGGACAGAACGTGAGACCCGGAGTCAGCTAGATCCAGGGGCTTCAATCCCAACTGTCATAGCTGATGTTTTGAAGAAGTGATGTCCCCTCTCTGAGCCTCAACTTCACACCTGTGAAGTAACAGCTGCCTCAAACAGTTGCTCAGAGGGTGACCCTGGGTGATGCTTGTTTATACGTAACATAAGGCCTGGGGTGAGGTGGGCACTGACGTTTTCATCGCTCTCTCTCGCCCTGTTCACACCCAGCAAATTCTGACCCACCCCCCAGGACTCCCACCATCACCTCTGACCCCATCTTCTCCAAAACACTGTGCGTATACACCAAAGCATGTTCTTTCTACAACTGTGTCCTGAGAAACAGAGTGCATGTCACGTGTGAGTTTTTTTCTGTGCTAGTTTCTACCGCCTTACACCCTCAAGAGACAAAATTCCCTCAAAATTATTTTAAAATTCCCTTAAGATGATTATAATGATGAGGACCCTGGGAAGTTGCTTTTTTTTAAGTACTTACAAGTTGCCTCAGTAAGACACTCTCAGGAGGCAGTGTGATGCTCTGGGGTTGCCAATATGCAAATCCTCTGCCAAATCCCAGCTCCTGACACTGCTCTAATTTATTCACACCTTCCAGGCCAATGATTAGGAGGCCAGACAACCCTTCAAAATATCAACAGGTGCCAGATTTACCTGTGGACCTTTGGAGTGGGCTGTCTATGTCTCAGCCCAGAAACTTACCCCCAAACCACCATTCTACACTTGTCTTATCTTCTTCACTTACCATGTCTCAAATGAATGTTTTCTTAAAAACTAATTCAGAGATGGCATGATTTTATATACAGGAAAAAACCTAGAGACTCACCATAAAACTGTTAAACTCAGAAATGAATTCAGTAAGGTTGTAGGACACAAAAACCAAATGCGAAAGCTCAACAGCTTATTTATAGAACGCTGATGGAATTGCTGAGAAAGAAATTTCACTCACAAAAACTACCAAAAATTAAATATTTAGGGACAAATTCAACTAAGGAAGCGAATAATCTCTACAATGAAAATTATAAAACATTGAGTTGAAGAGGAGACAAAAAGAATGGGAAGATATTGGTGTTCATAGATTGGAAAAATTAATGTTGTTAAAATGTCCATAACACCCAAAGCAAATTCAATGCAACTCTTACCAAAATACCAATGACATTCTTCACATAAATAGAAACACAATCAAAAAATTCATATAAAACCACAAGACCTCAGATAACCAAAGCAACCCTGAGTCAGAAGAACAAAGCAGGAGGCATTACAACATCAGACTTCAAAACATACTTTAAGCTATAATAACCTAAAATGGTATTGGCATAAAAACAGACACATAAACCAGGGGAACAGAATAGAGAAACAAGAAGTAATTTCAACTATTTACAGCCAACTGATTTTCTAGAAAGACAGCAGCCATGCACACTGGCAAAGGGAGAGTCTCTTTAACAAATGGTGCGGAGGAAGCAGGACATCCATAGGAAGGATATAAACTAGAAATAAGAAATAAACTAGACCCCTATCTGCAACCATACACACAAATCAATGCAAAATTGATCAAAGACTTACATGTAAGACACAAAACTAGGCAACTACTAGATGAAAATATAGAGGAAACACTCTAGGATATTGGTCAAGCAAAGATTTTTTTCAGATATGATGCCCAGAGCAAAGGCAACAAAAGCGAAAACTGGGAAATGGGACCACAGCAAACTAAAACGCTCCTGCACCATCAGCACACTGAAGACACAGCCCCAGAATGGGAGGAAGCATCTGCAAACTTAACATCTCACAAGGGGCTGATCTCCACAATACATAAGGAATTCAGGAAACTTAGCAAAGATAATATTTCAATTTAAAAATGGACAAAGGACCTTCATAGCCATTCCAAAGGAGAATTTACAAATGGCCAAGAAGTATACAAGTGGCCAGCGCTGTGGCATAGTGGGTTATGCTTCTGCCTGCAGTGCTGGCATCACATATGGACATCAGTTCGAGTCCCGGCTGCTCCACTTCTGATCCAGCTCTCTGCTATGGCCTGGGAAAATGGTAGAAGATGGCCCAAGCCCTTGGGCCCCTGTACCTACCTGGGAAGACCCGGAGGAGGCTCCTAGCTCCTGGCTTCAGATCAGCGCAGCTCCAGCCTTTGAGGCCATTTGGGGAGTGACCAGCAGATGGAAGACCTCTCTCTCTCTCTCTCTCTCTCTCCCTCTCTCTCCCTTCCTCTGATCTCTCTGTGTAACTCGGACTTTCAAATGAATAAATATTTTTTTTTTTTAAAAAAAGGAAGTATACAAAAAAAATGCTCAGCATCACTAGCCATCAGAGAAATTCAAATCAAAACTACAGTGAGAAGTCACCTTATCCTGGTTAGGGTGGCTATTAACAGAAAGACAAAAAATAACAAATATTGGCAAGGATGTAGAGAAAAAGCAACATTTATACACTGTTGGCAGGAATGCAAATGAGCACAGCTATTATGGAGAGCAGAATGGAGATTCCCCAAGAAACTAGAAATAGGACTCCCATATAATGCAGCAATCCCATTACTGGGTGGGTGTGTATCCAAAGGAAGTGAAATCAGTAGGTCAAAGAGACATCTGTTATTCATAAGCTTATTGCTATGCTATTCACAATGGTCGAACTATGGACTCAACCTAGCTGTCCATAGGTGGATGAGTAAAGAAATGTGATATTTAAGCACAACTGAGTATTCTTCTGTAAAAACAGAATGAAGTGGTGTCATCTGCAGCAACATGGAGAGATTTGGGAGATACTAGGTTAAGTGAAATAAGGGAGGCACACAGAGACAAATACTGCTGCTCTCACTCCCATGTGGCAGCTAAAAATCGATCTAGAAAATGGGAGAGTGGATACTAGGCGGGGAGGAGGGATGGGGGAAGAATGGTTATCAGTACTGGGGTGGAGCAGATAGGGCAACAACTTCTATATTCTGCAGCACAGTAAGATAACTGCGGATGATAACGATCAATTGAAATTTCAAAACAGCAAGTAGGGAGGATTTTGAATGCTTCCAATGATAAACGCCTGAGGTGACAGGTATGCCAGTTATAATGATCTGATCATTGCCCATTGCATACATGCATTAAATTGCCATACTGTGCCCTAGAAATAGGTACAATCACCACGTGTGAATTTTTAAAAATACATTAAAAATAATGCTAATTCCTAGCATGCCTTCTTGAAGAATTAATCTGATACCTTTCATTCTGATCAACGGAAAGTCAGGTAATAGAATCACAGAGGATTCTCCTAGCTCTCTGATAGTCTTCATATTTCTAAATTGCATAGCTGGTTTTCAGCCCTTGTTGTGTCAACCTATATCTCCCTAAACCTCTCACTGAAGTTATGGCTTACTCTTAGAAACTATGGCTGCCCCAAATATTGTGGTTCCTCTCTTTTGGTGTATTTGATAGAATTGTACTTGTTTATGAAAGTTATTGGGCCGGCGCCTTGGCTCACTAGGCTAATCCTCCGCCTTGCGGCGGCACACCGGGTTCTAGTCCCGGTCAGGGCGCCGGATTCTGTCCCAGTAGCACCTCTTCCAGGCCAGCTCTCTGCTGTGGCCAGGGAGTGCAGTGGAGGATGGCCCAAGTGCTTGGGCCTGCACCCCATGGGAGACCAGGAGAAGCACCTGGCTCCTGCTTTCGGATCAGCGCAGTGCGCTGGCTGCAGCGCGTCGGCCGCGGCGGCCATTGGAGGGTGAACCAACGGCAAAAGGAAGACCTTTCTCTCTGTCTCTCTCACTGTCTACTCTGCCTGTCAAAAAAAAAAAAAAAAAAAAAAAAAAAGAAAGAAAGAAAGAAAAAGAAAGTTATCAACTCTCCCTGAGCTTCACTTCCTTATCTATAAAATACTACTTGCCCTATGAAATTATTAGTGGCCATATGGCTTCCTGTGGCCAATAAAATGTGAGCAAAAGTGACACGTGCCACTCTCCAGGAGAAAATTTCAGGGCAGTGCACAATTTGCCCATTTCCTCTCGCACACCACAGCAATTTCAAAAGCACCTGTCAAGATAGACCCTCCAGCAGCTTGGGTCCTTGAATTACAAGCAGTCACTGAGGATTGGAATATGTTTGCCATTGCAGGATAACCTAGCCTATCCTATTCATGTGAGTATTAAGAGACTATGTGGATTTGGTCATAAAGCAGAGAGCAAAGGGACAGGAGATACTTTGAAAACTTGCCTAGAGTCACTGTCTGTTGAATTCTAGAACAGATATTAATGTTAATATTTTTGAAGACTAAATTCTTGGCGCATGCATGCAAAGCAGCTGTTTTGTTACTGTAAGGAGACTGCTGACAATCTTGTGGTTCAAATTTGTGTAGATATCCTTAATTATTCTTTAAAAATAAATTATTGGCAATGTTTACAAAAGTGTACAGTCTCTCGTCACGTGCTCCCAAATCCCTTCCAGAAAAGTTACATTAATTGAAACCTCCAGTGGCAATTTATGGCGTGAATTCAGCCAAGAACAAGTGCATCATTAACCAGTGGAAACCACCACCCCCAGCAGGCTATGCTGGCTATACCCCAGCAAGCAGGGAGAAGGGTGGAGGGAGCGTGCGCAGGTCAGTTGCTTGTATTCACCCTGAGTTGGCTTTAGCAACGTGGGACTGGCCAGAGCCTTCACACACAGCTGAACAACTTTTCTACACGGGATGCCCACCTGTTCCGAGCAGGCCCTGCGCCCTTGGAGCGGGATACATCCGCCCAGCAGGATGGGCATCATGCTGGTGGCTGGACACCTGTCTCAGTCTGAGGAGCCCTTGGTGCAAGGAACCCTCAAACACCGTCCAGCCTTCATCAGCCAGTGACCTCCCTGCAGAGCCCACGGCCAGCGAGTGGGCCCCAGAGCACACAGGCGCTCACGCCGGCTGTGGAGGAGCTCCGACGTCGTCTTCAGCCTCTCCATCCCAGTGTCCAGGCAGAAGCACCTGCAGTTCCCAGGGAGTGCGGCAGCGAAGGGGAGGGAGGAAAGGAGCAGGAAAGGGATGGAGAAAGAAGATGCTAGGAACTGTACATTTCTCAAAAACGCCACAGTGAGGTTTGGGGCTGTGCTGCCTTTCAACCCAGTCCCTTCTCACCTATTCATTCCTTACTTTGTTACACGTTCATTTTTGAATAAACCTCCCTGCCCCCTTTAAAAAAAAAAAAAAAAACATTTGAGTCTGATTAACCTGTTGCTATAACAATATCTTCCAAAAGTTGCCTTATGGTGTCCATCTTTATATACTCAAAAATATCAAAATGTGGAGGGGTTTGTGTGTTGAGGCGGGGTGGGGGGGGGATACTATTTTCTGTTACGTGCTTTCAATGGATTTTCTACAATTAAAATGTGTTTCCTTTAACTCATAAAAATGTTTAATTTTAAACATGGCTCTGGGCCAAGGCTGTGGTGTAGTGGACTAAGCTTCTGCCTACAGCACCCACATCCCATATGGGCGCTGGATAGAGTCCCAGCTGCTCCACTTCCCATCCAGCTCTCTGCTGTGGCCTGGGAAAGCAGCAGAAGATGACCCAAGTGCTTGGGCCCCTGTACCCACGTGGGATATCTGGAAGAAGCTCCTGGCTCCTAACTTCCGATAGACCCAACTTTGGCCATTGTGGCCATTTGGGGAGTGAACCACCAGATGAAGGACCTTTCTTTCTGACTCTCCCTCTCTGTCTGTAACTCTACCTCTCAAGTAAATAAATAAAATCTTTTTAAAAAAATGGCTAGGAAACAAAGAATCTGGCGGTTTGGCCCACCCTGTTCTCCATAGCTCTCAGTGCCCAGTGCAGAAAACATAAGGAATCTGGACAGCTGTGCAAAATGGAGCTGGAGGGGGTCTGGCACTGTGGCATAGCGAATAAAGCTGCTGCCTGCAGTGCCAGCATCCCATATGGACGCCAATTGGATTCCCAGCTGCTCCATTTCTTTTCTTTTTTTTAAGATTTATTTATTTGAAAGTCAGAGTTACACAGAGAGAGAAGGAAAGGCAGAGAGAGATTGACAGAAAGGTCTTCCATCTGCTGGTTCACTTCCCAATTGGCCACAACAGTCAGAGCTGCGCCGATCCAAAGCCAGGAGCCAGGAGCTTCCTCTGGGTCTTCCCATGTGGGTGCAGGGGCCCAACTTGGGTCATCCTCTACTGCTTTCCCAGGCCACAGCAGAGAGTTGGATCAGAAGTGGAGCAGCCAGGTCTCGAACCAGCACCCATATGGGATGCTGGCATCACAGGTGGCGGCTCTACCTACTATGCCACAGCGTCAGCCCCTGCTCCACTTCTGATCCAGCTTTCTGCTATGGCCTGGGAAAGCAGTGGAAGAATGCCCAAGTCCTTGGGCCCTTGCACCCACATGGGAGACCTGGAAGAGGTTCATGGCTCCTGGCTTCAGATCAGTGCAGCTCCGGCCGTTGTAGCCATTTGGGAAGTGAACCAGCAGATGAAAGACATCTCCATTTCTCTCTCTCTCTCCCTCTCTCTCTCTGCCTTTCAAATAAATAATCTTCAATAAAATAAAATAAATGTTTTAAAAATGGAGCTGGGGGAGCCGTATGTGTTTGCAGAGGCACTCCTGAGAATAGCCTAGCTACTCCATTTGATTCCACGTCAGAAAACTCTAAGAGGACAGAGTCAATTGTAAAAAGAAAAATCTAGAAGGGCATAAAGCAGCAGCCGTGCTTCCAGTCCTGGATTCAGCCCAGAAGCAGAATGAGTAGCTGCCTACCCCTGCTGGGAAGGAGACTGTGGAAGTTTTACTGTACCTCCAATGAGAGTATAGGCAGTTGCAACGCTTTATGCAATGTCTAATCAAAAGCTGATTGGAAGTACCCCATTCAGGTCTGCACTCCTGCCCCTTGCACGCATGGAAACTCTGACAGCATGCTGGAAGCCATTCAGAAAAAGCTTGGACAAAAGTTGGGGAAACCACCTGACAAACTCTTGGCTCTCATAGAACTGGAGTGTCCAGGGCCCTGCGTCAACACAGCCGTGGTTCAGATTAACGCCAGCTATTAGGAGCATATGGAAGAAATTATTGATGAGCTGAAGGCTGGCAAAATTCCAAAACCTGCACCAAGGCGTGGATGCCTCTCTTGTGAGCCAGCTGGAGGTCTTAGCTCTCCGACTGAACCACCCAAAGGACCTGGCTTTGGTGTGCCAGCAGGTCTATAATCTACATTCATCTGTAAATATGCACCTAGAGAAATAAATATGAACCTTCTGTCTCAAAAAAAAATAGATTGTGGAAAATGAAAGTAAAAATAAGGGCCGGAGCCATGGCTCAATAGGCTAATCCTCCGCCTTGCAGTGCTGGCACACCCGGGTTCTAGTCCCGGTGGGGGCGCTGGATTCTGTCCCGGTTGCCCCTCTTCCAGGCCAGCTCTCTGCTGTGGCCAGGGAGTGCAGTGGAGGATGGCCCAAGTGCTTAGGCCCTGCACGCCATGGGAGACCAGGAAAAGCACCTGGCTCCTGCCATCGGATCAGCGCAGTGCGCTGGCCGCGGCAGCCACTGGAGGGTGAACCAATGGCAAAAGGAAGACCTTTCTCCCTGTCTCTCTCTCTCACTGTCCACTCTGCCCGTCAAAAAAAAAAAAAAAGTAAAAATAAGCTTATTCTGGTGCACATGAATTTTGAAATCTGTGCCTACAAGGGAGTTGTTGAAAAATTTGTGGACATGCATATTATGAAAAAACAAAGCATGGATTTCAAAATTGTTACATCAAAATAAACTTACCTGTTCATATCATTTTCCACGCACATTTTGGATTATGCCGCTATTTCCTTCTCCCTTGCCAGTGTTCCTTCTCATTCACCTCCCCATGCACACGCCTGGCTCCGGGTGCAGGAGCATACTAGAAAACATCAGGACTAAAACTCATTCCCAGCTTGCTGTTTGTTCTGCCTGAGAAATTTGCAGCCCTCCTGGGGAGGTTCTGTGAATAGAGTTTGAAGGCTCAGGGGCCTTCAGTCTATCTCCACAGCTTCCGTTGTGCACGGTAAGACCATCCACAAAATTTTATTGAGGATGCAAAAGTTGCTGGTCACAGGTACATCTGAGCTGGGTTCTGGATGGGTGAACTAAAATGTAACTAATCAAGGCAGGCAGGTGGTGAGGCAGGTAAAGCCCTCGCCTGCGATGCCAGTATCCCATAGAGGCCCTGGTTAGAGTCCTAGATGCTCCAGTTCTGATCCCAGCTCCCTGCTAATGTGCCTGGGAAAGCAGTGGAAGAAAACCCAAGTCCCGGGCCACTGCATCCATGTGGGAGACCTGGAAGAGACTCTTGGTTCCTGGCCCAGCCCCAGTCATTGGGGCCATTTGGGAAGTGAGCCAGTGGATGGAAGATTTCTCCGTTTCTCTGTCTCTCCTTCTCTCTCAAATAAATACATCTTGGGGAAAAAAAAAATCTCTAATTCAAATTCATAACAAACAGTTTCCCTAGAGGTAACTCTTATTTGTTGACTGCCCTTTGTGCAATGTGGTATATCATGCAAGCCTTCTAATTTGCATTTTCCCCAGGAGCGGTTTTGGCTGCCTTTATTCTGTAACTGACAAATGAAAGGGATGCTTTCGTCCCCTGGAAATGGAGAGGGCCAGACACTGGCAGGTGATCTCTAAGGTCTTTTTTCAGCTTTATGGTGCTTCTATAATTCATCAGGGTCCAGCCACTGGTAACGTGTCTACTAATTTCATCCACAACACTCAAAAAATACAAAAAGAAATAAAATATAAGTCCTTGTTTATTCCATGAACTGAAAAGAGAAGCTGGAATCCTAGCTGTTCTCTTCAGGACAATGCCCTCCTGAATATACACAAAAAAATAGGCCTTTAGTTCCTGAAGAACCTGTACTATTTAACACAGGACATCTCATAATCCATGCTCATTTTTTAAAATATTTACAAACTTGCATTCTTTTCATATGACTTCTGAATCTACCAAGGGTACTGGAAAGTACTAATACTCTTTTTTTTAAAGATTTATATATTTGAAAGTCAGAGTTACACAGAGAGAGAAAGAGAGGCAGAGAGAGAAAGAGAGTCTTCCATCCACTGGTTCAGTCCCTAAATGGCCACAATGGCAGGAGCTGGGCTGATTGGAAGCCAGGAACCAGGAGCCTCTTCTGGGTCTCCCACGCAGGTGCAGGGGCCCAAGGACTTGGACCATCTTCCACTGCTTTCCCAGGCCATAGCAGAGAGCTGGATCAGAAGTGGAGCATCAGGGACTCAAACTGGCGCTCATCTGGGATGCTAGCACTGCAGGCGGTGGCTTTACCCACTACTCCACAACACTGCCCCACTAATATTCTTTACCATGGGAGCAAAGAGATTAATTAAATGTTACAGAAAATTGGACTTTAAAGGTTTGATAGGATGCACAGACTCATCCCGGTCTTCCAAAAATTAACTCTCAGCCTCCAAAACACAGCCCAGCCAATCAGGTCCCAGCTTCTCACAGACACCCGCATGCATACATAGTGGTTAGTGCCTGGGTTTTGATACCACACTGCTCTGGGTTCAAGCCCTGCCTCCCTCACGCCCCAGCTGTGTTTCTCTCGTGGAGAAATGGGATTAAATCGCAGCCATTTGCCTCACATGGGGTTGATGTGAGTGAAGTGAACGTGTACCATGTAACACACTAGAGACAGTGCTGGAAGATCCAGGTAGTTATCTGCATTGTGCCCCTCCCGGAGCCTGCCCTGCCTTTAGTGCCCTGGATACATGGGATAACAGGTGCTCTTCTTGCCTGAGTTTTCTTGTGCTTATCAATGAACTGCATCCTAAATGATGCGAGGATTTTTAAAATACACTGCTGCTATCTCTGACTTGTTGTGAGGATCTGAGTAAGATAAAAGATGAGAAAGTGCTTTGTAAAAGCCAAAAGCTCTTGGGATGGGTGTTGTAGTACTGCTTAGGATGTGCACATCCCATAATGGAGTGACAGTTCTAGTCAGGTACCTCTGCTTCCAATCCAGCTTCCTGCCAATGCATAGAGGGAAGTAGCAGATGATGGCTCATGTGTGTCCAGGCCCCCTGCGGCCCACATGGGAGACCTGGATGCAGCTCTTGGCTCCTGGCTTCAGCCTGGCTCAGCCTGGCCGGTGCAGCCATTTGGGGAGTGAATCGGTGTATAAAAGCTCTCTCTCTCTCTCTCTCTCCTTCTCTCTCTCTCCCCTCACTCCCTTCCATTACTTCCTTCACTCTGTTGCTCTGCTTCAAGTAGAAAAATAAATAAATAAACAGACATTTAAAACTATTGTTTTCAAGTCCAAAGCCTGTATTTCCCCAACAGAAGGTGGCAGGTTTCAGGACCTTGGCAACAGGCACACGGTTAATAAAGAACAGAGAGGTGAACTGCTGTCCACAGACCCCCACGAGCAACACCACCCAGGTTCTAGGACCAGGCTGCCTCAAGCTCAAAGCTCAACTGTGCTATTAACTCGGGTCAAATACCCAGTTTTGTTGTATGTTGGCTTCCTCATCTGTAAAAGCAAATGCCTGTAGCCTAGGGTTACAAGGTGATTTCAATGCTTTGCTGTATGAGCAGTCAGTACCAAAGAAGAAAAGCCCCTTGTGGAGGTTAGTTATTCTGAGGATCAGGAGGGGGGCTGCAGAATCTCCCTAGGTGGGTGGAGACTTCCACAAAAACATCTTCTGGGTCTCCCATCCCCCTGGAGGGCAGGTTTCTGGGGAAGGAGAGTCAAGGGGAGGCCCTGCCTCCAGGCCTTGCTGTTCTGGAGACAAGCCTGAGGAGCCAAACAGGGTTGAGGCTGACCTTGGCCATGTGGAAGCTGGAAGCAGATCTGCAACAACACAGACAGAGCTGCCTGCAAAGGACAGCGTGTCCTACTCCATACGAGAGACGTCTCACTGATGTTACGCCCGGCTTCTGCTCCCCCTCCGTATGCCCAACCCGTGAGGACACTGTGTTTACACACTCCCATCTGGGCTCATGCAGGTGATGCGGAATCAAAGGAAGAGTTACGAAGGCTTCATCGGCCCAGTGCTCTGGGAAGGCTCAGGCCTCTGGAGTGGGGACAGCCACCAGAGTTACTAAAAGAATTCCCCCAAAAATAAAGAATATAAAAGAATCCCTAGTGGAAGGTGGTCCCCAGCCAAGGAGTTCAGGCTCTACAGAGCTCTCTCTCCCCTTTCTCCCTGCTCAGCTACAAAGATCAGAGTTTCATTGTATTGCGAGAGCCAGCAGGGTCCCTGACACCGACGATGGGCTTGTGGACCAACTAAATCCTTCGTCACTCACCTCGTATGTTGCAGACCTGCAGGGATTCAAATTGTTCTTTATCGTAGGCTGTGTCCTCAGCAGTAGTAGTTGCCAGAAGCTGAGAAATTTTGGCTTCTCCCACCCCAGTGGGAGAAATTACTATGCTCCTGTCTCTGAGGGCCTTGGCTGCTATGATGGCATCATCTTGGGAAACCCAGACCGTGACCACAATCAGATACTGATGAATACCCAGTCTCTATTCTCTAGCACAGTCAAAAAAAAAGAGGCAGCGTGAAATTCATGGCTTTTCCAGTGCGGGTGCCATTGCTCGTCTACCGAACTCCCAAGGTGGCCCTGGGCAGGTTGGCCTTTGAGGAGTACTAGTTGAGCCTGAATTCTTCCTGGGGGCTTGAGCTGAACTGCAAAAGGCCAATCCAGATTTCATCAGTGCCAATGTCGGATTGGCTCACCATCCTCTCCAGGAATCTCTTCATCTTTTCAAACTCTTCTGGGGAGATGGATCCGGAACCATCTATCGGGAAGACGGCATCAGCTCTCCTATTCTTACAGACAGGGGAGGGAAAGGAGCAGCACAGAATGTCCATTCAGAATCGGAAACCCGCCGGCGCCGCGGCTCACTAGGCTAATCCTCCGCCTAGCGGCGCCGGCACACCGGGTTCTAGTCCCGGTCGGGGCGCCGGATTCTGTCCCGGTTGCCCCTCTTCCAGGCCAGCCCTCTGCTGTGGCCCGGGAGTGCAGTGG